>NC_090445.1:376414098-377057303 GCF_031143425.1 Pleurodeles waltl
AAGTTATCTCCGGAAACTCTTTCAACAGAAAATAAACTATCAGCATTTACTCTAAGGACATTATCATGGTTCAAGCTAATGTAGCAACCCATTTCCATCTAAAGAGTTCTAATTCCTGCTCAAGATCAAAGAAGCCATGGTGAATCCTTACGAATTAACCACCTCCACAAGATCCAAAAGGAGTACCACACAGATCCACATCCATGTACTGAACACAGCCAAACAACATGGAAACTACACAATCTTTGACTTAATGAGAACAACAGAAGCCTCACACAAGACCTTAATAATACTACACTCCACCAAAGAATTAGAAACAAATACCCTGCCAGAGTATTTCACAACACAATACATAATAAAAATATAGGAAACATTCTCAACCCATCAGTCATCAATGCATGAACAGAGCCTTCCTAAGGTACCCACATGTGATCAAATGTTCACATACATTGGACATAAATGAATGGTTCCTATTATATATTGATATACCACACTTTCATCTCCATACACCTCTTGAATTAACTATCAACTACATCTACACAAAAGAAATGAAAAAATATCAACACCTTGTGGACACTTCAAAAATCTCAATAAGTTGAGTTTCACATACTCCACGAAAGGGCTGGACCTATAGTTGCCACTAGCATTGACTTAGAGATCGAGTTGATTTACTGTAAGATAACCTTTAGCCTTGACAGGCAATCCCAATAAATGAGAACAGTTTAACACAAGCAAGGGTTCAAAGCAACAAATAAATAATTCAACCATGATCTGTCAGAATTGTAAAGAAAATACTGTAACCAGGATTGTTGATGGTGTGAATCACAACAAAACAATTTATGAATGAGTAGAGATCTTTTTCAAAAGGCCATATGGAGAATGAAAAAGCTTGGAGGACAAATCACATTAAAACCAACAACGGAAACCTTCAGCATTTAAAATGAACTGGTAAGTGGGAAAGCCTTTTAGCAATAAACTACATGCCACAGCTCAAAACTGTGAAAACCTACAATGTTTAAAAATAAAAACCTTGACAATCCATGACACAATCATCCTTAGAATAAGAGTAGAATATAGACTAGGGAGCCTCTACAAACTAAGCTTCTACACAGTTAACAATATGGTCATAGGAAGGGAGCGCCGCAGTCTCACAGAGTCTGATAATAAAACGAGAACACTTTATTTCTAGCTATGTGGCCACCAAATGGCCTTTCGGGATGTGTATGATGCAGATACGTTTCCAAGACAACCGAGATCGTATGAGCCACACCAAAAGCCAGGCCGCCCTGTCACCTTCATTATGCTGGTGTGTCGGATATTCCTTATAATTAAGGCATCTATAACGTTCTAGTAAGGCCAGGTAATCTTTGGTTGCTTCTGAGACGCATAAGCTGTCTCCAATATTCGTAATAACCACTTTTCTATGGTCCACAAGGAGAGTTTGCCGCTAGAAATTCTCAATTCAACATCAATTTCATGCCCAATGAGATTTTAATACAATGACCCTTATGTACAACTTTAAATGCATCCCATTTTGTAGTTGTACTTGATGCTATCCCATTATTTTCTATAAAGTAAAGATCAATTTCATTTCCAATGGCTTCCCAGAAGGGGCGTTCTAGTAGTGCCTCTGGTTGTAATCTCCAATGTAAGAACTATGAGAGTATCTCTCCCCCCCCCCACCGAAAACGGATTACCTGCAGCAGTGGGTTATGGTCGAATCCGTGCGACACATGTATTCCATAGCACATAACCCAAATACAGGTCTATGTGTGTGGGGGCTGTGTATCGAGGAGTAAAAAGAACACTCACGGACCTCTAGATGCTTCTCCCCTCAAGTTTAGAAGGCCTCACTGTTGCAGCCACTGTTGGAATCCCTGGGCTAGAGTCCAACAGGAGGCTATAAGGAGTGATATAAGGGACTTGTCAATACCACAGTCTAAAAACAGAATGTAATCCCCTCTCATAAGGCAGGAACACCTAGCATCCTAGTTTCAATTGGCACCCAAGTATCTAGAAATTGTATGTGTACCATACTAGAGGGCATATATACCAGGAAATATTAATGGAGTGCCATCCAGGAAACCCATACCTATAGTAAACCTACCCTTGACATCTATCGTTTTGCAAGGTGTTGTGTAGGGCACACGGGTGCTATCAAATCGGGGCTTCCAATTTCCATTATTCAGGTAGTATAATGGGTAGCTATCTGTATGTTCCTACATCTAACAAAGGAATGTTAAGTGATCCCATTTGATAGGATATCCCATCCCTGATGTTCCAGGTAAGAAAGGTGTAACGTTGGGTCACAGTGGTACTGTGAGTAGCAGAGGGGTTAAAGACCGCACTGGGACTCTGTGTGCTCTCTCCACAGAGAAGAACTTAGACTGCTTCCCCAGGAGCACCATTCTCAGTGATTCATGTTTAAATAAAAAGGTCCACAGAAGGATCTTCAATCTTTTTAGGGAGTCAGATGATGCAGATGTTATTTTGGCACAATCGCCCTTCAGCTTCCTCTGTTGTATCTATGAGATGTATCTTTTTTCGCAAGTTGGCGATCTTTCACTGGAGATCAGAGGTCGATGCTCTCCAAACTGCTAATGTAGATTCAGTCTCGGCCACTCTTCTGTGAGCGTTTCTTATGGCTGGTACGAAGCGGCTCAGATAAAGAGCCACTGCATTATTTTTGTGCTCCAAAGCTGCACAACATGGCTTGATCGCACACAAAATTAGGCTGATATGTCCAAGATGGGTGTAGGGGAAGCACCAGTTACTGGCACAGTTTCCTTTTTAAAAAAAACAATTATTAGTAGGTTTGTCCATGATGCAGCGATGATACAGATGTGGTTCATCCAATCGGTAAATGTACTGCTGGTCTCAAATGTGCCAAATAGACATTTTATTCTTGTCACCAAAATAAATAGCTCTACTTGTACTCCCTACTTATAAGGGGGATTGGGGAAGACAGACAGTCGCATGTGGGTTCAAGTAAATTTAAAGGAATCAACATAACAACAACACCTGGAAAATCGCTCTATTCAGGTTTCCCAGTAGCAAAAAGGGCAGGGAAGGCACACAGCCTGCAGCACTCTAGTCGTGTCACCATGGAGCAAGATCCAGGTCTTTGTAACGGCTCTGTTTGAGTGCAGTGGCAGGGAAGAAATGAGAAGCAACCCACAATAATCAAAAAAGGGAGAGACAAACCTGTTCCATGGTGCATTTTTCTGCCCAATGTCACACAGGTCAGCAGCCTGTCACCAGTAGCCACCACCACCCAAGGGTCGGAGTGGCCCAATGCCGTTGGTTGCTCCAATCCAGACCGATCCCTGCCCCTTAACGCAGCAGCTGCTCCAGGCCAAACAGTTTTGGCTCCTCGTCAGTATGCAGTCTTGGCCCATGGTGCCCACTCACCAGTGATCAACCACCAGGTGTGCAACGGCCATTAGGCTGAAAGGGCTTCAGCCCCCCCTTCTACCCATCCCCACCCGTCAGCTGCTGTGGACTTGGCTGGGGCTGCCAGCCAGTAACGGAGGGTATTGCTTTGGCCAAACTAAATCACTGGCATTGGCATTGCAGAAAAAAGCCACTGCATTTATGTTTTTTTTTTTTCCTCCTTCCTTTTAATAGCTTCCCTTGCCTGAGCCCTTTCATGGCTTAATCGCACATCTCTGCATAACAAAGGCAATGAGATGGGCTCGAAGATAGGAAGTTGGTATGACATTAAGGCAGACCTCTTCCTCCAGGAATAAACAAAATTGTTACTGCAAAATGCACTAAACAGAAAGGGAATAAGCTCCATTCACTGTGGGCATTGCTTTCTTTGCACAGACTGGAAGGCGAGGAGCACGTGAATTTAAAGTGGAGAGATGATAGATCTATATACAGTTACCATCTTTTTTTATATTAAATATGGGCACAAGCTTTTATTTCAATATACATTTTTAGAAAAATCTCATGTATGCCTTTTATTACCCTGTTCCGCCTTTGTTAGCTTTAATATTCATTTAGGGATTATGTCTTAGCTTGGAAATAATTTAGGTGTGATTTATGCTTGCATTAACTGTTTAAACCTTTTATTTCAAGCAAGAATAAATACCAGCCTATGTTGAGGTTCCACGTTTTCTGTTATCTGGATTTTCTTAAAAATATCATCCATTTTACTAACAGATTGGCCAGGCGGCACTCCTTTGGAAAAATACATCATGGAGGGAAAAACTGGATGTCGATGGGGCAGAACTACTGAGACAAAGTATGAAACTGAGGGAGCAAGAAGAGGGTCAACTGGAGAAATGAGTGTATAAGGAGCAGAACCAAAGATAATAAGTAACAGACAGAGGGAAAAGGAAAGACAGAGAAGGGTGTATTAGAGGTGGGTGAGCCAACAAATTAACAGGGAGGGCCAAGCCAGAGCCAAGCAAAGGATCTGGCTCAGCTCAGAGTCGGTGGATGAGCTGAGCCCTGAAAACATTTGCTGTATTAATCAGACAACAAACGTCATATATGATAAAGTCTCTTTAAAATTCAAAAAAGTGTCTTTCTTTAACATGTGGAAGCTTTTACATTATAGGGCACAGTATAGCATGACAGAGAAAAGTACCTGTTAAATGTGATAGTTTTGTACAACTGTTGTTCTAAACTTGTATTTGAAAGTGCCTTCAGACACAAAAAATGAAGGAAAAGGTTTTGGCAAAATAAAATATTTGTCTAAAATCACATAATTTAAGAGGGGAAGCTGTGATTTATACATAGTTTCTGGTTTCACTTTACACAAATCAGCCAGTAAATGGGTATCCAGTCTTTCATGTTTAAGCTTTGTTTTTATCTCTTAGTCAATTTTTCTGCAGTTTTTTTAAAATAGCGCAAACCCAACCCAAAGGTATTTGGGAGCATGCATTGTTTGTACCCACAGAGAGATTAAGAATTCCAGGATGTTGAACTAAAGCTGAGAATCGGAATTGGTTTCTCAGTTTCACAGTCAGCCACTCTAACCATAACACCACATATTGGGTGGAGGAATACAGGCAGAAGCCACAAGAAAGCACAGCTTAGCATGGGCTCAAGGTTCCAACAGGACCTTGAGCTGAGACAGGCTTCAGTGTCAAGTCTGGCTCAAGCTTTCAGTGTTGAGTCTATTTCTAGTGTATGATGGGCAGAACCAGCGACAGATGATGAGGCTTGAGAAAGGTGACAGTTAAACAGTAGGACATGGAAGGGAGCATTGGATATAAGAGAGTTTATAACAAGAAAAAAAATAAAAGAAGAGAGACAGAGGTAGATGTAAAAGGGTCTGAATCAGCAAGAGAAACTGTTGGAAGGACAGAGGTAGATGGAGAAGAGGGGAGACGAGACGTGGATGTAAGACGGACAGAACCAGCATGAGAATTAAAGTGGAGCGAGGCCAGCGGAATACTCTTCTAAACTCTTGCCTGAGACACATCCTTGTCCACGGTGAGAATCTCATTGAAAAAAGAGGAAAGTGATTTCTTACTGCAACTGTGAGTAGATTGGTCATCACTTTGCAAACAAAACGTTGCTAAGAAAGTGAGATTCTGATATTGTACCTGAGACTGTTGTATCACTACACTGATGCATTATAGTGCAACCTGGTATGTTCTGCAGCCACATATGTTTCTGCAGGAGCTGGACACTGTGACATAGCAGTATTTGAGTCAGGGTAGCCTAACAAATAGGAACAGTGGGCACTGGCATGTCCTCATGAATGCTAAATAGTAAAAACTGAGAGCATGATTCAGACACCAAAGGAGGCTGGAGGAGGTAAGTCTCCCCTTAACATCTGCATAGATCAGACACAAGGCGATCCAAAAAAAGATGGAAAATCCCAGATATAGACACCCAGTACCTTCTCTACTGGGAGATTTTCACAGCCATTCACATACTACTGTAACATCGAAGATTGTCGCCACAGAGAGTGCTGCAGTTACAGACACTGCTGACAGACTGAGCCACACATTGCTGGAACAAAGGATAATCGTGCAGGACTAGAAGCAAAAACAGAAACTAGTGCTTGATGTATGATTAACTTGGAGTGGATCAGACGAAACTGTCAAGTTTAGAATTAGAAGCTGAAACAAAAGTGCAAATGACGAAAACCTACTATTGAGCCCTCAGGAAATATATATTTTTTTTAAATTAATTTCCTTAAATAATGGGCGAAAGATGCAGAAAGAAGAGCTATAAGGAGCAACAAATAGATTTTGGGCCTCCTGAATGAGCTTGGAATCCAAGCACTGAGCTGTTTTGGAAGGAGTAATGTAGCACAACAGTTGTAACCAATGTTCTACCAAGTTCTTCTCAGTTGAACGGACTCAAGGGATCTGGGTACCACCGGTCACACCTGTAATTGCTAAATTGTTAAACTTTGGCAACAGAGACGTTATCCTGCAAAAGAACGAGTTACTTACCTTCGGTAACGACTTTTCTGGTGGATACATTAGCTACCTGTGGATTTCTCACCTAATGAATACTCCCATGGCGCCAGCATTCGACGGAAATCTTCTTCCTAGTCTCTGCACGTCGACGAGGACGTCACTCTAGCCCACGCGACGCCTTCTGACGTCATACAGGCAATAAGAGGTCCTCGCCGACGTGCCAACGTCAGTACCAACATTTTTTACGTGCATGAGAACAACAACCCAATGCAATGAAAGAGCAAGGCAACATCCCATAACATTGTAAAATACACAACATTGCAATAAAATGGCTGTAGATTTAATATAACTCTTTTTTTTTTTTTTTAAACCAACAAATATATGCAAATCATGTATATACACAAAGATATATACATATATATATACATATAATTATATACAAGTATTCATATATACAACATGTATTGCAACCTTGAAGACCAAGAGGAGCGCACTCAAGGATTACTTGGTAAGACCAGAAAGGCAACGGGGAGGCGGGTCGGACCGTGAGGAATCCACAGGTAGCTAATGTATCCACCAGAAAAGTCGTTACCGAAGGTAAGTAACTCGTTCTTCTGATGGATACAACTACCTGTGGATTCCTCACCTAATGAATAGAGTCCCAAAGCAGTACCACTCCCGGTGGTGGGTGCCGAAATGGTCAAACCAAGAAATCCTGCAGCACTGACCGTGCAAAATGGCCGTCCCTTCTGACCTCAGAGTCCAAACAGTAATGTTTCGCAAAAGTGTGAAAGGACGACCAAGTTGCGGCCTTGCAGATGTCGACCACAGGAACACCCCTGGCCAAGGCCGTAGTGGCCGACTTAACTCTGGTGGAATGAGCTCTAATGCCATCAGGAGGATCCTTCTTTGCCAAAGAGTAACAGATTTTAATGCAAAGAACAACCCACCTGGAGAGTGTTCTCTTGTGGACTGCCTTTCCTCTCCTCTTGCCCATGTATCCGATGAACAGCTGATCCTCCAGCCTGAAGTCCTTCGTTCTATCAATGTAGAAGCTTAACGCCCTCTTTGGGTCCAATCGATGTAGTCTCTCTTCCTCCTTTGAAGGATGAGGCGGAGGATAGAACGTGGACAAAGTAATTGTCTGGGCCAAATGGAAGGGTGAAACAACCTTCAGGAGGAAAGCAGCCTTGTTCCTCAACACAACCTTATCCCCATAAAAAGCTGTATAAGGGGGTTTTACCGATAAGGCTTGCAACTCACTCACTCTCCTGGCAGATGTTATAGCCACCAGGAAGACTGTTTTAATAACCAAATACCTTAATGGGCAAGAATGCATAGGCTCAAAAGGGGACCCCAAAAGGAAAGTGAGGACCAAGGACAAATCCCATTGAGGCATAACAAATGGTTTTGGAGGATATTTATTTAGAAGACCTTTCAAGAATCTGAGAATAGGGGATTTAAATAACGATGGTTTATCTGGAAGGCAAACGAAGGCTGACAGGGCAGACAAATAACCTTTAATGGTAGCCACTGCACAACCTTTCTGCTCTAGAGACAGAGCAAAAGACAAAACATCTGACAGATGAGCATGTAAGGGATCAATCGGTCTCTCTCCACACCACATAACAAATTTAGACCACCTATTAGCGTAGATAGATTTAGTGGAGTGTCGCCTGGCCGCTAATATAACATCCACTACATCAGGCGGGAGAGAGAAAGAACTCAGGTTGCCCCGTTCAATCTCCAGGCATGTAGGTGTAGACTCTGGAGGTTGGGGTGTAAAACCTGCCCCTGCGACTGCGAGAGGAGGTCTGCCCTGAGAGGGAGACGGAGCGGAGGGCACAGCGAGAGTTGGAGAAGGTCGGAGTACCACACCCTCCTTGGCCAATCCGGAGCTATTAAGATGACTTGGGCCCGGTCTTGGCGAATCTTCCTCAACACTCGAGGAATCAAGGGTATGGGGGAAACGCGTAAAGCAACTGGTCGCACCAGGTTATCAGAAACGCGTCCCCCAATGCTCCCTGCACCGGATACTGGAGGCTGCAGAATAACGGACAATGCGCGTTCTCCCGAGTGGCAAACAGATCTATCCGAGGAAACCCCCACATCTGGAAGATTAAACGGACTTGATCTGGATGGAGACGCCACTCATGGTCGGCCGAGAATTGGCGACAGACTGTCCGCATGTACATTCAAGACCCCGGCCAAATGATTTGCTACCAAGCAAATCTGATGGTCCTTTGCCCAGGACCATAGTCGAAGAGCTTCTCTGCAGAGAAGGTACGACCCTACTCCTCCCTGTTTGTTTATGTACCACATCGTGGTAGTATTGTCCGTCAGGACCTGTACCGACTGACCACGAAGGGATGGGAGGAAGGCCTTGAGAGCCAGACGTACAGCCCGTAACTCTAACAGATTGATATGAAACATCTGTTCCTCTGGAGACCAAAGTCCTTTGATCTCCAGATCCCCCAGATGAGCTCCCCACCCTAGAGTGGAAGCATCCGTTATGACCGTGGCCACTGGTGGCGACTGCGCGAACGGCTTTCCTTGCGAAAGATTGTTGCTCGCAATCCACCACTTCAAGTCCACAGCAGCATCTCTGGAGATCTTGACCGCACCTTCTAGATCTCCCTTGTGGTGAGACCACTGCCTTCGGAGGCACCACTGAAGAGCCCTCATGTGCCAGCGAGCATGCGTGACCAACAGTATGCAGGAGGCAAACAGACCGAGCAGACGAAGGACCTTGAGGACTGAAACTACCGCTCCATTTCGAAACATTGGAACCAATTCCTGAATATCTTGAACCCGCTGAGGCGGAGGAAAGGCTCGATTCAATGTTGTATCCAGTACTGCCCCTATGAACAGGAGGTGCTGAGAGGGCTCCAGGTGAGATTTGGGCACGTTCACCGAAAAGCCCAGGTCGAACAACAACTGGGTTGTTGACTGCAGATGATACGACACAAGCTCCGGGGACTTGGCTTTGATCAACCAGTCGTCCAAGTAAGGGAATACTGCTATCCCCTCCCTTCTGAGCTCTGCCGCAACCACTGACATCACCTTCGTGAAGACTCGAGGTGCTGAAGTAAGACCAAACGGGAGGACCGCAAACTGATAGTGCTGCGACCCTACCACAAACCGGAGATACTTCCTGTGCGACTTGAGTATCGGGATATGAAAATAAGCATCCTGCAAGTCGACAGACACCATCCAATCTTCTTTGTTCAACGCCAAAAGCACCTGTGCTAGGGTCAGCATCTTGAACTTTTCCTGATTGAGGAACCAATTCAAGATCCTCAGATCCAGGATCGGTCTCAACCGACCATCTTTCTTGGGAATCAGGAAGTACCTTGAGTAACAACCTCGACCCCTTTCCTGCTCTGGAACCAACTCCACCGCGCCCTTTGAAAGGAGGACTTGAACCTCCTGTTCTAGCAACAGGAGGTGTTCTTCTGAACAATAAGATGGGGGGGGTGGGAGGGGGGGCGGAAACTCCCGAAAGGGAAGGGTGTAGCCTTTCTCCACAATACTGATAACCCAAGTGTCCGTTGTAATAGTCTCCCACTTGTGGAGAAAATGCTGTAATCTTCCCCCTACAGGAGAGGAGTGAGTGGGAAATGGTGGAAGCCTAAGGCTGCTTTCCCTGCTGCACCCCTCCAGAGGACGAGGAAGAGGCAGAGTGCTGCTGAGAGGCTCCTCTGGTGCGGGCCCTACCTCTCCCTCTAAATGATCTATAGGGGTGAGAAGAGGCGGGTTGCTGGAATTTCCCCCGAAAGGAAGAGGAGGAAGAGCCACGTCCGAATCCACAAAACCTCCTGAAAAATCTGGAGGAGGTAGAAGAAGGGGCTTGTAGTCCTAATGATTTGGCTGTGGCCCTGCTTTCTTTGAACCTCTCCAGGGCCGAATCCGCCTTGGCCCCAAACAGTTTGTCCCCATCAAACGGGAGGTCCAACAGGGTCGACTGCACGTCCGCAGAGAACCCTGAGTTGCGAAGCCAAGCCTGTCTCCTCGCAACCACAGCCGTGCCCATCGCCCTAGCCACTGAGTCAGTCGTATCCAACCCAGATTGGATAACCTGGGTTGCAGCAGCCTGGGCATCGGAGACGATATTCAAAAGCCCTTGGGGAAGCTCCGTATGTGAAGATGTTATTTCGTCCATAAGAGCATAGATGTACCTCCCCAAGATACATGACGCGTTGGTGGACTTCAACGCCATGCTGCAGGATGAGAATATTTTCTTGGACTGTGAGTCCAACTTCTTGGAGTCTTTATCCCCCGGCACCGTCGGAAAAGATCCAGGCGCCGATCTAGAAGAACAGGAGGCCTGGACCACCAAGCTCTCTGGCGTAGGGTGTCTGGACAGAAAGCCAGGGTCAGATGGTGCAGCCCGATACCTCCTGGCCACAGCCCAATGAACAGCCGATGAAGATACCGGCTTCTTCCACACCTCCAACACCGGATCAAGCAAAGCCTCATTGAATGGTAAAAGAGGCTCCGCTGCAGTAGAGGCCGGATGCAGGATCTCAGTCAACAAATTCTGCTTCGCCTCCGCTACCGGCAAAGGCAATTCAAGAAAGTTAGCTGCCTTTCTTACCACAGCGTGAAAAGTGGCTGCCTCCTCAGTATACTCCCCTGGAGATGACAAGTCCCACTCAGGGGAAGTATCCAGCCCACTAGCTGTATCCAGTCCATGAAGACCCTCGCAAGAATCCTCTATCTCTCCTTCCTCCAAGACCCGTTGGTATTCCTGCTCCTCTAAGAGACGGAGAGCACGCCTCCTAGAATGTAGCCTCTCTTCAATACGCGGCGTCGACATGGCATCCGCCGAATTCGAGGAACGACGCCGATCGCCGGATCCATCCGACGCCATGTCCGGCACCACAGGCAGCTTCGACGTTGAGGTAGGAGCCGGATGCAGAGAGGCGCGTCTCGGAGCCTCCGATGGTCCTGTCGGAGTCACTGGTCGAAACCCCGAAGTTGACTGGATGGAAACCTCCGGGGCCGAAACCTCTGGGGCCACCGGAGCGGACACCAGAGTCGACACCGGCACCGAGCCCACATTCCCTAAGGGGAGAAAGGGCATGAAGGGTGCTGGCCGTAGCGGCGCCGGAGCACCCAAGGTGAAAGCCAACGGCCCCGAAGGACCAGTTGGAGCACCTCCTGGAGCCATCTGCTGAAAGATGGTATACATCGCATTAAAAAATGCAGTATTATCGGCTCCAGGGGCAGGAAAAGCCGGATACTGGGGTGCCTGGATCGAAGGCGACCCCAATGCCAGCCTCGACGTCTGCGACGCCGGAGAGAACACCTGAGGCTGCGGCACTTCAATCACTGAAGATGTCTGCCCAGGCGAAGTCGGCGAAGCCGGAGAAGGCAACGGCGTCGATGGATGTGGAGTGACTGTGGGACTGACCTCCCAAGTCTTACGACGCCGAGCCGAAGGCGACCTCGATCGAGACCTCTGGCTGGAATGGCGCTGTGAATCCCTACGGCGCCGGGAATCTCGATGGCGCCGATGAGTCTTCGGCGAGGAGGACTTCCTATGATGCTTCTTCTCCTTCCTCTTCGACTTCGCCATGAAGAGTTTAGCCTCTCGCTCTTTTAGGGCCTTGGGATTCATGTGTTGGCATGAATCACATGTTGCGACGTCGTGGTCGGAGCTTAAGCACCATAAACAGTCCGAGTGCGGGTCCGTAACGGACATCTTGCCCCCACACTCCCGACAGGGCTTGAAACCAGACTTCCTCTGAGACATAGTAACTCTCAGATAAAAATCACGCAGCAGAAAAACACACTGTAACTTCGAAAGCAACAGTAGCTCCCTCGAAGATAACCGTTTCGAATGCACAGAAAAAAGGGAACTGACGTCGGCACGTCGTCGAGGACCTCTTATTGCCTGTATGACGTCAGACGGCGTCGCGTGGGCTAGAGTGACGTCCTCGTCGACGTGCAGAGACTAGGAAGAAGATTTCCGTCGAATGCTGGCGCCATGGGAGTATTCATTAGGTGAGGAATCCACAGGTAGTTGTATCCATCAGAAATGTGCGAGACATGCATGCTTAGGCCTTAGATCCAAAACCCAAGGATCTCAATCCTCACTATCAGACAGCGCCAGTAGGGAGTGGTAGCAAGGCCATGATAGGTCTCATGATTATCCCCAGCAGAAGAGTGCCAGAGAGGAGAACAGTTCTCATCTGTGCCTCGTACTTCTGAATGCCTTCCCTGCCTGCTACAGATGTTGCTGGCTGACTGCCACTTTGTTTATAATGGAGATGCACAGTTTTAAAATAAATATGTGTATTTTGTATTGTTTCATTTAAGCGTTCTATATTACTTACCTGCAATGAGTGGCCTTCATTGGATTTAACAACACCCCTTCTAAAGTGATGTTTTTATTAATAACCCAAGAGCAAAGTAAGATGTGTTGTGCCTTTATTATAAACCTTTGCTGTTACAGATTGAACAACATTACTATCTACTAAGCAAAAACGCAACAGAACTCTGAAATGATTAATTTCAAGGTGCTCTCAAATGTTATGCTTGTGGAGAAGAGAGGCACAGAGAAGAAAATGAATTGCCTCGGGTCACATAGTTTGGTCAAGCTGCAAAGCTGTGACTGAAACCAGTTTATTTACATTGTGCAATTATGACACTGCATGGCCATCACATTTTTCATCATCTGCTTTGATGAGATTTGTATTATTCATCAAAGAAGCAAGTCAGATGTCTTGTTCCGTATACACAAGGCCTTTATTACTTTAATACCTAGAACAATGTTATGGTCTATTAAACCATATAGAAGAAAGGATTTTGTACAGTGTGCAGCACCCTGAACTGAATTATCTCAAGATGCTCTTAAAAGTAATAATGGAAAAGGAGTAACAATTAAGAAAATCCATAGGTCAGGGTCTCACAATTTGGCCAAGCTGGGAAACCAGTCTCTGTTGGTCAAAGCACCACAAGTAGTTTTGTCTTGAGACCCACAAAAGCTTCTGATGAGTCTGGATTGCTTACAGAATTGGTGATGCATAAGTACTGATGTTTCTCGCCACTGGCAGTGCACAACTAAAGAGAATGTTTATGGAAGTTAAGAAATTACTTCCTTAATCACACCTCAAGTACATGTTATCATTCCCAGCAGACCTTAAGCTCTTGCACAATAGAAAATCGAATTTCTTCACTGATGGATCAACAGAGTGGATACGGGCTGTAGCACTGACAAACTGTCGAAAACCCTATGCACAAGTCCCATTACAGGCCACAATAGTGCCCACAATGGAGAAAACCGCAGTTACTCAGCAGACCATCCTGCACTCTGCAAAAGCTAAGAGGGTTGCTGCAGCAGTGGCCGCACTCCATGAATCCTTAAGTTTGACTAGCACCAGTGATTCAGGAGTCAGCTCACTGGCAATTGGTGGTGACGCAGACATGTCAGCAAACTTCCAAGCAGATGAGACTAGTGGCTGTAGCTGAGTACCTAGGCAAAACAATATCAGACCATTGCCTGCTCCTTGTTACTTTAGCCTGTGATATGTTGCCTATGAGCATTTCCACATGAAAACTGATGGCGGCAAAGCTGCAAGATGCAGCATTTTGGGGGACTGTGAGCCAAAGTGGACTATTATGGAGAAAATTAATAGAAATCTGGGCTTGCGCTAACAGACTAAGAAGTGTTAAGTGTTATCATTTGTCAATAGTTTTTCATGAAACAAGAATTACAACTAGAAATGTCACATTACACTAGCTAAGCCGGTTTAATGTGTAGTAAAATACATTTACCATTTGTTCTTCTAAAGTTCCTTGGATGACAGGCATAAGAAAATTAGTTACTTTCCCGTAACTGCAGTTCTCCAGTATTGGTATCTTTCATAGATTCACATGCTTGAATCATCCCCGTCGTCGAGGTGGGAGCCTCACGGTAAACTTAAATATATAAAAAGCAGTAAGTCAGTAAAAGTAAAACCAGTAGGCCCTAGTAGGCCTCATAGGGTATTTTACAGTCTATCCACTTTGTTTTGTGAAAAGACCCAAACATGAGTATCAACCAATCAGGATTCAGCCCCTCCCAAACACTCCCAACAGAGGCTGAATTCCCTCAGATTTTCTAGTAGGAGTGTGAAGTTTAATATCTGTATAATAGGGGAGCCTCTGAGGGGAGGAGGGTGGGTCGCATGTGAATCTATGAAAGATACCAATACTGGAGAACTGCAGTTACAGGTAAGTAACTAATTTTCTTCTCCAGTATTGGATCTTTCATAGATTCACATGCTTGAATCAGAGTAATGAGCAGTAATGTTTTCTTACTTACTGAATTACATTGACTGTAATTCCATCGTAATTCTATACGTGATGTGATTCACATTAGTTCAGTTTTAAATATGCACTTACATATAATTATATTTATATTCATAAACATCCGAATATAAGAGCAATAAAAGGTGTGTGGCAAGAAATCCTGACACAATTTATGCTATTATTATGGAGAATACGACACGTTAAACAGTATAAGAAAATGAACCATTAATGACCATACCTCGAGTGTGGTGGTGGGATGTGTAAGAGGCTCACCTTAACGAAATAGATGCCTCAGCACTGCTTGTCCCACTGCTGTATCGACCTGGTTAGTCTCCTCTAGACAGTAATGTCTTGTAAATGTGTGTTGGCTGGACCATGTCGCTGCTCTACAGATGCTATGTAGTGGTACACCTGCAAAGAGTGCAGCTGAAGTGGCTACCGATCTTGTAGAGTGGACTCTCACCCTGGTGTGGAGCGGCTTTCCTGCTTTTGAATGGCAGAATTGAATCGCCAGGCCAATCCATCTTGCTAAAGTCTGTTTGGACACCGCGTGTCCCTTCTTTGTTCCGCCGAATGCTACAAATAATTGATCCGACTGGCGGATGGCCTGAGTTTTCTGTAGATAAAACTTTAAACATCTTTTAATATCGAGAGAATGTAATGTTTTTTCCGCCACTGTTTGCGGATTTGGAAAAAAGGTTTTTAAGATGACTGGTTCATTTAAATGAAATGTTGAGGGAACTTTCGGAATGAATTTAGGATTTGTCCGCAGGATGACACCTGAGTTTGTAAACTGGAGGAACGGCTGTTTGATGGTGAACGCCTGAATGTCACTGACTCTTTTTGCCGAAGTAAGAGCTAACAGTAACGCTGTTTTCCATGCGAGGAATTTTAGGTCAGCTTTGTGGATCGGCTCAAAAGGAGCTTTCATGAGCTGTATCAACACAACATTCAATGACCATAGAGGCGGAGGTTTCCTAATTGGCGAGAAGACCCGAAAAAGGCCCTTCATAAATTGTTTGACAATTCTTGTGGAACACAAAGAGAGTCTGTCTGGTGATCTGCGGTATCTGGAAATTGCTGCCAGATGTACCCGTATGGAAGAATATGCAAGTCCTGATTTTGCCAGGAGCAGGAGATATGGAAGTATCTGTTCCGGAGTAGAAGATAAAGGATGTATATTTTCCGCTGCACACCAAACACAAAACCGTTTCCATTTAAGTCTATAGGTTTTGTTGGTAGTGTCAGCTCTAGCTTTTGCTAAGATGTCTCTACACTCTGGCGGAAATTTTGAGATTTAAGTATTCATTGTGTTCAAGAGCCAAGCCAACAAATGAAGAGACGACGGATGTGGGTGTGTGACTTGTCCCTGGTGCATCGTTAAAAGAGTCGGACTCTGTCTGAGTGGTAGATGTGGTCGTTCGGAGAGCATGAGGAGCTCCGTATACCATATTTGTCTGCGCCATCTGGGAGCTATGAGTAGAAGTCGACACCCCTCCGTCTTCATTTTTCTGATGACTCTCGGAATGAGCGGGATCGGAGGAAAAGCGTAGGCATAAACTCCTGACCATCTCATCGAAAACGCATTCCCCCACGAATCTTTTTGGGGAAGCCAACTTGCGTAGAACTGGCATTTCTTGTTCTCGAGAGTGGCAAATAGGTCTAAGTTTGGTTTGCCCCATAATAGAAACAGGCCATTGAGAGTTTTCTGGTCTAGCTCCCACTCGTGATAAGGAATCACCTGTCCTGCTCAGGGTGTCTGCTAGAACATTGATCTGTCCTGGCACATGCTCCGCTTTTAGTGAAATATTGTGTTTGATGGCCCATGTCCAAATTTGTTGGGCTAGCTGCGAGAGTTGTAGGGATCTTGTGCCTCCTTGCTTGTTTAGATAAAACATGCTGGTCATGTTGTCCGTCCGGATTAAGACGCTTGAACATTGTATCTTTGGCAAGAAAGCTTTTAGAGCTAAGTGTATTGCTTTGAGTTCTAGATAATTGATGTGGAGCTGGCTCTCTTGCTGATTCCAGATTCCGCTGATTTGCAGGTCCTGGCAGTGTGCACCCCATCCTTCGAGAGAGGCATCCGTTGTTACTATGTAACTTGGTGTTTGAAGAAGAAAAGACAGCCCTTTTGAGAAATTGGTTGGAGTCGCCCACCACCTCATAGTGTTCTTCATTAGAGGCGTTATGCGAATCTTGTCTTCGAAGGAGCCGTGGACCTGTGTCCATTGTATGTCCAATTGCTCTTGCAGGGGTCGCATATGGAGCCTGCAATCTGGGACTAGCGGAATGCACGATGATATCATTCCGAGCAATGATTTGTAGATGCGGACTGAAACGAACTTTTTTCTGGATAGGTTGTCTGCCAAAGAGGTTAACTTTTGTTTCCTCTTGTGTGATGGGTACGCTTTGCTGCGTACTGTGTCCAAAATTGCTCCCAAGAAACTCAATTCTTGTTTGGGGTATATCTGAGATTTCTGGTAGTTGACTACAAACCCCAGGCTGTGTAACAATTGAAGGCAATAGGAAATATGATTTGTTACTTGGAATTTTGAGGGTGCCTTTATAAGCCAGTCGTCCAGGTAAGGGAAGACCTGGATACCTGACTGGCGAAGATGTGCTGCTACTGGAGCTAACATTTTTGTGAAGATTCTGGGGGCTGATTTGAGACCGAATGGTAGAACCCGGAATTGGAGGTGCATACTTCCTACCCTGAACCTTAAAAATTTGCGATGTTTGCGATATATGGGGATATGAAAATAAGCATCCTGGAGGTCTAGGGATGCCATCCAATCTCCCGTGTTTAAGAGACGCAGGACATCCTGCAACGTTACCATCCTGAACGATTGTTTCTTTAGAAACTTGTTTAGTGCTCTCAAGTCCAGGATGGGGCGCCAGTCTCCTGAGGGTTTGTTTAGAAGGAAAAACCGGGAATAGAATCCTTTGTTCTTTTGAGATAAAGGGACTGGTTCTATTGCTCCTTTTGTTAGCATTATTCTTACTTCCCTGAGAAGTTGGTTCAACCTCGGAGGCGGTGTACCCGATGGAGGGACACTCGGTGGTGTTTGCATGAATTCCAGAGTATGACCTCTGGTCACTACATCTAGTACCCATCTGTCCGATGTTATAGCCTTCCACTTGGGGAAATAAGAATTGATGCGACCTCCGACCTTCAATATTGATTGGGGAGGTGTTGAGATTATCCGCTGGTCATTGCTTTCTGCCTGTATCTCTTCCTCGGGCAGCTCCTCTTCCTCTAGCTGGATGTTTGTAAGCTGCGGCTGGTGGTAATCGATAATGCTGCTGTTGTTGATGGTGCTGATGTCCTGGTCCTGTGGAGGAAGATGGATATTGTAACCTGTATTGTTGGTATCCACCTCGAAAGGAGTAATTACCTCTACCCCTTGCTCCACGAAAAGGTAGTTTTTTATACTGCAGGGTACCTAGGGATTTTGCTGTATCGGTATCCGTCTTGATAGCCTGCAGCATGTCGTCGACATGTTTGCCAAACAAACTCTCTCCATCGAAGGGCATGTCGAGAACACGAGTCTGGACTTCTGGTCTGAATGAAGTAGCTTTAAGCCACCCTTGTCTGCGCAGGACTGCTGCTCCAGCTAATTGTCGAAAGCCAGTGAGGGAAATATCTATTGCACTGTCTATTATCTCTGCGGAGACCCTTTCTCCCTCCTGCAAGACCTTTTTAGCTTCCACCTTGAGATCTTCTGGCAGTGAATCTACAAAAGCGGACATGTCTGCCCACATCTGGCGATCGTACCTTCCCAGGATGGCGAGGGAATTGGCCGCCTTGACCGTTACTGCAGCAACCGAGGAGAATTTCTTACCGATATTGTCTAGTCTCCTTCCCTCTTTGTCTGGGGGAGACGCAATAGGCGTAGAGGGATTTTTTGGATCGTCGTTGAGCCGCCTGTGATATAACCGAGTCAGGTTTCGGCTGTGAGACTAAACAGGCCGGAGAATCATCTGGGGCCTTGTATTTTTTCTCTAGCCTTGGCATTTGTGAAGGCACTGTTGCTGGGTTTTTCATTGCCTTCAAACCCTCCTGCCATAAGAAATCCACAATCGGTATGGCTCTTACAGATCTCTTTGATGGCTCTTTAAAGTCATACAAAAAACACTCAGTTTCATGGGAAACAATTGCCAGGCCAAAACGTTTCGCCGCTCTCTCTATGATATTATGGAAACCTCCTATGTCTTCTGGAGGAGAATCCACTAGAGCTGCTGGAGGTGGAGATGGTGTGGGAACGAGATAATCGTCCCATTCACTAGCCGCTGAATCTGCTAGCTCGCCCTCTTCCCTTTCGTCGTCCGACGAGAGGTAAGCTTCCGGAGCTTGGCTAGTTACAGGTCTACTAGCCTGTGGCTTTTCGGAAACATTAGTAGTTTGAGCTTGCTGGTAACTCTGAGGTCTAGGTGGCGTGGACTGAGTTGACGGTGGGAACCTTTTATAGTAGTCCTTCAACATATGTTGTAAATCTGTCACTAATGTGCTAGGCATAGCTAGTGGCGATGGTTGGTTTGCCTGTGGATAAGATGTTGAAGCATAACTATGCTGGTAATGTTGATCCTCTTCTTCATCAAACTCTTGACATTTGACATTTAGTTGGGACGGGCTACTAGCTGCCCCAAACATTCCTTGATCCTCATCATCATCATCGTCTAAAAGATGTTGCGGTGGGTATGGCAGCACTTTACTTGGTGATGTATGCATCGGCAAAATGTCAGATGGCTTGTCCCCTATATTAATAAGGGAAAGGGGTAAGAATCTGGTAGAGTCCTCATGATGGTATGAGGAATGATCTGGTGAAATGTCCAAAGGTTTGTAAACTGTTAATGCTGTGGTGATCGTCGGTTCCATCGTCGACGGTTCCCTCGTCGACGGTTCCCTCGTTGACGGTACTGTCGTCGACAGGTCTCTCGTCGACGCTTCCGTCCATGACTGCGTCTTTGTCAATGGGTCCTTAGTCGACGGTCCCTTCGTCGACGGGTATTTTACCGACGACGGTCGCTTCGCCGACGTATCTTGCGTAGATGGGAGTGCCCTGGATGATTTGTGAACCCAGGAGGCCTCCGCTGTCGACGCTGTGGTTGCCGACGAAGCTCTTTTGAAGATTTTTGCAGTAATAATCGTCGTCGATGACAACGGCGACGACGTCATAATCATCGGTGAGGATGGTGTTGTGAACGTCGACGATACCGTGGTCGCTGTTACCGTCGACACTGTCGTCGACGGGGCAGTCGTCGACGGTTGTTTTTTCACCAAAAAGAGTTTTTCTGTCTCTTTTTGTGGTGACAGAGACAGGGATGGTTTCTTTGAGGTGCTTTTCCGGTGTAACGGCGTAGTAGGTTCTGAATGAACCTTTTTTGGTCCATGTTTAACTGCCTCTTCAGTTAAGACTTGTTTTGTCTTTTTGTGCATTTTTCTTGGTGGTTCATCCGCACCTCTATCTCTCTCAACGGTTCTTTTCTGAGGGCGAGAAGTTTGTGGTGACTCTTCGCTGTCTGATGAAGGATGCTCTAAGGCTTTCTGTTTTTGCAGCCATAAGAGAAGTCTACCCTCTCGGTCTTTGAGGGTTTTTTGACTAAAGGTGCGACAGATTTTGCAGTCTCTCACCTTATGGTCTGGATGAAGGCAGTAAATACACTTCTTGTGGGGGTCATCAATATGTAGTCTCTTCTTCCCACAGTTGTCACAGTCTCTGAACAGACCCTTCTTTGCCTTTTCCGACATAGTAAAGTTGTAACTAGTTTCCTGAGAGAAAAAACAATCTTCAGTCAGAAAATAGGAAAAAAACTGAGCAGAGCTCAGGGAGACTCCCTTCACCCGACGTGCGGTAGAAAATCTGAGGGAATTCAGCCTCTGTTGGGAGTGTTTGGGAGGGGCTGAATCCTGATTGGTTGATACTCAAGTTTGGGTCTTTTCACAAAACAAAGTGGATAGACTGTAAAATACCCTATGAGGCCTACTAGGGCCTACTGGTTTTACTTTTACTGACTTACTGCTTTTTATATATTTAAGTTTACCGTGAGGCTCCCACCTCGACGACGGGGATGATTCAAGCATGTGAATCTATGAAAGATCCAATACTGGAGAATCTTCAATTTGTTGGAGGCCCAGCATGCATGAAAATGCACTATCTGCCAACTGTTGCCCATAAAATGACAAGCTACTAGAGTAACTAGAACAAGGAGGAGATGTGGCATTAAGGCCAGAGCACCCAACTTTGGAACGGGGGAACCAGGCTTGAGTATTTGCATCACTCAACATCCTGTGATTCAGGGCAAATCACAATCTCCCTGTGCCTACAAAAAATGATTGTGACCTAATATAACTGGTGATCATGCAAAGCACTAATGCCTTTAGGTTGGGTTTGCGCTATATAAAACTGCAAAATAAAAAACAGGATCACCCAAAAGCTATTTTAAGCCAGAGGCTGAATCTGGCTTGCCTCCAGCGTTTGAGGTGTCAGCCCCTCCCGAAATTTAGGTCTAGTTGCACCCCTGTCAACCACCACTCCTCCGCCTACAAGACTGGGGATACCACCAAGGTATTTCACTGAATCCTGGGAGTCCCTCCTCACATGCGCTGCCTCAGCTGAGCTCCAATCAAGTCACAGTAGCCACCATCTTGTGCTGGTGGGCCAGGTTGCATGCGCCCCTGCTCCCCTGACCCAAAGCACTGCAAACTCAGTTCTGTGGCAGAGAATCGCTTAAGGTACCATGCCTGTACCAATGGCATGGTATGGAGCTTGTCACACACAGGATGTGGCAGGACAGAAGCAGTGTGGCTGGAGCTCAAGAATTCAGGTGGCCACAGTCTTCCACGTCAACCCCTGATATCGCACTTTAAGAACGCAGGTTGATAATCCCACTTCATCTCTCTGGACTATGGCATTCCACTGTAACTCTATATTACCTACCATGCAACAGTGTCTCTAAAAAAGCAAGGAATTGCAAGATGACAATTGCAATTTTATTAAACAGCTAATTAAACATCACTGACACAGCTTGGAGAAAGTATCCATTATGCCAAATTAATTATTTTTCACCAGGATTTTTAGAATCATGATTTCCTGTTCGGCCTTGTGTGTGAAATGGCTAAATAATGTTAACCCCTAGCTAACACTCCATCAAGATCAAGTTACAATGACACTAGATCCCAAAATTCTTAAAGAGACACTTACCAAAAAAATTTCAATGGCACCCAGGATGTACATGGAGGCTGCAAATGTGGTTCCAAGGTAGAAGCAAAGCCCCACTGCTCCTCCGAACTCTGGGCCTAGGGCACGTGAAATCATGAAGTAAGAGCCTCCGGCTGTGAAGGCAGAAAAGGGAGAGGTTGTGAGAGGCTATAAAACTGAGGGTGTTAGATGCTTGGAAAAGACAATACATATAGATGAAGATGGCTGGTGGGAGACAATTGGAAACTGAACATCAGAACTTTAGGCTAGTATCTGAACACTATTATCACACACTCTATTGACAGAGACAAGTAATCGCCATGGAGATTGGACTTAGATTACAAATTTGTTAACCAGTTACAGAGGCAAAGTAGTGGCAACTGGTAAGGTCCTGATAGGGTTAAAGGAGGGGATACACATCGTTTTGAGATTGGGAAGTTACAATTGTGAAACATATGCTGAGCCATTCCTTCCCTAAATTTCACAAAATGTGGGAATGGACAAGGGGAAACTTGTTTACAACTCTATTAAAGGGCTTGGGTATTGTTTGTTTGCATGACTGAGATAAGATGGACTCACAAGCTCAGTTTAAATTTGTATGCACGGGATCCAGCATACAATAGATTTCTTTTTGAATAGAAATGTTCTTACATTGACCAGATTAGAAAGCAAACATTAGATTCCTTCCCCCATTTAAAATCATGTTAGACGCGATGTATTAAAATAATACCACCTAATGGGATCCACTAAACGTACTCCTACAAACAGTATTAAAAGGGTATGATCTACACAGCACAAGGTAAAAGCATGAAACGCTCTACTATAGTGCCCCCATGATACTAAGGCAGGAAGAGAGGTTCACCAGCTCTCAAAGGGGAGCATTTATGTTGCTAACTTTAGAATTTGTAATAAACAATAATAATTGCACTATGTGCCTCAAGGAAGTAGCCTAGGCACAAAAGCAATTCATCCTTTGATTGGTTTATTAACCTGAGGCAAGCTGTGGCCACTTTTTTCCAGGAGACCCAGGGCAGGGCAAACACAGCCCACCCGAGCGGGTTCATACTGACTACATCAGCTGAAGTTACTTGTTGATGGCAGGGTCAGAGACAAACAATGGTGAAGGAGAGGCTATACGACACCTGATTTGAACTTGGGTCAGTTTAAAACACAGGAGAGGCAAGCAGACAACTCCCTCTGTAAAGCGACAGGTAAAAAAACCTGTCCTGCCACAATACTTTTACCACTGTCCATCTTTTACAGCCATGTATTGGGAGTAAAGCTCAGCAAATGAGGGCACACATGCTGTGCCCTCAATGTCACAGCTTTGGGTCGCACTGTGTCACAGGAAGCCCTGGACGCCATGCCAGTCTAGGAATCGCCATGCCCCTATTCTGAAAATATCTTGTGCCTCTGCTCCCTAGGTAAAAATCCCCCAATACTTAGCATCCACTCGTCCTTTAACATCTTACTGTCATGTCTCTTGTTATCTGTATAAAAGGGTGTATACTCCAAAGTAACATAATGATTGTGAACGGTGGACGTTTCATAACATTCTCAACTGTCCATACCTTACCTACCCACCTAATAATATAAGGGAAGTGCCACAGACCATTGCCACCCATCAAGAGGAGGTGCCGCAGTCATACATTTTCAGGCACCGTCAAGACAAAAGACATCAGATTGCAATTGACTTGTCTATTTAATACAATCCCATGTCTGCGAGCTCCAGGCCACCTTTTCCCCAGGTCAACTTAACCCTACTTATTTTTCCTGCCCACACCATGGTGCTTATTAGTTGACCCAATTCTAGGACTAGGGATATAGGCCCCGATTTACAGGTTGTCTGATAGGAACTTTGTCACAAACTTGACAGATATTCTGCCCACCGTATTACAAATTTGGACATAATACACTTGCAATAAGGCGGACAGGATATCCATCATGTTTGAGGCGCAATACCCATCTGCCAACCTCTAAAAGAGGCCCACAGATCCTAGTCACACATGGAGGCAACGCAGCAGGAACCCTTTCTTTGCAAGTAAGACCTTGCCCATTACCAACAGTGGCAATGTATTCCTAGAAAGCAAAAGGAAACTGTAGCCCTCCCAAATCCAACCTTATATTCAATGAGTGACAAGGTTTTGTGTTGTGAGACACGTAAGTGCCTAAGTAGTGAAAACTGGATATCCTCTATGTAAGGCCAACATCAAGGTAAATCTTCTTCTCCAGCATGCTGTGCCCACCCTGCAGGAACGGGAAACATCACTTACAACGCAGTCAATGCATTTACCAAGCTGCCATTAACAAGCATATGCGTTTAGCATGCAGGCCTTTAGCACGCATGCCTTTACTAAGCATATGCATGCTGAAGGCAGAGAGAGCGGTCCAGCTGTCTGGGCAGAACAGGAAGGAGCAGAGGAGAGAGAGGTAAATGGGGCTGGGGTAAGGTTGGGGTTGCTTTTAGGACAGGGTAGGTTTTAGGATTCAGAGCGGGGTCGGGGTAGTTTTTAGGTCAGGGCGGGACATGTTTCAGGGTTCAAGGTGGGGGCAGGGGGTGAAGTATATTTTTTTTTTTTAGGGAGGGTAGGTTTTAGGGTGGTGGGGTGGGGTGGGGTAGTTTTGAGAACAGGACAAAATAGGCTTTAGGGTTCAAGGCGAGGTTGGGGTCATTTTTAAAACAGGGCGGGGTAGGTTTTAGGGTTGGGGGGATTGGGTAGTTTTTAGGACAGGACGGGCTAGGTTTTAGGGTTCAGGGCAGGGGCACTGGATAGTTTTTAGGACAAGGCGAGGTTGCTTTTAGGGTTCAGGGCAGGGGGTCCAGGGTATTTTTTAGGAGGGGGCGGGGTAGGTTTTAGGGATTAGGGAGGCTTTGATAGTTTTTAGGACAAGGCAGGGTAGGTTTTATGGTTCGGGCGAGGATAGTTTTTAGGACAGGATGGGGTAGGTTTTAGGGTTCGGGGGGGTCAGGGTAGTTTTTAGGACAGGACGAGGTAGGTTTTAGGGCTAAGAGGACAGGGTGGGGAAGGTTTTAGGGTTGAGGAGCAGGGAGGCTGGACATTTTTTAGGACAGGGTAGGGTAGGTTAAAGGGTTCAGGGCGGGAGCGTCAGATAGATTTTAGGACAGGGCGGGGTTACTTTTAGGGTTCGGGCAGGCAGTCCAGAGCAGTTTTTAGGAGAAGGTGGAGTAGGATTTAGAGTTCAGGGCAGGGTAGTTTTTAGGACATGGCGGGTAGGATTTAGGGTTCAGGGCAGGGGGCCGGGGTAGTTTTTAGAACAGGGCAGGGTAGGTTTTAGGGGTCAGGGCAGTGTGGTGGGGTAGGCTGTAGGGCATGGTGGGGTAAGTTTTAGGGTTCAGCGCGTGTAGGTTTTAGGACAGGATGGGATAGGTTTTAGGATTCAGGGTGGGGGCGTTGGGGTCGTTTTAGGATGGGGTAGGTTTTAGGGTTCAGAGTGGGGTGGAGTGTCAAGGTAGGTTTTAGGACAGGGTGGGGTGGGGTGGGGTGAATTGAATAGTATGGAATCAGGTGTAAGGGGGTAGGGTGGGGACAATTTACCAAGCATGTTCCTTTAGCAAATATGCCCTTACAACAACATTTGTTGTAAAGGCATGTGTGGTAAAAACACTGTTGTTGTTGGGGCCGCGTTCCTAAGGCATACATGGTTCACGTATTGATGATTCCATCATACAAGCTGCAGGAACATGTTATACTTTGCTCAATTTAGGTGCAGTCTGGCCAATTTCCTGTACTTTGTCAGTTCCTGCAGCAGTATAGATCCAGAATAGACAGGATCTGTGAGATATATAAGAGCATTATTTGTCTACAGTGACACAATATGATTTGTTACATCCAGCCCCACGTACCCAGTTTGCAGGACCACTTGCACGTGGCAGGTCAATGGTTCCACTTCCAAAGAAAACAAGGGAGAGAGGGGCTAACTCTGCCTTGTTACACTCTTCAGGGCAAAGCTCTCTGAAATCATTAGTCCCGTCCCTGTGGCGTTGGGCATTGTGTACTGTAATTCAAACACTCTCAGTATGTCTGCATTATGGCCATATGCTCCCTTACCTCCCATATGTACGTCAACCTATCAGTAATGAATGTTTTTTAAATATCTAATGAAGTCAAGGCACAATGACCGTCTCCCCTCGCAAGGCTGCAAAGTAAACGAGTAAGACAACTGATGTTACTGCTACATAGCGTACTTCTCAGTAGGTTAAATCCACACTGATCCCTGTGCATCCGGTTCTCCACTACTTTCAATTGTCTATTAGCCAAATGTTTGCTCCAAATCTTTAATTCCACATTGATCATGGATAACAGCTGATACCATTTCATGTCAGTGGAGTCAGTCAAGATTTGGGACAAGCACTGTCAGGGTTCCTCGCATAGTAGCTGGGAATAAGGATAAGTTACTTACCTGTAAATCCTAGTTCTCTTCCAGGGGTATCCTCATCAAAGTCATAAACATTGAATATTCCCGCCCTTGTGCGGGGACCCCGGAGCATATATAAAAAATACACATATTAAGTATGAAATATGTACGAAATATATATATATATATATATATATATATATATATATATATATATATATATAGCATTTTTAGTATACAAATTTTCATACCAAACTCATATATACATGTGTAAAACAGCAATGCAGACTATAATTATAAACAGGCTAAAATGCTTTATTTCTATGGATTTTTTTTTTTTTTATTATTTTTAAAATTACAATAAGAGAAAAAATATCTACCAAAGCCCCACCACTGGGCCTAGGGAAATAAGCAGTAGTAATCCTCAGAGAAAAAAGAGAAAAAACTACATTGAAAAACACTAGAGCATTCTTAGCCAATAGGCTGCATGCAGGTTAACACAGGAGAACCATAAAAACTTTGGCACCGTGCCTTTAAGACCCTGAGCACCTCCAGTATCCCACCATGCCTCAGGGGTGAAGGAGAGGTGACAGTACTTTTTTACAGTGACAAGCTGTGTAGCCGATTCGACAGACAGTGTGTCCTGCACTTCTAGGAGACGTGCGTCCGGGGAGGAGGGTGGGTTGTTTATGACTTTGATGAGGATACCCCTGGAAGAGAACTAGGATTTACAGGTAAGTAACTTATCCTTCTCTTCCAGGGGATCCTCATCAATAGTCATGAACATTGAATAGATTAGCAAGCCCATCCCTTGACTCTGCGGACTGTCTAATAGAAGTGCAGGAATAGATATGTATCATGCAAACACATTTCTCAGAGAGGCTTGCCCAACTTGGGCGTCTGCTCTTGCATCTGAGTCCAAACAGTAATGTCTAGTAAATGTATGTACAGACTTCCATGTAGCAGCCTTACAAATTTCAGATATTGGAACATTATTAAGGAGGGCAGCAGTAGCCGCTTTTCCTCTTGTGGAATGCGCTTTAGGTCTAGCAAGTAGTTGTTTGTTAGCCAACTGGTATGCATTAACAATACAAGAAACTATCCATCTTGATATGGTTTGTTTAGATGCTGCCTCTCCTGTTCTCAAATGACCATAATTTATAAACAAGTGGTTGGAATGTCTAATCAACTTTGTTTTATCCAAATAAAATTTTAGCACTCTTTTTAGATCTAGGGAATGCAACGCTTTCTCCGCCGGAGTCTCTGGATTGGGGAAGAAAGTTGGTAGAGAAATAGTCTGATTGATGTGGAATTCTGACACCACCTTCGGTAGGAAAGATGGGTGAGTTTGCAGAACTACTCTATTGTCGTGAAAGACTGTGTACGGTTCTTTGGAGGATAAAGCCTGAATTTCACTGACCCTCCTTGAGGAAGTGATGGCTACCAAAAAAGCCGTCTTCCACGTAAGGTGTTGCAAAGAGGCTTTGTCTATAGGTTCGAAAGGAGGGCCCATAAGTTTTGACAGTACTATTTTCAGCTCCAATGGAGGGGAGGGTTTCCGAATGGGCGGAAAAACTTTTTTTCAAACCTTCTAAAAATTCCTTGACTACTGGTTTCGTAAAGAAGGATTCCTGAGAAGGTGACTTGCGATGGGCTGTAATGGCAGATAAATGTACCTTAATAGATGATACCTGCAGACCGGATGTTGCCAGATGGAGTAAGTAAGACAGTATGACCTCCTCCTGAGCTCGTAGGGGATTGTGACCTTGCTGACAGCACCATATGTAGAACCTCTTCCACTTAAACGCATAAGAACGCCGCATGGAAGGTCGTCTGGACTTCTTCAAGATGTTCATGCACTCCTGCGAGAGCCCTAGGTGCCCATACTGCAGGAATTCAGGAGCCATGCTGTCAAGCTCAGAGAGGGTAGGTTGGGGTGCAGGATCCTGCCCTCCATCCTGCTCAGAAGATCCGATCTGTACGGCAGCCTCCTGTGAGGTTGTTCCGATAGGTTGAGGAGATCTGTGTACCAGAACTGACAGGGCCATTGCGGAGCTATGAGAATCATTCTGGTGCTGGATCTGTAAAGTTTGTTGATCACTGCCGGTTGAACCCTCTGCTGGAAAGGGCGCCTGTCATAAGGCCTATACCTTTGCCTGAAGTCCTTCTTCCTCTCCAGGCCTACTGCCCTCATGGTGTCCACTTCCGTCTTCATGCGCGCCATTTCTTCGTCTGTATGGGTACCAAACAGCGAGTTCCCGTTGAACGGAAGATTTAGGATACGCTGTTGTGCTTCCTGTTTTAATCCAGTCAGTCTCAACCAGGAAGACCTTCTTGCACAGATCCCATGTGCGTATCCATGTGCAGCTAAGTCTGCCCCATCTGCCGCTGATGACCTGGTTGGAAACCAGACACCCCTCTTGAAGGATCTCTTGGAAGTCCTGCCTGTCCTCTCTAGGTAACTTTTCTGTGAACCTGTTCAGAGAGTCCCACAGTGAACGGTCATATCTGCCTAGAAGTGCAGACGTGCTGGAGACCTTCATCATAGATGCCGCCGTGCCGCACATTTTTCTCCCCAGAGAGTCTAGATGTCTGCTCTCCTTGTCCGGTGGGACCGTGGAGGATGATGCTACCGAGTGAGTCTTTCAGGCTGCGGCCAATATGGCTGAGTCCGGCGGCGGATCCGTTCTGAGGAATAAAGGGTCCTGTTCAGGCGCTTTATATTTTTTCAAAATCCTAGCAGGAGCCGATTTAAGGGTGGCTGGCGCTAAAAAGGTGTCCATGGTTGGTTGCAACAGACCAGGCACTAGCGGCAGTAGCTTTTTCGAAACCGCTCTATGCTGTAGAGTCTCAAAAATGACAGATGAGGAGGTTGATGGTTCTGGAACCTCTATATTTGGCTTCTGCGCTCCCCTGACAAGCACCTCATTAAAAGTAGTGATGTCGTCCACCGGTGAAACCCTAGCTGGTGGAGAATCTGTTAAGGTGGGGGAGTAACGTCTGACGGATGACCCGGACGATGACCAAGAAGGCGACCTTCCGTGTCTTGATCGTGACCTGGATCGCCGCTGGGAACGAGATCTGCTGCGAGATACTGTAGCAGAGCGCCCAGGCCTCGTGGTCGGATTGCGAGAAGCAGAACGAGCCCGTCCTGCTCGCGTTGTCGGTGATGGTGTTCTCGGGAGAGAGGCAGTAGGAGAGTACATCCTTGAATACTGGGAGTCTGGGGAGGCCGTTGGTCTGTTAAGGCTCTCCAACCATCTTGGTGATAAATTGATGGGTGAGACATGCCCCGACGATGCCGCTCTCGACGAGATGAACCACTTCTTATGGAAACCACTGGAGATGGAGTGGTCTTTTCTGCTGGCGGAAGCCGATGCTCTGCTCCCTGCAAGACAGGTAAAACTTGCGTCGACAGCCGTAATGACATCGAAGGGAGCGCCGCCGGTTGTTCCTGCCTCGACGTGGAGTGTCTTGACATCGAACGGCGATCTCTGGACCGCGACCTGTTCGCCGTTGTGTGCCTCGACGTCGCCTTTCTTGACGTCGAGGGGCGCGAGGCCTTCGGCGGCGAATGTGCACGCCGGTGATGGCTCGACGTCGATCGGCGGGTTGCCGTCGACGGAGATATGCCCCTGCGGTGGCCATGTTCTCTCGACGTCGTATCCTTCGACGTCGGTCGGGTCGCCATCGACTGCGATCTATGACGGTGAGATGGTGGCAGCGACGACGTCGACGGGGAACAAACAGGTATCTTCCTACCTGCTGATGTTGATCTAGCCTCTCTCTCCCGAGAGTGGCTTGTTGGCTGTCTGGAAAGTGAAGAGGATGATGTTTTCTGCCTCTCGTGAAGCCCATGAAGCCTGATCTTTTCCCTGTCCTTCAGAATCCTCTTCGACATGTTCTTGCAGTGTTTGCAAGTGTCAGGGCAGTGACTCTGAGGCAAGCACACAATGCAGAGAGTGTGTGAATCTGACTGGGCCTTCTTCTTCCCACAGGAAGGGCATTTCACAAAAAGTGAAGGCATTTTTCAGTCAGGAAAAAACTTCCAGACTCAGACAATGATGTTAGATGTTGAGTAAAGTAGGAAAAAATGCTTTTTTAAAGTATTTTTCTAAGAAAAAAATCAGAAAAACTGAGAGCTCAATGCTCCAGGATCCTCTCAGAAGAAGCCGGAAAAAAGAACTCACCTAACTGTGAACCAACTGTCACCTCTCCTTCACCCCTGAGGCATGGTGGGATACTGGAGGTGCTCAGGGTCTTAAAGGCACAGTGCCAAAGTTTTTATGGTTCTCCTGTGTTAACCTGCATGCAGCCTATTGACTAAGAATGCTCTAGTGTTTTTCAATGTAGTTTTTTTCTCTTTTTTCTCAGAGGATTACTACTGCTTATTTCCCTAGGCCCAGTGGTGGGGCTTTGGTAGATATTTTTTCTCTTATTGTAATTTTAAAAAGAATTTAAAAAAAAGAAAAGAAAAAAAACTCCATAGAAATAAAGCATTTTAGCCTGTTTATAATTATAGTCTGCATTGCTGTTTTACACATGTATATATGAGTTTGGTATGAAAATTTGTATACTAAAAATGCTATATATATTTTTTTCGTACATATTTCATACTTAATATGTGTATTTTTTATATATGCTCCGGGGTCCCCGCACAAGGGCGGAAATATTCAATGTTTATGACTATTGATGAGGATCCCCTGGAAGAGAACCTGGTTTTGTATGCCTCTACATGTACTGTTAATAATTTGCGTATCTGGAGGGCTGTGGTCAGGGACGCATTGAGTCGGACACATGATTCAGAGCTCCAGCACCGTTCGCCCGCAAGGTTATTATCCTGCAAATCCTGAAGCGGCTGTAAGTTCCATGGGTGGAATGAGGCTGCCTGGAACCCGAAGTGTTCGCTACGGAGGCAAGGAGTGTGCTTGATCCCTGCACAAACGGATTCTGGCCTGGCCAAGTTTCTAAATATGGCAGCAGTTGGGACAGAGCACTCACACAACTGAGTGACTGTAAAGGCTGACCGGATCTGTGGAGCTAGACGTCGATTGGTGATCGCCTACCAGCTGAGCCCTGTAGCTCACGAGGTGGGGTGTGGAAAAACCAGCAGGTGAGGAATTACTTCAGTGCAGCGGCCCCAGCAGAGCAGCATGAAAGATAGCGGATGACAACCAGGGGATAATGTGAGGCGTGTGCCCAGGGGAGATTGGAAGGGTGGCTTGGAAGTGAGGTGGAGGACTCCCACAGTTGTCAAGGAGGCAGCCTAGATGACCAGTACTAAGGAGGTGCACGGCAAAACCTGGAGTGTAGCTCTGGAGCCCCAATAAGAAACAAAGAGTTAAAGAAGGCGAGGCTGCCTGGGCCTGGCCTGAGGGAAGCAGGAGGATGGGGAGGGGGTAAAGGTAGCTGGCTCCGCATGGGCGGGGGCAAGGTAGTGGAGAATTTTTGGCTCTTGGTTGGGGAGCAGTGGCTAACTCTGTGTGAGCCGCAAGTAGCAATGTCAATCTGACAGGAATGGCCCCGGAATAGACACAAGCCATGGGGACCAGTGGCGGCAAGCCAATGGAGATGGCTGTCGCCACATCGTGAATCGGAGCTGCAGACAGCCGGAGATCTGCTGGGACTAACCCTAGATGAGGTGTTGTATTGATGGTCGGCCTGCCCAACAATGGTTTGACCTAAAGTAGCATAACAGACATCACAGAGGCACCTCCACCGAAACGGAGGACAAGGGGAATCATGCAGGAAGACATCGACCACAGCCTGGAGTGATCACAGCAGCAGTGATCCTGGTGGCTATAATGAATTACAAGACGGAACTGGAGCTTAAAAGTGAAATGGTGGCCCAGGACCATCAGTAGTCTCAGGGCAGATTACATGAAGAGAGCTGCACTTGCCATTGCCTAGAACAATTAGAAATATTCCTGCTATACCTAGTGAGCCGTACGTGCTTCTGCCTTCCCCATTGCTTTTAGCCCCTTTTGAGTCTTGCTCAATTCACAACACTTTGCACTGTTGTTTGTTCACTGTTTGACATGCTTCAATGAGTTGTGTAATACTACATGTTTTTTTTGTGTGGGGGATCTATAAGACATGAGTATATGTTTTTGAAACTATCGCCTATGGTCTCTATGAACCTATAGAATGATTTTTAATACATTATTGTGCTCATGCTTACTTTCTGAGATATGCCTTAAGCCCTAGCAGCTAGTCTAAATAGCTCAAGTACACACTGGTTTACCCACTCCTTCCTATGATTTCTATACAGGATGGAGAGTCCCCTGAGCCACAAGCCAGGTTAAGTAGCGGTGCATTTTCTGACATTATTGGGTAAGCCCCCTTCAAGTACATTACTATACTTTTGTCATCAGTATTTTTAAACTAGACACTGAGTCGATTACTATATGGTTGTAGCATGGCAGGATGGCCTAGGCTGTTGTTTAGGATTGCATAATCCTGGAACTTAGATCCAGTAGAACTATCCAAATGTAAGACTTAACATGTATTTTAACTATACCCCTACATATGTACTTTTTCTTCTGAGATACCATCTGTTTATCTTCCACTTCATGTCGCTTCATATCACTGGATGTTCTCGCATAATTTATTCTTTTTTGATACACTAGCCCATATACCTTTAAGCAGAATCACTTGCTATTAAGTCCTGAAGAAAACAGCAACACCTCCATGGAGGGTCCACTCTTGCCTTTCTGCCTTTTTTTTAAAAAAAAATCCTTTTCTTTTCCATGTCCCCTTCTTTCCTCTGCCCACCTCCTGTGCTGCTCCGGCCCCTATGGCACCACGCCCCTAGCGAAGCACCTTTCCCGCCCTACCACCTCCCAGCTGACTGCTTCCCGCAGCCCTCTCCCCTTCTTAATGGTGGCCGCAGTGCTGTGAGAGGGCAACTGCACTGACCTCCTGGTCAGCGTGTGTTGCCCTCCCCGCTCCTCTGGCTGCTGCTTCCTCTGCCTTTTGCCTGGGATGAACTGAGGCCCTCTTCCACCCGCAGGCTCGTCCCTGCGCCGCATCCCTGGTGGTCTACTGGGAATCACAAGTAAGTATTTTCTCTCTGTCGCACTTTCACTCTTGCTTTTTTTTTTTGCCTTTTCTCACTCATTTTCCCTTTTCTTTTCCATCTCTCCTCCTTTCCTCTGCCCTCTTCCACTCTTGCTTTTCTTCCTTTTTTTCATTTGTTTCCCTTTTCTTTTCCATCTCCCCTCCTTTCCTCTGCTCCCCTCCCGCGTCGCTCCGGCCCCGTCCCCCACAAAGCACCTTTCCTGGCCTCCCACCTTTACCGGTTCCCCCGCCCCTTAATGGTGCACCAAAGACAAGCCCATCTGCGCGTGTCTGCGCCAGTCTGCACCCAATGCCAGGAACCCTGGATCTCCATTAAACCACCCCCTGGCCTACCTCTGTTATGATGCAGAGACCCTCCTCCACCTCAACACCGGACGTCTCAGCAACTGCTGCATCATCTCCCCCAACGACACCCACGGACCTTTTACCTGCAGGAACTGCAACTTCAGTGCCAGCCTCAACAAGCTAAAGGTACTCACCACACACAGCTACAAACAACCTCCACAACCCCATCAACTGCCTGCTCCTGCACATCCGCTCCCTCCACAAACATGCCACCGAACTCTGGGATCTGATCGACCCTGCCCGACCAGTCATCGCCTTCCTTACCGAGACCTGGACCAACCCCACCTCGGGACCAGACATCGCCATTCCCAACAGATACAGCATCCTAAATAGGGACCGGCCCACCCGGGCGGAGGACTCGCCATCGTACACAAGTCCGCACTACATGTCAAGTCTGTCCCAGAAGAACAATGCACCACGATGGAACACTTTCACTTCCTGGTCCAACTTCCTGGTCGACTCCAACCATAACTCATCCATCCCCGGCACCCTGGTGTACCCGGCCAGCTTTCATAGACGATGTTGTAAACATCGCTACCCCCCCAGGCACTAGCGTCCGAGGACTACCTCCTCCTTGGCGACCTGAATTTCCACCTTTTGGACCGCACCGATCCAAACATCACCGCTCTTCTCAACAACCTCGCCACCCTCGGCCTCAAACTGCTGGCCGCACCCACACACATCGCACTGGACCCCATCTTTACCTCAAGTAACCGGATCACCATCGAGACCATCTCCACCCCAGACTGGACCGACCACCGTTGTACACACTTCACAATCACCACACCCAGCAGCTTCACCTGCACTCCCAGGGCCGCTCCCCCTACAGGAAATGGAATGAAATCACCAAGCAACTCACCTCATTTCTTGTCAAATCCCTCCCTCCGATGACACCAACACAACAGCGCGCAACCTCAACGCATGGATCACCGAATGCGCCAAATCCACTCTTTCAAACTTCTTTACGGTTTCTGCCTGGAGGCTGTTGCCACACATCTTTACTTATGATTTTGCCTCATTTATTTTCAAACCATCTCCTTTATGGTCATATGTTATTTTTACAGCCCTGAAGAAGCCCAATTGTATTGGGCGAAACGCGTTGGCTGTTGGCTGTTGGGTCATTGATTTTCCCAAATCTATTTTGGCATCAAGTGTCTTGGACCAAATAAACCTTTTGGAAGAAATCTGTGAAAATTTGCGTCACTATATGCTCTACAATATGGAACTATGTACAATTATTATTTGTGACTCTGTTATTGATTATTAATTGTGGTGCACAACCCTCTTCTTTGTATTGGTGTTTCACCTTGTTGGTTCTTTGTGCAGTAGGAACTCTGTTGGAAGTGCACACTTGATTTTTCTATATATATTATTGTTCATGTACATTGTGATTAATTGGTAATTGTTAGGGATTGATGCGTCTTTTCTCTGGGCTTACTGCACTCTGTTTTGATTAAGGTATTTTCAAATGGTTATCTGTCTCATTTTGCTTTACTAGAGTCAGCAACTTGAGAGTGCTACTTGTGTTTGGGCTTGGAGAGCGGAGTCACCTGCATGAAAGAGGACTGGGCGCTTTCATTCCCCAATTCTTGTAAAACTGTCTGTTGCTCCAGCTAAAATCGATAAAAGTAGTTGGGGTACAGGTTAATAAAGGATAGATCAAAAACAACAAGTGATGGACGGAATGCTGAACATTGTCAAACACTCACCCCCAGTCATAGATCTGGGTTTAATCCATCGTTTTTTTGCTCACCATGCCACCCCAGTTTGGACCCAGCCATATGCAAATCAGTCTTGACCCTGTTCCTCATGGGAACAGTCCAGACCGAACTGCCAAGCCCGAAACCGGTCCCAGGATGCTTGTTTCGGGTCCAGTGAGGACCTGGCTTGGCAGTTCGGTCTGGACTGTTCCCATGAGGAACAGGGTCAAGACTGATTTGCATATGGCTGGGTCCAAACTGGGGTGGCATGGTGAGCAAAAGAACGATGGATTAAACCCAGATCTATGACTGGGGGTGAGTGTTTGACAATGTTCAGCATTCCGTCCATCACTTGTTGTTTTTGCTTTGTTGCCCTAAGTGGGAAGGGTATGCCCAGACGTGGGTCCCGTGCTTCCCATGCCACTTGATTCAAGCTAGCCTGGCTGATGAGGGGTGAAACCCCGAAACCGGTCCCAGGATGCTTGTTTCGGGTCCAGTGAGGACCTGGCTTGGCAGTTCGGTCTGGACTGTTCCCATGAGGAACAGGGTCAAGACTGATTTGCATATGGCTGGGTCCAAACTGGGGTGGCATGGTGAGCAAAAGAACGATGGATTAAACCCAGATCTATGACTGGGGGTGAGTGTTTGACAATGTTCAGCATTCCGTTCATCACTTGTTGTTTTTGCTTTGTCGCCCTAAGTGGGAAGGGTATGCCCAGACGTGGGTCCCGTGCTTCCCATGCCAATGGATTCAAGCTAGCCTGGCTGATGAGGGGTGAAACCCCGAAACCGGTCCCAGGATGCTTGTTTCGGGTCCAGTGAGGACCTGGCTTGGCAGTTCGGTCTGGACTGTTCCCATGAGGAACAGGGTCAAGCCTGATTTGCATATGGCTGGGTCCAAACTGGGGTGGCATGGTGAGCAAAAGAACGATGGATTAAACCCAGATCTATGACTGGGGGTGAGTGTTTGACAATGTTCAGCATTCCGTCCAGCTTCCCATGCCACTGGATTCAAGCTAGCCTGGCTGATGAGGGGTGAAACCCCGAAACCGGTCCCAGGATGCTTGTTTCGGGTCCAGTGAGGACCTGGCTTGGCAGTTCGGTCTGGACTGTTCCCATGAGGAACAGGGTCAAGACTGATTTGCATATGGCTGGGTCCAAACTGGGGTGGCATGGTGAGCAAAAGAACGATGGATTAAACCCAGATCTATGACTGGGGGTGAGTGTTTGACAATGTTCAGCATTCCGTCCATCACTTGTTGTTTTTAATAAAGGATAGATGCCATTGAACAGCTTTGTTTAACCACTTATCAGAGGAGATTATAGCAGACCTCAGTCCTGCCAGCCGGACCTGGACCTATTGTGTTGTTTCCACGTGTAGACGCATCATAGATACAGTGCAATTCCCAAAACTTAATTTTGGACTGTAGTGTCTATATTCAGCATCTAATATCTTGCAATCATCCAAAAACACTACATAGAGAGGCATTTGTTTGCTGAGGGTGAACATGATGATTAAGTATCCAAGGCATGAAGTCTAGGCAATCGGTGATCCTCCTTTTCTAAAACTTTTTTCTTAACATAATTATTGCAGTCTCTTCTAACCCTGAAAGTCCACAGCTCATTCATTCTCTGGGCCATCCACTGTGTAAGCTGTAACGCACTCACCCCATTAACACGAGACCTATGATGCACTCTCTCATCAACTCATCTACTGCGTAGCCCTATATTCCGTCACACCAGCATCCCCCATCAAATGCTATGAAGATGCTTTGGCTATCGGATGTTTTTAGCTAATAGTAACTGTAAAAGATCCTCTATAAAGTAAACTAATCAATGGTGAGAATAGTCAGGGTTATTCCTAAATATTAATTTATTGACATATTCAGCAATAATATATGGAAATATTTTAAAAAACATGAATGCTTGCAAGTTCTAAATATCTCAAAGGTGGAGTGAAAAGTGAGTCAGTGATGTGTGCAGAAAAAAAAAAAAAATAGCAGCGCAGTAAAAAAAATTCAACATAGAAAGAAAAGTCTCATTACTCTAAATATTTTGCACAGTTTAGGTTGTCACACATTTTGGCTTAAAGATCAGGGATTGCATGAGTCATCATCGGGACAATAGTTAAAATGCATAAGTGACCACTCTGGTATCACAGAAGCAAATAAAGAAACTGGGCAGATGAACAAAAGAAGCAAGTGCACCAAACAACTAAATCATGCAAGATTCCCGTGCCTCTGTGAGAGGGTGAATATAACCACAAATTGAAACAAAATGTGCACTATGTGGGGGCAAGGAGTTTGCTGATGTCTGATCTGTTATTGTACACAGAGGGCCATGTGATTCGGAGAAAGGTTTTGCAAAAACTGAATTGTGTCGACACTCACAACATTGACAAAAATACTGCAAAATTCGATAGATAATAGCAAATACCCTTTAATCCTGCATCCCCACACTAGTTACCATTAAAACAGTGGCCCATAAACGTAATGTCAAAAGCAGGACAGGCCGAGGAACCCAACTGTGGTACACAAACAAAAGAAGTCTGGAAATAGTGAGTTTTGAGATATGTGTAGCTTTGGTGTATGGACCCCTCAATAACAAGATTGCCTAGTCCAGTACCGACCATTAGTGTAAAAGTACTCACTCAAAAATAGAGTACTCATGCTTGTCAGGCCAATGCTACCCCTGCAGATCCTTTCGTTCCTTCCTCCTCCTCCATGCTGTACTCTACATCCATAGAGAATTGTAGGAGCACCTGCTTCCAACTTACCTTAACCGAAGCCTTCATAAGAATCCGGGAGCTGGGATGCTTCTCTCCCCTGTTCTCCACAATGGGCAGCTTTCACTGTGCCTTTCCCATGGTTGCGGGGTCGGTGTATTAAGGCAGTCATGACAGCTTCCAGGTGCAGTGCCTCTTTCTTTTTCGCGGTTCATGCTGGTACGTCTGCAAAGCTGCGGCCTTTATAGAGGTATCTTCTGGACTTGTTTGTGAGTCCCTCCATAGGTAAAGAGGACACCTCTGACACAGCAATGGCCCTAACAGTCCCGGTGACACCCTTCTGGCATATGTGGGGTTACAGACATAGGCGACAGCCACAGTTTCAGTCACAGGGGCCACTGCACCAACAGTCTCAATGGCAAGAGACAACAACCCCAGCAGTCTCAGTGACAATGGGTGATGACCTCCAGCAGTCACAGTGTCCTGTCTGGGCCAGGTGGGTCACTGAGAGATAGATCCAATGATCAATAGTTCTAGGCTGCCATATGATGGGAGACTGGCATATGATGGGAGACTGGCAGACCTTGGTCCCCAGCGCTGGTTCCAGCTGCATGAAATCTTTGTGATCTTCCTTCTCCTGATGTGGCAGTGTTGTTCAAAACATTATGGAGCTCATATCTTTATAGTCCAAATCCAGACAGATACGTGATTTAGTGCCTGGCCTATGAAATTTGTGTTGAGGTTGTCAGGTCTTTTTGAGTATTCTCTCCTCTGCACTGCCATCTATCAAGGGCCACAGTAGGAATAGCTCCAATTCTGAGTGACTCACAGCATAGGCCAAGAGAGTAATCAGGGAATCACACATGACTGGCAAGCCTCCTCTGAAACATAGGCGCAAGATTTCAGATTGCTTGTGTGTGACCTTTTCCTGTTTTCAGGGCACTTATGAGTGACATTCAACGTCAAATTTGTGACACTTAGAGTGACACTTTCTCGTGAGCAAACCCAAGCAATAAAGTCCATTGAAAGAGATAAATATTTGAAATTAAACACTTTAGAGCAATGAGAAGCTCTAAAAATATCTTGAAACTGGTGTAAAGCTCCTGAAATGGAATGTCACTAACCTATATACTCTTTCTAAGATAAGAGCTGTACAAGCTGAAATCTGGAGTGTGTACTTTTAATGGATACTTAAAAAGGTTTTCACTAGGTACAACCAGATTTCCATATTTAAAAATTATACAATTAAAAAACAGTTGTTTTATAATGAACAGTAAATGTCTTCACATTTTGTGGCAGTGTATGAAACACATAAGTCTCTATTCTCTACTGTGCCAACAAGAACTCAATTTGCTTTCTCACTGGTCACACACAAAACAGCTGCAGTAATTGCATTAACCAATTGCGGGTTCAGAACATGAGTGCAGTTCACATTGATTTCTTTAAATGTAATGCTTTATCATTGTTTATGTATTGTGTGGAGCAACAAAAACAGTAAAATAGTTATAAAATATTTTTCCATGTATCTGTTTTTCTGTGACAGCTAGGCTACATTGGCTGCTCAAGCATTCGGAGCTAAGGCTCATTTATTGCCTTATGACCGCAGCAATATCAAATACTTTATTTGAAGGCCGGCTTTAGTGCAGGGCATCCGAGCAACACTATGCCATATCTCACGGGATTCTGACTGCTTAGCTTTTACAGCTGCATGGAGATGTAAAATGCCACATGCCATTTAAAATAATTAAAGATGAACTATAAGGTCCCAGTAGGACGATAATTCAAGGTGGAAAGAAGGGGTCCCTTAATCTTATCGCTGTTTTCATTCTGCATTCTAAAACGATGTTCTTTGACATTTAAGAAAACAGAAACTTTCTATTTGAAGCCTGGCAATTTTCTCGTATGTATCACACATTCATTCTTTGTATGGAACAACACTTTTGTTGTCTGAAATATAAATTAAAGAAAAACATGCTGCTGAATGTCAGTGTAACAAACTGGAAGGGAGGCCTAGTACAGTGCACATGCAGCAGAGATCAGACAAGAGAACTTTAATAGCGAGATAGTCACCTGCCTAGACTGCTAGTCCAGAAATGCCTGGGGAGTGTATTTGCCAGGCTAAGCACTTACCTTGACAGCGTTGGCTGGGTTAAGCAGGGGAGCAACCAGGATGCTGCACCATCAGACTAGCTATGAAGTCCACCTAGGCTAAGGCTGTTACGCTGCGGATCATCATGGTGCTCAAGACAACAATTTCTCAGTCAACTGTCAGTTCTACTCACTCACCTGTGTCTGACTTAGATGGCCGGTGCTGGTGGTGCTTTTAAGTGCTGTGTGCTCACCTGCCTCTATCAGCCAGACCAGTCAGGAAAGTGGAACACCTCCCCCACCCAAACCCGACGGGCCACCTATGAGCCAATAAGTCAATGTTGAATGCAGCATCAACAAATCAATCTGGCCAATGAAATCTGGGAAGAGGGTGAGAGAGTGGGGAGAGCAGTGGGATTACTCTTCCCGGAAACAATCTCTGATGTGGCCGCTGTCACTCGCTGCCCACTATAACCAGTGAATCAGTGTACACTTATGGTCCTGCCACTTATCTTGCTGCGGCAAGTATGACACCACTGGGCACACTGGAGTTGCAGCCTTGATCAGGGACCTGCAGCGGTGTGTCCGGAAAAAACAACAGAAGGTGCTGGATCCATGTGAGCATGGGCTGACACTTGTTGTTGCTTATGTTGAAAATCAACTTTCTCTTTTGTAAGAAGCCACACCCGCCACAGGAACTACATGTGCGTGTAAAAGGTTGCTAGAGAGCAGATAGTTTTCCATGCGGAAACAATGTATCAACATGCAAGACTCCAGAAAACTCTTGGTCACCAAAGCAACGAGGGAGCTGAAGCTGGCAGGCTAAGAGTATAACAACTGCCTGGGGCAGCAGCCAGAGGAGCACTGCACAGTAAGCGCTAAAGTGCGCCCGGACTTCTTTTATTAACATTATCATGTTCCCCACCGTGTCGGATTCGTGTGACTAATGCATTTTAGTGCACTGAACCCATGAGTTGTGGTACTTTGCAGGACTCGTGAAATATGCCCCATAAAGGTTGAAAGGACTAAGCATTCCTCTCTATCAAGATTCCAGGTAGCTCCAACCTTATCAGTCCCACTCTATGCCTAAACAATTAAAGTTGCAAATCATGGCTTTGCAGCAGTCCTAGAGCGGTCATTGTCAATTAAGTGACTGCCAACGTAGGTGGTTTAATTTACGTAGGTGGAACCATCTACAAACTTTACTTGCCTTTTGGCATTAACACGGAAGCCATCATTGGCATTGAAGGAGAAGAAGACATTTAGATGTCAAAGGAGTCAACAGTAAACAAGATGTTTTGGGTTTCTTTTTGAGGGACATACCACCAACATCAGATGTCTACTCCTCAGGACAAGAGGACTTTATGGTGGCTCAAAAGGTGCTCTCAGGAAGCTGGTTGAAGAGATGGAAGAGTCGCTGCGAAAAGATGCCTCACAAGATGGGTTAACTTTCAAGACAACCAAGTGACCACCGTTTTGGTCCTTATCCTCACAAGACTAGGCACTGAGGTAGTGTAAAATTTACACAAGTTGAGACAATGACTTTCTCTGACGAATGTACCAACTGATGTAGACATTCAAAACCATCAGAGGGCTTTTGTCAGTATAACCTTATTTATTTTGGCTTAGCTCTGAAAGGAATCACAGGCCTGAATGAGGACATCCTTTTGGAAGGTACATCAGCTATGAGAAGACCAAAATTACTTTCAAGGCTCAGCCACCCAACCATAGAAGGTGAGAATATGATTATCTTCTGCAAAACGGTGTGAAAAGATGTCAATCCTGGTGAAAGCTGACAGTAAAAGCTGGAAGTAGTATCATAAACGTGGAGGCAATAATCTAAGCTTTGCAGGGTGTGGAAAGAATTGAACCTCTGTGTCTCCTCACCTCATTGCCAAATGTTTGAAACACAAAATAAGGTGAAAAGACTGCATCTAGTTTATGGATACATAGTTTATGGATGTTGCCCAAGTTGACTGAGTGTCTGAGTACACTGCTATGGAAACTAACTGTGGGGATTCATTCAAGCACCCAGCATCTATGTATGATCCAATGCTGGAGAATTTGTACTTGCCAAATAACAATCTGATATACACAGTTTGGGAGCAGATGTTTTGAATTTTGTTTGAGGTCTGAAGGCCATCCTATCTTGCCAGAATCTTAAAATTTCTACTTTTAAAAGGTGGCTTTTGGTTTCTGGAAATTAGATATTAACCAAAAACTATTCATAAGTTTTGTTGCTAGACAATAGTAATTAGAAACAAACATTGGCAAACCGAATAAGTCTGGCCAATCGGAGAGCTATTGGATTTGGTAATGTGTTTTCGTCATTTTGTACACCACATGGCTAATAGTGGAGTGGTGTGGGGTAGATTAGAGTGGAGTAGATTAGGGTAGACTGGAGTGGAGTAAACTGAAGTGGAGTGGGGTAGATTCAAGTGCAGTAGATTGGGGTAGATTGGTGTGGAGTGGGGTAGGGTAGATTGAAATGAAGTGTGATAAATTGGGATGGGATAGATTGGAGTGGGGTAGTTTAAAGAGGGGTAGATTAGAGTGGGGTAGACCCGAGTAGTGTGGGGCAGATTGGAGTGGGATGGAGTTGGGTATAGTGGGTAGATTGGAGTGAGCTTGGACTGGGGACGATTTGAACGAGGTAGATGGAAGTGGAGGGATTGGGGTGGGTTAGAGTGGAGTAGGGTAGATTAGAGTGAAGTGGAATAGAGTGGAGTGTGGTAGACTGAGGTAGAGAGAAGAGGAGTGGGGATGATTGGAGTTGGGTAGACTGGAGTGGAGTGAGGTAGAGTTCAGTGGAGAATGGAGTAGGGTAGACTGAGGACGAGTGGATTGCATAGATTACAGTGGAGTGTGGTAGAGTAGGGTGGAGTGTGGTAAACTGGAGTGCAGTAGATTGGGTGGATTAGAGTAGGGTAGACTGGAGTAGAGTGAGGTAGATTGGGGTGGGGTAGATTAGAGTGGGACAGACTGTAGTGGGGTAGTTTGGAGTGGTGTAGAGTAAGGTGGAGTGGAGTAGATTGGACTGGAGTGGTGTGAAGTGGAGTGGGGTAGATTATAGTGGAGTGGGGAGGGGTATAATGAAGTAGGGCAGATTGGGAAGATTGTAGAGGGCTCGATTGGGGTAGGGTGGAGTATTGGTGTAGATTAGAGTTGAATGGGATGCACTGGGGAAGAGTGAAGTGGGGTGGATTGGGGTAAACTGAAGTGGGCTAGATTGGAATGGGGTAAATTGGAGTGGAGTGGGTTACATTAGGGGGAGTGGAGTGGGGTAGATTGGGTGGATTAGAGTATGGTAGATTGGAATTGAAAGTGATATACCGAGGTGGGATAAATTGGACTGGGGTAGTTTGGTGTGGGGTACAGAGGAGTGGGGAAGATTGGAGTGGTGTAGGGTAGATTGGGGTGGGTTGGAGTGGAGTAGATTGGAGTGGAGTAGTTTGGAGTGGAGTAGATTGGACTGGGGAAGATTGGAGTGGAGTAAATGTGAGTAGAATGTGGTAGACTAGAGTAAAGTGGAGTGTGGAAGATTGGGATAGAGAGAAGTGGAGTGGGTAGATTGGAGTGGAGTGGGGAAGTGTTGACTGGGGTGGAGTGGGGTGGGGCAGACTGAGTGGATTAGGGTACAGCAGATTGGAGTGGAGTAGGGTATATTGGAATGGAGTGGGGTATATTGAAGTGGGGTAGACTGGAATGGGGTAGTTTGGAGTGGGGTGGATTGAACAGGATTGGGTAGAACAGAGTGGAGTGGTGTAAAGGGGAGTGTGATAGATTGGAACAGAGTGATATGGGGAATGACTAAAGTGGAATGGGGTAGATTGGAGTGCAATGGGATAGACTGGAGTGGAGAGGAGCAGATTGGAGTGAGGTGGGGTGGAGTAGACTGGGGTAGATTCTAGTGAAGTGGAGTAAGGTAGAATGGAGAGGACTGGGGTAGATTCTAGTGAAGTGGAGTAAGGTAGAATGGAGAGGACTGGGGTAGACTGGAGTGGAGTGGGGTAGACTGGATAAGGGTAGGTGGAGTGGGGTGAACTGGAGTGGGGTAGAGTGGAGTACAGGGGGTTAGTGGTGTGGAGGGGCACAGAGTAGAGTGGAGTGATGTGTCATATAGCATCTTTATAGTGGAATGGCATATCACAATGGATTGGCGTAGAGTGGAAGGGCATACAGTGGAGTGCAGTGTTGTGGAGAGGTGTAGTGTACAATATTGTGGAGTGGAGTAGGGGAGGGTGGTGTGGTAGCGCTGGGCCATTAAAGCCAACATATTTCCAATTGAAATGACCATTACAATTGCACAAACGTACAGTTTTACGGTGCACAAACAATAATGTGTGGAAATGTCATCACCTAGAATATTGATGTGTTTTAATCATATTCAAGTATTTGTTTCCACCACACTTCAGAATTACAAAGAACGTGTTTTTCTTTTTTTAAATGTTTACTTTCCTAATTCTGATATATTCTAAAATATCAGCAAAGTTCATTTTCGTTGTGAGCTAGAAAAAAGGCCATCCCACAGGCTTTTGACTCACATAGGTACTCAGCAGCATGGGCTGTCACAAATTCTCTAACTTTGAAGTCAGCAAAAAAAAAAGTAAACACCAAGCTCCCTCGGAAGACAGAGCCTGACATTTGACCTCTTTTTAAATGTTACAAGATAAGAACAAGATGTAAAGGACTGTTTACAGAAACACGATTACTTGGAAGGATACATAAACAAGAACTGCTCACAGGAGGGACAAACTCAAGCTGGACTACCTAAAACAAATAAAACCAGCAAATAAAAAAGCTTTCAGAATGTCCCCAAGATGTTGCAAGCAAACCAGAAAGCTGCACTATCTTCTAAACTTCAACCTAAAAAAGTGGAAATCATTTGTATTATTTCATGCTTAACATTAGTTGACATGTGAATTTAAAATAATAAACTAGGTTCCCACACAGAAGGAAGCTTGCCAAGAGTTGAGCAAGAGATGAGAGGAGCTAAGTCCATCTGATAGTGCATTTTGCTTCTTAAGGCACACTCACTGGCTGAAGTCTGGTAACACAGCTGGTGTGACAGTGTTAGGCTGGCAGCTTTTTGGCATGTGTCCCTTGTCTTTTTGCCGTCTGACTTCCTGTTTTTATGGTTTATTGTCTCTGTGCACTCTACCACTGCTGATCAGTGCTAAAGTGTAAGTGCTCCCTAGGTAAATTGTACTGTTGATTGGCTTAACCATGATTGGCATATTTGATTTACTGGTAAGTCCCTAGTAAAGTGCACCAGAGGTGCCAAGGGCGTGTAAATCAAATGCTACCAGTGGACCTGCAGCACGGATTGCGCCACCCACATAAGTAGCCCTGTAAACATGACTCAGACCTGCCATTGCAGTGTCTGTGTGTGCAGTTTTAAACTGCCAATTCAATATGGCAAGTGTACCCACTTGCCAGGCCCAAACTTTCCCTTTTTGTACATGTAAGGCACCACTAAGGTAGGCCCTAGGTAGCCCCATGGGCAGGGTGCAGTGTATTTAAAAAGTAGGACATGTACTGGTGTGTTTTACATGTCCTAACAGTGAAATACTGCCAAACTCGGGTTTCACTGTTGCAAGACCCATCTCTCTCATAGGTTAACATGGGGGCTGCCTTTAAATCACTTTAAAGCGCAGACAGAAATATGGAGTTTAGGTTCTCTGAACTCACAATTTAAAAATACATCTTTTAGTGAAGTTGATTTTTGGATTGTGAGTTTGAAAATGCCACTTTCAGAAAGCAGGCATTTTCTTGCTTAAACCATTCTGTGACTCTGCCTGTTTGTGGATTTCCCGTCTGTGTCAGTTTGACAATTGGGCTGTTTACACCTCTCCTCTAGATAGTGACACAAAGGGAGCTGGGGTGTAACCTGCATATCCCGATGAGCCATCTGAGCTAGAGTGGAGGGACGAGTGGTCACTTGAACCTGAAAGGACTGTGCCTGCCCTCACACAATGCAACCTCCAACCCCCTGATGTGTGTATGGGGCCTAACCTGGACAAGGAAGGATCTTGCAAACACTTGAGACTTTGCTTTGAAGTTTGACCAACTTCAAAGGCAGAAAGGGGTTTAAGAAGAGGACCCAAAACCTCAGACTTCTAGAATCTTTCTGGAATCAAGAGGAACCTCTGCCCAGGAGAAGAGCTGAAGGAGGAGTACTGTCCCTCTGATGTGTTGCTCTGCTGGACTGGCTTGCAGTTGCTGCTTCTGTCTGAATAGAGTGCAAAGGGTGAACTTTGCTGTGAGTCCTATGTAAGAAAGTTCTCCAAGGGCTTGGAGTAGAGCTTGACTCCTGTTGGAAGTCTCAGGGATAACAAAGACATCAGTTTCCTCAATCTGCAGCACTGGAAACTGTGTGTTTTGTGCTGTTCAAGAGGAGAAACCACTGTGCTGCCCCCAACGATGCCGCTGGCCTGCACCGTGACCTGCCCACTGCGTGTGGAGCCACTTCGCACCGCAACCCTGGTCTCACCAACGCAGTCATCGGACGACTTCACCGAGCCACTGCTCGCACCACGACCTGTTGGCCCCACACAACGGCATCGCCTGCTCACACTGCAAACTGGGCATCCCCGACGACGACGCTCCTGCTGACACTGGCACCTCTGCCTGCACCGTGGCCTGTGGACACCCCCTGTGAGGTACACGAAGCACCATCCCTTCCCGTACCGCAGCCCCGGTCCACCTACGCCAGCACCATCGACTCCAGTGTCCTCACTAGGCATCCCTGCTTGCACTGTGGCCACTGCTCATGGGGGCCACAAAGCCCTGTCCTGTCCCGCATGGCTGGCTTGGGTCTACTGACAACAGTGCTTCAGCAGTGTTGCCTGCACGTGACCTGGTGACATCACACGTCGCACCGCCTCGCTTCACACCGCAGCCCTGGTCTCACCGAGGCCGTTGGACGGCTTCACCGAGTCGATGTCTGCACCGTGACCTGTGGGCACCGCACATCGCATTGTCCCGCTTCCCACCACAGCCCCGATGCCATCCACACCAGTGCTCCTGACTTCATCAGCCTGGAGTTCGATCCACAAAGTGTGTGACTTCAAGGGCCCGAGGACTCCACAATCAACACAGCAACGCCAGCCACGCTGCTCTCCGGAGCTCACCGTGAGAATCACGATGCCCTGTAATCCCAAAGGTACTGTTTGTGGGTCTTCCCGACACCGTAGCTGTCCCGCGACACTGCGGCCAGTCTGAACTGTTGGTTTTGTTGATCACGATGCAGGTGGAGCGATCGACTTCAAGGAACTGTATTTTTAAGTAAATCTTGCAGAATTGATATTTTTATTACTGTATTTTGAGTTTTTATAGTATTTGGTCTTGTTTTATATAGCTAAATATTTACTATTTTTCTAAAACTGGTGTGGTGCCCTTTTGCAGTGTTTTCATTTATTACTGTGTGTTGGGTGCAAATGTTTTACATATTGCTTCTGAGATAAGCCTGACTGCTCGTGCCAAGCTACCAAGGGGGTGAGCAGGGGTTATCTGAGTGGGTATCTCCCAGAACCTGACTAGAATGAGGTTCCCTACTTGGACAGGGTACAAACCTACTGCCAACTAGAGACCCCATTTCTAACAGACAGGTGTAGACTTTTGAAGCTTCCTGCTATCCAAGAGGTGGTGGAAGTAGTGCAACTATCCCACAGCGGATGACTTGCACATGTTTCTGGAATGCCCCTGTTTGAAAGTATTCAGGGTGAATGTAAGTTCGGTGATGTCAGAAATAGCTAACAAAGAACTCAAGGTAAGCCTTTGTTTTGAGTATCACAGGAGACGGAAGAGGACCTTATTACTGGAATGCAAAATGTTTATTTCCTCTTTGACACTAATAGTCAGGCTATTATTAGTAAATATTGATCGACCTTGACCCCCCCCTACCCAAAAGTAGGAGAATTGATTAGTACAAGTAAAATAGATTTGCTTGATGGACTCAAGAAATCACAATCATATGGGCAAACCTGATTTATGGTTCCCAGTGATTGAATGGTTGAAAGTAAGACCTGCCTGGATCCTATGATTTACAACACCTTATGAGCTCTTAGCATCTGGTTTACAGCAACGGCCTAAGACCGCAGGCAAAAGGAATAGCCTCCCCCTAAGATTGTATGGCTATTACTGATGACAGGGTCAAAAAGGCCTGGTGTCTAGGACTAAATAAAAAACAAAACACCACACCACAGCTGATGTGCGCAGAAACTCTAGAGCAGAGGTTTTATAACGTTTTGATGCCGCGCACCCAAAGGAGGCAAAAATGCCCCCGCCCCTCAGAATTTTTCACAGGTATTCTATTAAGTTGGCAATGTTTAAATAGGTCTAGGTGTATTTAAAAATTGCAGTTAAGTTCTGTTACTTTTTTAAAAATGCAATAAGTTATTTTCTGCTTAGAACAAAACACTTGACTGCATAATGCTTCTTTTGGCCAAAGCCTGGTGCCCCCCAAGCGATCACTTGGGGCCTCCCTTGTGGGGCCAAGGCCCCAGTTTGAAGACCCCTGCTCTGAGACATGTTAGCTATTTCATGCTCTTATACTGTAGTGCACAGTAGTATGTTAAGGTGGTAAGATGCCAGGAACGTTCTAAAACATTAGAACTGCTCATTTTATTCTTGCTGCTAGCAACATGCAGAAGTGCTGTTTTAGTTATGTTCTGTTTAGGTATTATTCATGTACTAAGCAACAGAATACTTCTGTTGAAATAAACATTATAAAATATACAGTGTAATTCGCACTGCTAGGCTTGAGTGTGCTGTTCTAAAAACGAAACTGGGTTTGAATTACCTTTATGACACTACATCTGCCCAACACCTATTCCAACTCTGGCATAAACCTGGCCAACATCCACTTAAATAAAACTATAAATGAGCAAGAGCAAGTAGCTTTCTCTCGAATAAAATGTAAACTGCTTGCTGGTGTGCATGTGGGGCCCTGACTTATGGTAACATGGAAAGCAGAGGGGCATTGCCCTCAGAACTCATTATGGGACTGTTAGTAACCCAGAAAACACAAACTCCACCTTCAAAGGGATACTTACGTAGGCCCTCATTATGAACTTGGCGGTTCAGACAGCCATGCCGGCGGCGGCAGAAAAGACTGCCACTGGTATGGCGGTCTGAACTGCCATATCATTAACACAGGGAGGGCCGCCTCCAGGCGACCGCCGCCAGGCAGCCTGACGATGGCAGATTACATTATCTGACAGGGCAGAGCTGCAAGCAGCGCTGCCCTCTGGATAATGTACCCGGTTTCCCCCAGTCTTTCCCTGGCGGGTTCCCCCACCAGGGAAAGGCTGGCGGAAGGGGTGCTCAGGGGCCCCCCCTGGGGGTCCGTGCACTGCCCATGCAGGGGCCCCCATGCACAACCCCGTCGCACAGATCACAGCCCGATTTACGGGCAGTGATCTGCGCGGCGGGTGCTGCTGCACCTGCTGCATAGCAGCATTGACAGCGGCTCCATGTGGAGCCATCGGCAATGTCCCGGCCCAGCAGAATGTTCTTTATGCGGCCGGCAGGATCTCAGGGGGGCTGGCTGTCTATGAAAAGACCGCCAGCATGAACACGGCGGTGTTTACCGCTGTTTTCATAATGACCCCCTCAGTGTCTTGCGGGGGCTGCAGTTAAACTGGACAGGATCTGAAGAGAAAAAAACATTCTGCAAGTGAATTGTGGAACAATCCTAATTTAAGTAAGGCTTTCTTACTCCCAATACATTTGGTTTCAAGTCAAATTTAAAAGAAATCTACCGTACAAAGTTTCAAGGTGATCCCTCTATTCAAAAAAAAGTTTTCAAAGATGTAGTTTTGTTTTTGATGGCTATTTAAAAAGATTGAGGACTGACAATAACAAATTACTTCATTTGAAAATTTCTGATATGTTAGCTTGCCTACAAGGGAAAAATGCGAGGGATCAGCTCATACCCTGGGAAAATGTATACTCATGAAAGAATTATCACAAAAAGCTACTGAACCATATTATAGGTATTGAATTTAAACTGACTAAAAATAATATTTATTTTTTTCTTAAAGATCCACACTTGCTTTCTAGAATTTTTCTTGGAAACAATGTATTGTTAAAGATATTATTGTAACTACTATGTTCATATTTAACAGGTGGAAATTCCTATCAACTGTGTCAGTAGACAACTGGACAAGGTGTCATAATTAGTGCTCGTAGAAAGAAACATTCTTTGTATTACAGAAAGTTAGTGTTGTTCAACAAGGCCTGGATTCTATAATTTGAAACCTACACATTATCACAATCTCCTCTGCTTTTAATCTGATGGGATAAAACAACGTATTGCTCACTTTTTCAAGTATTGAATATTAATGAGATTCTAGCCTTTCATCATCCTACATTAATAAGTATTTGATGTTTCGTTTTATTTCTAATAGTTAGAAAAGATTCACATTAAAAATCTTCATACTTTGTGAATGAACTTCTACCTGATTGTACTGCACTGATATCGTAATGGTAATACGGACAAAATGAATCACTAAGCAGTGTACTAAATATATATTTTATTTGGCAATAACAATCTAAAACAAGGCAAAACAAATGTACACCACATCAAGTCTCAGAAGGAGTCTGTCCAATGGCCACATCACTATGTACAATTAGGAGTTAATGACATGCAGTCAGTCACACACCTGAAGGGATGACAAAATGTGTCCTTGTGCCACTATTCTGGAGGCCTTTTAGGGAATAAAGAGGATTACGACATGGAGGTTTAAGATTATATGCAGATTCCTCAGTCCTCTTGAACTCTGCAAAAATCAGAAGTCCCATCTTCCAAGAGGACAACAATCTTCATTCTTTCAAGGTGCGATAACCACTGAAGAGCCACTGAACAGCCACCCGGTGCCCCGGCAAGAGCAGACGCAAGAGAGAATGGGAGAAAAGTGGGAGGTAAGAAATAAAAAGATAGAAACAGTGGCTTACTGAGTGTGGATTTTAGTAATTGCTTTCCATGTAGAAAGGTTAGAAGTAATCTTTCCTCTGTCATGTGGGCTACAATCTGTAGCTTTCGTCCGTTCTGGTTATTTTCTTCAGTGAAGGGCGACTCAGGAGTTTGTTCTTACACTTCATCCTGTAGTCTGTGGTAGATATAATCTGAGTGGAACAATGGTTTAAGTCTTGAAACAACTAGTGGTATTTAGCTGAGGCTTAAAGGTGGAAAACATCCCCGCAAACTGACCATTGCATATCAGCTGTTCCCAAGGCGGCTGCCCAGACGTGTGGTACGTTGTTCTAGTACGGCTTTCGCAAATGATAGTTACCATCAGAGCATCCCGCAAGTGATAATCTTACCCTGGTTTCAGAAATCTGCTGCAACAGCCAGTGACCACACTGCTACTGGCAGTGTCCGCGGCCATCTGAACAAGATACGAGTGCCGACTTGCAAATAGAACCACTCTATCTATGTCTATTGTTAACTACTGATGATGTGCGTTGGAAGATGGGAGGGATGCTACCCCATTGTGCGGGTACATTGCTTAATTGCTTAGGCATGCGAGGGGTCTGTGCCCCGCGGTCTTTTGGAAATCGTAGTAAACACCAGCGGACAACATCAGTCAGCCTTTGATCAAAACATGAATACTGCCTTTGCAATAGGTTCATTTGTACATCTACTGTCTGCTGGTACAGTTTTGTCTATTTAGAAGGGAGGCTTTTTATTAATGTTACAAGTTTTACAGCAGAATCATATTGACATACTAGGTATTTCCCCGGTAATGGAATGTGGATTTGTTCATATTGGACCTATCAATATATTAAGTGTTTACACACATTCTAATGTCATTTGTATTGTTGTATAATCGTGGCAGCATACACAGAAGCGATGCCATTTTATTCAAGGTGTGGGTTTTACAATTCAATAGCACTGCCATGCATTGTTCATTTCCCTGTACAGTAAAGAGCAGTTTTCTAGATTGCGACAATAAGGTTACGTACATTCTACTGGCATGTTTAGCACTGAATCCCTGTGGCAGCGTGCACAGAAATTAGTGCGCATTTGGACTAGAAAACTATTTTGAATGTTTTCTTTAGTTGCTCCATTGTGGGGGCACCAGGTTGAGACTCGGGCAGCACACATGACATGTATAATGATGCGTGTGGATTGCCTCGTCTTTAGTGCACGATATCTGAAGTAATGCAAGATCGTTAGAAATTATTGCCTAAGATTTCACAGTAATGGCTGATAATTTACATTTAACAAGCGCAAAACAAGCAACATTTGCAAAACTTTTTTTCCATCAAATGGGAGGTCAAGAGGTTTTGCCTGAGCCTCTTGGGAGAGATAGAAAGAACAGAGCTGTGACTAGCATCAAACGACCTCAGTAATGCTGATGCCTATGGACAGAGATAAATAGCTAAACAATGGGACGTTTTCCTTCGTTCACCACGATCTGAAACCATTTCCTGAAGCCAGCCATCGGCTTCATATTGCCAGTAACCAACACATCATTATTCACGAGGCAAACATGAAAGAAAAGGTTCTAATGAATTTCCTTGTCAACACAATCAAGGAACTATAGTTTACAGCACACTATGATGGGGGGAGGGGGGGGAGGGAATGGAAAATAAGAGGTTCCCTCTTTAGACTCCCATCCCCAATATGAAAAATAGAATGCAAGGAAAATATTTTGCTTGGCAGTTTTTTAATCAAGTCAATATTCTCTCCCTACCCCGGCCAGGTCAGAGGAGAAAAGAAGAAAAGGGCTGAGACAAAGGCAGCACCATTGGTAAAGAAAGACCAGGAGTAGTTGCATCCACAGGAATGACATCAATATCAGGACCAATTGTAAATGGGTTAAATAAATAATTTGCACAAACACATACTTAAAATCTGTTTTGAGTTCTAAAGACTTGACCATAACCGGAATGCCATTTGAACTTCTGAATGCTTCTATTCTGACTAGAGTAAACAGATTAGTGTCAGGATCCCATGGACCATAGAGCATGAGGTTATGGTGCTGCCATGGGTATTTGTCTGGAGAGCAGTACATCAAAAGAAATACTGAGGTGTGATCCAGGAGGCGGGCACAAGAGATGGTTTGATACTTTGTGTCCAGCACACCCCAAGAGTTTCATGAAAAGTGGAGTGAGAGGCGACTATTTTGACAGAAGAGAACAAGGAAACGTCTGCTAAATTCTGTATTTCTCTGCACTATCGTGTGACCTCTTCTTGCCTTTACGCCACTGCGTGTGCTGCCCAACACCTAGTCCAACTCTAGCCTAAACCTGGCCAACATCCACTTTAATAAAACTATAAATGAGCAAGAGTAAGTAGCTTTCTCGCGAATCAAATTTAAATTGCTTGCTCGTCTACGTGTGACCCTCCTTGATGGTAACATGGAGATTAGAGGGGCATTACCCATCTATTCATGACTCCACATATGGTTTATGCAAATTACAACATTTGCAGGCACACCCTGAGAAACAGAATTGGATACAGGATTAGGACCACAGGTCCATCGAACCATATGCATATTGATGGGTAACCTGGTCACATGCAGCTTCAGGCGTCCTCACTTTACAGTAGGAGAGCAAAATATGAAATCACAGCTCACCTGGCACAACTCCATTGGTTGCTATGGCACTCATGGAAATGGCAGTCAGCAGCGTCTAGAAAAAAAAAAAAGAGGACAGAATGAGCATGAATTAAAAGGAGATGCCTCTGTAATGCTTGTTTCGCAAGAAAATTCTGGTGCACCAGCCTACACCCATGAAACATTCCCAAACAAATAACATGCTGCACAAATGCCCTTTTAAAGAGAAGACCACTTTTTACACTAAGAAATAATACAGTGAAGACGTCAGCTAGTAATGTCTGAGACTTAGAACTTTTTTTTTTGCTTCTTAATGGTCTTACTTGTAGGCTTACTTCTTTCTTGACACGTTTTGTAGTTCGCTTCCCTCTTTTGTCCCTTTTTTCCTTCACTCACTTTATTATTATTTTGTTTTACTGCATGTAGTTTTCCCTTAATGGTAACCCCCATGTTGTACTTTTTCTTTTTATCCCCTTATTTGCCTTTTAACCCCACCTCCTGTATTTTTACTTTATTTTTCATATGGGTGAAATTCCTTTCCCTGCAATTTTCTCTTTTCTTTATGCTTTCTTACACGATCTTCCCCAACTTCTTACTTTGTACCTCTATTTTAATATTTTCATTTTTGTTTCGAGAAGTAAACTTTAAAAGTAATAAATGAGAAGTAAAACTGGTGAAAGGAGATGTAACATATTTCCTCCTGTGTGAAAAAGTGCAATGCATACTGGTATGTATTTATCTGTCCACCCTTTTATCTCGTATTGCATTATATCACACTTACACAACAGCAACAAATGAAGACAATGCCGAAGGACTGAAGCACACCAGCTGTTCCGACGACCCAAGTCAACCTCAAGAATAAAATGACTCCAAAAATATTCTGCAAGCAAGGGAGGTAGACACCCATGAAGGTTCCCATCCTTGGAGACTGCAAGGAAAAAAAAAGATCAAAGTCAGTCTGGATAACATATCTAGTATAGGTTGTGCTATAAAGGGTGTTATTAGGCACGTTAAGAATTAATCAAAGATACGAGAATGTAGCTGAACCACTCACCTCAACTTTTTGCACAAAATCCACACGTAGGTGAATATTCTTACATCACAGATTGAATGTGGAGTTTCAAGAATGCTTCTGTTTCATTAGAAGTATGTGTGCCCCAAGCTCTTGACTTCAAATTCTTACTATGAAACTAGAAGACCTCCGTGGAATACCCACAGTGTCATAGCAGGATAGTTACCATAGATAATTCCCTCTTAACTAGGCAAAGCATTTTACACAGGGCATAAGTCACACAATGTCTCTGTCACTGCCATTCATACTGCCGTACACACCACTCCTGAATTAGATACGTTATCAACAGACATTACAGAGGTAAGAATGGTCACCTTGTATAAACCAAGAAAAGAGCCAGCAAATCTAGAAGGAGGAGTATAGCAGGCTCAGAGAGTAAGGGTGTTCTGACTACACATGACTGAAATAAAATTATTTTATCAGACATCAGGTCTGCATTGCTGAAGAGCACGAGGGCCACCTGCCCGCGTGGGGAACATCACAAAGGCCATTCCAGTTCACAGGGATATGGCATGTTAAACTAAAATCAACTTATGTGACATAACAAGTGAGTGACTGTTTTTTGCACAATCCGACACTCTTATCAGCCTTATGGTAAACATTGCGTGTAGTACTTTATTAAAACTGAGAGTGTGTGTCATACAGAATTCAGTTTTAAAAGTTGTCACAACCTATGCTTAAACAACGAGGATGCTGTCAAACAATATTTCTGTGACACACATTCCACACAGTCTATCTATTCAACCTAGTAACTATCTTACTGTTAAGCACGCAAGCTCTTGTTCCTTCTCGCTTGTGACGCCCACCCTCCACTTCCCAGGACGTGCTGCACAAAACACAGTTTATTTCTGGTCTGTTGCATACTGTAAATTTGTAGATAGAGAACAAGGATGACCTGTTGGTCGTCCAAATGAAGTGGGACTGTAAATATACCAGAGGCACTACTGTCACAAAATGAAAGTTGGCATCATTATTCTTAATTAGCAACAGAACAATGTACCACGCATGGAAACATTTAAAAGAGTGTAGCATTGAGACGAGAGGAGAAGAAACAGGCGACTAAAAACATATTAACACGAAAGTGACCTGGGGTCCGAGTCTGGCTGGGGGGTAACTCCATCACAAACCCGACAGATATCCCAGCCGCCTTATTACAAGTGCCACATGCCATAATTCACTTGTAATTAGGCGCACATGATATACATCACGTTTCTGACTATGTACCCCAATGGCCAAGCACTAAATCAGGCACTAACAGACGTCCAAGTCTTTAGGCTCTCTCCCATTCCACATCAGTGACTCTGCAACAACACCAGTGGGAACAGAAAGTACTTCCAGTATTTATTTTTTGTGGACCCGTACACATATGGACAATACTCCACATTACCACCACTTATACAGAAAGCACGTTACACTGGAGAGAAACCTAATCACTGTTGCTGTTCGCAGGTTTATAGCTTGTTAAATTCCAAATTGGATTAGGGGCCTTTTAGCATGTACGTACCAGCGCCTCATTTCCTCGCTACATCCCGCTGTCAGTGGGGTGGGAAGGTGTTGATAATAAAAGAAAGCCAAGAGGCCGAGTAACAAAGTCACAATAAAGGTACTTTTATTCTACAGCTTTGCCTTTCAGTGCCATCCTGGGGTATATTCCAGAACAAAGAGTATAGAAGAAGGGAGGAGAAGGCAGCGCTGGCCTATACCGACAGACCCGGCAGAGACTCCTGATCAAATCAAGCATTACTTTGGTAGAAATGTCGAGTGTAATGCTTGCAAAATGTACATGAGATTTCACAGTGCCACCCTACTTATTTCTTACAAGAACAAAATGCTTGGAGATAGCCAGTAAAGCGGCATTAACTCCGTGCTGTGATTGGACACCGGATGAAGGGTTTGTCCCATGCAGGTGATGCCAATGGATGAAGTATGGAGCAATCAATCTAGCAATGGTGGGACCGACCATAGCTTGTGCACATCCCTGCTTCCTAAAATGACTAAAAAATACATCTATTACATGCAGAGTCTTGGTTTTATAAAGGTAAAAGCAAAGCATGTCAGATATCAAGTTTCAGCAGTGTTTCAAAAAGTGAGGAAAAGTGCAGGCAAGGAACAAATTGCAGTTGAAAATCCCTTCGTTCGGATGGAATTTAATCAGCATCTCGGGAAAAAGAAGACTTTGTGCCAACAGAACTAGGTGCACAGTTCAGAGGCACATGGGACGCGAAGCTGGCTAAGGTGTATAGCAGACGTTAAAGCAGGAGAACAGATTTGTTTCGAAGTGGGCCTAGCAAAACCCCACGTTTTCCCGTTTCTGACGCAGGGCTTTCCACCAGCAAAGAAACTTTTCTTTTTGTCCATCCCCATTTCTGAATGAATCTCCTTGACTGTTTCCATATCGCCAGAATCAGATCTCAACTAACTCTTAAACGCCAGACGGGTATTTTAGGTCCCTAACATAACACCTGACGATCTACTTGGCAGACGAGAAGCATTCTTCTAAACTGTTTATGTAGGCACCAATGAGTTCTAGATAGGTGTTGCACATATCCACCTGCGGGACCTCACTATAGCCACCAGGATATCCAGATTAACTAAGGAGAGTTTAAAGAAACAAAGCTTGGTTCTTCAAAAACTTAGCTGTCAAATTGAAGGATGACAGCTAAGACTCTCCCCACCCCATGTTACCCCTCCAAATGAATAGAGTGTCTGCGCTGGGGGAAGGAAGATCTCCTCACTCTGAAAACAATATAGAAAGTTCGAGAACCATATCTAGGAAGATAACTTTAGAGAACCAGAACACACAAGCTTGTCACTTACCTTCTGCAGGAGTCTTGGAATTAAACACATGGTAGGAGGAAAGATTTAAGGAATATGCCTCGCTATTTCCACATCCATATTCTGGTGGGTCACAAAGACAGCTTTCGCCATTAAGGACTGAACTAAGCAATAGGAACGTGTGGGTGAATTTCTCACTTGAGAAAGCAGTGGGTTCAGAAGCCTCATTAGGTTGTCTGCCCTTTAACTGCTCACCTATAGAATGTGAAAAGCAACCAGAACATGCCCTCAACGATGTGAGGGAGGGAGAACCTCCTACTTTTCTTATCCAGGAGTACAGTGTGGCACTGTCCATGTGCACCAACACTAACCTGGAACCCATCACTTGAAGAAAGGGTCTAAGTGGCAAAAAGACCTCACTGAGCTCCAGCAGATATCCGGAAAGCCTAATATAATGAGTCTCACAATGTACTGAGTGAGTGAATGAATCTTTTAGCTGATTTGAGGCCACTGCAGTGGAACAGTGCACACTACGTGAACACTGGCAGTATGGGCTCAAGATAACAGCTGAAGATAATAGGGCTGGAAATGGCTAGGACTGAGTGCACAGCATCTGATTCTAAAACTCTGCTACGTGGATCTATAGAGAATGTGTGCTGACCTTGGCAGGTGGCACCACCATAATGCACGATTCATGTAGCCCCAAAAGAATATGGGGTCGGTATGCCAACAAAGCATTCTGCTAGAAATGTACCCTGGTCATACTGATAGTTAATACTGACTGAGGGAGGGAAGACTTCTGTGACAAGAAACAAGAACTGCCCAGATAAGAGTATCAGGGAGGAAGTCTGGGAAGATCACCAAAATTCTAAGCCGGAACACAGCTAGGAGTTTTTATTTGTTTTTTACTACTGTAGATCCTTCTATCATGCAAACATTTACAAAACAGCAGCAACAGACAGTTTTCCAAAAGATATTTTAGCAGGAAATTTTCCTATCCATGTTTTTTTCCTGGAAGACTTGTACTTTTAAAAGTAGATTCTGGATAAGGCAGAGTTTGCTGGTTTTCTGAGTAGATGTACTCTGTTCATGTGGCCCCAGGAGGTGGACTGTGTGTGCTTTACGGCTGGAGGACAACTTTTGTGAGCAGGGGAAGACCTTATGGACTGCTACTGCTCAAAGTGGTGGTGGATACCCTCTGCAGCTGCTGAAAAAACAAATACCCCACCATTGTTAATTGAAGCCAATATGCCATTGGCTTAAGAGATGAGAGTGCACGGTCATTGTGAATGTGCAGCAGACCAGAAGAAATTTTAAAACTCAAGAGTGAGTGGGGGCTGAAAATTCCTTTATAAGCAGCAGCGGCCCCCCTATTAGGGCAGAAAAGCACTGCGCCCCTGTTGCCAGTGCATCTAACGTAAAAAATCAAATGGTAATAAAAAATGAATTACCGTTTTATTTTTCACTGATCCCAGCCCCAGTAGTGTTTGGGGGGAGCAACACATTTCTGATGACTGGCAGCAGAGGTGTGGTGCTCACTCCACCGGTTTACACTGTGCATGTCAGTTTGGACAGCTGTCTTACAATGACCAGCCTGACATGCGCTTTGTAACCCTCTCCACCCAGCTGTGGGTGGAGACAGCTGGGTGGAGAGCAAGCACAGACCCCTGTGCCTGTTGGAGCGTTGAGGCAGCCCACACCAGCTAATCCTGGCTATGCTCTAATGCTGCTCATCTGCAGCACGAAAGCAGCGGCGGGATTAAGAGAAAGGAGCTGGCTGAGGCTCCATCGCACTGACTGCACGGAGATGAGGAGCATAGGTAAGTACTTTCTTTAAAAAAAAAATAATCTTTTGACCCACTGACAGGCACTAGGAGAAACCCGCATTGCCTTCAGCCTTAATTCCAGTGCTCAGTCACAGCCCATTATAATAACGAGCCATGATTAAGAACTTTGGAATGGGAGTCTAAAGGCATTGTGATTTTTTACCGTGCCTGCCACTGGACTTGCACTCGACTCTACGACCCTCCACTGTTGAGGGTCATCAGCAGGCACTGTGTGTAAGAGCAGTCGTGTACAGGCTATGTCACTTTCACTGTTTGCTTTCTCGGGCCTTGTCACAGGAGAAATAAGGGAGAATCAGCGTTGGTGGAAAGTAAAAGCTCCAGCAGAATTGCCGCCGAGGAGAAATGGCAGTGCTAATCGAGGGACTCAGAGTATGTGTTTTATTTTGGCTTGGCTAATTATTCTAGATTGGATCTCAGATCCCTGAATAGATGCAGGAGATTTTTCCAACCTGGAGCATAGAGTGCCATAAGCAGTTAAAACTACAGGGAATGGGAGTGCATCCACTTACTGTGTGGAAGATGCGTCTGCTGGCGAGTTGCACATTTTGTTGGCACTTTTAAAGAATTACAGCACATGGGGAATACCAAAAAAGACGGCTTCAATTAATGCACCACGTCTGACAGAAACACAAGGCCTCCCAAAGAGGGTCTACTTAATTGAGCACGGTGAACACCGAGAAAGGAGGCACACCACACAGCGATGTTAGCACTGCTGTGTCTTAAAGTCTAAATTGAATCACCGTTTGTCGCATATACTTGCTATGTTGGGATCACAGAGGTTTAGTTATTGCAGAAAGGCATTTTACTGGAAATATGCTGCATTCTAAAGAATGCAGCTACCCGACGAAAAACCTTGATTGGAGGGGAGCTTTTGATCTTCTCCAATTCTGTAAACCAGGAGACAGTAATTACAGCTTGTTAACAAGGATTTGCAATGCAATAGGTCTCACATTTGCTTGTGTTAGAACTATTGGCATTGTAAATGCATAACTGGTCTTTTCTTGCCACATAAATTGGTCAACCCTGCCTTATAATTTGGTTCTCTTCTCCATATAATTCCAGTGACTCTGCATATAACTAATGCAAAAAGAACAGTTGATGGACAGAATGTAGATCAAATCAAACATTCACCCCAGTCACAGATCTGGGTTTAATCCATCAGTTTTTTTGCTCACCATGCCATTCCAGTTTGGACCCAGCCATATGCAAATCAGTCTTGACCCTGTTTTCCCATGGGAACAGTCCAGCCCGACTGCCAGGCCGAGTGCAAAATAGTGGTCTGCAATGCATCAAAGGCATTCGCAGATCACAAAACTAGAAATCGCAAAAATTGCGATTTTTTGCATTGCGACCTGGAATTTGCGATTCGCAAAATCCAGGTCGCAAGGCAATTCTGCAAAAAAATCGCAAATTGCGATTTTTCGCAGAATGGTATTTTGCACATGCAAAATACCATGGTCTGCAACCAGGTGGTAACCTGGTGCAAATTTTAAAAATGCAGTAAAACTGCATTTTTAAATGTAACATGTAAAGCACACATGCCCTTTTGGCATGTGTGTACTTTACATGTAAAAAAAAAAAAATGGGGTGCAGGAGAGGGGGCCTTAGTCCCCCAGCACCCTGGCCTTTTGCATTTCCAAAATTGCGATTTCTGGTTCAGAAATCACAATTTTGGAAATGCAAAAAATTGGGGCCAGTATCGCAATTTGCGATTCGGAAATTGCATTTGCGATTTTTAAGAAATCGCTATTACCGATTCGCAAATGTGATACATGGCCCTTTGCGAGTCGGTAATAGCGATTTCTTAAAAATCGCAATTACCGAATCGCAATAGGCCAGAATCATACATCTGGCCCTAAAGCACTTCCATTTACCTTCTTCCTCGATCAGCAGCAAAAAATGAAAATATTGCCATTATTTATTTATATTATTATTTTGCCCCTCCCCCAACCTAGTGTGGGGACCCAGAGATGACCTAAACAGAAAGAGTATGTCTTGCTGATCGTTTTGATGAGTATGTCATGCTGACACTTTCCTAAGTGTGTCCCGGATTTGCTGTCACCTCCACACCGTTGCTACCTCACATATTCCCCCATCAGCTTAAAAAATGCTTTTGTATTTTTTTTTCTTTTTAGGCACCAATTCGACTCGGATTGTTACCTAAAAGGGAAAAAAAACCACACAGTTGTATGGTTTTGTAGGCACGTGCCTACAAAATAATTAGACTGGCCGTATCAAAATCTTTTTTCTTTACAAAAAAAATCTTTAGCCAAGCAGCACACCATCACGGATACTATGCGCCATGGCTAAATCCTTTGCCAAAGCCAAAAGGTCCCAAAGGCCAACACTTGTTTTGTTAGCCATAATTTAGGGGTGCAGCAGAGAGGTATGAAAAAGAGATACGTTCTAATGAAATTAACGTATGCTCTCTCTTCCCATCTCTCTTAAATCAAATTCCTTCAGCTCCTACACTCTAATCATTGTGTTTCATGTGAGGTGATCTATAAAGGAGTATCATGCTAAGTGTTTATGGGAAGATTTTTTCGGGGTTACAGTACTTTCTGTGATACAGACGGAATTTTCTCATTTATAACCAGAATTCTTCCTGAATAAAATGCACTAAATAAAAAACAGTAGGCAATGCAGGTTTTTACTTGCAAAGCAGTTTTTACGAGGCTGACAATTTGATTGATTTTTTAAAAATATTACTGAGTGTTCCATTATTCAACTTAGATATCAATAGCAGTTCACATGCTTTCTTCATTGATCCTCAACTGTACAATGGAAGCAATACATCTTTATTAGTTATCAAACTGAAACAGTGACAAATCTGCTTGTTTCAAAAAGTTCCATCATTTCTCTAGTGCACAGCAAAGCAAACAGTTCACAATGAAATAGCTTATTAACTAACTTATAAATAAAATAACAGGACTCTTTAACCAACTGATAGACAACTGTTCATTTACAGAGCATGTTTTTGTAATGTCCTAGCTCGAACCACAAACAGGTCTATAAATACCAAGAAAGAGATTGCATTACACCCCCAGGCATCAAAGAGTGGCAGCAACTAAATGAGGTTACAGCTAATTCACTTAGTACAAATAGCTCAAACTAAGAGCGTGTTCCATTTACTTCATCGCCATGGCTTGTGGCACTTATAACTGCATTAGTCATGAAGCACGACTTGAGCCATCGCTTGTTGCGGAAACCAAGGCAATTACCACTTCGCTCTTTAGGACATCTCATGGAGGGCTGAAAAGTACAATTAAAGGGTTGCGGCTGGCAGCCAGGGGGATGGTAGGCCAATGCTCGTCACAGGCTCGGTGCAGAAAAGACGCAGGTACGGACAATCATCCGGATATGATGGTTGTGTTTTAATTATCAGGTTTCTGATGAAGTGCTTTTTTAATCTGAGAGTTATTAAGGGACTGGTAGGTGGCTCGAGAGGGAGACTGGATGCCCAACCGAGTTTGTTAAGTGGAGTTCAAACTAATATTTAATTCTGATAGATTTCTGACCTCTTCCCTTGTCACTCTCTAAGCTTAAGCTGATGTATAAACCCAAACTGGCAAGTTAATAACTACCGCACCTAGATCACTCCAGTCCCATTCTGGTATACCCCATGACATTTGTCATCTAGCAAATGTATAGCAAATAGCCAAACGTAAGGCAATTGTTTATGGAATATACAAAGGCCGCAATTATTTATTTATACATACAAGATTGCCAGCTCAACCACTGATTGTGGTATGTTACAGAGGCATCATAAACATTGACAGATAATCATAAATCAATCACGGGTATCATAAATCAATGTCAAAAAATGGTCATAAATCAATCGTGATTTGTCTGTCATTAACCATCATCGACTGGTGTTACATTTCCTTCCAGTCCTGGCCTCTGCTTGTCCTGTTTTCTGGAAAGGTCTTTGTTAAGTAATCCTACATACCGCTTTGGAGGGGGGTTCTCAAAATAATTTTGGTTTAACATGTTTGTGAGGGGGGGTAGCCTCTTGTTTTCACTTAGGCCCAACTTACTACCTTGTATGTTTTTGCACCCTGCCATCCGTTTGGCGGAGCTGTGCTGCGAGTGCCATGCTCCGCTTACTCCCCCTCATGGCCTCATTCGTCCTCTGCCGTAAGGCATCCCCAGGTGAGTGGCCTTTCATTTGGCACACCGCCTTACTAGGTGTACCTGCCTTACCAATGGTTAAACCCCTTTTTCTGTCTGCCACGCTACTGGAGAGGCTTAGGTCTCCAGTTAGCTCCCCTCATGAATTAATGCCAAGTGTTATCTCTTGATCGCAGCTTGCCTGCACCAGGGCTGCCCACAAATTTGCTCAGAAAATCACCATCCCTTCCATGGATAGGTGTACACCATCAGGAGCATCCATCTCTGGGCATCTCTGATTGATTAGCCCATGGCGAATGATTTCTAGCCATTTCCCCTTCAATCGTTTGCTGACTGCAATGTTTAGCTTCCTCCTGGAATTATCCATTACACTATTTGACATGGTCTCCCCGCCATATAAGCTTGGGGATCATTTCTGACCAAATGATCGTGCTGCTGCCAAATGCTCTTGCCGTTTCCGTTAAGCCCAGCCAAATATCGTTCAGGAGGTCCTTCTTCCCCAACAGAGCCAAGTCGTTACCCCCCAAGTGTATGATCAGAATTTCGGGGTGTTTGCTGGCTGCTGCTCGCAACCTGTTGAGTGTCACCAAAAGCTGCCCCCATCTCATGCCGAGGTAACCCCACCATCTGATGACCGTAGCCTTCGGGCCTCTTCTTCGTTTGCTGCAGCTGTGGTTCCACCATAATTGCATTCTATGGATAAATGAGTGTCCAACCACCCATACTGTTCTGGGTTGAATCCCTGTCAAAGAAATCCCCCCCCCAAAAAAAACTGCTGTCAATTGTCATTGAGGCTGGTCGTGTCCAGCTCAAAACAAATGTGGCCATATATAATTTTTGTAAGCGCTGCAGCGCCATGTGCCTACTGCCTTGATGGCATCCTCCATGCTGTGCTGCTGTCCTGGCAGCCCATATCCTAAATGAATGTGACCCAAATGCTGATGGTGTAAGGCCCACTTGACAAAGGGTTGTGTGCATGACTGCAGACAATTGGTACTTGCTCAGTAATTCGTCATTACGGTGAACGAAGAGGCCGCCCAACCTGTTGGGGCGTACCGCCATGTAATCCTGTAGACCGCACACTGGGCAGTACCTCTTATCTTCTAAGCAACCGAGTTGCACACAGGTGCCCTTGCCTCGTTGATCTGTCTTAGACCTCCTGAGGAGCAGCTGAGCCCTCACATCATCCAGCCTAATGTCTGCATCTTGTAAGCAGGCCACTCCCGCCTCTCTTTTTGCTGGGGTCAGCAGTTTGCTTATTCTAAAAGCCCTAAAAAGGGTTGTCAGCTACTGACTTTATGGCATTAATTACCTCTAACTGCTTCTCAAAATTTATGGGGCGCCTTGTGTCCCGTTTCTTTCCTTTGAAACGTTTCCAACCCTTCATGGCAGCTCTCATGTAATGAGAGGCTGTGGGGTCTTTACCTGTCTCTATCTCTGAGAAATGGTCCATCGCTGCCAGGTGGGCCTGTGCCCAGGACTTTGTCTTCTTTTGCTGGTATACCCATTTAATAAAACACTCCACTGCCTGAGCTGGGGCCTCCGGGTCCCCTGGCGACCTCAAACCCCCTATTTCCATCACTGTACTGGCATATTTTCTGTAGCGCCTAGTGGTCTCAGGTGTGACGGCATGTTCTACTAGTAATGGCAGGCCCACTCTGCCAGCTCCCAAAGCTCTTTTGGAAAGAGTGTCATTGTCTGCCTGGCCTACAGAGGTAGCCTTTTGTACTTGTCCATCTGGGAACGGGAGACGGCATCTGCCAGCAAGTTCTTTATGCCGTGGATGTGTCTTGCCTTAAAGTCAAGGTTGCCCTCAAGCTGCAAGCTAAACAAGTGCCTCATGAGTCTCAATATGTGTGGACACATTGCTGTCCCTCTGTTAATAGCCATCACCACCCCCTGATTGTCAGACCACAGCGTGATCGTCATATTAAGCAGTTTGTTCTTCCACACTGTCAGGGAAACCACTATAGGAAATAGATCGAGAAATGTGATGTTGCCTGTAATTCCCAACTCGTGCAACCTGTCTGGCCATAGCCCTGTGCACCACTCTTTACCCAGAATCTCATCGAACCGTGGCTGCCAGCGGCATTCGTGAATAGGGCTATCTCTTTGGCCGTCACCCATCCTTCTCTCCTGATAAGTAGTCCATTGAAACGTGTCAGAAAAGCATCCCACATGGCCAGGTACCTCTTAACCCCAGCCCCCAACCTGACATGATGGTGTTTCTCACGTATGCCTGCTGTCAGTCTGCTTAAATGCCTCACGAGCACCTCGCTGGTATGATCCTTGCCACAAAGTTCAATTTGCCAATCATTCTCTGTAGCTCTCTAAGGGTTGCCTTTTCTTTGCTACATAGGGCCCCGATTTCTTCCCTCAGCTCTGAGACCTTGCCTTCAGGCAACCTGAATGACCCCGCCACCGAGTCTAACTCGATGCCAGGAACCCTAGGGCTGCGGCTGGCCCTACTATCTCTTCTTCAGCTAGAGGAACTCCCAGTACCCATGCTAGTTCTTGAAAAGCCCTCAACGCGCTCGCACATTCCCGTCCCTGCCTGACCTACGAATAGCAAGTCATCCAGGTAGTGCATTTTACCCCCATCCTGGTGCCGTCTGTTTAGTGCCCACTTCAAGAACATATCAAAAAGTTTGAAATAGGCGCAAGATATGGAACAGCCCATTGGCATGGCCTTGTCGAAGTATACCATCCCCCTGTGTTGAAAACCAAGCAAGTGGAAACTCCCAGGGTGGACAGGAGTCGTCGAAAGGCAGAGTCGATGTCTGCTTTTGCCATCAATGCTCCTCTGCCTGCTGCCTTTACCATGTCAATGGTGTCCTCTACCGTGGCGTACCCCACTGAACATGCCTCGGGAGCAATCCCGTCATTTACTGATGCCCCTTCTGGGAATGAAAGGTGGTGTATAAGTCTGTATTGGCCTACCTCCTTTTTGGGAACCACTCTGAGGGGAGAGATGATTAAGTCCTTGGGGGGTAGGGGTGGGGGGTAAGGGGAATGGACACTATGTGCCCCAGGTTCCTCTCTTTCTCTATTTTCTGTTCCATCATTCCTGGGTGCCGTTTTGTAGACTTTAGGTTCCTTCCCCCAGCCATTTGACCTGTAAATGGTATCACAAAACCTTCCTCAAAACATTTTACTAGTAAGATTGCATCCTCCTTATTGTAGTAACCATTTACTAACCTCCTGAGCATTTGCATATTGACAGGGGATTTGGCTAGCCCAGTCCTTGGGATCCCCCTGCAGTGCCCCACTCCCACTAGTGTTTTTTCTTTCTTTCCTTGTCTGACCAGTGTTTAGTCCGCTCGCAACCTGAAGCTGGGTGATCTCCTCCACAGGCAGAACAAATGTGTCTAAATTTGCATCCCACTCCCCACATGCATTTATCTGTGTACTTTCAACATATTGCTGGTGGCATTCTGTCCCCAGGCCCTTTCCAGCCACTGGGTATGGACACTCACTGAAAAGCCTTTGGGCCTCATCTATGCATATCAGCCTCAAACCACCATTTTGACTTGGTTGCATCAATAACCTTATCCAGACCAGTCTGCATGGCTGCTTTGCCAATTCAACACTATACTTCGAAAGTCACTTCACAAATAGTCACGGAAACTGCAAACCACCATGGATGCTAACTTCCACAAACCTTTTCCATTCCTGGTCCTCAGATGTTGAACATTACATGATCTTAACAACAGGCCACCTCATGCAAACACCTTCATCCCCAGCACATCCAGTCTCTCAGCCTATCTGTTCGGAAGAGCAGACAGAACAGTATTCTGATTTAACTGTGCAGAAGATGGCTGTCCAACCAAACTTTCTAGTGTAGGGTGAGAAGAGAGGAACGGCAGCTCAGGATTCTGCCTATGTTTAAGAGCCACAGGATGAGCCAATGCAGGCATTCTCTGGGCTGTCTCCAACAATAAGTCTGGTGGATATTTTAGTTTCCTGCAGATTCCTCATCTTATTAGTATCCCCAGGCACCAAACTGGATATAGAAACCATTACAATTGCTCTGCAGTGCTGACACGCAACTCCAGTTGTGGCTCCAATCCATTAAGGAAGTGACATTGTCCTATTTATGGTACTGCCCGGGTGACTGGCCATTATGTTTTTCCACACCCAACTGAGGTGAAAGGAGAGAGGAAATGTAGGATCTTAACAATGAGAGACAATAAGAGAACACAAGTAACTAGAAGAATACATTGAAGAATTATAAACAACACTTTCTCATAAGGGTAGGAGAAAGGGTGGTAAGAATATGCAGTAAGATATAATGCCTACCAAAAATAACACTACGGATACATATCTTCCTTTTGATGGAAACATCGTCTTGCAAATTACTGATCTTATGAAGGAGTCTGAAATAAGTGAACATTGGAGCAAGGGCTGAGTGGTGCAGATATTGCAAATATCAGCCATGGGGATGCCCAAGGCAGTAAAAGCTGCCTTCTCCAGGGAACAGCGTGCACAAATTTCGACCAGAGGTTCTTTCTCTGCAAAGGAATAACAGATCTTGATGCAAAGAGTAAGCCAACTTGAGGCAATAGGTTTGGTCAGTACGCTGCCTTTCATAGCCCCAGCAAAACATCCAGGAGAGAGCTTGCCTATAATCCAGCTTGTACAATACCTCCTTCATTTGGATGAATGAGGACTGGGAAAGAATGGAAAAGTGACCAATGTGGACACCAACTTTGGCAGAAAGGATGGGGAAGTACGTAGGACCCATATGTCTGGTAAAAGAGAGAACAGTGTCTAGAACTACAAAGTCTTCAACTCTTCAACCCAGTAGGCAAATTAATAGATATCAAAAACACTTGAGGGTCAAGAGATGAACAGAACAAATGTGCATTGGTTCGAACGATGATGCCTTGAGGAGATTCACAATCAAGTTTAAGTTCTGCAGCGCAACAACAAATGGTGTAGGTGGGAACACAGACAGTAAACCTTGTATGAAACAAGTCACTAGGAGCGATCTGAGAAAGGGTGGTTAGTCATGGAGGAATATCAAGGCGCACTGTATGGTTAAATGTCCCTTCATATAATGAAACCATTAAACTGTGTTGGACAAGGGAAAATGCAAACAACAGAACTTTAGAGAGTCGAAACTTGAATGGGTATATTCTGGCAATCTGACACCAAGAAACAAACGTAACCTCTGACTTGCATTGCTCAATCTCTACGTGGATTTTAAGCGTCTGAAGATTGGTACGGAGGACCCTACAATCCTATTGTGAAATCTACTCTGTCCAGAGTTGGTAGGAAATACTGACTACAGATCAACATACCAAATTCTCCTTACCCATCCCAGGGGGATGAGGATAAACTTTGTGCCATCCTCTGCGGAATCCTCTGAGCAATCAGAGAGAAGAGATAAGGAGGCATTGCAACCAGCTGAGTGAGAAAGCATTGCCTAGAGAACCACATGATGGGAAGCACAGGGCACAGAACAAGGAGCATTTTCTGTTCGGGGCTGTGGCAAAGAGGTAAATAAAGGAAAGCCTTACCTGGCAGAAGTTCACACCCTTCGCATTACATTGGGGTGAAGTGTCCATTTCGGACTCTCAAAAGATTGACCACTGAAAGCATTGGCCTTCATAATGACAGTGCCTGCCAGGTGGGATTCCATCGGGGAAAAGAGCCCACTGTCACAAATGTCAAACATGAGTCCCCCCTGGCCCCCCACCCCCAGCACAGGGTCCAGGAACCCACTCTGCCTTATTTGTGGAGGCAGTGAATGGCTAAACTGTTGTCCAAAAGGACCTGCATTATAGGTCTTAAAGATGTATGAAGGAAAGCCTTCCATTCTAGGGGAACGGTCCTCACCTCCAGCACATTAATGGGCTGTTGGTGGTCTCGCAGGGAGAAAATACCTCAACATTCTTCTCTGCCAGTCCAATGAGGGGGTGTCTGTAACCATTGTAGCCTGAAATTGCAGAGGATGTAAGGGGCAACCCACTTTAATATCTAAGGGGTACATCCACCAATGTTTGCCATGACTGAACAGAAGATCTTCACAAAGAGGGGCTCCCCTGTTTCTGAAGCCACTGTCACCTGGTGACTGGAGGGACTGTCACCAGAAGGATATTGCACAAGTATACATGAGGCCATTAATCCCAACCAGATGGGGACCTTTAGAACTGGATTTAATGCTGGAATCTGAAATATCTGGATTTTATCTGAAAAACCCAGATATTCTAAAGAGGAAGAAAAGCCCAATGGAGGAAAATTTTCTGTTCTATTGAATCAAGGAGTTTAGACACATGATTCACCAGTGCTGGAAGTACAGCACTGGGATTGTATTTTACTGAAAAATTGCCAAGTTCTCTGGAAAGGGATGGTCCACTGAGAATTTTGGATCAACGCACACAGGGCTATGGCACTGAGTAATCTGGCTGTGAACTGCTAGGCCCTAAAATGTTTCTCCCTAGGCATCTAATACCATTTGAGTTTCACTAAAAAGCAGAAGAGGTTCCTGAGCCACTGAAGACTAGGATTTGAGTGAAAATGTTGGAATTGGGCTCCACAGATGGCAAAAATATTTAAAGCACTTCTAATATTTCACACACAATGAACATGAATGAACAAACTTCCTCAGACAGAGAGCCCGATAGTTTGCGAATATCATCTTCTGCTGGCGTATCAAACCCAATGGAATTATGAAAGCTTTATCAGGGTCTTAATAAACCCCAAAATCTGTTAAGGTATGAGGAGATTATCAGCCTTGAAAGCATCATCCTCCATTTCCCTAAAATCCTGGCTGTGTATTTCACACAAATCTGTAAGTGAGCTAAAGAGTTCTCTCGTACTCGCCAACCTATGTGCTCTGGGAAGAAGGAGGCTGGTCATCAAATGAAGGTTTTACCTTGTTCTTAGCCACTCAAAGTATTTTGTTGGACTTCAAGGACTATGTTGATGCTTAACACATATTTGAGAGCTACGCCAATGATGTCTTAAAAAGTGATGTCCTTCATGCCAGCATGTTAGTTAGAGGCACCTTATTCAGATGCTGCGTAGAGGCTTGAGCCCCTTGGACATGCAGTAAAATAGCTTCTGTTCAAGGAGTGCGCTTTTTGTAGAAATACAAGCTTGAAAAGGAAGAACTCCTATACTTTGTGCTTCAGTGTTTGTGCTCTTTAGACTACCCCCTCTAAGAGGGCCTACATCTCTCAGCTTCCAGTATCAAGGTGTAAAGCTCACACTCAAAATGCTGTGGAATCTACCCAAAGACCTCAGACAAACAATATGCAGATTCCTAGCCAACAAACATCATCACCCAGTAGCACAGGGTTGAAACCCTAAAAACTTTGGTGGCGAGTCTACAGGATTACCTGAAAGACAAAAAAAGGGTTGCAAAACCAAGATCTCGGGATCCGTGTCTGGGTGTGAAAAAACTGGAATGACTACACAGGCGCTTTTGACTTATTGACACAATTAAGTCATTGACCATGGAACAGAGGATCTGACATGAAGCAGGCATGCACCATCTGGTGCTGGTGGAGAGGTATTAATATTGAAAAACGTTCCAGTTACAGTAGCATAGTTCTTCACAAACTGAAGTTGCAGGAAACGGTATCTGCTAGAAGGTGAAAACGTCTGAAGAAAAGATGAATAAAGCAGTTTTTTTAGATTAGTATGCTTAAAAGAACTCAGAAAGGTACCAGATGGAACTCAGAAAGGCACCAGATTTGAAAAAGATGTTTAAAAGTGATGCATGAAAATGGGCTACTCCACACAAGGATAATCAAATAGGATCAGTGAAGCCAAGCTAGGTGGCTGTGTAGGTGGCCCATCAGTTATCTTAAATTACAGCCAAAAATGTGCATAAACTAAGACTATGGGGAAGGAGATTTGGCAAGTGGTTAGGGGTGGTAGAAAAGAATAACAGACCAGGAAGGTGCAGCAGTATCAGTAAAGCGATTTAGTTGAAGTGAGAGAAAAGACAAAAGGAGCAAATGGTTGCTTTGGTGTTTACCTCTTTGACTACCTCTACCAACATCAGTTACAGCCATGTAAAAAATAAAACAAATGCTGCACAACATAATCCCATAAAATACTCTTGAACATTCCATTCTGAACAGTTTCCTCTGCAAACCAGGCAACATCCACTAAAACATATAACACAGCCCTGATTTATTATGAATCACTGTAAGCAGCATCCAGAGGTGCACAGTTTCCTTTTAATCGATAAAATCCAGATTAGGCTGCAGAAAAGCCCCAGCATCACAACCAGTAACAGTAAAACAACTAGTCTGGCAATAAATTTAAATTAAACAAATTTGATGGTCTTTGAAAAATGAAGTGTCTCTTTCAAATGGAAAATGGGGCTTATCCTTAGCGGTAATTAAAGAATATAATTACCAAGGTATTTGATTTCATTTATATTTATCCTGGGCACCTCAAATGCAGATGAGTACAAAGTGTTGCCTGGTAATTTGGGGGTTGAAACAATTGAAATGGTTCAAACGTGGTTTTCTCCCACAATGCTATATAGAACGTTTTAAACAGTTGCATAATTTCTATACTGCATTCTAAAGCAATTGTTTCTCACTAAAACAATAACAATTCTGGAAAATTTAGAGTGTGACAAATTAACATCTTTGTTAAAATTAACAAAAGGGACCCTGGATCTAAAGTGAAGCTTCAACTGGGTAAATCCCCTGTAGCACCCTGTGTTATGTTATGCAGATGTGGACAACACAGCATCAACTCAGAAGGTATCCCAACACTGTCCGATGAGGGCTCTTTGTTGTATATTTATATGAATGTTATATTTGAATTGAATATTGAATTGAACTGAATATGAACTGAAATGAATTGAATATTATTTATATTAAGTATCAAAAAAGAAACACCTCAATTCATAGTTTGCTGTGGAGGGAAATAGCACTGAGAACAAATAGTCAAAGTGAACCATTATTCTGTTAACATGTATACATGTATAAGTGTATAACAAGTCAGATGTATGGTCTAGAAAAGATCACACCTTAAGCAAATGTAAAAGAGTTATAAAGGTCAGGGCAAAACAACAATGTATTTAATATAGCATTCCTAGCTGTAAAACAAAAACTGAGTTAGTGCTTACAGCCAATTTAGAAGTGCTCAAAACTGGAAAGGCATCTCCTAATTCCTATGAAATCAACTGTTAGAGAAAGGTTCCTGCATTTTACATTCATTATGTGGAGAAACGAACCTCTCACCAATGATGCAGTTCTCATTGTTTCGAATTGTGCAGGGAGCCGGCACAGAATTGATTGCATGATTTTTATGTATTTGCCCGGGGGCCTTCTGCTTAAGAAAGCTCTACTTAAAACCAAGGCCTTTTCCACCAAAATTGTGCACGCTAATCATTTTGTTTAAGTGGGCTCAGAAACCATAACTATGCAAGCGTTACTAAACTCATGGATGCTCTAAGTGACGTTTTATTAGTATTCAATTGCAGTGGTGATTATCAATGGTTTCTTTTGTATTATGATTAGCTTCCCAACTCTACAAGATGAAGCATGATCTGAACAAGGGAAATGCCCATATGTGTGATTTCCAAAATGAAGAAGAGAATGCCATGCCTCTTTGCTAACCTCTTTTACACATTTGACTGCTATAACATTTTGATGAAATCCTTCTTAAGTCTTGTTCATGGGAACTTAGTCCTCATCCAATGATACAAAAGTATCCACCTCACTATCACTTCGATGACACTGTCCTTAAACAGAAAAACTTGACCAAATTTGATGAAAAGTACTCACCCCAGTCTTGGGTCAATATTTCTGTGAATACTTTTTCCCTGCACTTTGCTGACATTACATATTTTGCATTGTGTAGTATCAGCACAAAACGTGCATTGTGTGGGTCAACTAAGTCTTTGAATGACTAGAGCTATATGTGTTAGTGGGCATTACTTCCATGTCAAGTCTAAGCAACGGTAAATTATCTTGTACATATAGAATTGAATGATAGCATTCTAGGCTTCATCACTAACGCACCGCTGACTTTCCTCATCTACCTTGAGGTGTTGTACACATCAAAGTCTAAATGGCAGTACAGCCAAAGTTCTCAAGTACTTTAACCTCTGTGGTAACGAGTACCAAATATGAGAAGTGTGAAAAGTGAATTCACACAAGGTGAAGCATTATTTGCATCTTCTCATCCGGGTGCCCAGGACCTATTGCTTGGCCTGGAAGACAGCACTACAATTACAAATCTAGCTTTCCACCAGTCATTCTAATCAGAATAAGTTATCAGGGTAAGAAGAGTGACACTGCCACACACATTCCTTATTCTTTATACAAGCTAAAACTCAATTTTCTGGCCAGTGTTGTTGTACTAGTCCACATGGCAGGGAGCATGGTATTTTAAAATGGGGCATGTAGAAAATGTTATGTTAACATGTCTTTCTACTGAACGGCACACAGCTATTTTTTCACTGTGGCAGGCTTAGTTGTCCTTTGCAGAAAACCAGAGTACAGAATAAAATCCTAATACTATACATCAGAAATGGATTTAGCTACAAAAATAACCAACAATATTTTATAGTTACAAAACAACAATTCAGCTGTGAGGTTGGATTTTTAATACATATTAAGGGAAAGAAACTGTTAGAAAGTTACATTTTCCCCTCCTGACGTTTCTGGAGGCCAATTTGCATTTGCTCTCTAATGTCTTCCAGTCAGGGACTAGCAAGTACAAAGGTGTGAAAACATGTAAAATGCTTCCCATGAGCAAATCCTAGGCTGATTTGAATGGGCAGAGATAACTCCCCTGCAACTCACAGAATATCCATGGTGAGGGCTGTGAATATCATTTTTGACATTGCAATGCCAAATCCTGCTTAAGAGGTCTGCTTGGCTTACATATAACACTTTGAGGTGTACTTAAAAGGCAGAGAAAGGATGGCAAGACAATTATTGTGCATCCTCTGTCGGGTTGCTGATGAACCTTGCTTTGTCCTACAATATTCGGTCTCTCGGTTTGACATATCAGATTGGGTGCACTTGAAAGGAAGTGAAACAGGGTGCAGCAATAACTCTTCTGTATCCACTATCTGGTTGCTGGAACATCCTACAGATTAATGTGCCTGGGTTTATTGTGAGTACAATAGCTGCCTCAAATGGGATTTTAGTGTTAGATGTAGGAATGTGGGAAGACTAGGATTACCATAATGCACTCCACACACACACACACACACACACACACACACACACACACACACACACACACTTTTAGACAAAGCCCAAGCTGAGTGTGACTGAACACTTTCACCATCATGAAAATGCCCAAAGTAGGTAGGGTTGGCTCTGGGAACCTTTACCCATTGGTTAGGATGTGCCCAGGAGTCATTCCCGCCCACTGGCAGGCATAAATGTGGCATCTCCAGGCACCCAATTCACAATTGGTGTAGCCAACCCGCACTCCAGCTGGATCACCATCAAATTACTCCTAGGTGTTGGTCTACCATGACCATGGACTACTGTTGTCACTTTGTACTTCAAGTTATTACTTCTATTTAAAAATCATATCTGCGGTTGCCCTTATTGGATTTTTTTTCATGTGAGTTTGGTGTCATTTTGTTTATTAAATTGTACTCAATTTTTGTTTTGCATTTTGTCTTTTACTGTTTTGGTACTATAAATACTTTACGCATTGCTCTAAGTTAAGTATGACTTCTTAGTGCCAGCAACCAGGGGGTTGAGCCCGGGTTAATTTATTAACTTTGAGGGTTCACCCTGATAAGGGTTGTGATTATTCCTTGAGATATGTTGTCGCCCACCCCAATTGAAAATCCAAATTATTACAAAAGCATTTTCTCTAACAGAATAGGAGATACTTATTTTTCACTGTTGTCCCACAGAGATTTACCCGGAAAATCCCCATGTGGCAAAGATCTGATTCAGGATATCTAAGGCAAATTACAATTTGTGGTTGACTGACGGCAATCTGCTTATGAAGCCCGCTTTCTGATTTTCATTCCTCACCAGATGAGCAGCTAACAGCAATTCCTCTGTCAGTGGCTCAATGCCAAAGCTCTCTGGCTTGGAGGACTAGACGGAAGGGAGACTTCTTCCACTACATGTTCAAAGAAGGTCCAGCACATTTGAGGTCTGTCAAAACATGAAGATGTTTCCCTTCAATATATGGCAAGAACACTTCCAGTCTCAATTTAAAAAGACTAATATGGAGCTGGAATCCCCTCTCAGACAACTGTTAGCTAAAGTCAAGGAGGCCAACGTGCACACTTCATCTCAGCAATGTGTCATCTGCCACTTGGGTAATACGAGAACTCCCAGGAAAAAGAAGTCGGAAGAATCATTCAATGGGCATGGTATTCCAGTGTTACCACATACAGAAGAATGAAGACCAGTAAGTGAATGTACAACCAACTTCACTCTTGCCTGAGCAACCAGTGGGGCCCTCGTATGCAGCTGTGCAAGAGGAACCAGAAAGATGCAAGATTCTATATGTCTTAATATTCTCTATCACTGTGAGGTGCAAATGCCCTCATCTACGTTTCTAGCACCACTCCAAAAAACTGCTGCTGCTTGCTTTTAATTAAAATGAATTACTTTTCTCAGAGTACTGCAGGCAGTCTGTCTTTGGTAGACAGATATATGCATGAATAAACCCGGAAGCCCAGCTGATGGAGGTCAGCTACCACCACTGTTGTCCATATTTTGAATACCCTCAGAGTTTAAGACAATCTGAGCAGGACTGCTGTTAACTGGAACTCAAGGTCTCCCAATATCTCCCATTGCTCTTGAGAGCACAGAGACACAGAAAGGAGTATCCTGCAAATCCAGCTGGAACACCCGGTTAAGACTTGATTTCTCCTTTTTGTCTCAAACCTTTTTATTGAATTGTAATGATATGAAAAACACATTGGACAGCATATAACAGCAGTGTGAGCAGTTGTCATCCGAGACTCACATATCCATGTTCCAGTATGAGTGGTATGAGGCTAAGCACCACCATAAACATGAACTCCCTTGTTTTCTGGATCCTACCTAATATTCCATCCACTACTACCAGTATAGCATGGACTATTGCTCATATTAATTCAACCTTGAGTTGGACCTTTCATTAATCTTCTTAGAAAGCTGCATTCTGTTTTTGTAGAAGTAGGGAGCTTTTCCAGCAGGATTTTAAGCAGAAATTTCAAATATTTAGGACACAACCGTTCTGTAACTTTTTGGGCCAGATCTTTAAAAAGGCCATCGAGTCAGTTTCAAAAGCATCAAATTACCCATATATTACCACATAAGGTCATTGTAATATGTTCTGTGGCGATAGTGTGGATAATATGAATTGGAAAAGAGTCTTCAGCGTTGCTAATAGATCCTGGAGCATCACAACATTTAGTTCTCGTGACTTCTCTAGATTTACTTTAAATGCAGAAATATTAACTTATTGGGTCAACTCCTTCTACAGTGTCAGAGGAAAACAGTAGGTCTGGTCAATGTGAACAAGATATTGTCTGTGCGAATAGTCATTTTAAGGTTATCTCTTCTAATCTGTATGGCCTTTATGTTCTTTCTACAAGCATACTCTGTAAATAGGTCCTTAGTAGGATAAATAAGAAAGGGGCGAGAGAGAGAAGCTCTGTCTCATGCCTCTTGTAATAAGGAAAGGGAGATAGGTTTCCTTTATTCTTGAACCGCGTTGCTGGTATTTGATAACACTTTTCTGAATCTAATGATAACAGTAAAGCTTGTCTGTGTGTCTTGTTGGTATTCTATAATTCATGATAAAAAATGTTGTATTATCACCATACTGTCTTCCGTTGATAACAAATGAGTGATCTGGGTTGATCAAATCGGTGACCATCGGTAACAGGACTCTCCCATCCAGCCATCAGGTGGTGCTGAAGAACACCTTTCGGGCTGGTGGGGGTTCTGCCTTTACACCAGTTGATGACAAAACACTCACCATCACAATGCACACCATGCTCCACATCACACTCTAATCTTGATTTTCACAGCACCATCATGAGGCATTATGATCTGTGTAGTTTCCTCTGTCAAATCTTGCCTAGATTGAATACTGGGAGTGTAGCTGGATTCAGTATCCCAGTTTCTAGTTCTAACTGATATCCTGACCCATACATACATCCTTCTTGGACTTTTCTTGTTCTCAGCCCTAGTCCACGCTCCATTTCTGGTTCCTCTGTTTCCCATCTAGTGTCTTGGGCTTTCAAAGGGTTTTATTCTCCAAATCACAGAGTGGTATTTCACCCCACTGGTGGATACCTGACTCCTAGCACATGGCCATTTACCTAAGTCATAGCCCTTTACCTGCAGCTGTGCTCTTCTCCTGTTCCAGGCCTCTACTTGTCCATGCACAGATTTGTCTGTGCACAGATTTCTTGTCTTGTATATCAGTGTTGCATGGCGTGCATACTTTCAGTCCAGTTTTGATGTGGTTCACAGAATTGGGTGCGGCTTTTTCCCTGAGCCCAATATCTGTTTTCGGCTCTCCTGCTTCTCTGTTGTGTTTATGTGAAACCTTAATTGTTATTATCAGACGGTATCAGTGAAGTTATGAGGCTTGATGCTTCTTGCACAGAGACTCACTCAGTGCTCATTTGTCTAAACAGATGACGAGTGTCTCCCTTTGTCCTTAAAGCATAGAAGCTATCATTTATGATGCTTTGTCTATTGATACCTTGCCCCGTACTTTCATATTCTCGTCCATTTGTTTACTGCATTATGTTTGTATGGTATGTCTATTTTTATCTTCTATGCATTACCCGATTCCTGGCCACTTTTAAATCTCATTGCGCTAAAATCTTCTGCTCCTGTCCAATTCTTCTTCTGCCAAGTTTTCATGGACTTCCTTGTGTGTGCTAAATCCCTCCTGCTCAATTCCTTTGTCCCTGCCAAGAGGAAAATCACCCTGTTATTTAGTCCTCCTGATCTTGGCAGGGGTTTTAACAAACGGCCCCAGCCTAGCCGTAAGTGTATTGTTAACTATTTGTGCATCCAGTTTGAGAAGTGAGATTGGCCTCCATGGGAAACAGGGCAACAAGTCCTTCCCTAGGTTTGAGGATGACCAAGATTAATGCCTCTGACAGGATTGGTGAGTCAAGACCTACTTCTAAGAAGGAGTTAAAAAGACAAGTCATAACTGGGGCAAGAGAAGTCCAAAATGTATTGTAAAATAAAAAGTAATAGGTATGAGGGCTTGGGGCTTTTCTGTGTTTTTGAAGGGCGATACTGGAGAAAACGACCTATTGTGCAATAGTGTGTGCTAAATGTGCTGCCAGTTCTAAACCCCTTACGTGATGTATGACAATCAGATTGATTGTGGCACCTGCCTTATTATAAAAGTTCACATTTAAGGTGCTCACATCACATGCTTTCTTCCATTGACCAACCCAGCATCAACACTTATTTCTTGCCTACTCTCTTTGATTTTAATCTGAAAGAAAGCATTTGTACCATTTTATTACTCCCATTAATCACCAGCATAAAATGATTGTTTAATATCAAGAATGGCATATTCTGCTCCATACTTGTCAAGTGTTTAAACTTGTGCCCTCTTTGCTAGCAATCTATGTCGAAGTATGAGTGCACTAGTTCTCTCGTGCATGTCTTCCCTTTCCTTCAGGTGGGAGTCAAGGAATGAAAAGGCTGAGAAAAGGTTGTGATGAGGCAGCCTCAGACCACTGCTTTCAGGGAATCCCACAGGGTTTAGTCATATACTTCCTCCGTCATTTTCCAACATGTATTTTTAATGCTATTATTCGCCTCATACCTCACCATAGGGTTAGGTGGGAATCCTTAGCTAGGGCAAAATCAAATGTGGAGAGTTTCTTTAGCATTAACCTCAAACTATACATAAATGAGATGGCAAAATGTCCTACTGCTGGTCTTGTTATTCTATTCATCAAAGTGGAACTGGTCTAAAATGCTGACGCCTGGTGTATGTTCTGTGCACGGATGAAAAAAATAAAGTGTCCTCCTCTTCAAAGCACATTTGCTGAAAAGTGTCCTCCAATCCACAGAGGAGAGCCATTTCTTGCTGCTGTCATTCAACACCCCCTCCCAATCAATTTTCATTGCTGATCTTCCCTTAAGTCTATACATAGCAATTTTAAATTCTCACCAAATTAATATGTCTTCTCAGATGCTAAGATAATATCTACTATGATGGATTTAAGGAACTTACCAGAGTTAGGAGCATATACAGTAGTTACATATTCAAGTCAGATTTTATCTTAAGCACTGGTATCAGAGATCTTCTATTTTCTTTAGCCTCCACCTTCGAAACCTAGTGCTGATAAGGTTTAGTTATTAAAATGGCAACCTCTACTGTTTTAGCTGGATGTGAGGTAAATAAGTGGTGAAGGAAACATTTAGATATAAGACGAAAGTAGTCTTTTATTCAGGGAGTTTCATGTATAGAGCAAATAGCACTAACAGTGTCTTAAAACATCTTTAAAACTGACATGTTTCAAAGAAAAATGAAGGCCCCTTTCAATCTATGAATCAATTTAATGATCTTTATTTCAGCACAATGGCCATAAAAAAGCATGTTAAGAAAAAGTACTTACATAATCATGAATAAAAAAATAAAACAATAAAACATCTCTGTTCATAAATTGACCTGCCACATCTTCACGTAATGCTTCTAAACATTAATTCATAAAACCACCACTCATAAAACACTCTCGTAAGCCAAGGCAATGATATCCCAGCAGGTTTAAAATCAACTCTTTAGGAAAATGAGGGACAGCACGAGATGGGACCTCTAGCTTAGTGGTTTACATTGCTTAAGCTTCCACATATGCATCAAGAAACGTGAGACAGGAAACAGGATGCACAATCTGGTGTCACTTCGTAAAAGTCTAAATGCTACCCTGAAGTTCTTTGGCCCCAAATTGTGACAGACAGGTAAAATCCACTTCCTCCGAAGGCATAAACATTTTTGGCAGAAGAATATGACATGCTTAACTGTTTCCGCCACCTGTGGGTAGAACAGGCAGAATCTATTGCAGTCACTAATGTGTTGATTACATTTACCTACAAAAAGAACCAATTGGAAGAGTCTCTAATCGGAATTTAACATACAGGGCCTTTGCTATGGGAGGTTCAATCTTGTCAAGATAAGCTTCCAGGAGAAAATCCCCTTTAATTTCCAAAAAAGAGACAGCGAGCATGCCAGCCCTATGAACGCATAAAGTCTGACTGTCCATACAGCGCCAATAAGCACCTGATAGCTCAGACTTTGAAACTGAACCAGCATCTGCAGGGCAGGACCACAGATTCATACACCCAATCAGTCATTCATAGTCTGAAGCCAGGGATTCTTATAGGCCCCAGGACATCCTACAGTGCCAACGGAGGAGCATAAGCTTAGGTGATGCCTAGAGCCTCCGCCAGTATAAAAGTGGCTTTAGCCCAAGTATATCCGGAATACACCTAAGACTGTAAGCAAGGCGTATGGGTACAATCGGGGTACTGGCTGGTAGTCCTATACAGTTCCTCATAAAGTCATTTTCTATAACTTTGAGTGGTCGAGAGTCATGGAAAGTACAAAGCCTTCCCCCTTACAGGGTCTCTCTAACAGCCTGGCTATTATAAATTGCAAGGGCTGGAGACCCAGGACGAAAGGGACAGCCATGATGGGCCCTCAATATACCCCCACAGAGCTGCCCTAGTTTAGGCCCTTTTAATTTAGACTAAAACATTTCAACATTACCAGATATCAGCAGGCAGCAGTTGGAGAATATGGCTCTAATAAGGTCTAGCAAGTAGTTCTAGCTAACATTACACTTTGAATGAAAGTGTCCTCTTCCCTGATGCATATCTCAATAACCCCCAGCACAGAACCAAAACTTTACCAGCCAAAAGATTCAACTACCACCCTCCCCCAAATCAACGCATGATGTAACAGGAATACCTTAAGTGAATTCTAAGCAAAAAGGGAACACCCCCCTCCTTTCTGTAGGAACATGAATCTGATATCTAAGTCTTTTGCCTTATGGGCCCTGCTCAACCCCATAATTTATCTCATGCCTCTCATGGATCATGAATATGTTGGCACTTGCAACTGGAAACTCTGGGTGAATCAGTTGTGAGAGGTGGACATTAACTCATCTGTTCATTGGGGATCATCATTTTTAGCTAATGACTTGACTGCACCTCAGATGTTTCAAGATGTTCACTCAGTCTGCTGCTAGGTGTTTTGGTGATGGATTGTCTTTGCTTGAGGGCTGCTCCCTCTGCCACCAAGACTTTCTCAGAAATGTGCTGTTATTTTGGCAGTAAACAGCTGAGTCAGTGATTACATGGTCATCCAAGCCCAGCAGTTGTTTCACTTCTCGAAGAGATCAAAGTCACCCTTTTCACCTGCCAGGTAAAAATAAAGCAGAATGGGTGACTCTCATTGATATGACACTGTCTGTGAGTTGGAAGTCTGTGATCAGCTTAAAGTCTGTTTGTGGTTTCAATGTTGAGTTGACTAGATGCTTTATACAACTGCACCATAAAGCCACTGCATATTGATGTTTACTTACCGTGGCCATTATGTCCTTTTTTACATAATAGCAGTGAACCACTGAGGATTTCAGGAGTTGTTTTGCAAGCAAGATATGACCAGGCTTATTCAGTGTGCTATCCAAGTGTATGAGTTGTTCCTCAGGCTTTTGTCTCATGGAATGTAGCAGATCTCTGATAAAGCTCTGTAGATCTCTGCCTTCAAAATCATGTATTCCTCTGATGCAAGTATTATTTCTCTGTGACCTACACATTAATACTGTTCCTCTGTAAACTATCTTCTAAAGTCCACAGGGGAGGAGCTACTCCTTGCCAGCAGGCCAGGGCTGCAGTTTGCCCCTTTCCTTAACAGTTTGGGGTGCCGCATTGTCTGCATCTTGCGTCAGTGTGAGCAGGTCCTACCAGATATGGTGCAGCAAAGTCATGGTCTGGAATATTCACCACGTTTTTCAGGCGATGTATGCAGTCACCATAAGCATCAGACTACCTATCAGGGGAATATACAGTGTGGATTTGGGTGCAAGTGATCCATCATTGTGATTGTTCTCCTTTTAAATAATTATTTACAGCATGATGGTGACAGCTCCTTTCCTTTCGCAAATGTTTGACTTGGAGCTGACCTGGTTTACACCACTGCCGCCCGTTGGCACTAACTGCCATGTCCGGTCTCCCATTGCCCTCTGCCATCTTTGTGCATTCAGAGCTCTGCCAGGAAAGTTACCAAGATTTGTGGTATGGTCCACTGATGCTATGGGAGCACTCACAAAGTCATCTCTATTCTGTTACTGCCAGAACTCCTTTCAATAGAGGTTACAGAACTATATCTGGCATCAAAAAGGCTCCAGAAGAGGTTAAGAAGATGAGGTTTATGGAGGGGTGCCGGTGAAATACAACTGCTCCATTCCCCTGCCAGGCTGGGCACATGACTGTCTCATTTTAAGAAAACTGTTGAAGAATCACAAGCTGTAGATCAGTTTAAGAATCAGTTTTCGGAATTGAGAAGAATTTTCTGCCTTTGCAGAATGAATGCAGCCACCCTCCTGTATGACGATGTCTAGCGGTACAAAAGCAAGGAGTCAAAGAGCTTTTGTCTTGCTGATGTTGAAGAAGAGAAAGAATTTGGGGGTAGCTATCCTCTATATAATAAGCCTCAGTTTATTAGAGGGCAATAAAAACTGCTGCTATAGTCACAGCAAATCACATTGCATTTGCATACACCCAGACTGGCGACTGCAGATTTTAAAGGATGTAAGCGCCTGACAACAAGAGGTTAAGAGTGCATGTCATACTCTTATTCTGGTTCAGGTGCTCCTGCAAATAATCTGCTTTATCACCAAATAGACAAAGGCCACCAAATGGCAGGTCTAGACATTCTGAACATCTCCAGAGAAACGCGTGGGCCTCATTCATGAATATTTCACCAAAAGGCATGTTGTGTTTGTGGATTTGAGGGAAGAGCTACAGAAAGTGGACATTTTCCTACATCTGTGGTAAAAAATGTCTAGGGGTACAAACAGAATTGAGACAGCTTTGAAATGGCAAAGCAAGCCTGAAGTATCAAACTATTGGGATTGGAGTAAAGAGGTTAGGTGGATCAGAAAGGGAACTTCGCTTGCGCACCAGAATCGTTGTGTACAACAAAGGTATGGGTTCTAAAGGATGAACTAGAATGATCAGAGTCTACAGTAGACAACTGACTATGTGTCCAATCCACTGGGGTCCAGTAAGGTCATTAACCAAATATAGTATAGAGTGGAATTAAAAAGTCCTCCTCACTCCCCAAGACCTCAGTGTGGTACACCCATTGAGTCATTTGAACACATAACTTTCTAGAGGATAGGTGGCATTTGAGGCAGTCCTTTTGTCTCTGAGATACTCATTTTGCTGTCTTGAAGAGGTGCTGGGTTATCCCTTCTCAAATCTTCAATGTGAGTGCCAATGGTGTCACAGATGGCAAACGATGGAGCAGAGAGATTGTCTTGGCTTTGGAAATGACATGAATTCCCCTTCATGGAAGGTATTAGGAGTTTGGCCTCCCTCTCATTGATGGCATCCAGGTTCCACCTCTTCAGGAGGAAAGAATACCCCAGGCACTAGAGGCACTCATTATGAGAATCTGGTATTGACAAAGGGTACTGGCATGTGAGAAAGGGATTGAAGCCTAAGGACGTTGGAAGTGCTTTGGACACATGACAAATACCAGTGGAAAACCTCAGCGGCTCCATATCCCACAGCCCTCTAAGCCCCATTTAAAATGGCAATGTTACCCTTGGTAGAGTTGTTCTGTTGTGAAAACTGGATTTGTACAGTGCTGCTTATCACCCAAAAGGACATCCAGGTGCTGTGCAACTCCGCTGACTGCTTTGTAGCATCCTCGACTTATACCAGGTGATAAAGATTCCAGATCCAATCTGGTGCCTAAGAAGTGGCTCATTTAGAATTTTATAGTCCAAGCTTAAATAAAAATGGTAGATGCGACGACCAGGCATGGTCGTTTCCTTGGCAAATGCTGGTATGTGGTACAAGATGATCAGATTTATTGAATAAGGACTAAACGTCCAAACTCAACTGCAAGTTCATGTTCAGATTGTGGGCACCTGCACTCCTGAAAAAAGGGTCTAAGGTTAAAGTTGTTGCTGCCTCAAACTGAGTTGATATTTAGGGCCCAATATCAAGATCTTGGTATATCTAAATATCTAAATATCAGTAGAACATGCATTAAGCTCCGATAGGTAAGACAAAGTAACTGGACATAAAGGGGTTAAATAGTTAACAAAATGGCAGCTTTTCAGATCTCCAGCCCATAACCGCTCCAATATGGAGTGCTTCCAGGACAAGTGAGGAAGAGCCAATATTTAACACAGCACATTTGAGAATAGCTTGCTTGGTTACTGTGCATTAATTGTTGGAGTTTCTTCACTCTCGTACCAGTAAGAACCTGGCCTACCCTTTGTATTCTTCTTTGTAGTTTTGGTGGCTTCCTTCAGTTTCCCTCTAATTATATCCTGCTTAACTTCTGCACTTCCTCTTTCCAGGTCCCTTTTGCTACAAACCAGCATCTGGGGTCCTCCTGCTACTATAGCTTCTCCTTCGAGTCTGCTCCCGGAGTGTTTACTCATGCTGGGATACCTTATCCTTAGCATACAGTGGTGAGCACTAAAAACTAACTGAGCATGTACCAATAATATTAATTTTTCCAATTGATGTCCACATCGGATACACAATTACAGAGCAAGGGTAACAGTTTCAAGGAGTCTGTGCGGCCAGATCAATGTATCCCCTTTACCTTATCCTTTTTCACTGCTTCCCTCATGGTCTTTTTATGTAGTAGTAGCAGCCAGACTCACTGGGTCAGTATCAGCATTTATACCACAGAATCCTGACATTAAGACATTAAGACATTAAGCTGCTTGACTGACCTGGACGATCGTCACACACCATTGACTGGGCCCAGGTGAAATTTTTCTAGGCTGGAGCTTCAATCAAATTCTACATATTCTGGGGTGGGAAGCAGTGCTTAATTTGTAAATAAAAACGATCTGGTGCCCAAAGCCCTCCTCCTAAACACGCGGCTGCTGCAATTGAATGTGGGAACACGGAATACTGAGGTGGCGTAATCATGAAGCCATCTCAGGCCTCCTCAATCCATTTAAAGACCCTTCAGGTCACTCTAGCAGCTTTCTACTTTCTCCCTTTGTGAGATTTTCGTTTTTTTCTTTCTCCACATTTCCCATACGTTTCTTTTGCTCGCAGCAAATGCTTGAGGCAGAAGAATAAGCGCCGGCCCTCAAAAATAAGTGCTGGTGCTCAGCACCGGAAACAGCAAGCACAAATTAAGCACTGGTGGGAAGGCATTAGTAATCATCAGATCTGTGGCATTCCCACAGTGACACTGCCGCAGGTTATTCAAAGGTCCACCTCACATCAGCTACAAATAAGCTCCATGCCACTCGCATCAATTCATTAATCTAATTTCACCCATTATTAAAACGTCTGTCTTCTCAGAAACTATCCGGCAAAATGGGGCATGGTGAGCAATATTCTATAAAGAAATACAAATTGAGTCGTCATGACTTAAAGAGCAGGCCAAAGTTATTATTAGAAACTGGTATTTGTAATTGGAGGAGAAAAGCAGAGGGTCTGCGCTTGACACATCACTGTGACCCATAGAATTAGCCAAGAACAATTCTCGGGCTTTAGAACGACTGCTTAATGTTTTAATATCCACTGAAACGTCTGGGCTATACTATGTCCTGCTCCTTGAGATCTATTTTCCTCATATAAAGAAATCCTACGAGGGAATGGGTGTCAAAGAAAACAAACAACAATGTCTCTGCTTCTCACTCGGCTCCTGCTATGCCACACTAGTCCCTCCTCACTCACCCCTTTCAGGCAGTTCTCTCCAACAGGGCTCATTATTCATTGTGATACACACAGTCACTCTCCACTTCTCACCTTAATTGTTTTTTTCTTGCCCTCCCCCAAGCACTCTGCCTCTTCGTGCTCCTTGGCTCCCTGTGGAAGGTTGGTGTAGTTCGCCAGGCGGTTGAGAAGTGATGAAACCTTGGGCCTGGTATCCATTTCTTCCTAAAATAAACAACAGCGCAAAAAACATAAAAAGCGGGACAGCACGAGGGAGAGAAATAAGGAAAAGAATGAAGCATGTAAAATATGAAAGGAAAGTGACAAAATAAATAAATAAATTACAAATTCGTGAAAGAAAAGAAGACAGACAGGAAAAGGGTAGAGACCAGGGAAAAGAATGGCAAACAGAACAGGACGAGGGAAAGAAAAAAATAAAATTATTATGAGGAAGCCAAGTATACGGGAATGAGAAAGGGAAATAGAAAAAGACCACAAAAGAAAGAGAAAAGGGAAAACATATTTTAAAGGTAAGGGCAATGAGAAAACGAGAGACAAAAGAAGGTATTCGAAATAAAACAAAGGAGAAGACATACTTTAACAGGTTAAGAAAACAGAAATTATGTGACGTAAAAAAGGGAAGCAGGGGAGAAAAAGCAGAAATGTTTTCCATTAAAACAGGACTATTCCCTGTATGCCAATGTTAAATGTAGCTAGCTAGCTGGAGCTATTATCATTTTTCATAAAAAATATGCCTTGTATAAACACAGTACCCCAGACTGCAGAGTGCAGGACAACGGTCAAGCACTTGGTGCACAACATACTCATCTGCTTCGCCACTTGTAGGTGCGTTCCTCTTGGTTTTATCAATATGTCCTGCGATACTGGATATAGATAAAGAATTTAAAGAGACTATTTTCTGTTCATCTTATTTTTTAATAGGTTTTGGGAAACGCAAAGTCGCTATTTGGTTTTGGTCTACGTGGCCTGAGAAGCAGAGGTTGTTCCATCTTTTGCTGAAAAGCGTCCGGCCCGTGAGAGACGATAGCCTCCCACAGTGTTCCCTGTGCACCCAAGAGCGGCCCTGCCGTGTGACTCGGAGCAGGGACTGGGATGAGGCCTGGGCCGTTTACGGCTGCCACGGTGTCCTGTTCGTACAGACGGCGGGCAGCAGTCAGCTGTGCCGGCTCTGTCTCAGAGGGCGGCCACTACCATCTAACCGGACTAAAACCCTGCCCGGCCCTTGGCCTAGGCCGAAGGGGTGAGAGGCAAGAGAGGCAGGCCCACGGCACTCCGTGGTCCTGGTGGTCGTGCGTGTTATGCAGCAGCAGCTCTTTTTGTGTTTTCTTTTTACCTCAAGGACATCGGTGGTTAATTGTTTAACGGAGCATTTTTCTCCTCAAAGGAAGGACAGTCTCATACTACATCAGGCTGACTATTAAACGGGGGTTTGCACAGGACTGTACGGAGGTATTGGTATTTATGAAGAGCAAACGTGCCTGGGTAGCATCGGAGTGCTTTACATCAATTGGCGACTTAAGAATTTGCAATTCAAAATGACATAACAATTCACATATTTACAACTGCATTATATTTCTTATTTACAATTTTAGTATGGGAGAGATTAAGGACCTGATTTAGAGTTTGGCAGAGGGGGTACTCCGGCACAAACGTGATGAATATACCGACCGCTGTATTACAATCCCATTATAGCCTATGGAAATTGTAATATGGCGGGAGGGATATCCCTCACGTTTGTGGCCAAGTAACCTCTCCGGCAAATTCTAAATCAGGCCGAAAGTATTTTGCCCCGATTCAGAAGATTTAATCTCCAAATTCTAAAATTTAATCTCAAATTCCGGGGTCGTGACTAGAACCAAGGGCAACAGCGCTGTCACTACAACACAGCTCCTCCCAATACAACTGCACTCTACTGTAGCCTCATTTGTACAGCGCTTCATACTGCTGAGAGGTGACACACTGCATTTGTGGAGTGATAAAAACTAATGATTGCAAGAAAGAGTGTGTCTCTGCAATGTTGCTTATATGGGGAATTTTGATGTCCTCTATGATAACAAGATGTGTGTCCTGTCACACCTTGGCGTGTATTGAAGCAAAAGGGAGTGAGAGAATTCTTACGTAGTGTACGGATAGCGTGTTGTGAGACATAAGTGGTAAGTATTTTGGTGTGGAGTATTCATGGAAGAGAATGTCTAAATGCTGTAGCTACACATAAGTAGGGAGTGAGAGAACAGTTGTGGATGCACAGATATATATACATATATATATCAAATCAAATCAAATCATTAACATTTATAAAGCGCGCTACTCACCCGTGCGGGTCTCAAGGCGCTAGGGGAAAGGGGGGGGTTACTGCTGCTCGAAAAGCCAGGTTTTTAGGAGTCTCCGGAATGCGGAGCGGTCCTGGGTGGTCCTGAGGCTGGTGGGGAGGGAGTTCCAGGTCTTGGCTGCCAGGAAGGAGAAAGACCTCCCACCCGCCGTGGAGCGGCGGATGCGAGGGACGGCAGCGAGCGCGAGGCCAGAGGAACGGAGGAGGCAGGTGGGGACGTAGAAGCTGAGGCGTCGGTTGAGGTATTCCGGTCCCTTGTTGTGGAGGGCTTTGTGTGCGTGGGTGAAGTCGAAAGGTGATCCTTTTGCTGACTGGGAGCCAATGCAGGTGTCTCAGGTGTGCGGAGATGTGGCTGTTGCGGGGTACGTCGAGGATGAGGCGGGCCGAGGCGTTTTGAATGCGTTGCAGGCGATTTTGGAGTTTGGCGGTGGTCCCAGCGTAGAGGGTGTTGTCCAGGCGGCTCGTGACGAGGGTGTGGGTCACGGTTTTTCTAGTGTCGGCGGGGATCCAGCGGAAGAACTTGCGGAGCATGCGGTGGGTGAGGAAGCAGGCGGAGGACACGGCGTTGACTTGCTTGGTCATGGTGAGAAGGGGGTCCAAGATGAAGCCAAGGTTGCGGGCGTGGTCTGTGGGGGTCGGTGCGGTGCCGAGGGCCGTGGGCCACCAGGAGTCGTCCCAGGCGGACGGGGTGTTGCCGAGGATGAGGACTTCTGTTTTGTCAGAGTTCAGCTTTAGGCGGCTGAGCCTCATCCAGTCTGCGACGTCCTTCATCCCCTCTTGTAGGTTGGTCTTGGCGCTGGCGGGGTCCTTGGTGAGGGAGAGTATAAGTTGGGTGTCGTCGGCGTAGGAGGTGATGATGATGATGTCGTGCTTGCGTACGATGTTGGCGAGGGGGCTCATGTAGACATTGAAGAGTGTCGGGCTGAGCGATGAGCCTTGAGGTATGCCGCAGATGATCTCGGTGGGGTCTGAGCAAAACGGTGGGAGGTAAACTCTTTGGGAACGGTTTGAGAGGAAGGAGGCGATACAGTCCAGGGCCTGGCCTTGGATCCCGGTGGAGCGGAGGCGGGTGATTAGGGTGCGGTAACAGACGGTGTCGAAGGCAGCCGAGAGGTCGAGGAGGATGAGGGCGACTGTTTCACCGTTGTCCATCAGGGTTCTGATGTCGTCTGCGACTGAGATGAGGGCGGTTTCCGTGCTGTGGTTGGTTCGGAATCCGGTTTGTGAAGGGTCGAGCAGGTTGTTGTTTTCCAGGAAGGTGGTCAGCAGTTTTTCAGGTCGCTCGGGTCAGCCGTAGGTTTCTTTAGGAGGGCGTTGACTTCAGCGTGTTTCCAGCATTCGGGGAAGGTAGCAGAAGAAAAAGAAGAGTTGATGACGGCCTGGAGGTGGGGGGCGATGATGTCGTCGGCTTTATTAAAGATGAAGTGAGGGCAGGGGTCCGAAGGGGCGCCGGAGTGGATAGAGTTCATGATGGATTTGGTTTCTTCAGTGTTGATGTGGGTCCAGTTGTTGAGGGTGAAGGCCGGGGGTGCGGGTTCGTGATGTTTGGTTGGGTCTGGTGTCCGAAGCTGTCGTGGAGGTCGCTGATCTTGCGATGGAAGAAGGTGGCGAGGGATTCGCACAAATCCTGTGAGGGCGTGACGGCGTTGGCATGGAGAACTCCTTGACGATGCTGAAAAGTTCTCTGCTGTTGTGGCTCGGTGAAAAAGTTCCTTTTGGCAGCACGGATCAGGTGGTGGTGTTCGCGGGTAGCGTTCTTGAGGGCGGTCATGTTGTCAGCGGTGTGGTCCTTGCGCCAGGCCTTCTCGAGGGTGCTACAAGTTTTCTTTGATTCTTTGAGGGTGTCAGAGAACCAGAGAGGTTTTTTAGTGTTGGTCTGTCGATGCGTGCATTTGAGGGGAGCAAGGTTGTCTGCGCAGTTGGAGATCCAGTTTGTGAGGCTGACGGCTGCGTCGTTGGGGTCGGTGGTGAGGGTGGATTGGTTGGCGGCGAGTGCGGAGAAGAGTTGCTCTTCGGGGATCTTTTTCCACTGTCGACGAGGGATGGGTTGAGTGCGGAGGTGGCGGGTCTCGCGTCGGAATGTGAAGTGGACACAGCTGTGGTCGGTCCAGTGTAGAGCGGAGGTGTGGCTGAAGATGTGTTTGCATCTGTATATACACACACACGACATCTTTGTAATGGTCTCTATGATACAATGTACAAGCATACTGTAAAATCAGATTCAATATGGAATAGATCAATTAATTAACACATTTGTAGCACAACCACCAACTGAGCCTCTTGGCATGGATTAGAGCTGCGTTTCCCAAACTGTGGGGCGAGAGCAGATTTTTGGTGCGTCAGGAAAATCCAAGCAGAAAATAAAGTTCCCTTTAAATTCTGTATTTATTTTGTCCCATTTGTTGGTGCTTCAAAGACAGAAGTGAAATGTCAAGCTATGTCTTCTGTTTACTTTTCTTTCTCCGACTGCAAAGTGGGAAGTGACAATCTTGCTTGCCACCAAGAAGTGGGAAAGAAAAAGGCTATGGATGTCCTTGTTTTCAATATATAACAAAATGTAATACCTGCAAGTGAGCTGTATGCATTCAGAAGTTAGGAAAGCAAAAATGACAAGCATTATTTTTTGTAATTATGTAGTGTACTGAAACAGATTTTAATGAGATCAAAACAGATCAATAAACTTTACTTGGTGATGCACAAATGATAATTTCACAGAAACTCGATTTCCAAACATTACTATCTATGTGCTATATAGTTTTCTCAGCAGAACTGTATGACTGTACACATTTAGTGGCCATTCAATGGAAAATGTGCTGTCTGTAAATGGCAATGCACTGCCACATGACACTTTAGTTCATTTAAAAAAAACAGCCCGCTTCATGGTCCTCAATAATTGGTGGGTCACGAATTTTATCGTTCTAAGAACTGGGTTGTGGTTCTAAAAAGCTTGGGAAGCACTGGACTAGTGGAAATATTTTGAGGTTGGCAGATGTAGGAACTCTGAGGAGAATAGGTAGTGAATGTCATGTCTACCTTAGAGATTGCGTTGATATCAATGGTTCTCTAAATATGGCAGATGGGACATCCACCACGATATTTTAGCATAGGTCCCAGTCTCCCAAGCTATAAAATAAGGTCCTTTGTCTCTTGGTGTACCTTTTGCCCAGAGGTACAATTTTCCATCAGTTATTGTATAGGCTCTGTGATGTCCAATTAGGACCCACTAAGAAGCAATCCAAAGAAACTGCCAATTATATAACCAACCAAAGTAAATTCTCTGAAGAGTCCATTAAGGAGTGGCGTCACAGACCCACAGGACTGGACAACATAGTCAGTCATGGTTTATGGCCTGAGGCGTCCTTCCAGGATGAGTCAGAGATAAAAGCCACAGGGATGGCTAGCAAACAACTAGCTACAGTGTAGGCTCTCATGGGTTCACATAAGAGTGGCAAAGATTCAACCATAGAAATAATCACAATACTACTAGCCATCGTATATTCTGCACCCAAAACAACAGGGGCACAATTCACAGGAATAAGCATGATACAAAAAAGCCACAGAGTCTATCTTCGAGATGTTAAGTCCGCTTTCCCTTGCCTTATGCAGCTCTTATCTGTTTTTGGAAACGCTTCTGGTCTGCAGGTGAATTGTCCCAAATCGTGTCTGTTCCCTCTGGCACCGCACCCGACTCCACACAGGAGTGTTACGGCAGACGTACACCTTCTGTGGTGCTATGACTCCTTTACCTGGGAGTTTGTATTTATCACACAGTGAGGGACATCTGGGAGGGCAACCTTGATAGGGCAGTGGCTAATATCCGATGATCCCTACCTTTTTTGGTGGTTGTTACTCTTGTTCCCACTGGGTCATGTTGCTGTGTCAAAGATGCTGATATTGCCCAGATGGTTATACTTCTTTACGGCATTACCCATAGTCATCCCAGAGCCTACTTCCAGATGCTTAATGGCCTCCTGCTCGAGCGCATCTAGAGTGAGGGCTGCGACTGGGTGATCTGACCAAACTTCAGAGACCACTGTCGAAAACGAGTTGGGAGCCCCGCAACTCTGAACTCTATTACGCAGCAACACAAGTGCAGTGGCCAATGGCCTAGTTGTGCTCCGGTAAATGCCTGGAATTGCCACCAATTCAAGCAATGCTGGATAGCATGAGTGTTTATACATGGCTGTCCGACTCGCCGGGACACTACCGGCATGTCTTGAACCAGATGAAGGTCGCCCACACGTGCTGGCGCCCTTTTGTTCATCCCAAGTGCTCTACCTCCCATTCTCATGGGAAATCCCTGTATGGGAATTACCTAAATTGAGAAGAGTGATAGGGGCTGCCGACCGAGACCTCTGGAAGGCCGCAGGCATCACCCATATGGGGGATTTATACCTGGAGGGCACCCTCATGTCGTTCCAGGACACTGCGGAGACGTACACTATACCACTTGGACAATTTCTCACTTACTACACCCTACAGCATGCATTGCGAAATTCCTGGGATGTCGCACACAAGGAGTCTCCCACACCCCCGGTGTTAGATGCTATACTTTCGGCTGGTGGCATGCAACACGCTATCACCACTCTTTATATGGCGTTACATGTGTCCACAGCAAGTCCCATAGCAAATGCACACGCCATAATGGGATGCAGTGCTGCAACAACCACCATGAGATAAAGATTGGATTAGACTGCTATAACTAGTGAAAGGAGTGTCCCGAAACCCTATGTTCAGGATCACACAATGTAATTATGTCCATCAGGCCTATTAGACCCCCCACGCATCCAGCACATGCTCTCATTGCTTTCACTGTATGCTCCCGCTGTAAACTGCAACTGGCAGAATTCTATCACATGGTGTGGGAATGTCTGATACTGCAACCAAGTTAACACAAGGTGACTGAGATTGTGATGGAACTGACAACACATGCCCTTCTCCCCACATCTTCTTGCCTACTGGGCCTCCGCCCCCACAGAAAGGGCAAGAAGTACCTCCACAGATTCACTGACCTCACCTTTGTTCTGTATAAGTGCAGAGTGGCTATGGCATGGAACGCACCTGTTCCCACCCACCCCCCAAAGACTTTCACCAGTGGCTTTGCGATCTGATGACATGGACCCAAGCTGAAGCTCATACTATTCAGTGGCTCGAATACGCAGAATCATCCACTCTGGGGGAGAATGTTGGGAGACCTTCTTACTAAATGTGGAAGCTAAGAACAACTCCCGCCCACCCTGCTTGCTGTATTGACCCAAGACACATGACCATTAAAATAGGATATTGCACTCACAGCCTACTTCCCTTCTCATACCTACAACCACTGGCCAGTCTTCCTGACTACTCCAACCAGACACCCCTCCTTAGACACAATATGACTTGTCTCATGACACATACTGTAAGGAAATGCCTCCTTGGCATGGTTACCCCCTAACTTTTTGCCTTTGCTGATGATAAGTCATGATTTGAAAGTGTGCTGGGACTCTGCTAACCAGGCCCCAGCACCAGTGTTCTTTCCCTAAACTGTACCTTTGTCTCCACAATTGGCACAACCCTGGCACTCAGGAAAGTCCCTAGTAACTGGTACCAAGGGCCCTGATGCCAGGGAAGGTCTCTAAGGGCTGCAGCATGTCTTATGCCACCCTGGGAACCCCTCACTCAGCACATGTACACTGCCTCTCAGCTTGTGTGTGCTGGTGGGGAGAAAATGACCAAGTCGACATGGCACTACCCTTAGAGTGCTATGCCAACCTCACACTGCCTGTGGCATAGGTAAGTCACCCCTCTAGCAGGCCTTACAGCCCTAAGGCGGGGTGCCCTATACCACAGGTGAGGGCATATGTGCATGAGCACTATGCCCCTACAGTGTCTAATCAAAACCTTAGACATTGTAAGTGCAGGGTAGCCATAAGAGTATATGGTCTGGGAGTTTGTCAAACACAAACTCCACAGTTCCATAAAGGCTACACTGAAAACTGGGAAGTTTGGTATCAAACTTCTCAGCACAATAAATGCACACTGATGCCAGTGTGCAATTTATTGTAACATACAACGAGAGGGCATCTTAGAGATACCCCCTGAATACCTACCCGACTTTTAGTGTAGGCTGACCAGTTCCTGCCAGCCTGCCACACACCAGATATGTTGCTGGCCACATGGGGAGAGTGCCTTTGTCACTCTGTGGCCAGGAACAAAGCCTGTACTGGGTGGAGGTGCTTCTTACCTCCTCCTGCAGGAACTGTAACCCCTGGCGGTGAGCCTAAAAGGCTCACCCCTTTTGTTACAGCGCCCCAGGGCATCCCAACTAGTGGAGATACCCACCCCTCCGGCCACTTCCCCCACTTTTGGCGGCAAGGCTGGAGGAGATAATGAGAAAAACAAGGAGGAGTCACCCACCAGTCAGGACAGCCCCTAAGGTGTCCTGAGCTGAGGTGACCCCTTCCTTCAGAAATCCTCCATCTTGAGTTTGGAGGATTCCCCCAATAGGATTAGGGATGTGCCCCTCCTCCCCACAGGGAGGCAGCACAAAGAGGGTGTAGCCACCCTCAAGGACAGTAGCCATTGGCTACTGCCCTCCCAGACCTAAACACACCCCTAAATTCAGTATTTAGGGGCTCCCCAGATCCCAGGAAATCAGATTCCTGCAACCTGAAGAAACAAGCAGGACTGCTGACCTACAAGCCTGCAGAGAAGGAGGAAGACGACAACTGCTTTGGCCCCAGCCCTACCGGCCTGTCTCCAACTTCGAAACCTGCTCCAGCGACGCATCGGACAGGGACCAGCGACCTCTGAAGCTTCAGAGGACTGCCCTGGACTAAAGGACCAAGAAACTCCTGTGAACAGCGGCCCTGTTCAAAACCAGCTACTTCTTTGCAACAAAGAAGCAATTTCAAAAGACTTCACATTTCCTGCCGGAAGCGTGAGACTTCTCACTCTGCACCCGACACCCCTGGCTCGAGATCCAGAGAACCAACTCCTCAGGGAGGACTCCCCAGCGACTGCGAGCCCGTGAGTAACCAGAGACGACCCCCCCGAGTCCCCACAGCGATGCCTGAAGAGAGAATCCAGAGGCTCCCCCTGACCGCGACTGCCTGTAACAAGTGACCCGACGTCTGGAACCAACACTGCACCCACAGCCCCCAGGACCTGAAGGAACCGAACTTCGACGCAGGAGTGACCCCTAGGCGACCCTCTGCCTAGCCCAGGTGGTGGCTGTCCAGAGAAGCCCTCCCCCCGTACCTGCCTGCACCGCTAGAGTGACCCCCGGGTCCCTCAATTGTTTCCTACCTGAAACCTGATGCCTGCTTTGCACCCGGCTGCCCCTGTGCTGCTGAGGGTGTATTTTGTGTGCCTACTTGTGTCCCCCCCAGTGCTCTACAAAACCCCCCTGGTCTGCCCCCTGAGGACGCAGGTACTTACCTGCTGGCAGACTGGAACCGGAGCACCCTCTGTTCTCCATAGGTGCCTATGTGTTTTGGGCACCTCTTTGACCTCTGCACCTGACCGGCCCTGAGCTGCTGGTGTGGTAACCTTGGGGTTGCCTTGATGGTGGGCTGCCTATGCCCCAGAACTGAGACTTGTAAGTGTTTTACTTACCTCCTAATCTAACCTTTACTTACCTCCCCCAGGAACTGTTGATTTTTGCACAGTGTCCACTTTGAAAATAGCTTATTGCCATTTTTACAAAGACTGTGCATGATATTGTTTTTATTCAAAGTTCCTAAAGTATCTAATCTAAGTGAAGTACCTTACATTTAAAGTGTTTTATGTAAATCTTGAACCTGTGGTTCTTAAAATAAACTAAGAAAATATATTTTTCAATATAAAAACCTATTGGCCTGGAGTAAGTCTTTGTGTGTGTTCCACATTTATTGCCTGTGTGTGTACAACAAATGCTTAACACTACCCTCTGATAAGCCTACTTTTCGACCACAGTACCACCTAATAGAGCATTATAATTATCTACTTTTGCCACTATCTTACCTCTAAAGGGAACCCTTGGACTCTGTGCACACTATTTCTTACTTTGAAATAGTATATACAGAGCCAACTTCCTACACATACAGTTCCATGAGCATGTTTATTTCTGTTTGATTGTTTTACCTGCTTTTACAGTGTTTACGGATAATACCTGCGTGACTGCCCTGGCAGCCACAGCCAAACAACTGATCGAGTAAAGCTCTACTGTACATCTGGACGACCTACATGTCTTCTATTGTTGCGATGACTGTAGCAGCTATTTCAAACGTAAAATAAAAACTAATAAACTTTTTTTTTTTTTAAACCACGGAATGGCCTCTGAATAGTGCAACTACTTTTCATAGTATATAATTTAAGGCTTTCACCCAGAAGTAGTACAGGGTTATGCAATCAGTTAAGGTATATGCACTGAGGAATCCACCTTGCAACAAATAGTAACCCACCCACAGAACTGGGCACTATACAACCAGCTAAGATATGTACTCTCAGGAGTATACCCTGCAACACTGAGAACCAACAATTCTATGAACAATATTATGCGCTCTGAGGCATCTGTCTAGGAAGAACTGTCAGGGACCAATCCTTAGGAATGGGTATTGTACAACTATCCAAGATATTGTGATGTATTATATTGGCATTTACACAGCACTTTACATACCCTTTATGAGGCTTAAAGTGGTTTTATATTATTCAGTAAGTGGCTATGTATAACTAAATAGTGTTGCATGGTCCTGCCTACTGTTGATGCCAAATTTGATTAAAATTGTGCTGGGATCCTGCTAATCAGGCCCCAGCACGAGTGTTCTTTCCCCAAAACTCTACCCATGATACCAAGGGTCCTGTGGCCAGGGAAGGTCTCTAAGGGCTGCAGCATGTATTATGCCACCCTAGGGGACCCCTCACCAAGCACATATACACTACCTTGCAACTTGTGTGTGCTGGTGGGGAGAAAAAGACAAAGTTAACATGACACCCCTCTCAGTGTGCCATGCCCATAAACCACTGCCTGTGGCATAGGTAAGTCACCCCTCTAGCAAGCCTTACAGTCCTAAGGCAGGGTGTACTATACCACAGGTGAGGGCATAGCTGCATGAGCAATATGCCCCTACATTGTCCAAGTCCATTCTTAGACATTGTAAGTGCAGTGTAGCCATATTGAGAATAGGGTCTAGGAGTTTGTCATTAGGAACTCCACAGCTCCATAATGGCTTCACTGAATACTGGGACGTTTGATATCAAATGTCTCAGCACAATAAACCCACACTGATGCCAGTGTGGGATTTATTGAAAAATGCACACAGAGGGCATCTTAGAGACACCCCCTCTATGTCAGCCAACCTACTAGTGTACGACTGACTGGCCTGTGCCAGCGTGCCACTTACAGACAAGTTTCTGACCACATGGGGTGAGTGCCTTTGTGCACTCTGTGGTCAGAAACAAAGCCTATCCTGGGTGGAGGTGCTTCACACCCCCCCTCTACAGGAACTTTAACACCTGGCTGTGAGCCCAAAAGGCTCAAGCCTCAGTTTACAGTGCCCCCCCCCCCCCCTGAATTACCTCTCCCCTCCTCCACAATGAGGCCTGCAGAGGGAATCCCGAGGATCCCCCTGACTGCAAAAGCTCCGAACAAAGAAATGCAATGCCAAAGGACCCACTGCACCCCCTGCCCCCAGGCCTTGGAGAAACCGACACCCAGTGCAGCCACGTTAAGCAGGCGGCCATCATCCCTGTCCAACCGGTGGTGTGCCTGAGATACCCCCCTGGACCTCGTCTGCAGCTTCTGAGTGACCCCCAGGGTCCCCTCATAGACCAGCATTGGAAACCAGACGTCCTGTTTGCACCCTGCACCCGGCCGCCCGAGGGGGTGTGTTTGTGCCTACTTGTGGCCCCTCAGGTGCTCCTTTAACACCCCCCTGGGCTGCCCTCCGAGCTGCGGGTACTTACCTGCAGGCAGACCGGATTCAGAGTACCCCTGTCTCCATAAGAGCCCATGTCAAATTTGCTAATCTTTGACCTCTTCACCCGGCCGGCCCCGTGTTGCTAGTGGTGGGTGTTTTGGGTTAATTTGAACCCAAACTGGTGGACTTCCTAAAACACGAAGGCTGAAACTGTAAGTGTTGTACTTACCTGTAAAGAGATCTAACATTTCTTCCCCCCCAGGAACTGTTTCTGAAAATTGCAGTGTCCATTTTCAAAACAGATTATTGTTAATAATTCAAAAACTGTATAACTTAGCAATTTCAAACAAACTATTGTTGATACATGTGTGAAATACGAATCTATTGAAGTACTTACCTGCAACTTGAATCTTGTGGTTCTAAAAAGAAGAACATTTATTTTTTCTATATAAAAACCATTGGTCTGGAGTTAAGTCATTGAGTGTGTGCTTCTTCTCTTTGTGTGTGTACAACAAATGCTTAGCACTAACCTCTGATAAGCCTAACTGCTCGACCACCCTACCACAAAAGAGAGCATTAGTATTATCCACCTTAGCCCCTGTTAAGACTCTGGGGAACCCATGGACTCTGTGCACACTATATCTCATTTTGATATAGTATATACAGAGCCATCTTCCTACAGCATGCAAGATATTATCATTTATACATTAATATTTTCAATTGTAGAGATGCAGGTTGATTATGATGCTATTTACCATGATTATAGTGCCATATTTGGCTGCACACTTGTACGGTGCAACATAAGAGCTCTGTGTAAGTGCAATGTAGGTCTACTGAGTCTGGGGCACCATAGGAGTAGCCTAAGTAAAGGAAATCAATTGTAATTTTCTCATGATATTGAAGGCACTTTTTGTCATATTATTGAAATGTCTTTGGAGTGAGTTTGGGGTCCACAAACAACCCAATTTCTTTATTTCTGCCTGCATAGGAGGAGAACCAATCTCCTTAGGCCAAATGGTGGGTTAGCCACATGTTTTCCTTATTTAACAAGTTAAGGTCTCTCTTTTAGTAGGATTTAGTTTCAAATGGTTTGATAGCATTTATGTTGTTAAATGATTGTTAAATGATTGTAGGCATTTGGTAACTACAGATGTTCCAATATCTGACAGGCTCTTCAGTCTGAGTTTTATTGACATAGCTATAGAAGTTGTTTAAAGTAGTGCATAAGCACAGAGAGTGGTGCCGGACATACACTGAAAAACAAGACTGGCTTTAGGGGTCACATGCCTTTGGAGGGTATTGTGCTGACAAGTATGGAGTTAAACATGCTAATTGAGTTTATCTGTGATGTAAGACTGGATCCGTTTTAGAATCGTATTCTGTACTCCTATGTAGTTTCCTTTTTTATGATTCACGGTCTGAAAAGCTGCTGAAAGGTCCAATGGGATGACAGTTGACATTCCACTGAGGTCTAGTGTGTTAAAAAAAAAAAAGAAATCATCCCAGGCTTGAAATTAATCTTATTCAGTGCCACTCCAAGGTTGAAAACATGCTTTCTGGTTGAAGAGTATATATATTTTTTTTAAATAATTCTGAGATCTAACTGAATACTTAAGAAATGGACTCTTGATATGTGTCTATAACAAGTAGGGTCCGCAGACTATATTCTTTGCTTCTGCAGAATGGACTGACGTACATTTTTAATATGCTGGGGAATTCTCCAGTCGATAGTGATTTGTTAAATGTTGTCCTGACCAGTACAGCAGCAAGAAATGGATGTCAAGTTTGGCTTCTGCAACGGAGATGCACAGATCTTAAGAGTGATGGGCATGGTCTGTCATGCATGCTGGTTTTTGGAATTCAGCAATAATTTTCAATACTCGTTTGGTCGAGATGGGAGAAGTTTTTTTTTTTTTTTTACTTTTACAAAAATTGTAGTTTTTGCAGAGTCTCCAATCTCTTTGTAACATTATTTTGTCTCTTTGGAGATATGGCTTGCTCCACGGTCATTCTACAATTTGGATTTTTCTTTTTGGAAGATTTATACTTCAAATGAACCGGCACACTTGTTGGCATAGTAGATGCTTTAAAGGGAGCCCTTTTGTTCAACTCCTACATGGACCAGTGATAGAACAGATTACAGACACCAATGGTCAAGATTCTGCCTGGAAATGTTGAAATGCTTCAATGGTTTATTAAGGGAAATGTTAAGTGTTTGTGCTACTGGGAAGGTTAAGTTGAATTAGTTGACATGGCGATCACTCCAGGTGTCGGGCTGCATTTTATTGGCCTAAATTAGGTGCTGAGGTGCAAATATGACAGAATATATAGCATGCATCATGTCAAGCACAAGTGACAATCTGTTGGTACCTAAGAGCTATCATGTTATTGAGCTGGTTGCTGTTTGGTGTTCTGGGTTGTCAACTCGAGTGTTGAAACTGCTTAGGACACATAAATTAGGGTAGTCAAGTTTAACATTCCGTATGAAGTCCAGGAGAATGTCCGCAGACTTTTTAATATACAGAAGTAGTAGGCAGATTAGAAGAAAAGAGGTGATGAAGGTCAGAAGTGCGGCACAGTGACTAAGGGCCTGATTACAACCTTGGCGGATGGGATATCCCCTCCGCTGTATTACAAGCTCTACAGGGAGTGCAGAATTATTAGGCAAGTTGTATTTTTGAGGATTAATTTTATTATTGAACAACAACCATGTTCTCAATGAACCCAAAAAACTCATTAATATCAAAGCTGAATATTTTTGGAAGTAGTTTTTAGTTTGTTTTTAGTTTTAGCTATGTTAGGGGGATATCTGTGTGTGCAGGTGACTATTACTGTGCATAATTATTAGGCAACTTAACAAAAAAAATATATATACCCATTTCAATTATTTATTATTACCAGTGAAACCAATATAACATCTCAACATTCACAAATATACATTTCTGACATTCAAAAACAAAACAAAAACAAATCAGTGACCAATATAGCCACCTTTCTTTGCAAGGACACTCAAAAGCCTGCCATCCATGGATTCTGTCAGTGTTTTGATCTGTTCACCATCAACATTGCGTGCAGCAGCAACCACAGCCTCCCAGACACTGTTCAGAGAGGTGTACTGTTTTCCCTCCTTGTAAATCTCACATTTGATGATGGACCACAGGTTCTCAATGGGGTTCAGATCGGGTGAACAAGGAGGCCATGTCATTAGATTTCCTTCTTTTATACCCTTTCTTGCCAGCCACGCTGTGGAGTACTTGGACGCGTGTGATGAAGCATTGTCCTGCATGAAAATCATGTTTTTCTTGAAGGATGTAGACTTCTTCCTGTACCACTGCTTGAAGAAGGTGTCTTCCAGGAACTGGCAGTAGGACTGGGAGTTGAGCTTGACTCCATCCTCAACCCGAAAAGGCCCCACAAGCTCATCTTTGATGATACCAGCCCAAACCAGTACTCCACCTCCACCTTGCTGGCTTCTGAGTCGGACTGGAGCTCTCTGCCCTTTACCAATTCAGCCACGGGCCCATCCATCTGGCCCATCAAGACTCACTCTCATTTCATCAGTCCATAAAACCTTAGAAAAATCAGTCTTGAGATATTTCTTGGCCCAGTCTTGACGTTTCAGCTTGTGTGTCTTGTTCAGTGGTGGTCGTCTTTCAGCCTTTCTTACCTTGGCCATGTCTCTGAGTATTGCACACCTTGTGCTTTTGGGCACTCCAGTGATGTTGCAGCTCTGAAATATGGCCAAACTGGTGGCAAGTGGCATCGTGGCAGCTGCACGCTTGACTTTTCTCAGTTCATGGGCAGTTATTTTGCGCCTTGGTTTTTCCACACGCTTCTTGCGACCCTGTTGACTATTTTGAATGAAACGCTTGATTGTTCGATGATCACGCTTCAGAAGCTTTGCAATTTTAAGAGTGCTGCATCCCTCTGCAAGATATCTCACTATTTTTGACTTTTCTGAGCCTGTCAAGTCCTTCTTTTGACCCATTTTGCCAAAGGAAAGGAAGTTGCCTAATAATTATGCACACCTGATATAGGGTGTTGATGTCATTAGACCACACCCCTTCTCATTACAGAGATGCACATCACCTAATATGCTTAATTGGTAGTAGGCTTTCGAGCCTATACAGCTTGGAGTAAGAAAACATCATATAGAGGATGATGTGGTCAAAATACTCATTTGCCTAATAATTCTGCACTCCCTGTATTATATCCTATGGAACTTGTAAACCGGCAGGCAGGATATCCGTCACATTTGTGAGAGTATCCCATCCGTCAACGTCGTAATCAGGCCCTAAGTAAGGATCTGCAGGCTGGCGATGCATGATGTTTGATCATGATAGTTGTTAGAAGAGATTCTTTAAACAGCTGGTCCTTATCTGCACCCATTTGGTCAGATTCTGTACAGTGTGAGGTATCCATTAGCATTAACTTCCAAAAGAATGACTGGAACTTCAATTCCCGTTCAAGTATTTGAAGTAAAGCTCAGGTTCAGCCTGAAGTCACTTAGCAGGATCTAGTGCTGATGAAACCTTACGAAGATTTATTTGGGTAACCAGATAATCTTGTTATTCCTGCTTGTTTTGCTTGTGCTGATATTTTGTTTTGATGTAAAGGCTGTAGGCGGTATGAGCTCGGTGTTGGGTATCCAGGGAATCAGCTGAAGCTGGCAAACGAGTCTGCTGATTTGAGTGTGCCTCAAAGGAGCATAGATTGACATGCAACCTTTTAAGTGCTGTTTCAGGTAATTTTCTGAATGGTTCCTTTGTGGTAACCTTTGGAGATTGTAGGGGCTGGCAGTGGCCATGGAGGCCCTTCCATTATTGTTTGATGTACTGCATGTCTGAGAGGTCCTTAGAGTAATACTATTCCTTTACTAGTGATATGTTGGATTATGACAGATATTATTACAGAGGTTGTTACTATGTTGTTTTGGCTGGTGTCCTGGGTGTCAGTCTCCGGCAAAAGATATTTGAGTTTGAAAGGGATCAAATTGGGGGGTTGGAGGGGTTGTACGGATTAACAGTAATTTTAGTAGTACGAGAGGTACAATAGTTACTCATTGTAGCAGGATGTGTGCGAGTAGGAACGAGAGAAGATATTAATATTAGAATAGGATAGTTTGAGGATGCTGGATGTTCAAGAGAAGAAATGAGGTTAGATTTGTCTCCGGCTGGTCTATTTCTTATGCGACAACCACTACAGCAGGAGTACTTCTCAGGGGTAGAAGTGGAAAACCATCAGTCTGTGGTTTTCTGTATATTTAGTAGTAGCATGTGTTGGCTGAAGGTTAACTATTGGGTGAAGGGGGTGGATAGGGTATGAGATGAGGCAAGGTGGAGGGATTGGGAAAGTTAAGATAAAAGTGGGGATATGGATGACAGTAACCAGTATGCTATTGGGAGGAAATGTTTAAAAAAAAGTTGACGGATGGAAGGTTAGGGGCAAAAGCAGTATGGGTAGAACTGCTGTCAGGATAAGTTACAGGATTGCAACATGAGTCAGAGGGCAGAGATGATCTTGGCTAGTGAGAAGGAAGGCAAAAATTAAGCTTGGTAGTTCTCATTTCTTTGTGATATTTTGTAGGTATTGTAGTCTCTGTGGTTGCTGGCCTTGCTGGTTGAGATGCGTGTGTTGCGTGAAAACGGTGGGGGGGTGGAGGTGATAGGGATAGGGCACAGAAATACAGATTATGTTTGGGTACTATAAAAACCCTTTAGGTAAAGTGCACTGTTGGTCGCTACTTTTGCTAAAAACAAGTTACTTACCTGTACACTGTGGTTCTCTAGCACTGGTATCTTCACCGCCATCATGGTGGAGGTCCCACGGTATTCAAAACAAGCAGTACTATGTAAGTACATTAACAGAATAGAAAAAAAGCTATTGACATGGTTAACCAATTCACATTGTTATAACAGACCCAAACTCCAGCCAATCATAGGCAAGGCCCTAAACCACTCTTCCCCTGCAGAGCCACCAAACCTCAGATTTCGAGCACACATGTAATAAGATATATCTATGAGGTACAGAGGTAGTGAGCCAAATACCAGGAGATGGGCGGGTCGCATGTGAATCTATGAAAGATATCAATACTGGAGAACCACAGTGTACAGATAAGAAACTTTTTTTCTCCAGTATTAAATTGTTCATAGTTTCACATGCTTGAATCCGAGAAGTTAGCAGTAAGCAAAGAATAAATGATAGAGAATTAGGCGAAACCACTCTCTAAAAAGGTACTAAGCAAGTAAGATCTGAACCACCAGGAGAAATTGACCCAATTAAACAGAACAGTGGTGGCAGACCAATAACAATACATTATTTGAAAAAGATTGCAATACAATAATGAAAGAAAAACAATCTGTGCCTTAATGAAAGAGGTGCCACTATACTGCCTGTCCAACCACAACAACTGCTTTCCATGCTGCATCCAAACAATAATGTTTGGCGAAAGTATGCCCATTCGATCATGTTGTCGCTTTGCAAATGTCAGGAAGTGATACCCTGGGAAACTAGGCAGTCGATGTAGCCATCTTTCTGGTTGAATGTGCAGCAACATTAATGCAAAATGCAATTACTGCAGATACCCAACATGCTATGCTGCTTTTTGACAGTGTGTAACCCTTCCTGGGTGGAGCAAAATAAATGAGAAGCTGATCCAATTTCCTTTTGTTTTGTGAATATAGAATTTCAAGCAATGTTTGACGCCCGAGAATGAAGAGCTCTTTCCGCATAATTAGAAGGGTTCTTAAAATAGGTTGAGAGAACAATAGGTTCATTCAAGTGGAAAGAAGTCGGAACCTTAGGGATGAACTTGGGGTTGGGTATGAAGAACACCTTATCTTCTCTGAACTGTAGTAAAGGCTCTGTGATCATATAGGCTTGGATTTCCCGGACCCTTCTCGCTGACGTGAGAGCCAATAGTAGGGCTGTCTTCCATGAGACATACTTCATATATGCATTATGGATTGGCTCAAATTGCCCTCTAATGAGTTGGAAAAGAACGATATTCAGCTGCCAGGACATTGATGGACGTTTTATTGGTGGGAAGGCTCTGAATAAGCCCTTCATGAATTCTTTCACAAGTCTAGTGGACCACAGCGAGATATCACCCGTTTTTCTGCAAATCTGGAAATCGCTGTCAAATGCGCTTTTATAGAGTAGTGGGCAAAGCCTGACTTTGCCAGGGGAAGAAGGTATAGCAATAGCTGTTCTGGAGCAGAAAGAAATAGGTTCCTATTATTCTTTAATACACCAGCAGGAGAATCTCTTCCATTTCGCTACATAAGCCTTATGTGTGGAAAAAGCATGTGACTGTTCCAGAATAGACTTGCATTCCACTGGTATACTCAGAGATCCAAATTAATTGCTGTGAGGTGAAATGCTGACAAGTTAAGAGATTTTATTTGAGGATGCAAGACCTGGTTGTTTCTCATGCAAATCAGGTTCTCTACCGGTTAAAATTGGATGTGTGGACATAATGACAGGAGGAGCAACTCTTTGTACCAATATTGCCTCAGCCATGTCGGGGTTATGACAATGAGATTGCATAACTCCTTCATCTTGCACATCACCCTGAGAATGAGAAGAAAGGATGGAAACGTCTAGGTTAGCATTCCTGTTCATTGTATCTGAAAGGCATTTCCCCCAGGACCCTCCCTAAGGGAACTTTCTTGTGAACAGTCTGCATTTGTTTTTAGATAGAACTGCAAAAAGGGCCAGATTTGGGGTACATCACTTTTGGTAGATCTCAAAACTGTGTCTGATTCATTTCCCATTCATGGCATTGACTAGTTGTCCTGTTTAGAGAGTCCGTCCATACACTGTTTACACCTGGAGCATGTTTGGCTGGCAGAGAGATGCCATGTATCAGTAACCACTTCCATATATACTGGGCCTGAGAGGAGAGGCTTTCTGATCTCGTTTTCCCTTACTTGGCGAGATAGAACATGGTGATGGTATTGTCCGTTCTGTCAGGACTGAGGAATTGCGAATTCTGGACAGGAACGACTGCAGCCCCAGAAATACAGCCCTGAGTTCTAGGAGACTGATGTGCATCTGAGATTCTTCAACAGACCATTTAACATGGATTTACAACTCCTTAAGATAAGGCCCCCAACCTTCTAGGGAAGTATTCATTGTCATTATAAGCCATAGTTGAGTTGTCTCAAAAGAGAGATCGGGAGAAATGTTTACTTCTTTTCCCCACCATGACACAGTTTGCTTCATCGTAGGGGTGATGTTGTCGAACGAACTGCGCACCTGTACTGTGCATCTAATTGTTCCTGCAAGGGCCTTATGTGCAGACGACAGTTTGGTATAAATGGAATGCATGACATTAGCATTCCCAGCATTGATTTGAAAATTCTTACTTAAACTGACTTTCTTTTTGCAAGGGATGTGGCCATCTTTATTATTATTTTTGTTAAAACTATTTCTGAGGTTGGGTAAGATTTGGCGACTCTGGTGTCCAGAATAAATCCTATAAATACCAGCGATTGGGATGTTATCATGGAGGATTTTTCTGAGTACAATTTCAGCCCCAGAGTCTGAAAGAGCTGCTGACAGGCCATGGTGGATTCTTTCGCAGAAAAAAACGCGGGACACTTGATCAACCAGTCATCCAGGTAGTAGAATACCTGGTGTCCCCATCTTCTTAAGAAGGCAACCACGGGTACCAAACACTTGGTCAAGACCCTGGGAGCTGATCTCATGACAAACACAAGAACCTTGAATTGATAGTGGCATCCTGCCATCTCAAACCTCAAGAATCGTCAATGCTTTGCATGAATGAGAATGTGGAAGAATGCATCTAAGAGATCAAGAGACGTCATGAAAACCCCTTTGTTCACCAGCAACAGGAGTTCTTACACTTGTGGCATTCTGAATGACTGTTTATTTATATTCTTGTTAAGCTGCCAGAGGTTCATGACCTGTCCCCATTTCCGGGACCTTTTCCTGAAGAGAAAGAAGTTTGAATAGAAACCCTTGCCGCACTGCTCTAAAGGAACTTCCTCTATAGCTCCCTCTGATAGAAGTAGAGATATCTTCTGCTTTAAGAGAGAGAGATTTCGATGCGTTCTCTTGGGAGGAGGATGATTGGGAGTTTTTTTTAAACAAATTCCAGATAATGACCATGATGGATGATGTCTAACACCCATTTGTCTGAAGAGATGATCTCCCATTGATCGTAGAAGATGGAAAGCTAGTGGCTCAAGGGTTGGTCCTGGGGTTGAAAGGTGACAGGAACCCGAAAACTGTCACCCTCTTCTAGTGGTGCCTTGGGATTTTTCTCCAGCTGGGGGGGGGGAGTCTTTGCACTTGTGTACACAGAAGTGGTAGAGGCCCCGTGAGATTGTTGCCTTGTGTACAGCAGTCAACATCCATGTTCTGAATGTGGCTGATATTTGTAGGGCTTAGAGGAAGACCTTTGTCCTTATTGTCCTCTTCCACTACCTCCATGAAAGGGCTGAAAATGGCGTTGCTGGAGCGTCCCTAGGGAGCATGCAGTATCCGTATCTGCTTTGATGGCCTGCAGAGCGTTGTCCACATGTTTTTCGAGTAAGTTCTACCCAACGAAGGGCATAGCCAGAATTTTGGATTGTTCTTCAGGATGGAACGAGGTCGCTTTTAGCCAGCCCTGCCATCTGTCTAAATGTGGTTGATTAGATGACCATGGCAATGTCTAGAATTTCAGACAAAGCTCTAGCCTCTTCTTGCAAAATGTCCCTTGCTTCCTTTTTCTTGTCTTCTGGTAGGAACTCCAAGAAGTCACATAAATCAGACCACATTTGACGGCTGTGGCGACCTAGAATGGCCAGCACATTTGACGTCCTGATGGATGTAGCTGTTATTGCTGCAAAGAACAAGTTACTTACCTTCGGTAACGCTTTTTCGGCTGGATACACTAGCTACCCGTGGATTCCTCACCTTATGAATTCTCCCAATGCGTCAGCATTCAACGGAAAATCTTCTTCCCAGCTCTGGGAAATTTGGGAAAAATGTGTGATTTCCAGCAAAGTTGAAGGTTTGCAAGGTATTGTGGGTAAGAAAATGGTGTGGGGTGCATGTGAAGCACACCACCCTGGACTCACCAGATGTCTAGTTTTCAGATGTGTTGAGGTCCTGTGGATTTTTCTACGTGGCAGCGTCCCAAAGTCCAAAAGGTGCAGCCCTCACCATTCCAAGTGGGACGATTTTGAGAGTTAGCCAAGCACTCACGGCCCAAATGTAAAAAACAAAAGAACAAGTTACTTACCTTGGATAACACTTTTTCTGGTGGATACATTAGCTATCTGTGGATTCCTCACCTTATGAATTCTCCCAATGCGCCAGCATTCGATGGAAAATCTTCTTCCCACCTCTCCACGTCGACGTCACAAATGCACGGCTCTGCACGCGACTCCGTCTGACATCACTGTAGCAATAAGAGGTCCTCGCAGGCGTGCTGATGTCAGTTTCACCCATTTTTTAAGTGCCTTTGAGGTGAACAGGTGAAAACCGACCTAACAATAGCTCAAATAAATACATACATATAACCATACTGATGTAACATCAGTACAACAATTATTTATATAGAAATTAATCAAAACATATATACATTTGTAATACAAAAGTCCTGGTATGACTAGACAGGCAACGAGGAGGCAAGTGGGACTGTAAGGAATCCACGGGTAGCTAATGTATCCACCAGAAAAAGCATTACCGAAGGTAAGTAACTTGTTCTTCTGATGGATCGAACTACCTGTGGATTCCTCACCTTATGAATAGAGTCCCAAAGCAGTACCGCTCTCTGAGGTGCCCCTGCGACTGCGAAAGGAGGCCTGCCCTGAGAGAGAGACAGAGCGGAGGGCACAGTGAGTTGGAGAAGGTCCGTGTACCACACCCTTCTCGGCCAATTCAGAGCTATTACAATGACTTGAGGCCGATCTTGGCGAATCTTCCTCAGAACCCAAGGAATCAAGGGTACGGGGGGCAAATGTATAAAGCAACTGGTTGCACCAAGACATCTGAAACGCGTCCCCCAAAGCTCCTTGCACCAGATACTGAAGGCTACAGAACGACGGGCAGTGCGCGTTCTCAAGAGTGGCAAATAGGTCTATCTGCGGAAAACCCCACATCCGAAAGATGTGAAGGACCTGATCTAGATGAAGACGCCATTCGTGATGGCCGAGAAATGCAGACTGACACTGTCGGCACGTACGTTGAGAACTCCGGCCAGATGATTTGCTACCAAGCAAATCCAATTGTCCTGGGCCCAGGACCAGAGCCACAGAGCCTCTCTGCAGAGAAGGTACGACCCCACTCCTCCCTGCTTGTTGATGTACCACATCACGGTAGTATTGTCTCTCAAGACTTGAATTGACTGACTGTGAAGGGACGGGAGGAAGGCCTTAAGAGCCAGACGTATCGCCTGCAATTGTAACAGATTGATATGAAAAGTCTGTTGCACTGGAGACCAAAGACCTTTGATCTCCAGGTCCCCCAGATGAGCTCCCAGCCCTAGAGTGGAAGCATCCGTTATGACCGTAGCCACTGGAGTCGGTAGTGAAAACGGCCTTCCTTGGGAAAGGTTACTGTCCACAGCCCACCATCGTAGATCCACTGCAGTGTCTCTGGAGAACGTTATCGACTCCTCGAGATCCCCTTTGTGTCGAAACTACAGTCTGCGGAGGCACCACTGAAGAGCCCTCATGTGCCAGGGTGTATGAGTGACCAACAGAATGCAAGAAGCGAACAGAAAGAGCAGGCGCAGGACCTTGAGGACAGGAACAACTGCTCCATTTTGAAACATTGGAATCAACACCTCAATGTCCTGAATCCGCTGAGGCGGAGGATAGGCCTGATTCAATGTTGTATCCAGTAATGCCCCTGTGAACAGGAGGCGCTGGGAGGGCTCCAGGTGAGACTTGGGCACGTTTATCGAAAAGCTCAGACTGAACAACAACTGAGTTGTCATTTGCAAGTGATGCAGCACGACCTCTGGAGACTTGGCTTTGCTCAACCAATCGTCCAGGTAAGGGAATACCGATATTCCCTTCCTCCCGAGACTTGCTGCAACCACCACCATCACCTTCGTGAAGACTCGAGGCGCCGAAGTAAGACCAAACTGAAGGACCACAAACTGGTAGTGTTGCGACCCGCCACAAACTGGAGATACTTCCTGTGCGACCTGAGAATAGGGATATGAAAGAAAGCATCCTGCAAGTCGACAGACACCATCCAATCCTCTTTGTTCAATGCCAGAAGCACTTCCGTTAGAGTCCGCATCTTAAATTGCTCCTGCTTGAGGAACCAATTCAATATTCTCAGATCAAGAATAGGTCTCAATCAACCATCCTTCTTGGGGATCAGGAAATATCTTGAATAACAACCTTGACCCCTTTCCTGCTCTGGAACCAACTCCACTGTGCCTTTTGATAACAGGATTTGAATCTCCTGCTGCAACAACAGGAGATGGTCTTCTGAACAAAACGAAGGACGGGGAGGGATGGGAGGGGGAAACTCCTGAAAAGGAAGGGCATATACTTTCCTCACAATATTTAGAAGCCAGGAGTCTGATGTGGCTAACTCCCACTCGCGGAAAAAAAGTCGTAATCTTCCCCCTACAGGAGAAGTGTGACTCAAAATGGGTAGAAAACTAGAACTGCTTCCATTGTTGTCCCCCAGAGGAAGAGGATGATGCAGAGTGCTGATGGGTGTCCCCTCTTGTCCGAACCCTCCCCCACCCACTAAAGGATCTATATGGGAGGCTGGCAGGCTGTTGGACTGTGGACTAGGATCTCCCACGATAAACGGCTCCACGCCCAAACCCCCTGAACCTCGGAAAGGACCTGAAAGGGGTAGTAGTGGAAGCCTGCAGACCCAAAGGCTTCACTGTGGCCCTACTGTCCTTGAAGCGCTCTAAGGCAGAGTAAGCTTTGGCTCCAAACAGCTTTTCTCCATCGAAAGGCAGGTCCAATAGAGTGGTCTCGACATCTGAAGAAAAGCCAGAAGACCTCAACCATGCATGCCTCCTGGTAGCGATTGAGGTACCCATCGCCTTGGCCACTGTGTCTGTAGAATCCAGACCAGACTGGATAATCTGCTTAGCCGCAGCTTGAGCGTCTGACAGGAGCTCACCAAACTGCCCCTGCATATCCTACAGTAAGTCTGGAACTACAGTTTTAGCCACGTCCATCAGGGCATGTACATATCTCCCTAACACACAGGTAGCATTTACCGCTTTCAGGGCCATACTGCAGGATGAAAAAGTATTTTTGGCTGACTGCTCCATCCTCTTGGACTCTCTTTCCAAAGAAATAACAGGGAAGGAGCCTCGTGCAGAACATGCTGAACATGAGGCCTGGACTACTAAACTCTCCAGAGTTGGATGCTTTGATAAAAATCCAAGATCTCCCGGAGCCACCCTATACCGTCTTGCAACAGATCTGTTCACAGCTGGCGATGACAATGACTTCCTCCAAATCTCCAATATAGGCTCCATAAGAGCATCATTAAATGGAAGAAAGGGTTCTGCTGAAGCCGAAGAAGGATGCAGGACCTCGGTCAAAATATTTGTTTTAACCTCAGCAGCCAGGAACGGAAGGTCCAAAAAATGTGCTGCCTTCCTGACCACGGCATGCAAAGAGGCCGCGTCCTCTGTAAACTCCCCTGGAGATGAAATACCCCATTCTGGGGAAGTGCCCAGCCCACTGGCTGAGTCTAGGCCCTGATAATTCCCCAAGGACTCAGCAATCTCTCCTTCTAGCAGCTGTCTTTGGTACTATTGCTCTTCTAAGAGCCTCAGTGCTCTTCTCTGCGACCTCAACCTGGCCTCCAATCTCGGCGTCGACACTGAGTTAGCCAACGTCGATGACAACGGCTTCAGGACCGATAGACGCGGACCAGGAGAAGAAGGAGACACACTGTGATCCAATCCGGATTCATCCAGAGCCGATCCCGTCGGCACCATGGACACCTGAGATTCCGTCATCGGCGTCGACTGTGTATGAGGCCACATCATTGGCGTCGCAAGCCTAAAAAGGCGATGTAATCGACGACGCAGATCTATGAGATGAAGTTATCTGCGTTGAACCGGCATCCTCAGCCGGGTAAAAAGGCATGAACGGCGCTGACTTATAAGGGGCCGGAGAGCCCAATGAGAATGCAAAAGGACCAGTGGGACCAGCCGGTGCACCATCAGGGGCCATAGCATTCAACATGTTGAACATGGCATTCAAAAATCCGCTCCCGGAGCAGGGAAAGCAGGATACCGCTGATCATCCTGTGGCACTTGCACTAGTTGGGCATCAGAATTCTGCACCCCAGGCAAGAAGCGAGGACTCTCTTGGGGTGCAACCACCTCGAAGACCGATGGCGCCGGAGAAACCTGAGGGCTTTGAGGCTGTGGAGTCACCGTAGGACTAACCTCCCATGTCGCCGTCTAGATGGAGACCTGGATCATGAACGACCTCTAATCGAATGACGCCGAGAGTTGTGTTGGCGCCGCTTCTTATGCTTCTTTGAAGAAGTATGTGAAGACGATCTGTGATGACTTCTGTGCCCTTTTCTTCACCTTAGCCAGAAAGAGTTTGGCTTCTCTCTCCTTCAGCACCTTCGGATTCATGCTTTGGCAGGACACACACTCCTCCACGTCATACTCCGAACTTAGGCACCAAAGGCAGTCATTGTGAGGGTCCGTAACCGACATGCGACTCCGCACTTCCGACAAGGTTTAAACCCCAACTTTCTAGGAGGAGACATTGTAACCAGAGACAAAAAGGACACCTTTGAAACAGTAACTAGAGCTAGGAGAAAACTGTTTGTGTCGAAGGCACGGAAACAAGGGAACTGACGTCAGCAAGGACCTCTTATTGTCACGGTGACGTCAGACGGAGTCGCGTGCAAAGCCGTTCAATTGTGACGTCTTAGTCAACGTGGAGAGCTGGGACAAAGATTTTCCATCGAATGCTGGCGCATTGGGAGAATTCACAAGGTGAGGAATCCACAGGTAGTAGTATCCATCATAAATGTTTGCTTATGTTGTTTAGCCTCCTGCCTTCCTTGTCTGGTAGTCCTGAACAGGGGGCAGACTGATTTCTGGAGCGTCGCTGGGCAGCCTGCATGACTAAGGAATCGAATTGCGGATGACCTCACAAGAAGACTGGGGCATTATCCGGAGCTGTATATTTTTTATCCAGTCTAGGAGTAGCTGCAGTGACCAATGCTGGGGTCTTCATAAGTTTAAGGCCTTCTTCCCACATATAGTTGATAATGGGAATGGAGCGGATTGATTTTTTGCCAGATTCTTTAAAACCACACAAACATTTGGTCTGCTTTACAGGGAGAGGTAGGTCAATCTTTTAGAAGCACATGCCAGTAATTTGTGAAAGTCTCCGATGTCTTCAGGAGGAGAACTTGCTGGTACATGCGAGGGTGACGAAGGAACAATATAATCATCCCAATTTTGACCTGGTGCAATTGGGTCCTGAATTAATTCCCCTTCTTCAGGTTGGTCTTTTATGGCGATAGGTGGTAATTTCCTCCGCTCGTGTGGGAACAGGTGCTGGACTCTTGGATAAAGGTGACATGCCGGGAGCCCCTGCAAGACCCAGTCAAGTAGTTACAGCTTATTTGCTTAAGGGAAGTGCTTACAGTAATCTTTAAGAATATGCCTCAAGTCAGTGACCAAGAAAACAGGCACTAAGAGAGTATATTCTCAAGCGACTCAGTGTTTTTCCTAAGGATAGTTTTCTTGGAAAGAGTCAGACCTATGAGACGCAGCCTGCTGGTGAGTAGTAAACGAGTAGTCTTCTGCCAAGTAGGTGGAAGTGTCTATGGTAGGGCCTTTCTCCTCATCCACTTCCTGACACTTTACTCTCAGCTGTGACGGGCTATGAGCTGGACTGAAAAGTTCCTCCTCTCCTGATTCCTCAGTGTTAAGAAGGCAGGCTGGGGGTAATGGGGACACTTTACTTGGTGACATTTGGTTGGGAGACAAAAGCGCAGCTCTCTTCTGTCCCGACGACGGGCTAGTCAACGACAGAGTTGACAAATAGGGTGTGCTATTTCTTATGGTTATGAACACTGATGCTGATATTGACACTGGAGACTTAAAAGTCACCATCGACGACGAGGTGGTAGTCACCACTTTCATCAATGAAGCAGTCATCATCGCGGACGTTGTTGAAGTCAGTGTCAACACTGTGACTGGAAGCGAAAGGGATTGCACTGCTGACGATCTTCTTGTGGACCGACTGTCGACGATGGGTGTGTCGACGGTCTAATTTTCGATGATGATGCTTCTGTGAGAGGAGTGACAGGTACAGAGGAAGAAGTGCAAGGTTTCTTCTGAGAAGAAACTGACGATGAGCCTTCAGACACTGATTTCACAGACCCAGATGTTTTTCCAGTAGCCTTAACTCTTTTGGAGTATTTTTCACATAAGGTAGAATCCTCATTGCTTTTGCTCAGCTAGAGAGCGACTTAGACCCTTTTCCTCATCTGAACCAGATCCTGATCTGGATTTTTTCTTCTGGAGCAATAGGAGCAGCCTGGCTTCCCTGTCCTCAAATGTTTTAGCAGAAATCGCTCTGTAATGTTTTCAGTCCATGGGTTTATGCTTAGGATGTATACAGTAGAGACAATCCTTTTGAGGGTCCTCTGAAAGTAGTCTTAGCTTTCCACAGGACCTACATGGTCTGAAAAACCTTTTTTGGATCCCTCTGACATGGTGCCCAAATACTAAAGGAAAGAAACAGTACCTCACAGGCTGTGGCTGTAGAATGTATGTTCTCTTTCCTTAGAGAAGGCAAAGGTCAAAAGTTCAGAAACTGGAACAACTGAGCAGAGCTCGGGGATACTCCCTCACACACGATATGCGGTTAGAAATCTTGAGGTCTGGTGGCTCTGCAGGAGAAGAAGGGTTCAGGGTCTTTCATCTGATTAGGTATATTAGAACAAAGTGAACTACTAACAGTGTAAATTGCTTTTTCTATTCTATTAATGTTTGCATAGTACTGCAACCGTGGGACTCCCACCATGACAACGGCAGGAAATATTCAGGCACTTAAATCTATGAAAGATTCAATATTGGGGAATAATTCCCCAACTAGCTACAGAAACCATTGTAGTCTACCCAGAGACAGAGGTATGGATGTCCTATTGAGTAATCACATAATCCTCAGTAGTAGGTATATGGAATGGACTCACACAGTACCAGAGGTGTTGCTATCCTGACCATACCCTACAAGAACCCCAGAGACCAGAGCTGTAGGCCGGTGAGGGTAGGCCTGTGAGGCCCATCCAGACAGGATGGCAACATCAGAGCCCAGAATCCCAAAGTAGCAAATCTATGCAGTCCATTCAGAGGTGAAAGTGTGAGGAGTGCAATAGGGAGTGTAAGGTGAGGGGAGGTATGATTGCGCTAGGCCCTGCATTCACCCATCCCAGGCAAACTAAACGTGTAAGACTTTTGGCTATGTGGAGTGCCCAGGTTTTGCACCCAGCCTCAGCCACACCAGCTTCAAAGCTGGATGGAGTGACTTCATAGTGTACTGCTGGCACTAAGGCAAAGTTAATAGGGCAAAAGGTTCAAAATATCTTTCATTTATTAATAATGTTGGGCTCATCTTACAAATATGCATGAAACTTAGATAATAAACGAACAAGTTGAGTACAATTCTAGTAACTTACATTTTGTGCAGATCCACCAAAACACGCAGAGTAAAGTTCTAGAGTGCAAGTTTGATGCAATTCTATTCAGCAATTTTTACTGTAACAGAGAGCAAATATACCTATGGAACCCATAATGGAAAACACTTTTTTGATTCCCCCATTTAACTTTTCTCTCCAGATACCTACGCCGGAGGCTTGGCATGACCAAATGCAGTTTACTGTGTTAATTATATGCCAGGTTTTATGCAGGCATGTCAAAATACAGCAAATATAAAGGAAAATTCAATGGTAACTGAAAGTTAATGCTAACTACAGGCTTACTCTTGCAGACTTTAAACTAGACCTTGTGATCTCTCTCTATAAGAGGAACGGCAACCCTGTAACATGGCCCAGTAGCGCCCTTGAGGGGTTTTGGTAACATCGGTGTTTTCATGGAGGTGGCACAAGTTATACTGTGCGTGCCTAATCATAACTGAACATTTTCAATAAGTTTTCTGCTTCATTTCCAAGCCATACATACACTTTAGCTGTGGTTTTAAAGTGAATTTCTGAGGTTTGTTTGAACACATGTTCATGTGTCATGAACAGAGGAAATCTTACCTTACACTTATCTCCACTGTGCACAGCATTTGGCCATGCCCAGCAGAAGCTGCTTAACCTCCTTAACAGCCACCCCACTGCAGATGGTCTCAAACCATATGCAACAGAAGCTGGATACAGAACTGGCCTACAACCAGGCCTTGTGCCCAGCCTCTCCAGACTCCAAAATTTGTGCGCCCAATCCCAGCTGTTCACAGCCTTTGGGCAGGTCATGAACCCATCCTCACAAGACTAGCATCCTTGGGCAGTGCGTAGTTTGGGTTGACTTCAGGCTATGACCAACACCAGTGCACATGGCAGCCATACATAGTGAGTTTTGGCTGCAGGTGCGTTTGGCAATGCGTAGTGTGCTTTTGCTACAGGCTCCCATGTTACTCAACCAGTTGCATAAGGTCAGTGGGGGTGGGGGTGGGGGTGGGGGTGGGTGTGTGTGTGTGTGTGTGTGACCACCTTGACACGTCTGCATGAAATTCTGTGTCGCCAACACTGGATTTAACTTGACAAATATCAACTACATTTCATGAAGGTTGGTTAAATGCTGCTAACTTTGTCCCCCCCAACCCTTCATCTGCCAAAGGCTTGAGACCCCAGCTTTGTGCTGAACCTAAAAGCAGTATTATTGGCAAGGGCTTTTTTTAACACCCCGAAACCCTGTTAAACTCTTAACTTTCCCTTGCGACTTACATGCACAAACTTGGGATACAGAGCTGGGCTTGACGTGGTAACTGCCTTCACAATTTTGGGCACCTTTGACAAACAGTGGCCGCATTTCTGATCTGCATTAAACTTTTTGTTACAAAAAAACAAAGTAAACATGCTAAGCGTCTAGCAATTTTCATACTGTTTTGTCAAAGGCGGACAATGTTACAAGTAAATCAAGGAACACATCTAAATTAAGTCTTAGAAGTCTGCTTTTATAACTTCAAAATCTCAAAAAATTATTTTTTTTAACATTTATAAACAAACCACGAAAAAACAAAGCAAAAGTTTTGTTTTATACCAAGTTTAATGCAACCCCTGAAGAGCATACATTCCTAGTTGACCCACTGAAGGAAGCTGGCCTGGTGTGTGGTGGGTACCTATGGTACTTACACCTTATACCAGGCCCAGGTATCTGCTCTTAGTATAGGCAGTGTCTAGAAGACAGGCTTTCTAGAGGTAGCTGTGGATGAGCAGCCAAGGCTTATCTAGGAGACATGCAAAGCTCATGCAGTACCACTACAGTCACACAGCACTTACACGCAAGAAAGAAAAGACTTGATTGTACAAAAATAGAGGTAATTTATTTTTGACACACAGTATCAGAAAATACTAGGAGATAAGTAATTACACTATATATGTATATACACACTAATAAACAGTAAGAGACATAAAAAGGTTAGCAAACAGTGCAAAATAGCAATAAGCAATATTGGCCTTAGAGGAGCCCAAACCATATACTAAGAAAGTGGAATGCGACGCACGCCCCCACCTATGTAAGAAAATCGTGTAGAGGGGAGCTGGGAGTACTAGGAAACCACACAGGTAGGTAATACAGTACCCCCCAGCGACCAGGAATGCAGGAGTAAAACACTGGATTTCCCCAAAACCACCCCAAAGGAGGAAAAGAAGAAAAAGAAGACACCCAGAACAGACTGAAAGTAACCAGCAGTGGATTATCGAAGAGGCAGACTTGTGGAGAGAGGGGACCAAGTCCAGAAGTGTCTGTGGAGTCCAGGAGGAGTAGGAGATACTACCCACCCAGAGGTACCCATTGGAGTTGGTCGACGAAGAAGGAAGACGGATCAGCACTGCAGCCCAGAAGCCGGTGAAGAGCTCCTGAAGAGTGCAAAAGGTGTCCCACGCTGGAAGCTGGATTGCAGATGGGTGTTGCTTAAGGATTTCCACCAATAAGCCTTGGCAAAAGCAAACTCGCGTATGGAGGAAAAGAGGTGCTTCCAGGGACCAGCAAGATCCAGGAGGACTCTACCCAGAAGAGGGAGTCACTGGGGACCCTCTGCGTTGCAGAAGGCCCACAGGAGCAGAGGCAGCACCTACAGGTGTCCCACAGGACAGGGACACAGATGTTGCTGAAGCAGCCCACGCAGCGCCACAGAAGATGCACCCATGTAGCAGGAGGACCACACAGAGGCCCCGGCATTGCAGGAGGGAGTGCTGGGGCCTGGAGGTACATGTTGCCTGAAGTTCTTCTTGGAGGTGAAGCAAACAAGCCTTGGCAGCTGCAACGGACACAGCGCACGGGGATACTGTCTTGCGTGGAGTGGAAAGGACTTACCATAACCACAGTGCAGCAGCTGGGAGAGGGGACTAAGGGGACCACGCCGGACCACCACCCGTGATGCAGGATCCACGCCACTCAGGATGAGGGGAGACCCACACAGCCAGTCGTCGTTGCAGCCAGCTACCTGCGGATACAGGGGAGTGATGCCTTCACCCCAAGGGAGATTCCTCCTTCTTCTTGTGCAGGCTAAAGAGTTGCAGTCTTCTGAGGATGCACGGCCAGGGAAATGTTGCAAAGCTGGCAGGAGCCGGAGAAACAAAGTTGCAGAAGTGTTTTCTTCTAAGATAACAGCGATGTTGGTTCCTGGAGGGTCAAGACGCAGTTCCAGTAGCCAGAAGTCGAAGTGGAGGTTGCAGTGGAGTCCTGCTGGAGTCTAGCAAGACGAATCTGAGGACCCACCCCAGAGGAAGACCCTATATAGCTCAAAGAGGGGGCTTGGTTACCTAATCAGGTAACTACCCATCAGAGAGTGCCTCTGATGTCACCTGCCTGGCCACTCATATGCTCGCAGAGTTCCCTGGCAACCTTGGAATCAAGATGGCAGAAACCAGGGACCCTTTGGAGGAGCTCTGATGGACAGGGGTGTGATCACTCCCCTCTCTATTGTCCAGCTTCGTGCCACAGCAGGGACTGGGGGGGGGCCTGAACAGGTGTGGACTGGTTTATACATGGAGGGCACCAAATGTGCCCTTCAAAGCAAACCAGTGGATGGGGGAGGTACCCTCCCAAGCCAGTCACACCTATTTCCAAAGGGAGAGGATGTTGCCTCCTCTCTCAAAGGAAATCCTTTGTTCTGCCTCCCTGGGCTTGATCAGATCAAGCTGCAAGAGGGCAGAAACCTGTCTGAGGTTTAGCAGCAGCTGGACTGCCCAGAAAACCCTGTAAGACAGGTGATAGCAATGCTGGGGGTCCTCTAATGAGCCTCCAGAGTGCATGGAATCATACTTCCAATACTTGCAACCGCATTGGGGTATGATTTCGACATGTTTGATACCAAACATGCCCAGGTTCGGAGCTATCATTATGTAGCTGGACATAGGTAGTGACCTATGTTCAGTACACATATAAAATGGCGCCCCAGCACTCACGAAGTCCAGTAAAATGGGGCTGGAGTTTGTGGGGGTACCTCTGCTAGTGCAGGGGTGTCCTCAAACACAGGTACCTGCACCCTGCCTTCTGGGCTGAGAGGCCCTACTATAGGGGTGACTTACAGTGACCTGTAGTGAAAACGGGAGTGTGCACCCCGTTCATGCAGACTGCAATGGCAGGCCTGCAGAACCCTTTGCATGGGCTACCTACTTGTGGCAGAATAACTGCTGCAGCCCATAGGGATCCCCCTGGATCCCCAATGACCTGGGTACCAAGGTACCATATACTAGGGACTTACATGGGGGGGAGACCAGTATGTCAATTGTGTGAATAAAAGGGTACAATTTAGCAGAGAGAGCAAAGCTACTGGGATCCTGGTTAGCAGAAGCCCAGTAGACAGAGTCAAACATACTGACAACAGGCAGAAATTGGGGGTAACCATGCCAAGAAAGAGGGTACTTTCCTACACCTACAGCAGTGGTTCTCAACCTTTTGCCTTCTGTGGAACACCACTATATCATTACTTGAACCCAGGGACCCTAATTGTACCGTTATTGGAAAATGGATACCCCCACTCAGTCATTACTGGAAGCAGGGGCCTAAACATTGTTGATGATTTGAATTGCAAAACAATACACAGACATAACAGAAACAAGCATTCCATCAAGCACATACACAAATGAAAACACATTTTAATTTGCTAACAAATATAGATAAAAATATAAGAATTTTAATAGGCAGGTTGGAGCTTTTCTAAATTTATTTGAAGCCACACATCTTCATTACTATTTTCGGTTTGATGCACCTGCACTGCTCCCACGAATCAATCTGAGGATATCAGCTGAATTTGTAGCCTCCAGTTTCACATTCCTTTAGATTTACAGTAGTTTTAAAATGTTCATTTGTAGATTTAGCCACTTTATTTATTAACACTTTATTAGTCTGTTAATAATATTACATTTTCTAAGCAGTCACAGACCCCCTGGGGAGGCTTCGCGGACCCCCAGGGATCTCCAGACCATAGGTTGGGAACCACTGAACTACAGAAAAAAACGCTTCTTTTTTAACGCCTGCTTACCCTGTTGTTACCTAGTCTCTCCCCATTGTAACACCTGACATACCAAAAAGTAGCTGGATGTTCTAATGGGATCCAAATTTTAGACAGATGTGTTACCTGTGTCGAAATTATTAGCAATAGAAGCTCAACCAGAACTATAGAGCTGCGATCGCTGAAGCTAATGCACACATAATATGATGCTAAAATTTGTTGGGTATAGGTAGGTGCCATTTTTCTAAAGCGGAATCTTGGCTAGGGCAGGATGTCCATCACGCTATGAATGAGCACCACAAATAAGTACTCTTGGCTAATCTGAATTTATGGTTTATGGAGCGTGTTTTTTTGTGTGCAGAAGTTACTTAGGTTTGAAGAACATTAAGTAGATGTGAGCAATGTTCCTGCACACGGTGCTATAGAGGGCTTGAAGTAGGGAAATATTAACAACGGGTAAAGGAGTCTCCTGTGTGGATGCAGAATGGTCTGGCAGATATGTCTGGAATTGAGAATCTCAGATGGCAGATCTAAAAAAGTGTGCACTACTAGGTACACCTCTGTCCCCATCTGTCCCAACATATAAACTTGTACTGGCCAGCTCACCTCAAACAGCGCCAGGTTCCGGTCATAGGACTCGTCTCCATTATCAAAGTTGTTGAGATATAACCCAGAATCCTTTCTGGGAGGGTCTTCTGCAAAAGAAAAGAAAAAACGGAAACAATGAGGACCTGAGAAAGGAAAACACAGAATTTCAAAACTGCCACATTCAGCCATGTGTGTTCCCCTGCAGACGCAGAGATTTTGCTGTAGCTGTGGCCTTAGAAACTAATAAAGATCGAGCTTCCCATTCTGAAATGGTGGGAGAATACTGATAGTTTCTAAAAAGCCTGCTTTTCAAGAACAAGAATCATAATAAACACTTATCTCATTTCTAAAGGTCTTCTCCACACACACTACCTTAAAACATGGATGCACCAAAAGACCACAAAGCCCAGAGTGGCAATTTCCTAAGGGCAGGAGACTCTCTACCTTAATGTACAGCCTGTGACACAACTAATCTGGTACTGCAAAAATAATTTCCCATGAAGGTGATATGTGGGGCTGGGGTAAATGCAGGACCAGAAAGAAGTGTTGGTAAAAAGGCTCTGTGCCGTAAGTAGAGAGACCATGGCTGGTAATTAGTGGCAGGTACTGCGTCTTGGGTAGCTATGTACGGAGGTAGTAGTGGGAGGCTGTACCTGGGATGGAAGCATTCCATGGAGTCTTCCAGTTGGCGAGGTGTGAGACTCTTCATAGGAAGTACTGGGGTAAATGATAGCTGAAGAAGGTAAAGAGTCGTGATGGAAGTGGGGCAGGTAGTGGCTGACAAGTGATACATGGAGGCAGGTAATGGGGCTGGATTCTTGACAGTTATTATTGGGAACTAGCGCCTAGGGAAGCAGATTTTGGTACTAGGAACTAGTACTTGTGCAACACAGGGAGACAGACGGCAAAGTGGTCTGAAATCGTCCCCAGCTATGGGCGAGAAACGTATGTTTTTTAATTTACGTTCTGGCACTTGTAATTTTGCACTACACAGTCTGAATAAGCACCAGAATACAAATGAAAAATAAGCAGGACTAGATGCCTCACACAGTGGACACTGGCACATTGAAATGTTCGAGGGGATGCAGAAAGAATAAGGAAAGCTAGCAGGGATGACACTCTAGTAGGGAGAGAAAAAAAGTTAGTAGGAGGAAAGCGGATATCATAAGGCGAGGAACAGAGAGGGAAATTAAAAAACTATTTATAGAGTGGCGGAGGGGGATAAATGGAAAGGGAAGCAGGGGCAAAAGGAGCGAGAGAGAGTTAAAGACAGCTCTAAATTGGAAATGGTGACCAGGCTCCTCAAACACTCACCTCCACCCGGGGTGAAATTCTCAATTTTAGTGTAAATTTCCTGAATACCACCACCCCACTAGCTTCCAGTTATAAGCAGGTATTTCCCACAGCCAGTCTCGCATTGTGCTGCTACACGGAGTGAACAATCATAAAAATCAGCCCCGGTTCTGCCCCCGACACAACAGTTAACTTAGCTGGCACTACTTAGCTGTGCAGGTCTAACAGGAACACAAGCAACCCTGCACGGAATTTGGCCTGCTTGATTTAATCATTTAGGTACGACTAGAGTCAAATGGAACAGCAAGCATAGTCTCCTATCTGGATATAGCGTCTACACAATAATTTTGGCTTTGATGTGGCAACATATGTATTCCTAATCTCTGTCCATCCTGTCCAAATCTGTGTTTTTATCTTTGATCTGTTTTGTATTCTCCAAGTTTGCTATGCCAAGCAGCAGATTACAGTAACGTCACACAAATGTTCCGACTGGTGCAATGTTCCCATGGATTACTGCATCATAAATGCAAAACCAAACTTACAGGCTTTGCCAAAGCCTGTATTTTGTCTCAATTGTCATTTACACTAGTTACCTCCTCTGACTTGCCCATTTCCTGCCTCTTCTCCTCTTGACTCCCACTTGTCTAACCATGCTCACATCTTCCAAAGCAACCTCCAGGATCCATAAACTAAATAGACCAATGGTTCCCAACCGTTTGACTTCTGTAGATTCCCTCCCCCTGCCCTTTATCATTAATGGAACCCGGGGACCCCCACGGAATCCAGGGAACTTCCACTGTGTTATTACTGGAAGCCGGCGACCCTGGCATAAACATTGTTGGTGAAACTAAAAACAATACACAAAAAATACAGAAGCAAGCATCCATCAAACATGCACACATTTTATTTAATTTGCAAATATAAATTTATAAAAAATAAAAAATGTAAATTGAATAAAAGGTTGGGTGCTTTCCTAAATTCAACTAAAGCCACACATCATCCATTCAACATTCTGTTTGATGCACCTGCGCTGCTCCTACGAATTAATCTGAGGATACTAATTTAATTTTTAGTCTCCATTTTCAGAGTCCTTGATTTTTACAGTAGGTTTTAAGTTTTTCAATTGTACACTAAGCCACTTTACGCATATGCACTTTATTAATCAGTTAATATTATTTATTTTTCTAAGCAGTCACAGATCTCCTGCGGAGGCTTCACAGACCCCGGGGGTGTGGGGGTCCCTGGACCACAGGTTGGGAACCACTGAAATGGGCTAAAATTCCTTGATTTTTACAGTAGGTTTTACAATTTTCAATTGTACAATAAGCCACTTTACGCATATGCACTTTATTAATCAGTTAATATTATTACATTTTCTAAGCAGTCACAGACCTCCTGAGGAGGCTTCACAGACCCCGGGGGGGTCCCTGGACCACAGGCTGGGAACCACTGAAATCGGGTAAAGGACTACTGTAGACACCAAAACTAACATGTACAACTATATTTACTTTGCACAGCTTACCATCTTTTTGAGACACTCTAGGCATCAACCCATTGAATCACATCAAAACTATAACTGTGGCTTTATCCTGCCTGTTCCACTTTGTTTGACCTACGTACGGTATGTTTTCTCAAATGTTTCACCACTGTCCAACACTTGTGCATACTGTTAAGAATTTGGCTATATCTGAGATCAGTTCCAACAATCTGACTTACGGGTGTCTGTAGAATTTTGACATGCAGGCCCCATACGTATTATAAATGTGTTGACTGACTAAAACAGTTTGGCCGACCCCAACCTGGAGGACAAGGGCGTTGTAGATAGCACCCTATCAACAATTGAGAGAATTTGAATGAAATAAAGGCTCTTTCTTGGGAGTCATGGAACAACTCAATATCGAGGCCCTTGCAACGTCCAAGACGTTGCCATAAAAAGGTAAAAAATCCTTCTGGAGACATTTTGAGGACTGAGGGGACAAAAGGTCTAAGCAAAAGCGCAGCTCCTCCACAACCCACGTGGAGCACTGTACATTAAAACTGGCGTGGAGAACCATCACACTTTTTAAATGTATCGACCCCCAGCCCTGCAAGGTTGTATTTTTAGGGTTGAGTGCGCGCAAGTGCTCTAGACTATGTTGTAATCTCTCTGTGGGCTTCTAACCATGCCCATGTCATGCCCATCACTTTCATTAGTTCGTGGGCTTGCCTTTTGTAAAATCGATTGATTCCATTTGTGAAAGGCATCCATGCATCATGCCTTTTCCTGTGTTTTGCTCTCCTCAAGCGCACTGGTACATTACTGAAAACACACTAGGCTCTGTGTTTTCAGCTGGTTTCTGGACTACTTTATCTTTTCATTTCCTGCGCTGCACGATCTCACTGGGCAGAAGTCCAGCACTTTGCATGAAATCGACCCGGTTACATGGATAATTGCACTTTTGCTGGTAACATGGATAATTGCACTTTTGCCAATAAGTTTCACTGCGAGCGAACTTCTGTTTCCTTTTCTGTGTCGACTTCACACTCAGGGCGACCATCGGCTCGCATATGTGAAACTGTTTGACTTTTCATTATTAGTTTATGTGGCAAGAAAAGTCCTGTTAGGAGGTTACTACGCTAGTAGCTCTAACGTGAGCAAACGCGAGCCATGTTGCATTGCAAATGCTTGTTTTTTATACTCGTGTTTGTGAAAATCTTTTCCACTTCGTCAACATGCCCAAAGCGAGCACCCAGTGGTAAAACAAAGCCCCTTCGATGTCACATTATCAAAATGACTGGCATGCAAAACAGGCTCTTTGCGGAGTAATGTTCAAAATCTAATCCTAACAATGTTGCTTTATGCATTTAAAAGCTATGTTTGACTTACTAGTGCTTTTCGTTCTACGGACGTTTCATTTTAGCGAAGAATAAAAACAGAAAGAAATGAAAATGTCACTTACCCAGTGTACATCTGTTCGTGGCATCAGTCGCAGTAGATTCGCATGTTCTGCAATAGCTCGCCATCTGGTGTTGGGCCGGAGTGTTACAAGTTGTTTTTGTTCGAAGAAGTCTTTCGAGTCACGGGACCGAGTGACTCCTCCTTTTGTCTCCATTGCGCATGGGCGTCGACTCCATCTTCGATTGTTTTTCCCCGCAGAGGGTGAGGTAGGAGTTGAATTGTAGTAATAGTGCCCATGCAATGGAGTGACTAAGTATGCACCTATTTAAGGTTGTGATGATACATATATAAATAATTGAAGGTAACTTCCAAACTGCTACAGGCTCCCGGGGAGGCGGGTGGGCACATGCGAATCTACTGCGACTGATGCCACGAACAGATGTACACTGGGTAAGTGACATTTTCAGTTCGATGGCATCTGTCGCTGTAGATACGCATGTTCTGCATAGACTAGTAAGCAGTTATTTCCCCAAAAGCGGTGGATCAGCCTGTAGGAGTGGAAGTAGTGTGAAATAATGTTCTTAATACGGCTTGACCTACTGTGGCTTGTTGTGCGGATAACACGTCTACACAGTAGTGCTTGGTGAATGTGTGAGGCGTAGACCATGTGGCTGCCTTACATATTTCTTGCATTGGGATGTTTCCTAGAAAGGCCATGGTAGCACCTTTCTTTCTGGTTGAGTGTGCCCTTGGTGTAATGGGCAGCTGTCGTTTAGCTTTAAGGTAGCAGATTTGGATGCATTTAACTATCCATCTGGCTATACCTTGTTTTGATATTGGGTTTCCTGCATGAGGTTTTTGAAATGCAATAAATAGTTGTTTAGTCTTTCTGATGTTTTTTGTTCTGTCAATGTAATACATCAATGCTCTTTTGACATCTAATGTATGTAGTGCCCTTTCCGCTACGGTATCTGGCTGTGGAAAAAACACTGGAAGTTCCACTGTTTGATTTAGATGGAACGGTGAAATAACCTTCGGCAAAAATTTAGGATTGGTCCTTAGGACGACCTTATTTTTGTGTAGTTGTATAAAAGGTTCCTGTATTGTAAACGCCTGAATCTCGCTTACTCTTCTTAGGGAAGTAATGGCGATGAGAAATGCCACCTTCCAGGTTAGGAACTGTATGTCGCAGGAGTGCATGGGTTCAAAAGGTGGACCCATAAGTCTAGTTAGGACAACATTTAGGTTCCATGAAGGAACAGGTGGTGTTCTTGGTGGTATAATTCTCCTAAGGCCCTCCATGAATGCTTTAATGACTGGTATCTTATATAGTGTAGTTGAATAGGTAGTCTGCAGGTATGCAGATATTGCTGCAAGGTGTATTTTAATGGAAGAGAAAGCCAGGTTAGATTTTTGTAAGTGAAGCAAGTAACCCACTACATGTTCTGGAGTTGTGTGTAATGGTTGTATTTGATTAATATGGCAGTAGAAAACAAACCTCTTCCATTTACTTGCATAGCAGTGCCTGGTGGATGGCCTTCTAGCTTGTTTTATGACTTCCATACATTCTTGGGTAAGTTGTAAGTGCCCGAATTCTAGGATTTCAGGAGCCAGATTGCTAGATTCAGCGATGCTGGATCTGGGTGTCTGATCTTTTGGTTGTGCTGTGTCAACAGATCTGGCCTGTTGGGCAATTTGATGCAGGGTACTACTGATAGGTCTAGCAGCGTTGTGTACCAGGGTTGCCTTGCCCAAGTTGGTGCTATCAATATGAGTTTGAGTTTGCTTTGACTGAGTTTGTTTACCAGGTAAGGAAGGAGAGGGAGAGGAGGAAAAGCGTAAGCAAATATCCCTGACCAGTTCATCCATAGGGCATTGCCTTGGGATTGTTCGTGTGGGTATCTGGATGTGAAGTTTTGGCATTTTGCGTTCTCCCTTGTCGCAAACAAGTCTATCTGAGGTGTTCCCCAGAGTTTGAAATAAGTGTTCAGAATTTGGGGGTGAATCTCCCATTCGTGGACCTGTTGGTGATCTCGAGAGAGATTGTCTGCGAGTTGATTTTGGATCCCTGGTATAAATTGTGCTATTAGGCGAATTTGGTTGTGAATTGCCCAACGCCAAATCTTTTGTGCTAGCAGGCTTAACTGCGTGGAGTGCGTTCCCCCCTGCTTGTTTAGATAATACATTGTTGTCATGTTGTCTGTTTTGACGAGAATGTATTTGTGAACTATTATTGGTTGGAAAGCTTTTAGTGCTTGAAAAACTGCTAGAAGTTCTAGGTGATTGATATGCAGTTTTGATTGATGTACGTTCCATTGTCCTTGTATGCTGTGTTGATCGAGGTGTGCTCCCCACCCTGTCATGGAAGCATCTGTTGTTATTACGTATTGTGGCACTGGGTCTTGGAAAGGCCGCCCCTTGTTTAAATTTATGTTGTTCCACCACAGAAGCGAGAGGTAAGTTTGGCGGTCTATTAACACCAGATCTAGAAGGTGACCCTGTGCTTGAGACCACTGTGATGCTAGGCATTGTTGTAAGGGCCTCATGTGCAGTCTTGCGTTTGGGACAATGGCTATGCATGAAGACATCATGCCTAGGAGTTGTAATACCATCTTTGCTTGTATCTTTTGTGTTGGATACATGCGTTGTATGATGGTGTTGAAATTTAGAATTCTTTGTGGACTTGGAGTGGCTACTCCCTTTGATGTGTCTATTATGGCTCCTAGGTATTGTTGTACCTTGCGCGGCCGAATGTTGGATTTTGTAAAGTTGACGGTGAACCCGAGTTTGAAGAGGGTTTGTATGATCTGATTTGAGCACTCTATGAACGAATGGGCCTTGATTAGCCAGTCGTCCAAATATGGGAACACATGTATTTGCTGCCTTCTTATGTGTGCAGCGACTACCGCTAGGCATTTGGTAAAGACTCTTGGTGCGGTTGTTAATCCGAAAGGCAGTACCTTGAATTGGTAATGTATTCCTTTGAATACAAACCTTAGGTATTTCCTGTGCGATGGGTGTATTGGTATATGGAAATAAGCGTCCTTGAGGTCTAAAGTTGCCATGTAGTCGTGTAGTTTTAGCAATGGCAATACTTCTTGTAGTGTGACCATGTGGAAGTGGTCCGATTTGATGAAAGTGTTCACTACTCTGAGGTCTAGGATTGGTCTCAGCGTTTTGTCCTTCTTTGGTATCAGAAAGTACAGTGAGTAAACTCCTGTGTTTAGTTGTGTGTTTGGCACTAATTCGATTGCATTCTTTTGCAATAGTGCCTGCACTTCTATCTCCAGGAGATTGGAATGGTGTGTTGTTAAATTTTGTGCTTTTGGTGGTATGTTTGGAGGGAATTGTAGAAATTCTATGCAATAACCATGCTGGATAATTGCTAGAACCCAAGTGTCTGTAGTGATTTCCTCCCATGCTTTGTAATAATGACCTATTCTTCCCCCCACTGGTGTTGTGTGGAGGGGGTGAGTGACATGTGAGTCACTGTTTAGTAGTAGGGGTTTTGGGGCTTTGAAATCTTCCTCTATTTCTAGGGAATTGCCCTCCTCTATATTGTCCCCGAAAACCTCCTCTATACTGTCCCTGGTAACTGGACGGTGGTGCTTGTGAGGTACTGGCTTGTGTGCTCTGACCCCGAAACCCCCCTCGAAAGGGCGTTTTACGGAATGTGCTGTAATTCCCTCTGCTCTGCGGGGAGTAGAGTGCGCCCATGGCTTTGGCAGTGTCCGTATCTTTTTTGAGTTTCTCAATCGCTGTGTCCACTTCTGGACCGAATAGTTCTTTTTCATTAAAAGGCATATTGAGAACTGCTTGTTGAATCTCTGGTTTAAATCCAGACGTTCGGAGCCATGCATGCCTTCTGATAGTTACAGATGTATTAATTGTCCGTGCAGCTGTATCTGCAGCGTCCATGGAGGAGCGGATCTGGTTGTTGGAAATGGCCTGTCCCTCCTCAACCACTTGTTTTGCCCTATTTTGTAAGTCCTTGGGCAGATGTTCAATGAGATGTTGCATCTCGTCCCAGTGGGCTCTGTCATAGCGCGCAAGTAGTGCCTGGGAGTTCGCGATGCGCCACTGGTTTGCAGCTTGTGCTGCGACTCTTTTACCAGCTGCATCGAACTTGCGGCTTTCTTTATCTGGGGGTGGTGCATCTCCAGATGTGTGAGAGTTGGCCCTCTTCCTAGCTGCTCCTACAACGACAGAGTCTGGTGGCAGCTGTGTAGTGATGAAAGCCGGGTCTGTAGGAGGCGCCTTATACTTTTTTTCCACCCTTGGTGTGATTGCCCTACTTTTGACCGGCTCCTTAAAGATGTCTTTTGCGTGCCGGAGCATACCAGGGAGCATAGGCAGGCTTTGGTACGAGCTGTGGGTGGAGGAGAGTGTGTTGAATAAAAAATCATCCTCGACCTGTTCTGAGTGGAGGCTTACGTTGTGAAATTGTGCTGCTCTAGCCACCACTTGAGAATACGCGGTGCTGTCCTCTGGTGGAGATGGCTTCGTAGGGTATGCCTCCGGACTATTATCTGACACTGGGGCGTCGTATAGGTCCCATGCGTCCTGATCTTGGTCACCCTGGCTCATGGTGGTGTGAGCTGGGGAGAGTGATGGAGTTTGTGCTGGTGAGACGTTAATCACGGGCTGAGGAGAGGGTGGTGGGGTAACTCTTTTCACCACTTTTGGTTGTGGTGTCTGTTCAGTCTGGAACTCCAACCTTCTCTTTCTCCTAATAGGGGGAAGGGTGCTTATTTTTCCTGTCCCCTGCTGTATGAAGATACGCTTTTGCGTATGGTCCACATCAGTTGCTTGTAGCTCTTCCTCAAACCTATGCTTTTGCATTTGGGAGGTTAGCGAGTGCTCTTCTGTATAAGAGCCTGGAGCTGGGTCGCTTGCAGTTTGTTTCGGCATCGAAACCTTGTCTGCGTGTTTTTTCGGCTCCGAGGTGACTTTTTTCTTTTTCGGGGCCGAAACCTCTCGGCGTCGATCTGCTTCGGTGCCGCTGTCTCGGCGTCGAGCCGTGTCCACACCGGCATCTCGGTGTCGAAGCTTGTCTCCAGCACTTTCTCGGTCCCGAGAAGGCTGCGTGCCGGTGTCTCGACCGGAGTCGGACGACCTCGGCACTGTTTGGGCCTTTTTCGGTGCCGACGGTCGGTCACCGAATTTATGGGTGGAGCCATGGCCGGATGGCAGTGGCGTCCCCTGGGCCTTGTAAATGTGTCTCTGTGTGGTTTTCGACGTCTTACTCACGGTTTGTGTATCGTCGAATCCTTCGGAGTCTGAGTCTTGGATCGAGAAGGTACCTTCCTCTTCCTGTTCCTCGAACTCCTGTTGGGCTGTCGGTGCGGACGCCATCTGAAGTCTTCTGGCTCGACGGTCTCGGAGTGTTTTTCGGGACCGGAACGCACGACAGGCCTCGCAGGTGTCTTCGCTGTGCTCAGGTGACAGGCACAGGTTGCAGACTAAGTGTTGGTCTGTGTAGGGGTATTTATTGTGGCATTTGGGGCAGAAACGGAACGGGGTCCGTTCCATCGGCGTTCTTCAGCACGCGGTCGGGCCGACCAGGCCCCGACGGGGGATCGAAAAACTACCCCGAAGGGCACCGGAGCTCTTCGATCTTCGATGCGGTGTGGAATCTAAGTACGCCGATCCCGAACGCAACAATACCGACGAAAATCTTCCGAAATTAGCTAATTTTCCGTTCCGAAACTCGGAGCGACAGGAACACGTCCGAACCCGATGGCGGAAAAAAAACAATCGAAGATGGAGTCGACGCCCATGCGCAATGGAGACAAAAGGAGGAGTCACTCGGTCCCGTGACTCGAAAGACTTCTTCGAACAAAAACAACTTGTAACACTCTGGCCCAACACCAGATGGCGAGCTATTGCAGAACATGCGTATCTACAGCGACAGATGCCATCGAACATAGGTTTATAAAGACACTGCTTTAAAAAAATGTATTTCTCGCTGTTAAAACATGGCGCAGGATCCTTAACTTTGGTGCGATATGTTCAGCAATCCTGAATACTGAGGAAGGCCCCATGATGGAGAAATACATTTTAAAAGCCTTTTAAGGCTTTGAAACAGCTGCAAACTATGAGCATTAACTACTTGTCACGTGCCATATCCTACCCTAAGAATACCTTTTGGAGACGCCCAACTTTCATGTCAGACTCCGTACACTGGCCTAACTAGAAAACTTAAACAATTACCAAAGCCCCCACTCCCCCTTTCCCCCTCTCGTTTTCTCCCCTTCCACCTTACCCTCCCACGTATGGGTCTTAATCATTTGCTGTTCATATTTTTTTCTATCATCCAAACGATGACGATATACACCACCTGACTGTATATCTGTATCCCCTCTCTGGGTCCCGTGATTTCTTTTTTCAATAAAGAATTACAAAAAAAATACCAAGGAAAGAGCCTGTCCTCCTCTAAAAACATAATAAATGTTCGGCTAAGTCAAATCACAGATAAAGGCATGGCTGTCAAGCGTCGCCACCGAGCTCCGGGTCTTTATTTATTCCAAGCTTTCATAAAGTGCACTAGCACGCGGGGCACTTTACAAATAAAGAACCCCTTACAGACAACAAATTAGAGTGCAACAGCAGGACTGGGAGTTACATCTTACAACAGAGTGCAGGCAGCGGGCCAAATTCCATTGAAGTGGTACAGGAGAAAAGCGTCAAGGAGACACTGGGTTAGTCCAAGAATCCTCAGAATCAATCTGTCTTTAGCTGCTTTCTGGAGGCGAAGATGAAACAGTTAAGTTCCCAAAGTGAGTGGGAGAAAACTCTAGACAGATGAGGCCCCAGTGAAGATATACTGAAGAGGCTCTGAATTCAAATGCCTCAATTCTTCGAATATTCCAATGCTACATGTTTTTGATTCTCAGAGATATGGAGAAAGGTAAGCAGTATCTGGTTTAAGAAGCACAGGCCTACAGGTAATGCAGCGGTTGTGGAATGTGATCCTTGTTTTTCATAGAAAGCAATGTACGTCTCTGAGAATGGGGAGATAAGCTCGAATTATTAAGAGTAGACAATAATTCTGGCTGCAGAATGGAAGATTTCTTGCTCTCAATTCTGGCTTTTTTTATGAACCACTTTGTTGGCATTTTATCATTCTCACTGTAAAATAAAATCATAACACAGCAAAGTGACCCTAAGAGCAAAACATTCACCTGTTTGTTCAATAAGTCACAGTATGTAAGGCAAATATGTCACTTGTCCATTTGTCTTTCAAGAAAAACAAACGCTTCCACAATACAGGTGTCCTTGATAAGTTTTTCAAGAAATCTGCATTGATCCAATCCCAACATCCACTTGCAGATCAACAGGTCAATTACTACCCTCTATTTCTGAGCAATACCTCTTGTGGCTACATTCAAGCTTAACTCTGCAAATGCCCTCAAATATCCAAGTTCAAGTGATCTGGGACTCTGAAGAGGGCTTGTTGAGGGGAGAGGAAAAGGGGCTGCCCCAAGACCCAGGACTCAAGACATAATCCCCACCCACTGTCCCTTAGAAACCCTTGAAAACTGTACAGTTCTACACTGTATGAAGGAAGTCACCCCTCTCCACTTGACATCTCAGGCATAGTGGTGAAGCATTCCTTTCCATCCAGCAAAGTCTTCCCCTAATCTAGTAAATGCAGTCTAAGTAGTTGCACTGCATGTTTCTGTAGGAGGCGCAGACAGTCACCTCCTTGTGAGCCATCTGGGCAGACTGCCAATCTGTATCCTCCAATGGACCCACGCTTGATTCTCACACTGTTGCAAAGGTCCCAAAAAGCTAGTCATAATTGGCTGTTGGGTGCAACGCACTGAAGTAGTCCAATCAAATTTCTGCTGCTGAGTCCACAATCATATGGGGATTTGCAGCATATAGCCATGCTCATCCTTGGAGTCCTGTTGTTCCATAGAAAGATCCGACCATGGAGATCATACATTTAAAGAACTGGAGTGGTGCAATGTGTGGGAGATTTTGTATTTTATATAGCATTTTGGGAAGCACCAATACGTTCACCAGTACTGCCTTCCCCATCAGGGACAGCAGCAACAGCACCTAGAGTGAAAGGTCCCTTTTAAGTGCTTCCATTAGTGAACCTACACCCTATCACATCATTGATGCATCATCAGAGACCTACATTCCAAGGTATTACATTTCCTATGTGGCCACCTCTGTGACTGGGTAATCCAGACCCCAACCCTCTCCAGCTCCCCCAAAGGCTACATATAGGCTAGACTTCGCCCAATACACCCACAGTCCCTAGTAGACCTTTGTCTGGACCTGTATGGGTTGACTGTGGTATATCAAGAGGTTATCTGGATATAGTGATAGAGCTGCCCTCAACTTCTGTCTAAGCCTTATAAGACCATTATTGTTTCCAACATTTTCATCTTTGTTCCGCTAGTGACTATTCTTGGGCGTTCTTAGTCCAGTCCCTCACCTTTTGGAGTCCATGAGGACTTTCCTTCTTGTTAAAAGTTGGATGAGGTGAAGGTATTTCCTACGTCACCTGAACTGCTAAGGTGTAAGTACCCCAGTATGGTCTTCCCCATCCAGAATGGATTTATGTTAACAAAGAGAGCTTTGTTGCCTTTCCAAAAGGTAGGTGCACAACGGACACATGTGCTATGTCAAAAACCTTGTGTAAATAGTTTGTGCTGTGAGTCATCTCCAAATTGAACAATCGATTTGGGTAGGTAATGCTTAGGAACATTCTTGAATGGACTTGCTGAGGCTCATTTAAATCTGCAGATTTTACATTTGTTTCATGTTCTTCTCAATATTACCTCCCATTTAAGGGAAAGGGATTGAGGAGATGTGTGTAAGTACAAATTACCAATTACTCAGATACAACATAGTAAAAATGTAATTATATCTAGGTGGTTATCTAGGTTCTGCTTGTGTTCAACTCAAGCAACTTAAAACACGTTTTGTGGCCATTATGGAGATTCAAACATTAATCTACAGGTTCTCGCCGAGCCATTCAGTAGGCACTTAACTAAACTGTCCTACTGGCTCAAAGTTAGTTTTTACAACCACAGCCTGTTTTTGTCTTCCTTTTTTCAAGCCCTATTTTTCAGCATAGGGAAGTGACAGCAGCAAGAGCCAAAGTAGATCGTGATAGTCCCCTATATCCGTTCTGTAGCCACTCAATCCAGCTGTCTTGCGTGGCCACTCACCCACAGCGCTTCACTTCAACCTCGCTCGACCATCTTCAAAGAGTGTCAGAACTGCAGCTGTGACAGCTCCACACTACTCACTGCCCGTACTAGAATACACTCCTTGTGAAGCACTTTTAGAGTCTGCTGCTAGGTTTGGCGTCGAGCCCTCTTGCTCTGCCTCACTGCCCTCATCGCCATTCTCCTGCTCCCTGCATCTTCGAACTAAACTTCACAGATGCGCCTTGCTATCCTCCTTTTAATGCTGTCCCGATGCTCAGCTGCTGCAAATGGTGCCGCTACTGCAAGGTCTCTTTTTGAGTAACCTTTTCTTCACCTCGTCTGCGCTGCACATTCTAGCTAGAATTCAGAAGTGGGAGACCAACTTCTGCCCTGTAATGTTGGTGCCTCTAAGAACTGTCTCATTAGGCAGGGATGGTTAGGTCTCGCCTGCGACAGCACTTGCACTGTATGCGCTTTCACTTGCGAGAGATAAAGAATACAACAAGGAGCTTGCAGCTAGCCCATTGCTTAACATTTGCTGGCTTCATTGTCACTCTTATTTGCTGCATTCTAATTGGCCAGCACCAGCTGGATTTACTTCACCTTGTGTCAACTGCAGCATGGACCAAATACTAATTGCTGTCCTTCCACTGAACATGCTGTAAATGAGGTATTACTTTTAATGTTTTATTCTTCCCTGTTGTATTTGTTTAAACTGTTGCCATTTGTAGCTTCATTTTACTCTGCCACACACAGTTCAAATAAGCCCTTTTCTCCTTTGAAACAGATGTTTATTGTGACAACAGATGCTATCTGCTTCCATTTGTATTTTCACTAACTGATTTCTATATGTGATAGGATTTTTGGCAAAGATAACGATGATATAAAATAACTATAATGCATCCAGCGCTGATGAGCTTCAAACACACACACACACACACACACACACACACACACACACACACACACACACACACACACACACACACACACACACACACACACACACACACACACACACACGGCCTGGCTGCATCATAGAGCTTTTTAAAATCAGTATCAGCCACACTGCAAAGCATCTGCGCTGCTGCACAGCATACCTCCAAAACCTTGCCAAAGCCAATAGCTCTAATGGGCGAGGCCTACTGGCTTTGCCAAATGGTTGCTTTTGTATGGTTAATACGGGGTTACTATTTTTTGTGGGGTCTTGGTTCATTTGCACGGAGGTACGGCTGTACTTATTTGTAAGCAGAAGCATCATTACTAGTTATCTGTGCCCTGATCCCGGTAACAGTTGAACAATCTAAATGGAAGTTCTCGTGGTACACCCACAAATTCCCCGTGTTAAGGAAGCGATGCCTGGAGGTGTGTGCAGTTCGTCTGAAGTTGTAACTTGACTGTCAATAGAAATGTGCCCATGGGCTCGCTCGACTTATTTCAAATCTAAGAGGCGCACCTTTGCCTTCTCTACTACTCCGGTAAAAGGAGGTGTATAGTTTGAGGAAGTTATGTGCAATAACTACCTTTGATAGAGATGCTCCTTGTTATCTCAAAGGCCCAGTCAGAGCCAGTGACGTGAGGTGTTTGTTGTCTTCGTTGAGGGGCCGGGAGGGGTTAGCCAGACAGCTTCTAGGCGTGCTGAGCGAGGTATGCAGGCGGGACAGACAGGCAGGGAAATACCTGCTGTAATCAATGAACACACAGAATAATGTGTGACACGGAGGATAAAAGCATTGCCTCAAGCACTATGTTCCTGGCTGCACATCCAAAGCTGTGTCAGGTTTATGAATGTCAACAAGGGCCAGTCTCGTCAACACTTCAGCATGCCAGCAAGGACGGAGATGTGCCACGGAGCAAAAAAGTATCAGCAAAGCCAAAAGGTCTTGATTGTTGTAAGTGAATGTGTGTCTGTTATAGACTAGTTGTGTAATAAGTGTGGCGACATTTTTTTAGTTTAAGCTAGCACAAATTTGAGGACTCGAGTAAAACAAAAGGGATATTCATAAAATGCTTTAAAAATTCACAAAAAGACCAACCAGGGAAAGCAAATCTTATTGTAGCATAAACAAGCGAGACTCCTGCAAGCTAAAATAAAACGGAGGCAGACATCTTCATTGCTGCAATTTGCATTCTGGGACTTGAGGTCTTCCACGTCCTATTATAATATCAGGAACACATGTAGCAGAGTGCACAGAAAATCCCTTCTTTCCCATTATAAAATCAGAACCACATGGAACAAAATGCAAAGAAAAAGCCTGGACTTGAAGTATCGTAAGAGCTCCGACTAGTGACGAGGTGTGTGTGGAGAAAACTCTATGCACACAGCGATGAATAGCACAATCAGGCTGTGGTCCACCACAACCTCTGTACACCCAAATGGAAAGCCAGGAACGTTTATGATGCTCTGCAGTTGAGCAGCCTCTGTGGCACTTTCTTGTACCAAGTGTCACCCTGGGCACCACATCTCAACTGCTAGGGAACCTGAAAGGGAAGAGTTTATTTGTATATCTGGACCACAAGCACCATTTTATTAAAATGCATGAAGAATAAATGCAATTTGGTCACTTTAGACTTTTTCTTCTAGGCTGTAAACCAATGTGTACTGTATCTTTGTACAAAGTTATATATATATTCACTGAAAACAAAGGTTAAGGGGTGTTATAGATAGGAAATAACATTTTTTTTAAACTTAGAAATGCACTGAAAAAAAGGTTACAGGGACATTATAGTTAGGTTCAGATTTTACCCACACAACCATGGAAATTCAGAAGTTATAGTTATCTCAAGTTACTATAAATCGTGCTCTAAAGAAACTATAACCTGTGCCTCCACCATGCACAGTTTTCTCATCAATAATTTCACAGCAAATGTTGCAGTAATATTATCAATTTTGTCATGAGTGATGTAATGTGTGGTAAATAGCAGTGCATGGCAAGGGTGCAAGTGATAGTTATCTGAGGGCACTAGTTATAGTTATTTTGGGGGGTGTGTGTGTTTTTTTTTGTTTTTTTTTAAATTGGAGTCTGGATCTTCAGAGCCACCCGAATCTGTGAGGATCCGAAAGTATCCTTGCATGCTAAAAAACAAAAAAATAAAACACGTTTTTGGACGATTTCTTTCCTTAAACACCCCTTCGTCAGTTCCACGGTGTCAGGGTTTGTCTACCCTGACCCCTTATATCACTTAACCTTTACTTTGCACATTAGGAATCGAGTCCCGATGAACAAAATGGTGGCCACAACTTCTCTCAGTGTGCGGCCAGCAAACACGACATTGCTGTTGGTAGGTGGATCCGTGAACTCACCTGGCTCCACAGGGATCCGCGTCTCTAAATACACATAAATATTTTTACTTTAACAACTTCAAAACTACTGAATATATTTACACCAAATAACAAAAAGATTTTTCTGGTCCAAGATCTAGCTTTCTGCCTAATTTGGTGTAATTTCGTTCAGCGGCTCGGGCTGTACTCGTGTCTAGAATCCCTGTGGGAAACTGCATGGGGAATAAATGCTTTTTGGGACACCATTTTTTCTCAGTCCCCGATTGACGGATCACCCCGAAACATTTCATGCGCAAACTAGTCAAAAAGTAGCACTTTTTTGGAAAATTTCATGGAAATTCGTAAATTGGCAGCAAAGTTGTTAGCAACACAAAAGGCATTTCCTATGGTCTTTGGGGTGATTGGCCAAAAGGTCTGGCTGCAGGCCAGGCCCTGCAGCCGCAGTAGGCTGTGCAGAGCATGGGGTTGGCTGCCTGTGGGCGGGTTGGCCACAGGGCCTACCTCGGAGCATGGGGTTGGCTGCCTACAAGGGGGGGGGTTAGATTTGCATATGATAACAAATATTATTTTATGTTGAAAAAACCCTGGAAATTCACTTAAAAAAACAAAGGTTAAAGTACTGTCTCAGTTATGTAGGTAACTATAACTTGCGCCCTCGCCATGCACTGCTAATTACCCCGCATATTCCATCACTCATGACATCTTTCATGACATCATTAATATCATCACTGCAACATTTGCAATTAAATTATTGATGAGAAAACTGTGCATGGAGAGGGTGCGAGTTACTGTTACCTTAGTGCATGAGTTAAAGTTACTTGAGATAAGTCTATTATTGGTCCACTTCTGTGTTTTTCAAGTTTAAAACATTAGGTAAGCTTTCCTGGTGACTCTGTTGAGAACTGTGCCCAGAAAGGGATAGACCTGGAGGGACTGAAGGTGGAACTTGACTATATTGATAATAAGGTGGAAATGTGTAGATCTATGGTGGCCTGAGTGTGGAAGTGATACTGCTGTCTGTCTGCACTCTTGATCAACGAGTCATCTTAGGGAACACATGGATGCAGCTGCTCATAAGATGAACGGCTACCCAGATTTTGTAAATACCCTGGGGGCCGTAGTGGCCCCGAAGGACAGCTCTTGAAATGATAATTCTGATGACTTACCACAAACTGCAGGGAGCGGCGGTGAGCAGGGTAGATAGTATGTGGAAGTATATCACCTTCACATTGCCACAGAGAGATGACATCTTGTAGAATGACCATCTGGAAGTGTTTTGACAGGATGCACTCATTGAGCTGCCCAAGTCAAGTATACAACTGAGGGTCCCATCTTTCTTGTGTATAAGGAAGTGTAGTGAGGGCACCCCTTCTACTCACTGGTGTAATGGCATAGGTTCTATAGCTCCTTTGAGAATGAGCACCTGTACCTCCTCTTCAAGGAAGCAGTGATGATCTGTGGAGAAAGTGTGTCTGCACGGTAGGATGTCTGGTGCACTGAGCTCCAAGCAATAACCTTGCCGTAAGAGGATTCCTTCCTACTGCGGGAGAAACCCCTGTAATATTTTGTTAACATATGAAGTGTGATCAGGGGAAAGAGAGAGGGAGTCACTTCTTTGCGGGGTGGCCCCTTCAGCTGCAGCACCTTTTACCCTGCTCCTGGTGTTTGTTACCTCTGTAATCCACCCCATACCAGAGTAACCCTATGTGGCCTGGGAGGTGATTTGAAACCCTCCCTTCACTAGGCCCTAAGAGAGTAGCCAGGGGAGGGGGTATTTGAGAAGCACCCATAGACTTGGCCATGTCAGTGTCTTTTTTAATCTTCTAGAGCCTCTGATTCACCTGTGGCTTCAGAGATGTTCTCCATCCAGCGGCAGGTTCAACAGATGCTGCTAAACTTCTGGCCTAAAGTCAAGGACATGAAGCCAAGCGTGGTGCTTGATAAGCTGTGCCAAGGCCGCAGCGGACAACAGTGTTTAGTATTTTCGTAACCTCCAAGACCAGCTCATGAACATGCTATCTGTATTGGTCAAAGAGGTGCTGGAGAAGATCCTCAATCTCATCACATTGGGCTCTATCATAATGAGGGAGCAAGTTGATTGAATTTGCAATCCTCCAATGTGTAGCCAATAGTATAGCGACTCTCTTGCCTACTGCACCAATCTTCTTGCTATTTTCATCAGAGGTGGAGTGTCACCAGTCCCTTGGGCACTGGAGCCTTTCACCTCTATGTGGACCACCAGGGGTTCCGGCGGAAGATGTCCACTGATGCAGGGAGGTTTGGTAGGCAAGGGTTTATACTTTTCAACCAATTGGTGAGGAAACCCTGGCCTTGACGGGTACATTGAAAGTGTCCATCACAGTTATGAGCATGCCCTTGAACATAGGTTGAAACTGCAGGGAGCACTGTGTGGCAGACGGCATCTCGACCACAATGTCTTCATTTTGCTGGACGGTATGCAGCTCAAGCTTACGGAAGGTGGCTGCCATATGTCTCCCCTTGTGATAGTGTTGGCTGGAGGGGAGAGCTTGGCCAGGTAGACATCCAGATCTATGTTCTCCAGTGGATCAATACTGTAGTCACTCAATGGGTCATATCTCTAGGCTCATGGTCATAAGGGGCCTCCATAGGGGCCTACAGGGTATGAGAGGCTGTCCTCTCCATAAGAGTAATGTGGTAAACCCTCTGGAGAAGGTGGTGGCCCCTATTGTGGTGGCACTGGATGAGGTGAGGAGGAGGCTAGGGGGTGGAGGAAGAAGTGCAGGGGACGAGCTGGGAGTGGGTTAGTGCCCCTGTCCTGAGGTTTCCCATGCTTAAGAGGAGTAGGCTCCAAAGCACGTTGCTCCTCAAAAGTCAATTTGCTTTTCCTTAGAAGAGTGTATTGAGCATTAGGTGGCAGCTTCGTAGAGATCTTCCCAGTCTTTGAGTGGATAAAAAGTCTCTTGATGTGTGTTAAGCTTCTCATGGAGACAGTGGAGTGTCATCTGCTCAAAATCCTCGGAACCTATTGTTGATTGGGGTCTCGGCATCAAACAACTCCAAATCAAAGGACTTTTCTGGGTGGTCATTGTTGAGTGGGTTTTGGTGCCTATATTGTTGACAGCATTGATGGAGGTGTTAGTGCCAAAGTTTGTGATGTGTTTCTGGTACAGGTGGAGGGAGCAGAATTGACTCAGAGGCTTTTTTTTTTTTTGTCCTCATTCACCCTAGGCCTCATGTAAACCTTTTTTTCTTTTCAACCAAGACGAGAGAAGTTTTCCTCGGCCAGGGGTTGCCCTTTCCTCTTAAACAATCCTCAGACTGTCCCAGTTCCATGAGGATTTCAGAGCAAGGTGTAAAATCATTGGACAGATAACACAAATACACTTCCATTCAAACATCACTTAAACAAAAATTCTATACATCAATGTCCTGATTTCCAGTTCAATAATGGTGCCCAAAAATCCCCCCGCATCCTATCCTTTCCCCCTGTCATTTGATCCAATTCTGCTGTACAAAAAACATCCCTAAGCCATTCTGAGTGGCCTGGAGAGGTCTTTGAAATCCATTGTCTGCATATTTCTCGCCTCCCCAACAATATTGCATAAAATACAAACTTCATTTCTGCAATTGTATACCGATCAGGCCGCCCATGCCGATTTTGAAATTAACCAAAAATTATTAACTGGAGAGAAGCTTCAATTTCCCGATTTAATATACTCGAGATTGTTTCACATACTCCTTCCCAAAAATATTGAATATCAGGACATTCCCAAAACATATGAATATTTGTTGCTTGAATTAAACCACACTTTGGACATCTCACCTCCTGCCCTCCTTTCATTTTAGATAGCTTCTCGCGGGAAAAATAAACTCTATGTATCGTGAAATAATAATTCCTAAGAGTGGCAGGTTTTACAATACGAAAAAGCATTTTTAATGACTCTTCCCACCACCTCCTAACTGCCTCTTCTGGGAAAAATTTCCTCCATAAATCACTGGGAAGTACAAACTCACCATCCACCCCTTCTAGGATCCCCCAATACCAAGCAGACACTCCGTGGGAGCCTCCTAATGGGCTCGGGTTGATCTCACTCAATGGGTTGGACATACCAACACCTTCCTTAATCCCCTGAGCCCATTTTTTTTATTTGTAAAAATTTCCACCTTGACAAAGAACCACCCATCTTCAACTGCAATTCTTCCCAGGGGAGAAAAACCCCCTCCGAAAACAAATCTCCCCAATGCTCTAATCCTGCTTGTTTTATCGGTAATGCTAAAATATCTTGAAAACATTCTGGGGTTCCCGGGGAATCCCAGATAGGTGCGTCAGAATTATAATAGGTGAGTTTCGCAGATTGTCTGATATGATACCAACTTTCTGCCAGCCCCCGCATAATTTTCAACCTTATCTTTTTGAAGAATTTAGGGTCCCCAAATTTAAACATGAAGTTGGTTGAAGCGCTTTTGATATTAGAAGCCATTATCTTAAGAATTAAACCCGTAGTCGTAGAGTCTGAGGCAAGGAATAACATTCTAAAGTTTTTCAAAAGACTCTGGTAATGCCAAACCGCCCTTATCCTTACACCGACGTAACTTCCTCCGAGAAATTCCAACACCTTTAGAACTCCAAATAAAATTGCTTATAAGACGCTGCATTTTTTCTATTTATATTTTCTGCATGGGGAGTGGGGAAGTAGAGAACAAAAAATTCCACTTCGGAAGGATAGACATTTTTACCAAATTAACTCTGCCTATAATCGTTAAGGGAAGATGGATCCAACCTTGTAGTAAACTCTTACATTCCAACAACAATTTTAGCTGGTTCCTCTCCGCTAGCTGATTAATATTTTGAGGTATCAAAATTCCCAAATATCTGATTTCCTTTTTACAGTAAACAGATTTAGACTCCATATTCCAAGCCATAATCTCTGTTTTTTCCAAATTCACTTGATAGCCAGACACCTTACCAAACTCCTCAGCCAGCTTAAGAATATCAGGAAATGCGGTTACTAAATTATTTGTATACACCAAAAGATCGTCGGCATACAAAGCAAGTTTCTTCTCCCAGCCCTGACAACAGAAAGGAGAAATCATCATATTCCGACGAATCTTGCTCGCGAATGGTTCCATATATAAGTTGAATAGTACAGGAGATAACGGACAGCCCTGTCTAGTGCCCCTAGCTATAGCAATCGGGCCAGTAAGGTTCCCATTCACTAATATTCTAGCTGTAGGAGCCCTATATATCTGATTTACTACCCCACAGAGATTGTTTCCCAGTTTAGCTTTTTTTTGCAAGAGTTTCAAATAAGCCCAATTTACCTGATCAAAGGCTTTCGCAGCATCGACCGTAATAATCCCCAAAGGGGAATCAAAAGATACTGCCATATCTATGGCCCCGATTAATTCATATGTCAGCTCGTGCAAATATCTTCCTTTCGAAAAGCCCTTCTGGTCAGAGTGTATTAAACTGTTTGCAACTCTGTTTAATCTGTCCGCCACTATTTTGGTAAACAGCTTATAGTCACTATTCAATAATGAGATAGGTCTATAAGAAGAGCAATTAGTCAGATTTTTCCCGGGTTTCAAAATCAATGTAATAACTGCAGTAATTCCACGAAGCAGGCATACCTATCTCATAAAAAAAAACCTTGTCAAATAGCTCAACCAAAATCGGGGTAATTACATCACCTAATACTTTATACAGCTCCACCGGAATGCCATCAGGGGCTTTCCCTTCTTTACCCCCAGCTAAAGCCGCCCGCACTTCCTCAACCGTAATAGGGCTGTTAAGAACTTCCTGAGTCTGCTGCGAAATTTCCAGTAGCACATCCTGAGCTAGCCAATCCTCCACCAAGTCTTCTCGCACCTCCACATGTTCCGTATACAGAGAAGTAAAAAAGTCTTGAAACCCCCGTTCAATATCTTCCCTACGAAATAGTTTTGCGCCAGTATCTTCCGCCACTATTTCCTTAATATGGCTCCTAACTTGATCTGATTTAGCTTTCCAGGCAAGCAATTTCACTGAACTCTCCCCATACTCAAAGTGTTTTAGTTTACTAACCTCCCATCTCTTAACCGTTCGTGCCTGTAAAATATTTGCCAATCGTGTTCTTAGCTCGCCCAATTCCGCTCTTCCTGCCTCCTCCTGGGTCCCTTCACCTTTACCAACCAGCATCTCGCTTTTAATTGACATTTCCTGTTCTAGCATGTTTATTTCGTCTCTAAACGCTTTACGTTTATGACATGAGATACTCTTAATTTCCCCTCGTATTACAGCCTTAAAGGAGTCCCAAACCATTGATAATGATGCTGAGCCTATATTAACCTTGAAGAAACCTTCTGTCTCTCTACGTAATTGCACCAAGACATCCTCGTCTAGCAATAGTGCGCGCTCCAATGTCCACCTCTTAAACATTCTTCTCGGGGGACGCATCAGATGCAATACTACCGCTGCATGGTCTGATAAATGTGGGGGTAAATATTTAATCCTATCAACATTTTCCAACAACCGGTCATCAACTAAAAAATAATCGATATGTGAAGCGTGGCTCTATTTCTTGTTAAAAAAGGAGAAAACTCTGGGCCCCCCTTCCCTCTTTCGCCAAATATCACACAACCCATGCTCTTTCATCATTCTCTTTAGATAATGTTGTGATTTTGGCGTGCCTAAGGATCTGCAAGTATCCGTCCTATCCAATCTATTATCCAGCACCACATTAAAATCCCCCGTCATGATAACCGAATCTGAGAATTCGATTAGCTGAGAAAAAACCTTTTTAAGAGGTTCAATATCATCACTGTTCGGGCCATAGAATCCAACCAATATCAGAGTTACCTCATCAACCTGAATTCTTACTATGACCCGGCTCGGAGGCTTTTTGTCAGTGCCAACCATGGCCTGCAGGCTGTGGTGGTCTGGAGACCTGTTGCTGGTACTCTGGGCTCAACGCCCGACCACCACTGGGGCTGTGCTCAGCCTGTGCATCGACACTGTGCAACTAGAGAGTGGGGAGTTGTACTCAAAGGCTTCAGGACCTGCTGTACCTCCGGATCCTCCCTCTCCTCCATATCCAGTTCAGATGGGGAACTTGCTTCAGGGCTGAACTGTAGAGACTAGGCTGCAGATGGGCCAGCCTCTAACTGCTTCTTGACTTGAGGTTCCCTGAAGATGTTGGGGGTGTAATCACCTTCCTGGCACTGAATTTATCGGTGTGCAACTCTCCAATAATGCCAATGCCTGGGATTCTTTTTTGGAGCGGAAGGCGAGGCAGGCTGGAGAGTCAGCCTCATTGCGGTCGGTGAGAGACAAAGGTTGTAGCCCTGATGATGGTCAGTCCAAGGATACTTGGAATGACCCTTGGAGCAGTAATGAAAGGATGTCCTTTCCATGATTGTCTGATCATCGTTGGAGAGAAGAACTGAAGACAGACCACAGGGGCAGAGCCCCAAGGAGGGCATTGAGAAAATCCCAGACATCAAACTAGAGGGATGTTGATACCAGGAGAAGTTTGAAAGTATTTTCCAAGCCAATAGGAGAGGATAGGTTAAAGAAAACAATGAACACCACGAAGCATCGACGCAGAGCTCAATCAGTTACACGTCCAAACGCGACAGCGGGAAATAAAACATAATCACACAATGGAGCCAATGCCCATGCACATTACCAGTCATAGGATGAGTTACTACTCTTCATGACTCAAAAGACTTCTTTAAAGAAAAACGACCTGCCAAGTCCTAGCTCAACACGAGATGGCAGCAGTATGCAGAGCAGGTGTATCTATAGTTCACACACACAAAATTTCCAGGATCTGACGCGTGGGTGAAACTATTCAGTTTTATGCCACACCCCACAATAAGTTGTTGCTGCTGCTTTTTTTTTATTTATTTTTTAAAAGAAATTACGAAGTCGAAGCTGGTCAAGAGTGCAATATGTAACAATATACAACACTAAAATAAGTTTGCATGTCTCATGCATATATTAAAAGAAAATGGAATAGCGTCAGACTGGAGAAGCTCAATCCACTGCTAGTTCTAATAACTAGTGGTAATTGCAGAAATACTTGCTCATGGATTACAGCTGTGATACAACGTAAAATAGCGTGTGGCTGTCATCTCTGCTAAAGTAACACTTTTCAGATTTCTTGCTCATGCTGTGATGAGACAGCTAAGCACACAATCCTTGTTCCTAATAATTCATATTGATAATTATCATTTCTAACGCCCACTGCACAGTCTAGAACATGGTTTCTCTTTCTGTAGGCAGTAAATACCCCAACTGCCTCTCACACAATGAATGTATGAATCAACACTCAACACAAATTGCTTATTTTATGCTAAAGTATATATTCCATCACTGCCAAGTACTAGATTCAGTCACAGAGTCCACAATGGATGCAAATAAAAGCAACAAATGAGCAGTACAGAACTGTAAAACCATTTATTCTTAAAATCAATCAATCAACATTTTTGAGGCGCTCTACTCACCCATAGGGTTTCAAGGCACTGTGGGGTAGGTCCTCAAGATTCAGTAGAAGAGTCAGGTCTTAAGTTCATTAATGAAATGAGGTAGCAATGGCAACTGCCTGAGGTGGAGAGGTAAGGTGTTCCAACATTCTGCTACAAGGTAGGTGAAAGTTCTCCTTCCAGCAGAGGACTTCGGTGCAAACAACTGCTGGGAAGAGCAGAGGTCTGGCAGGGGAGTAAGAGGTGATATGGTGGTTGAGGTATCTGGGTCCAAGGTTGTGGAGAGTCGTGTAAGCCTGTACGAGGAGCTTGAAGTTGATCCTCTTCTCGACGGGAAGCCAGTGGAGATCTCTCAGGTGTCCTGTGATGTCTTCTTGGCGGAAGATGTTCAGGATGAGTCTGGCAGAGGTGTTCTGGATTTGTTGTAGCTTGCTCAGCCTTCTTCTTGGTGGTTCCGGCATAGAGGGCATTGCTGTAGGCAAGTCTGCTTATGATCAGGACCTGTGTCATGGTCTTGCTGCAGTCACCTGGGATATATCTGAAGTTCTTCCAGAGGAGTCTGAGAGTGTGGAAACAGGTGGAGTCGACGGAGCAGACCTGCCTTGTCATGGTGAGCGCTGAGCCGAGGACAACGCTGAGGTTCTGTGTGTGGTCCATAGCGGTGGTGGGGGGCTGCCAAGTGTCGAGGACCGCCTGGAGTCATCCCAGGCTGAGGAGGAGGGTCCCAGGATGAGGATATCGGTCTTGTCAGAGTTTAGCTTAAGGCAGCTCTCCTTCATCCAGGCGGCGACTGGTTCCATCCCATCTTGGAATTTCTTCTTGTCCATTGTGGGGTTTTCAACTGGGTGTCATCGGCGTTGGAGACTCTGGCCAATCCGTAGTTTCTGACGACTGGGGAGAGTGGGTCCATGTAGATGTTAAACAGTGTGGGACTCAACGAGGATCCTTGGGGTACTCCACAGCTGATCTCTGTAGGTTCTGACAGGTATGGTGGGAGTCTGACACCCTGCGTTCTGCCTGTCAGGAAGGAGTGTAGCCACCAAAGAGCCTTGCCGCCTATGTCTGCTGCCTGGGATCTGGCGCATAGAATGCAATGGGACACTGTGTCGAAGGTGGCTGATAGGTCCAGTAGGATGAGGGATGCTGTTTGGCCATGGTCGAAAAGAGTGGATGTCATCTGTGGCGGCGAGCAGGGTGGTCTCGGTCCTTTGGTTAGTTCTGAACCTTGATTGGGACATGTCCAGGATGTTGTTGTCCTCGATGTGTTGGCGGAGCTGAGCGTTGATTGCTTTGTCGGCGACTTTGACTGGGAAAGGCAGCAGCGAGATCGGGCGGTAATTCTTGAGATTCATGGGCTCGGCAATGGGTTTCTTCAAGAGCGGGCAGATCTTGACGTGCTTCCAGCCCTCGGGGAAAGTCGCAGACTTTAGGGAGCAGTTGATGGTCTTGTGGACCTTGGGTGTGATCAAGGCACTGGTGTTTTTGAAAATGTAGTGGCGGCGAGGATCAGTGGGGGCTCCAGAGTGGATGCTGCTCATAAATGGAACAAGTCTCGTCTGTTGTTAGGGGATGTACAGGCGTGCAGGAACTGTTGGGGTTCAGTGGATTCGAGTCAGGCATTGTTGGTGAGTTTGGAGAGTCTTGGGGTCCGAAGCTGTAAAAGATATCCTTGATTTTCTGATGGAAGAAGGCGGCTAGTCGGTCGCAGAGGTCCTGGGATGGAGGGATGTTAGTGGCCTCAGCTTGTGGTTTGGTGAATTCCTTGATGACGGCGAAAGGTTCTTTTGTGTTGTGAGTGGTGGTGTTGATACAGTGCTGCAGGGCAGTTTTTCTGGTGGCTCTGATGAGGCCATGGTAGGTGAATCTTGTGGTGAATTTGAAGGTTGTAAGGTCCTCCGGGGATTTGCGGTTTCTCCATTTTTTTCTCCGGTCCACATGCTAGAAATGTATCATACAAGCTCCTTGCTGAATATTCAATAATGGGCAACTATAACTTTAACTAGGACAGCTACAGACTAGAGGTGCTCAAATGCTGAGACTTAACTTGAAACTTTTCTACGCCAAAGGAGCTCTTACATATTTCGTGCTCAGTCTGTGGTGAGACAGTAAAGTGATTCTTGTGTCTACATGTTTATTCCTCTGTCATTGTTATATGAAAATCCAGTGCACTGTATTTTACTTGCCTATCAGCCACAGTGAACAGACTTTAACAGCACCATTCTCCCAACTTACTGCCTGCAGGGATAGCCTAACTATGCGATGACTTCAGAGAAAAGAAGGGTGCTTATGCAGGACGGTGTGCTGGGGTGGATGAGAACTTAGTACATATATATATATATATATATATATATATATATATATATATATATATATATATATATATACACACACACACACACACACCTTCACTGAGAGCGCCTACGACCCAGCAGGACCAACATAGTTACAGTGTGAAGATAGCATGAAGGGCAACGGCTGTCACCACAGATTTCTGAGGTATACTATGTCCCCACAGCCTTGAAAAGAGGGGGATGCAGGGGAGAGAGTTTGGCTGGTAATGAATAAGGACTGATTAAAAATGGCACTGAACGGCAAAAAATTAAAATTGACAGAGAATGGCATTAATAAAACCCATTGGAAGGAAAAAAGTGTTCTGCTGTGAACTAATGATACCATTATGTATCTGAATTGTATACCTACTTAAGGCATCCCATTAGAGGGCAGTGTGTTTAATTGGACAAATGGATTGGTGGACTCCAACAGTGAGGATGAATTGCCATGCTTTCACCCGTGATCAAGGTAATTTGAGACCGAAATGTGTTGTGTGCTGATAATTCCCAAAAGTAAAAAAAAAAAAAGGATTGGACATTGCCATATCGGGAGTGCTACTCAACAATTACCTGCATGGTAAAGAATGAAAGGTAAAGGCAATGCGGAGTAACGACTGCATGAGTAAAGGTACCATTTCATGGGATGGTTTTAGATAGAAGAGACCATACCAACGAACCGAGAAGTGGGATGGCAGCGAGGAACCTGTGGTTAGTTAGAGTATGCACCAGAAAGAGTATTACCAAAAGTAAACTTTTCTTCTGATGGATACTTCTAACCACAGATTCCTCACCTTGTGAAGAGACACCAAAGCAATTCCTCCCAAGGGGGTGGGTCTGTGGAATAGCTCTGAATATGAAGTTCTGTAGGACGAAGCAGGCAAAATGCTCATATTGACAGTCCTAACTGTTGAGGCAGCAGTGGTTCGTGAATGTGCTCAATGATGTCCATGTAGGTACCTGACAGATATCTGAGACAGGCAACTCTGCGTACCAGTGCAGTGGTAACAGCCTTGGTCCTGATGGACTGAGGCCTTAGTCCTTCTGGAGGCTGCTTCTTAGCCAATACAAAGCAGATCTCAATGCAGAGGACTATCTACTGTGAGACTGTTAGTATCTGCACCACCTTGCCTTTCTTCGCTGTAGAGAACCCCCACAAAGAGCCGACAGTACTCATGATGTTCTTTGGTGCAATTGAGTGCTATCTTGAGGTCAAACAATTGAGTCTTTCTTACTACTTCAAGGGATGAGGCGGAGCAAAAAATATCAGGAGGTGATGGATAGTACAACACAAAAAGGCATTCCCATCTTCGGTAGGAATGCAGCTCGAGCACTTAACGCCGCTTTGTCCAGAAAATAAATTAGAATTTCAGGTACTTTGAGTCCACCCTCTGTATATCTCATCCAGCTTTCCCTTGATGGAGGGTAGGAAGGCCCTCAAATCCAATGCAAATTGCCAGAAACTGCAGCAAATTTAAGTAGATGCAGATCTCTATTGGTGACCAGAGTCCTCTGATCTTCACCTTTCCTAGATGATCTCTCCAGCCCTTGTTTGACATCAGTCACCACCTTCAACTTGGGTGGGGCAGGCAAATGGGTCTGCCACTGGTCCAACTGCGTTCAAGCAGCCACTACTGCAAGCATTTTGCAGTTTCCTCCAACACCTGGATGGAATCTGATAGATTCCATTATTGATGGGTTCACTAAGGTTTCAGGTCTTACTGCAAAGCTTGCATGTGCCATCTGGCAGGATGCAGGATAGCAGGCCAAGAAGCCTCTGAGCCATCATCACCGAGACCCAGGGCAGATGCTGAAACATTGGGGTTATAGTCCAGATGTCCTGTATTCATTGGTCCAGAAGAAAGGCTCGAAAGCCCACTATATCCAGGACGGTTGTTATAAATAGAAACCTCTGCATGGATTCCCAGTTTGATTAGGAACCCCAATGATGTTGAAAGGTTTACCCTTGGTTGGAGGTGGTCTGCTCCTAACTGTAATAAGCCCTCATGCAATAGCTAGTTGTCACGCTAGGAGCAGACTCGTACCTCCAACCTCTGAAGATGACCACTGCCATTATCTTTGTGCACACCGGAGGGACTCTGGTAAGGCCAAAAGGGAGCATGGCAAACTGAAAGTGCTTGTGGCGCATCTTGTACCACAGGTAGAGTATACAGTTCTGGCATGTGAAAATAAGCGGCCTATAGGTTCAAAGCCATAGATCCAGTTTCTGGGATGCAGGCAGTTAAAATCTGGCTCGGTGAGCATTTTTTATTCGTCACTGCAAAAGAAGGTGTTGAGAAGGTGAAGATCTAGGACAGAACAGAGGCCTCAGCCTTTCCTCGGCACAAGGAAATAGCAGAAATGGCAGCTAGTCCCTACTTCCAAGGCTGGTAGTTTCTCTATGGCTCCTATGGCAAAAAGAGCCTACACCTTCCTGCATACAATGGGCTACATGGTCCTCTAAGAAGTGGTCTCATATAGGTATGAGGTGCAGTGGGTTGGAAAGGAATGGCAGGACATAGTCCAGTTCAACTATCTGCAGGACTAATTTATTGGATGTCATGTGGTACCACCCCTGCAGAAAGTGGTTGATCATGCCTTCTACCGGATGGCTGTGCAACAGAAATGGGCGCACTAAAGGAGTTTGGAGGTTGTGGCTGGAGGGATAGAAGATTAAGACTAGAGCTGCCCCTTGCGGCCAGGTCAATATTTGTTGGGCTGAGAAGCATGCTAAGTGAGCAGTGGAGCCCGATGTTGCTGATATGCCAGACCTCTGGCATGCCCCCAAAAAGGGTGAAATTGTTGACAGAATTGCCTGTGAAATAAAAAAAAAAAACAAAGAGCATATGTTGTGATTCAGTTCTCCTTTAAATGCTCTAGGGCCAAATCCGCCTTTTCATCAAACAGGCATGAGGCGTTGAACGGCATTTCTATCAAAGATGCCTTGTCTTCTCGATCATGCTGATCCCATAGACCTATCTAGGCAATCTTTGTGTCCAGACCAGAGCAGATGTCAACTTTGGCTGCATGTAGAAAATCTTGAAAGACTTCCACATGACTAGTGCCTTTCTGAACAACTCACATGGTGCAGTTTTCAGGACATTGTTCAAACTCCCTCAAAACACCTCTGTGGAATGAGCAACCAAATCTTCATACAGAAGGCCAGCATCCTGCAGTACATGCACTATGCAAGTGCTGCAAAAAAAGGGCTCTTTGAAAAATCTTATTTGGCTTGAGACTTCCTTTGACAACAGCCTAAGCCTTCCAAATGTTTGGTCACTTGCTCTTTCTGAAGCCCTGGAGCTACAGGGTGCTGTAGCTTTGTAGAATCTAAATCTGCCACATCCACAATAACTTTAAATAAAAAGGTTCACATGGAATCTTTTGCATTTGATTACCGGACCTTTAGCAAAAGAAACTATGCAGTTTTAGTCCTTTCTAGCTATGTTCAAAGAGGGGTTTAAAAAATAAGTCGCAGAACTATTCTTGTCGCATTATAAAATCAAGTTTTGCCAACTACAAACAGGCTGCTTCTCATCGCTAGCTGTATTGCCCCCATGGGTATGTCAACCAGCCACCAAAATGTGCTGCTTATGCAGCCTGTTTAAGGAATCGTTAACACATCTGCTCTTCACATATTCTGCCATACTTGATGAACGCAGAAGGTTCCTTCGACATCCTTGAAGAAAGAGGGGACACAGACAACCCTAGCGGCCATCAAATTTCTGCTGAATGATGCTCAGACCCACTTGATCACCAAACTCATTACATTTCTTGATATGGTGGGTAAATCATTAAGGCAAAAAAACACTGCAGTAAATGCTCCGGAGACATAGGCTCAGTCTCACAGCTTCTGAAAAAAGCAATGCATGTCAATGCTGAACTCTCACCAGACATGAAGTGGATTTTTAAAAATGTTAAGCCTTCCTGGCATTCTTCATCCTTCCCCGACGTTTTCAGATATATTGTTATGCTATAATATTGTATTAATTTCCAGTTTTTTGGCTAAATCTCTCAAATGCAGGAATTAATTGTCAAATCACATTTTTTGTCCTATATGGCATTAACAAGATGTATTTTAATATTGGTATATTTTGTGATGTTAATTGTGTTTACGTTATAGGAACTTTCAGTAACTTCATGAGTAAGATGCGGCTATTAGCCCTCAATTTACATTATAATTTGCTCAATTTTATGATTTATGGTGTTGTTTTTAACTGCACTTGGCACTTTAATGGACTTGATTGTCTCCATAAAGTATATTTTGATTTGGGCTTAGGAAGCCTATAAGTGTTGTGGGACCACAGGTAAGATCTGACCCACCATGTCTATTTGTGTATGTATGTAGCAAACTAGTGAACAGCTTGTGTTAACTGACTTCAAGGCAAGGCTGACTGAGGACAACATAAGCTTGCCATATGTATCTATCTATTTTGAGTCCCTGTTTGGGGGAATGGTTGGAAAGGTGTTAGTGCTCACTCTACTAGTGGACGCCTGTACCACCAGACCTTCAGAAGTTAGATGCCTTGGTTAAGTCTAGGTCTCCTACAGCAGGTCTATAGTAGAGGGTAACCTGTCGGTTGACTAGGGGGCAAGAAAATGGTTTAGTCCAAATGCCAGCAGTGAGTCACTGAGAAATCCCTGAAAGGCAAAAGAGAATCGGTCAGTGTTTGGCATGGCTGTAGGACCTCTCTAAATATATTTGTCCTTACTGCCATAAGTCAAGATTCACAGCAGATGTTCTCAGCACTTAAGCAAAAGAAACGCCTTGCTCTTTTGCTGGTCGGGGAAAAAAAAAAAAAAAATCAACCCAAAATCGGGTGAGGTGTCTAGTCCACTGGTGTCTGGTAGGTCATTATTCCAGCTGTCATCATTATAAGGTGAGGTAAAGTCTTCTCCATCCCCACCACTGTCATCTCCATAATGCTGATTTTGGCCCGAGCCACATGTTTGGTGTCATGTCTGTTCAAATCTGTGGAAGTGTGCCTGAGTGACAGGTGACTTCAGCACAGCCTGAGGCATATCAAGATCTTGATGGGGCCTCAGTCGAGGCGGAAACAACGCTGGCTAGGAACACATTCCGCTGACCCAGCCACGTTTTAAAACTACAAACCCATCTCCCTCCTACCATACGATGTTTTGGTGCCCGTCTTCCAGGACCAGTAGTGTCTTTGCTGGTGCCAGCACTTTAGGGACTGGTGCAGATATCAGCCGTGGTCCTGCCACCAACACAAAATCTGAAGCGGGATCAAGGAGCTTAGACTGGGCCAAGTAACTCGACTGGGAGTCCCTGCAGATCCTTGCGGCTCAAAGGCATTTCAGAGGGAGTTGGAATTCTGCCAAGGATGCACAGCATGGCATCTAGAAAGGCCTTGACCTGCTGCAATGTGGCAAAAGGGCCCAGGAACTCTGGGTGCATCAGGACCAGAGATGAAATCAGCTACTTGGTGGAATGGGAGTGAGGCTTTGAAGCATGGCATGCCGAGGGCAAGCCTTTTCGCCGTCACAAATCAACTTCCCATCACGTCTGACAAACGAACCCTGACCTTGTGGCCTGCTGTCACCACTATTAAAATCACTGCTTCCATGAAAACCATCCACTTGGTGGCCCAATCTGTCTCAAGCGCGACTTCAAGACACCATCCGATGACCCATTCACATTTTCAAAATACAAACCCATCTCCCTCCTACCATATCTGGCAAAGGGTTTAGAGAAACTAATCAACCAATGCCTCATCAACCATCTCATCACCCACCAGCTCCTGGATGCCCCCCAGTCTGTATTCAGGCCCAATCAGAGTACAGAAACATCACTCATCGCTCCCACAGACAACATCCACATGATCCTTGACAGGAGACAAGGCAGGTCTCATTCATTCCATTCCGTTCCTGATGGATTTGTAAAGCATGGCTATTTTCCTGTGAGGGTATCCAGGCACTGATATCAGTTGCTGCCGGGCTTATTTGAATAACCAGCTCTTTAATTCTCGACTGAATTCCAAAAGGGAGGATGAGGTCCGTAGGTGAAGTTGGAGGTTGTTCCAAGACTTCGCAGTGAGGTAGGTGAAAGAGCACCCTCCATTGTTGCTGCGACGTTCACAGGGGTGTGGGCGGAGGCAAGTGTCTGGACTGGACTGAAGATGGAAATTCAGTCAGTGGTTGATGTACTTGGGTCCTAGGTTATGGAGGGCTTTGAAGACGTGGATCTACATTTTGAAGTGTCATCTCTTGGGCACGGGAAGCCAGTTGAGCTTTATGAGGTGGGGGATGATGTGGGTCCGCTTGGTGAGGTCAAGGACAAGTCTGGCTGCTCAGATCCGTATAGTCTGTTGTCTCTTGAGGAGTTGTGTGGTGATCCCTGCATAGAGTGTGTTGCGGTAATCCAGTTGGCCGGTGATCAAGGCTTTAGTGGTGGTTCCTCTTGTGTTGATGGGGAGCCACTTAAAAATCTTGTAGAGCATGCAGACCATGAGGAAGCAGGAGGAGGAGACTGTTGATCTGTTTCCTCATGGTCAGTCTGTCATCCATGACATGGTTGCAGGAGTAGCTGGTTGGTGGAGGTCCTAGTTCGAGGGAACACAATGCTTTGCTCCACAGGGAGGTGTTTCCAAAGATTAGCAGTTCCATCTTGTCTGTGTTGAGTTGGAGGCAGTTGGTTCTCATCCAGTCAGCAATATTCATTGTGCACTTGTGGAAGTTTGTTAGCATGGTGTCAGGGTCTTTAGATAGTGAGAAGCTGAGTTTGGTGTCGGCGGCATAAGAAATTATGTTCAGTCCGTGTGATCTAACGATGTTGGACAAGGTAGTCATATAGGTGTTGAACAAAGTGGAGCTGAGGGATGAGTCTTGAGGGATGCCGCAGGGGTTGTTTTTTGATTCTGAGGTAAAAGGCCTAAGGCGTATTCTCTGGGTTCTCCCTGTGTGTGTACTGTGCTACCTACCTGTGCCCAGGAGCCCTGCCTTTTAGTTTACTGGATCCAGTCTGCCCACTGGGGAAATTTACACGGTGAGGAATTTGTGGTTAGAAGTATCCATCAAAACATGCGTTTCCAGTCCCAGATGTGGTGTCCACCACATCAAGTGCAGTTAGAGAAAAACAGAGGAGATTTTAATGAATTTGACTGGAGTGCAACATAACTCCCAACCAATAAAAAACATCATCTGATGAAAAAATATGCCCAATGTGTAATAAGTCAGACTGCTAATGGTACACAATTCTTCATCACAATACTGAATTCCGGTTTGTTCCCACCTGCTTTTGACCTCAGCTGAAACAAACTTGCCAGTATGGGCTGTAAACTACTATTTACAGTTTTAGTTCTGATAAATTTGGGAATACAGTGTGCTCACCAAATCAGAGGCATGATAAATGTTAGAACCAGCTGGCTTCTCTTGTAACTGTTCACAAACATCTTGCAAATTCTTTTAAAAGTGGGTCGACCATAAAAATCGCATATTTCAACTACAACATGGTCATTCAACCTCTGAGAAAAGGCTGATGTATAGAATCAGATATTAGACAGGTATTTGCAATCCTTGAATAAGGTTTTGGATGGACAAGTGGGACCTGAAAAACACATAGAACGCTCCTTATCTGAAGCTTGAAATGTACTTATATCACATTGTTTTTGGGGATCATGGGGAGGTTAAGGCATTTAGGTAAATCTGAAATTAGAAAATCATGAGGCACCTCTGACCAATGTGAAAACTAATAAAGTTAATAATAGAAAACTGCCAGCTTGTATTGCATAAACCAGGAGGCAGTAGAGATGGCGATCAGGAAAGGCTAACTTTCATTTTCATGGGGGGTGAGAGGGGTTCAAAATATCTACTTTAATTCTGGGCTGATTATTAGCCTAATAAAGTTCAAGAAGAACCAACTGGTTTTCTCACTGTTTTTAGTAATGTAAAAAATGTATTAGACACAGCATGGAACAGCCATGAAAAGAGAGAAATAGCAGAAGCACCTACATTTTAAATAGTGATACTCAAACCACAATAGAAAAGGGCAAAGTCTCCCAACTTTGTAGAAGGTGCATGAGCCTTCTGCATGTTCTACCCCCAAATAACATTTTGGCTGAGTATTGTAATGGGAGTGAAGAGCTGATGGTAATATAGACTTGAAGGCGTTAACAAGTAATGCCTGTTTTGGTTTCCTTTATTTTATATGTGCCCCCCCGACCTTAAATAGGCCTTGATGGCATCTATGGCTGATGTTATGTTAGGGTCTGCTTTTAAGGTCTAAGGCAATATCATCCACGTGGAGCTTAAAAACAAAGATGTTGCTTGCAGGGAGTATTTATCAATCAATGAGATCTAATATAAGCTACTAATAGTTGATATACAGAACCGAAAGGATGGGGGAAGGAGGTTGCATTGACAGTGCCTCTTTTAGCCTTGATTATTTCAATATATAAATTGCTGATGACTATTTCAGATGATGAAGTCTTATACACATATGCGATCAGTCTCCGAAGCTGGGAGGGGGAATTGTAGGTTCTCAGAATTAAGCACAGAAACTCCTAGCTCACACTGTCATACTTGTTCTCGTCGTCAAGTAGTGCTACTACTGCATGTATTTTATTTACATGGAAATAAGTATCACTAAGTATTAGTGACATGTTTTTTGTCTGGTAGAAAGCCATTCTGATCAGTGTTGATTAGTGCAGATATGATCTTTACAAAGATTTTATAATCCATATTTATATAATAATCAGACAAAATCAGCTAACTTCGAGTGGGAATTTACTAGTCTTCAGAAGCCTTCCTCACCCACTAATATTGTGTTCTATTATTTAGTAAAGGGGAATGAAATTCATTTGCTAAGACTTCTGGCCCAGAACCATCATCCCTCAGAGCTGAACACTTTGCAATTGTTGTGTGGCTTCCCTAACTTCGCTTTCTGACAAAGGAGTTTTCTGGTGGGCATTAAAGAAATCTGAAAGAGTGGGGAGTTTAGATTAGCTAGAAAGTGTTTGGTCGCTTTGTATGTGCCCTTTAGCTTATATTCACAAAAGAGTTTACAATAAGTAAAAAAATATCTTTGAGCTCTAGCCGTTACCACTGATAATCTGGTTCAATATGAGATACTTTCAATAACATTATGGTTACTCGTATTCTTTGCTGACCAAGCTAAAAAATGCCAGAATTGTTTTCCTTCTACACTTTGCTCTCATTTGCCCTTTTACTAATAATGTCTTTTTGTAGATAAAACTCCTTCCAAATGAAGATTATGAATATTTTTGTACATAGTATTCAGCCTAGTTTACCTCTTTGTGCATCCTCCCCACCTATAGTAATTAATTTTTGTATCTAAAGGTTTTTTGAGAGATTAAGATCCCCATATTGTGGCCTTGAATGCACCCCAAACCATCAAGCTCATTTTGTTTTGTCGTTAGTTGGAAAGAATCTTGTAATTTCTACTCAGTATTGATAGTATTATATTGTAAAATAAGCAGCGTTTTGTTAAGCTTCCATATGTCTGAATAAGGCTTGTGTTGAGTATAGGATGGGTATGATAAAGCCACCACCCTATGGCCAGAGAACCATGCTAAAATGTAACCTATCCTGCTTTCTAATATGACCACTAAACCTACAAAATCTTATATTTTAAAGGCTTCCATAGGTCAATGAAGCCTAACACTTTACAGACCTGACCAGCTCTCCCAGCACCAGAGCCTCTGCCCAGGACCAGGACCAGGCCCTCTGACCAGGCTCTGACCTGCCTCCCTGCCAGGTCCACTGCCCAGTCTCTGCTACCCCCCCCCGACTGCACCAAGGTCTCCTGTCCCCAGAAGACTTGCCAGCTGCATTGCCCTCGTGGTCCTGCTCCTCCGTGCTCCTGGTTCCCACCCTTCCTGCTCTCCTGGTTTCCTGCTCTTTTCCCACCCTCCTGCCTCTATGCCCCCTCCTCTGCTCCCTGAACCTATTTCATGAAGGCCACAGTGCAGCCGCACCGCCGGTGCACCGAAGGCAACCCTGTATGCGCCCGTCCGCGTATGGACCACACCCAGCACCAGGGACCTCCGGAGATACTCTACCGCTATTCTTCGTTCCCTAGACCCTGGTCACAACAACTACCTGGCATCAACTCGCTCCACAGAGGGACCATTCAACAGCAGCTTGACCCCCACACCAGGACTGAGTACCCCTGCAGCATCCCTCATTTTGTCGTCAGCACCGACCAATACCACACCGGGCCAGCTCAGTTGCATCTTACTCAAAGTCGGATCCCTCTGCAAGCATGCCACCAAAATCTGGGACACGATCTCCACCTTCACCCCTGATCACCGAAACCTGGATCATCCCAGCTTCCACACCAGACATCGCCACAGCAAGCCCCACCGTTTACAAGATGAAACACCAGGATTGCACCAACAAACATGGAGGCGGCATCACCGTCATACACATGGAGTCAATCTCCTGTACAATCACCAACGACCAGACCACCCTAATAATGGTGAACTTCCAGCGCCACACCGACAATAACACCACCCTCAAAGACAACCTGGCCTACAGACCACCAGGACCGGAATCAGAAACGCCATCACTGAATATATCACTACTCTTGCCATAGCAGGGGTGTGGAATATAATAAAATATCTACTTGTCCATGGGACAGGTTGCTTCTTAAATCTGCTTGTCCTATAAAAAAAAAAAAATCTACTTGTCTCTTTGATGCCATGTAGTGCAGCAAAAAATTATGGCAGCAATGTCATTAGGTAAGAGCTCTGATAATAGTCTCTAAGATTATGCCAGGGCTACTACTATAGTAGGGCTTGAGTACTTGCAATTTTAATCCCTGATTTAGCAATTTCCTCATTTGGCCACCTTTCCGCAGATCTGCACATTGGGGCTGGAGGAAGCAGTAAGCAATAGTTCCAGGGCTGAAATGCCTTTGAGTCTGCAAACCTACTAACTTGCATGTTTTAAGAATTTTCACCAGCTCTTCTCTAATCTTTTTCCATAATGAGAAAGGTTGGAAGTTTACTTCTGACAATGGCAGAAGTAGAGGTTCTTCCAGGGTTGGGAAAAAAGTGGTTGGAGGGAAAGTGAACTTGCAAACGCTCAATAGGCTTTCACATGAGCAAATCCACATATGCATATTTGCTCGTGCTAAAAGACAGTTCACAAATATTTTCTAGGAGTACAATTTCCTGGTCTACTTCTGTAAGTTCTTGTGAATTCATGAAAGCCACTAATGCAAAGACATATATCATAGGTGCACTTTTGTGACTTTCTTTAAGAACTGGGTTCCTAATTAGGTCTGGCATTAAAGGCATGTTATTTTTATTAAACCTCTATTTCTCTATCGGCTGCCGTTACTGTGAGTGATCACATTCTGCTCTTCCACAAGGAGCATATTGGCACACAAAGTAGTTTTGCTCCGTGACAGGAAGTACTGTGGCAATCAGTGGTGTAATCAAACTGGAGGGGGCCCCTGCAAAGAACATGGAGGGGCCACCTCCAGACTTACTCAGGGCAGGTGCTGTGCCTTGGGGGGGGCCCTGGCGCTGGGCTGTGGGGCCTTTGTTATGCCACTAGTGGCAATGTCGGCTCTTTGAGACCAAAAACGTTTTTTTTTTCTTTTTGTCAGTGTTTGTTACAATGGTGAGGACCTGGCAGCTTCCACAACAATAAAGTGTTGCAAAACCCATGTCAAAACCAGACACGCATTGATGAAACCAAAAGACTCACAAAAAATGTTGGCTCTGCCAGTGCTTGTTTATTTTCATGCTGCCCACAATCCTATTGAAAATTGTTACACTGATTTTCCAGTAGGAATATATTTGGGAAATACTACCATGCATCAACACATTTTACTAAATGACGCTTCAACGAAATAGCACCTAAAATTTCATAGTAGCAAAACGTTTTATTTTTTCTACTTGCATTTTTTCTGTTTAGTTACGGAGCTCACCCGAATAATGAAGGCTTTTTATTAATGAACCATAAATACAAGTTCGAACAGTATTAGCATATGGACACATTACCTCAACTGCAGACAGTTCCCTTTTCTGCAAACTAGCAGCCAAAGGGTTTGCGCCGCAGGGGGTTGGGCCTTTGTCCTTGGTTGTTCCAAGGACAAAATAAACATGAAAATTTGTTGTCCTTCACCCCCAAACAGTATGTTCCGGGCTCCGGGAAATAGGAATTCTGCATCGCTGCATAGAATCCGAAAACTACATCTTCCTGGGAGACCTCAACTTCCACCTAGACGACCCCACCTCCACCAACTCCACTGACCTCCTGTAAAGATTGGACAACATCGGCCTCAAGCAGCTAGTCACCAAGCCCAAGTACATCACAGGTCACGCGCTGGACCCCATTTTCTCATCTAGAAACAGAATTAGGTACATCCACATCTTGGACTTCACCTGTTCGGACCACTCTATCATACACTTCACCATCACTTGACACACCCATGCCATCCTCAACCTCCACAGCGCACCCTTCCGCAGGTGGACCAAGCCTCTCAACAATGGACTGATGCTCTCGGTGCCACTCAGCCCAACAACCCCTGCCTCAACCTGTACCACAGCACAGAACTTCAACGACTGGATTACCAACGCCGCCACCCAAGTCGCTCCAATCAAACCAGCTAAAGCTCACAATCCAGCCAAGCAAGCCATTTGGTACACCCCATAGCTCAGCAAGCCCAAACACAGATGCAAACAACTTGAGAGAAGATGGCGCACCAGTAAAAACGAAATCAACAGAGGCACTTACAAATCAGCCCTCAATGTCTAACACCAACAGATCAGAGCAGAAAAGAGGGGGGCCCTGACCTTCCGGCTCGATACTAGCACCAACCGAACCAAGGAACTATTCACCATTGCCAGAGTTCACCTGCTCCGCAGCCCCAAAACCTCAATCCCTTGTATGACAGAAGCTCTGCAACTAACTTCCTGGCCATTTCCACAACAAAATAGCAACCATCTACAGGAACTTCAATTCCAAACCCTTCAACTTCCCCAACCTCCAATCAACCACCACTACCGACCACTCTCTCAATGCCTGGAAAGAGCTTGGTGATGCAGACACAACCGCCATTATGGGCTCCATACACTCCGGAGCACCCATCGACCCCTGTCCCCTCTGACTCTTCAACCTCAGAAGGGACAAGAACAGCCGCCAACTCACCACCATCATTAACACTTCACTTACCTTGCCCACCTTTCCCAATGGCTGGAAACACGCTGACATTAGACCCCTCCTCAAGAAACCCTCAGCAGAACCCAATTATCTACAAAACTACGGACCCATCTTGTTGCTCCCTTTCCCCGCCAAAGCCCTGGAGAGGGCCATCAACCTCCACCTCAGCGAACACCTGGAGAGAAACAACCTACTAGACTAGTCCCAACCACAGAACTGAGACAGCTCTGATCGCTGCCCCAGATGACATCCGCACCATACTCAACAAAGGAGAATCTGCCACCCTCATCCTGCTCAATCTATCTGCTGCCTTCGACACAGTTTCCCACAACACACTCATCCACCGCCTGCGCCAGGTGGTAATAACTGACGACCCGCTCAGATGGATGGCGTCTTTCGTCACAGGGTGCACTTAAAAAGTCCACCTCCCCCCTTCACATCCCAAGCCAAGCATAACGTTTGCGGCGTTCCCCAGGGTTCGTCCCTCTCCCCCACTCTCTTCAACATCTACATGACTCTGCTCGTGGACATTGTCAGATCGCACAACATCAGCTTCTGCTACGGTGACACTAAGCTCGTCCTATCACTATCGGCAAACCCCATCACTACCAATACACATTTCTACAACTGTATGAAGAGCGTCTCAGCATGGATGAAGGACAACTGCTTAAAGCTGAACAAAGACAGGACGGAAGTGCTCCTCTTCAGCAAAAACACCGGACTCTGGAACGATTCCTGGTGTCGTCAGAGCTCAGCACCACTCCCACCCCGAAAGACCACACCCACAACCTCAGCATCATCCTAGACAGCAAACTCTCCATGAGACATCAGGTCAACTCCGTGCCTCAGCCTGCTTCCACACGTTTTGCATGCTCTGGAAAAGTTTCATGTGGCTCCCCATCAACACAAGAAAGACAGTGACTCATACCCTCAATACCAGCTGTCTTGACTATGGCAATGCACTCTATGCAGGCACCACAACCCAACTCAAGCAAAGGCTCCAATCGATACAGAATGTGGACGCAAGACTGATTCTCGACCTGCCCAAGAGAGCCCACATCTCCCAGCATCTGAAAGACCTCCACTGGCTACCGGTCAAGAAGAAATGACACTTTAAGCTCCTTACCCACACCTACAAAGCCCTCCATGACAAAAGCTCCGCCTACCTGAACCAATGTCTGCACTTCCATCACCCACACAGGAACTTCTGCTCCGCACACGTGGCCCTCGCACACCTGGCCGTCACACAGATTCCTTGCACACGCAGCTGCTGCGCCAGAGGACACTCCTTCTCCCATCTCGCCACCAAGGCCTGGAACGCCCTACACCTCTCCTATGCTGACTAAATTCAAGAAAGGGCTCAAGACCAGACTCTTTGACTGAGACCTGCTCCAGGTGCCTGGCTACTCTCACATGTGACAAGCCACACTCTAAAAATACTCGACTGATTGACTGACAGAAAACTTGTAGAGTGTTTTTTTATTCTAGGTGTAAGTAGGATTCGAAGAATCTAGATCACTTGAGGGTAAAAAATAAATGAACACCACCAATAATAATTAGACCTGGAAAATGGTTTAAGTATCATCTTTCCTCCTGAAGGGTAACAACAACTTCAACCACATTTTTTAATGAGTCAAAATTCAACGGGGCTTTCACCCAACTGGCATATGCATTGGAAAGTATTATGCCAGACTTGATCCCAGATTTTTTGTTTACCACCGTCACCATGGCTGCCAATAAACAGGAAAAAAAATTGCAATTTGCTTCCAGTACCACTAACAAAATGATTTTATTGAAAATGAATTACTGTCAGGCTAGAAGACCTAAAATATTTCGAGGCTGCATTGTTTTTTGTCTACCATCCATTAAATGGCTGTTATTATGCTGACCTTAATGCAGGAACCGGAGACATACTACAATTTAGGGGGTAAAGAGTTAACCTTGGTCACAAACTAGACTAATCTGAGTCACATACGTCAACACTTCCAATGGAATGACAACCCGGATGCTCCTCAAGTAGAGACGCCACAAATACCTATAACGTGTTAGAAGGAGGGATGTCTAGTGAATCCCTTCTTAGTTTCTCTGATATGGCAAACTTGAAGAATGCTAAAGAGAAAACCTTAATATGTAAATGGAGCTCCTCAAAGGGTAACGAGGACACTCTCTCATATGACAACGGTCGACCAATTATCTGAGATGCATGCACGCCAGAAATAAAACATAGATGTGGCCTTTTTTTTCCAACCATCAAAGAAATTAAACTGTTAACATCATGTAGGACTCTAAGAAAATAATAATTCCCTAAAGTCTAATGGAAGAAATATTTGTACAAGATTTCACGCTTTTACTTGATATCTTCAGCCATGCATACCATTATGTAGAAATATGCTGAGCAGTGGCTCCGAGAATAGTCGGCGGAATGCAAACAAAATCACTGCCAGGCCCTGGGAATTTCCATTCGCACTGCTGATGCTTCTTTGTGCTTGGGGTCTGTAGGTACAGTGCAGGTCCCTCTGGCCAAGAACCACATAAAGGGCCGCAGCCTTCTTAGCTGCTTAGACAAAGTCACTGGAAGGCCAACATCAAAATTTAGTGTCACGTTTTCCTCACTAGAAAAACATCACATGGAGCACAACACATGCACCCCGTGTATTATAGCAGCACAAAGGACCAAAAGATAAGCTGTACCTTGCAATCTGTTCCTTCATAAAGAGCAGCTCTGATTCCTTACCTACTTGCAGCACACAGAGACTAAGGTGAGTAAAGGCCTTACTTGCCAAGACTTCTTAGTTACACATATGCCATTCCAATGCCCTCTAACGGTGTGGACTATCTCTAATAAAGTTTTGCATGGCACTGAGATTTTTGCAGACCGAAATGCGGTCTGAGGCGGTTTGCTGTGCTGAATGTTCTAAGACAGGCGTCTCCAACAAGTAGCTCATGAGCTACTAGTAGCTCTCAGGTCCCTGTGGCTAACTCTCCTGTATGCAGCCCAGCCTACTATTATATATGTTTTTGCTTGGTTGAATTATTATATGAAAGCCAAAATTAAGATTCATATATTCAAAATAAAAGTGTGTGTATTTTCAGAACTCATAAGGTGTTGTTTGAAGAAAAATGTATGACTTTTCAATTTGAGTTGGAGAAATGTATTATTCACATTATTATCCTGGTGCCAGGAGTGTTGCAGCTATGGTTGTTATGTATTACCTAATTTGAGGCATTCCAACTGATACCTTTTTCTTTTACTGCTGGCAACCCTGCCTAATGAACTGATATGATCATTGCATCTTGGATAGGGTGGTCACTACAGCCTCACTATTATTAGTAGCTCAGGATGATTTTCATTGAACACAAGTAGCTCTGGTTACCGAAAAGGTTGGAGAGCCCTGTTCTAAGACTATTTGTCAATGAATAGTTCACAACACAAGCAAATGGATGCTCGGTTTTCTGACAGCAGTGCTACCCTATAATAGCGTGATTATATTAGGCTGTCGTTAAACAGCTGCACTATCAATCGGAACAATTAACTTATATAATCTAGGGGCTCACACAGCAGAGCATTTTCATAGGGAAATCTTACTGGTTCAGGATTGTTTTAGGAAAGACAACACAGTTGTCTTCCAGTAGGCCATGCCTCAAGACAGTAGAGTTATTAAGTTTTGGAAATCTTAAATACTCGCATGGCCAAGCAAGAAAGCCATCGGGATGCGCTCTTGCTACCCCGGCCTAACCCTACATTTCTCCTGGGGTGCCTGTGATCACAGGTCCCGCCACAGCAGGGGATGGTGCCCGGACCTCGCCGATACCCTCGGTGTCTGGTTTGGGGCTCTGGTCCGTGGCTCTGGGCCAAGCCGAACGGCCAGAGAGTGCCAGGCCGCAGGAGAAGGAGGCATGCACGCGGCAGCCCCGTCTGGCATGCTGTGCTCGGGCTGGCATAGCGGGGGCGTGATAACCCCTGCCCTCCCCACCCCCTGCCGTGGAGGAATTCCTGACCGGCTGGCGCGGTCGGATTGCAGTTCCGTGGCGTGGGCGGATCCGATAACCGAGGTACTGCGGCCCGGCGCTGGAATAGGCCTGTGCGCTCGAGCGCCTGTGGAAGGCCCTGCTGGGACGGCCTGTCAGTTCTGGTGAACGGTGAGGAGCAGGGGCCTGACGACAAGCGCTGGATCGGCCGAGTGGGGGCAGTGAAGGAGCAGCTTGTAGCTGCTGGACAAACTATTGTGCTGCCTACACGGTTGGGCTGCAGACTTCAGAGTGGTGGCTTGGTTGGCTAATGAAGCACTCGTAGCCCAGTTGTGGGCCTGCCTGGTACGGCCAAGCTGCTCGGGACTCCAGGGGAAGTGCGAACGTACCGACCCCGGGGCTGCTTGTCTGCGATAAAAGCGTCATGCGGCTGGTGCGGTGCACAGCCTAGTGACTGCTCCTGCTGCTCTGAGTGGTGCTGCATTTGTCAGGTACTTCTGCTCCCTGTCTGGGTTACTTGTGGTGCAGACGCCGCATGATCTCTTGCCAGCTGTGGTATGGGACAGCACCGACAGTCGGCGGCATTGCTGGGGAATACCATTGAACAATACAGCATGCCAGTGCCGCTGCCGCAGCGCCAGACATGATCTGGGGGTCCTGAGGATGCTCTGGGTGCACCTGAGACCACTGGTGAGCCTTCAGGCGGAACTTCTCGGCTCCATGGTGGCCCTCAAGGGGAAAATAGAGACTGTGGCGGTGGAGGTCAATCTCCTGTGGGCGGATCTCAGGAGGGTCTCTGAGAAGGTCAATGTAGCGGAGGTTTCCACAGTGGAGCTGCAGACCACGGTGGGCTCTCTGAGCAAACGGATGGTGCAGGTCAATTCCACGGTCAGAAGGTTGGGAACCAGATTGGAGGATGCAGAGGTCAGGTCCCGTTGAAATAATATCTGCTTGCTGGGGTTCCCGGAACGTCTGGAGGGAGCCAAGGTGGAAGGCTTTGTGGAAAGTTGGATAAAGGATATGTTGCAGCCGGTTGGACTGTCCAGGGTGTTTGTAGTGGAGCAAGCTTACAGGGCCCTGGTGGCGTCGCCTCGTCCTGGGGCGCACCAGAGAGCTATTATTGCCTGAGTACTAAATTATAAGGACAGAGACTGTACCCTGAGGGCAGCTTGCGAGTCTGAGAGAGCGTTTTTTAAGAACTGTAAAATCCCCATTTATCCTGACTATACGAATAAGGTTCAGACTTCTAGAAAGGGGTTTATGGAGGTGAAAGCCAAGCTCTGTGCCATGAACATGTTGCTGTACCCGGCACGCCTGAAAGTTATATCCTGGGAAAAATCCCACTTTTTCGATCGACCAGAGGAGGAGGTTTGGAGATGGCTGGAGATGTCTGACAAAGCTGCTCCTGGTATGCTGGAGAGGACCGGCTTGAATGTTCATTGTCCTTCAGGCCCGGCAAGCCTGGAATGGAGAATTCACGAAGAGAGACAGCTGGAGGGCACCGCAGACCAGGTAGTGGACATTGTTGCTTCCAAAAGAGTCGAGATTCAACAAGATGGGACAATGGCTGTGGTAACTCCTGGTGCGGCTGATGGATTGATGGAAACGATGGTCCCGGGTGCGGAGATGTTCCCTGTAGACACTTGACCTGATTTCTGGCTTTGGAATGCAGATGCCATGCTCTATTGATGGGAGGTCTGGACCCCCTGGAAAGCGCCTGGAATGACTGTTGGGGGTGCTGCAATAAGGGGGGGGGGGGGGGGGAGGCACTGTTGAACTTTGAATTTGCATAAGAGTTGTATGATGGGGGGGACAAGCCGTTTACTGCTTTCTATTAGTAGGTACTTGAATATAAGAATGTTATGGTTGTGGTAGGACCTAGTAGCTGGGGAGTTGGGGATTAGGGTGTTGTCCTGGCAGCAATCATACATATGGATCTACAGTATGGTTTGATTTACTGTTCATCCGGCGTGGGTACTGGGGAGTTGGGTTGTTTGGTTCATATCGCCTGTCTCAGGAAACGCATATGATTGAGGAGTAAACTCAAAAGTTAGCAAAGAAATGGCGGGGTCAGATGTTCTCCTCCTCTTACGCGAGAGGTGTGACGATATGGATTGCCCCTGGAGTTCCCTCCACTCATGTATACAGTGAGATGGATGTTGAGGGGAGATATGTGCTTGTGCAAGGCACGTTAGGCGGGGACCCCTCACCATACTTAATATTTATGCACCTAATGTGGATGATCACTCCTTCTATGACGATATCCCTGAGATTACAGCGGATGGGATGGATGCGCCTCTCATATGGGCGAGCGATTAGAACTGTATCTTGGATGGCGAAAGGATTGTCTCCAACCCCCCCTAGATTATGGACCAAACCAATTGATGATGAGATCCATCACAGAGGTAATGCACTATTTAGGGCTATGGGATGCATGGAGGGTACTATATATATATATATCTGGATGGCAGGGAGTATACATGTCACTCTAAGACACACAACACGCATAGTCGGCTTGATCGGTTTCCCTTGGGTGGCGTGAACTCCTCACAGATTTTGTACGTTAGTCATCTGGGAAAGCTTATATCGGATCATATACCTGTGTTGATGCAGCTGCGGTGGGGATCCGATAATACTGAGATAACACGTAGTTGGAGGATGCTTGTGGGCTTTCTGGAAGATGCTGGGTGTCGTGATAAGGTGGCAGTGGCTGTCAAGGACTATTTGGACCTAAACTGGTCCACTACAGATTCTAGAGGTATGGAATAGGAAGCACTGAAGGCAGCTGTGAGGGGGGTGTGCATTGGTACCACTTGTGGGGTGCGTACACAAATGGAGCAAGAACTTACTGAGTGGGGAACAAGTTGGCGGATTTGCAGTGTCAGACACCACTTACATGGGAGACTAAGAGGGAACAGCTCCGGCTGAACAAGATGGTGAACAACTGCTGGGACACATTAAGCAAGGTAACACTTCGAGCATATAGACAGTGCTTGTATAGGGAAGGGGATAAATCAGGTATATTATTGGCATTGATCCTAAAAAGAGAAGTGGAGAATACTTAAGGTATTGGTGGAGCATCTGCAGCGAGCATCACAGGCTGATGCCGATGATGAATTGTCAGGGTTTCTACAGCTCATGCAGCTTCCGCGCTTGGAGCCGGAATGTAGGTCGGCTCTTGAGAAAGCAATAACAGTAGAGGAGGTGCGCGGAGCAGTAGAGGCAATGACGAAATCGAAGTCGCCGGGGGGTGACGGGCTCCCGATTGAGCTACAGCAAGCGTTTTCCCTACTTCTGCGGAAGAAAATGTTGGCGGTGTTTGAAGAGGTGGGACAGCATGGCATCCTGCCGGAAACCATGTGCCAGGGCATTGTCTGGTTGATGCTTAAACCTGGAGAGGATCCTGGTGATCCCTCTTCTTACCGCCCACTTACTATGTATAATTTACGTTGCTTGGCACATGTGCTGCATGAGACTGTGGGTGAGGAAAGATGAGCTAGCACTAGTGTCATTGGACCTGGAGATGGTCTTTGACACAGTGGAATGGGGCTACCTACTAGCGTGGTGCGGGTTATGGGGTTTGGCCCACAATTTTGTGCGTGGGTGCAACTGCTATATACTGCACCCCTCGCACGTGTTCGAGTGGGGGGAGAGCTCTCAGAAGCATGGGAGATTGGCAGGGGAACGAGGCAAGGTTGTCCGCTTTCTCCGCTTCTCTTTGCCTTAGCTGTGGAGCCACTGGCGATCTCGATCCAAGAGGAGCTGGAACCTTGGGGTATCCGAGTGGGGGCAGGCCACACATACTGTCTCTTTAAATGCTGATGATGTGCTGGTGTATCTTTGTGAACCCGGTGTTTCGGTGCCTGCGCTGTTGCAGCTGTTAGAGGCTTTTGGAACTGTGTCCGGTCTTTGAGTGAATAGGAAGAAGTCACTCCCCTACCTGTTGGGTTCTCTCTGTGGTGCCCCCCAGGAGGGGCTACCGAGGGTGGGGATCCAATGAGAGCTTGAAAGCTTTAGACATGAGAAGCATAATGTGGAACGAGAAGTGTCCGGTCTTGAGCGTTCGGTACTATTCTGGAATAGACTACCTCTCTCGATAATGGGGAGGGCCGCTGTAGCCAAGATGGTATTTTTGCCAAGGTGTCTATCTGGTTCAGAGCTCACTGTTTTTGCTGCCTGCTCGACTTTTAAATCGACTGGACAGCTTGCTGATTTCATTGGTGTGGGCTGGGCGGCGTAGCAGTTTGGCATTGTTGATGCTGCAGAGGGAGCTGGAGGAGGGAGGATTGGCAATCCCTAACATTAGATATTACTACTAAGCAGCGCACCTACAGCATGCTGCAAAGTAGATGACTGACTCAGACAACTGGGAGAAGAGATTGTTTGTATGATTGTTCGGTGGGAAGAAGCTGGCGAATCTACTGATGTCGGGTGGCTGGTCTGAGTCAGATGTACCATACCTGGTTAGAACTACTGCCTGGATATGGGAGCAGGAGGTCAAGAAAGTTCTCAAACAAGGCCCGTTTGATAGAGAGTTAAAGATCTGGGACTTAGCCCTCTTCAGGAATATGGAAACCTTAATGTCAATGGAAGGCTGGAGACTAGGAGTGTGTGAAGTGGTGGGAGATTTATACCCCAATGGAGAGTTTATCTCATTCTCAGCTGCTCGGGATACGTTCGGACTGGGCCCAGGTCAATTCTTGCAATATGCCAAAATGGAGAGTGTGGCCAGGGAGATCTGGTGTGGGTTTCTGCTGGCCACTCAGGCATCGTCGGTGATGAATGGACTATTGAATTGGGGTGATAAGACCCATCTAATTGCTCAGTTTTATAAGGCCCTTCAGGAGGATCAACCGGGTCCTGCGAGTGTTGCGCGCAGGGCATGAGAGCGTGATTTTGGAGAATCCTTGGAGGATGCGTATTGGGCAATTGCATTATCGCTGGTGCGTACGGTGTCCTGCAATCACAGGTTCAAACTATTACACTTTAACTTTTTGCACATAATGTACATCACACCTGACCGGCTCAGTAAGATTGACCCAGTAAGGTGGGTAAGTTGTCCTAGATGTGGCCTGTTGGATGCTTCCTTTCTTCACTTGGCCTGGTCCTGTCAGATTGTGCACCAATACTGGCAGGAGGTAGTAGGTAGAGTAGAGGAGGTAATGGGACTAGGGCTAGAAGTATCGCCTGTGACATGCCTTCTAGGCGCGGTGAGGAGGCCGCGGGGTAGGAATATCCTGTAACAAACTTGCACAGCTGGCCTTAGTGTTGGCCAAACGCAGGGTGGTCATTGATTGGATGAGCTCCTGGTGCCCTTCCGTCTCCAGCTGGATTCGAGATTCGATGGATTGTGGTGCTGCCGAAGATCAATATATGCGCATGATGCAGAAAGGGGAGGGGGCACTTATGGATGTTATTGCATGGGGGACATTACTGGATCGGTTCTCTGGGGTGGAGAAGTTAAGTACAGAGAGGAGCACGGAAGAGGATGACTGATTGAGTGCTCTTTGTCTTGCTTAAAGGAGCAAAGACCAACTGTGGTAAAGGTCGGTTCTACACGATACTTAAGATATGTAAGATTTGGTATCAGGTAGATCTTTTTTGGGTGGGCAGGTGGAGTGTAATTCCTACTGCAGTGGGTGTTACAGATTCTTCTTCCTGACTGTGTGCCTGTCTCATTCTATAGCAATCTGAACAAAAGGTACAAAAGAAGATTCTGTTATCCTTTCTATTGATGCGCGAAGCACTGTAATGTTGTTGATGGTTATGTTTCTTAAAATCAATAAAAACAGAGTTATAAAATAAAAATTAAAAAAGGAAATACTTCATTTTATACAGCTCACACTAGTGCGGATTCCAGGCCACTGATCTACAGCTTGAGTGACGTGCTTTTTAAAGGCCTTCACACTACTGCCCAGTTTATACAGTCCTACACATACATGCCTTTTTAACCAATAGCCCGCCTTCCAACCAATAAATCACACGTGTCACACACAATTTTGAGGCTCAAACACCACAACTACTGAAAACTTTAATGAGCATGCTGGCTCAACAGCGAACTCCCAACAGCACGGCATGCCCACTACCCAAATCCCTAGGTGGCACGTGCCTTAGACAGAACCACTAATCCAGCCCCAATTTTACAGATTCTGGCGTCTGACAGAGTTCCATACAGTAACAGGCAACAGCATAGCGATCCACTGAACTGGCCAGACATAACTGGGCACCATTTGTGGCAGCCTGTCTTATTTTGTGTGTAATACAATTTTAGACAATGTGAGCATTCACAGTGCTTTTCGTCACAGTCTGTGCCCTTGTAGCAGCAGTCACAATATCCCAGTACACCAAGCAAGACTCAATTGTGTTTCTCTCTGGTTACACACAACATTTCTGCAGAGATTGCATTAAACAACTGAGGTAATAAAAGCTTTTTATGCCAGTAGGTCCCACTCATCCACTGCCCCATATTTATTCAGTGGGTGGGGCAGATAAAATCATTTAGACATTCTGACCATGTGTGATCCTCAGCAGCTCTGCAGAGACTGATGCACCCCATGCTTTTTACATACTCTACATTTGGTACCCCTAATGAAACAGCAAGTGTCCCACTCTAACCCATGAAGGCCAGTATAGGCTTGCTACATAGTGTAAGCTTTTCCCACCCCATGTGTCCCCCTGTTTCTCGAGGGAGGCACGCCTAAGGTTACCCAAAAGAGAAAAACACCAAATGTGTTCTGCAGTAGGGTACAATGGATGCACTCTCCACAGTGTGTTTGCCCCATTGAAGTGCACAAAAACAGCTTTTCAAAAAGGCAGATAGGCACATCTGCACATGCCATCTAGGGTGACCACCCGTTCGTAAGTTTTACGGACTGCCCATAATTTAGCCCTACCGTCCATTGTCTGTGATGAAAGGCTTAGGGGGCAACATTTGACAATAATTTTAGCCTTTCAGCTAAAGGACAAATGCAATTAGGCCAATTCAGTTTCCCCAGCTGGGCTGAAAGGCAGAGAATTTCCTGTGCTCTGATCCCAAGTGAGGGGCAGATAGATAAGAAACAGGCCTTCCTGCCAGGGTGTCTCCTTCCCCCCCAAAATGCGAATGTGCGCTTCTGGTAAATCTGCAAATGTAAAGGGGCTTGGAAGCCTGTATTGGCTTTAATCCAAGGAGTCACTTGAAGCTTTCTAAAGGGAAATATATTTTCATTCAGATAGATACTGGAAGGGTGTTCCAAGCTGAGCTGTGGAATGTGTGGTTTTAGTGGACAGGTATAAAACATGTTTGCACTAGGTATAATCTGTATATTATTTAAATTTGTATTTTAAAAGGGCTTTTTTCAATTTAACCTAAATGTTTTTTTACATTTTGCAACAGTCTGTATTATGCTGTGTGTAATGCATGTTTAAAATAAGGACTTACACATTCACAGTGCTTTCAGGGACCTTGGCACCTCACAATACTAATGAACATTGCCAAAGCCAATAGGTCTCGTATGCGCAAGAGTTATTGGTTTTGCCACTGTGTTTTAGCCATGTTATACACCAGAGTGGCTGCTGTTCAGCATGGCTAAAAGTTAGTGGCATAGAGAAGAATGGTGCGGAGTGTCAGAGTGGAATGGCAAAGAGTGGAGTAGAGTGTTGTAGAGTGAAGTGGCAAGGAGTGTCGTATTTAGGAGTGGCATACTGTGGCGTTGCGTAGAGTGACATATAGTGAGGCTTTATGTAGTGGCATAGACTGGAGTCATGCAGAGCAGAGTGGCATAGAGTTCAGTGGCATAGAGTGTACTGGTGCAGAATGCAGAAGTACATAGTAGAGTGCGGTAGAGTACAGTGGTGGGGAGTGCAGTGTTGCAAAGTAGAGTGTCAGAGTGCAGTGGTGTATAGTGGAGTTGAGTGGCATAGATAGCAGTGGAGTAGAGTACAGTGGTGCAGAGTAGTGTGCAGTCGCGTACAGTTCAGTTGTTTAGAGTGCACTGGCATGAAGTGGTTCAGAGTGGAGTAAAGTGCAGTAACATGGAGTGGTGTAAAGGGGAGTAGTGCAGAGTAGGGTGCGGTGGTGTGGAATGGTACAGAATAGAATGGAGTGGAGTATGTATGGTGTGGTAACATTCTGCAATTATAGAAAACACGCTTTTGATTGAAATGACCGTTACGTTTGCACAGACACACAGTTTTCCTTATAAAACTATACAATGCACAGACAATGTGTGGAAATTGCATCACCTAGCGTAATGTTTGTTTTAATCATATTAACGTATCTGTTTCCAGCACAGTTCAGAATTAACAAAAATGTGCTTCATTTGTGTTCCTAATTCTGATATATTCTGAAATCCTTTCCCAGTTCACTTAAATGTTGTTGTGTGCTAGAAAAAAAAAATCTTTCCTACCCCCAGTATCCATAATATTGTCACATAAATCATCTCACTTTGAAGTCAGAGAAAGAAAAGTAAACACCAAGCTCCCACCAAAGACAGAGCCTGGCATTTTCCTTTGTTCTTTGAATGCACAGCAAATGTGATGAGATAAGAACAAGATTTACAGGCCTTTTTACAGAAAGGGTGCACTATGAAGGATACTGTTAATAAGGTTTAGGCAAGGTAAGGGACAAACTCAAGTTGGACAGCCTAAAACAAATAAGGCCAGCAAATTGAAAGCAACGAAATGTGAGTTAGAAACCACAAAGCCAATGGAATGCAACACGCGGAATGAATCCACAGGAAAGCTCTGTGAATGTACTTAAAAGGGCAGTCACACTATACTTTGCGGGGAACGTCCAGTATTTTAGACTAGTCTATATCTAGCAGAGGTGTGGCCACATCCGTCTCCCAGATAGTATGACAAGAAGCCCTGGAGAGGTCTCCATGTTGCAGGAAAGGTCTGTGCACCCATCTTATCAGTTTGCACCAGTCCCTATGGTCTAGAGCGTCTGGCACAAATCATGTCGTGTTAGTGTTAGGTGGCAGGCAAGAAATGGGACATTTAATGATTGTTTAAGGTGTTTGTAAATATGGAGTTGACCCGGGTGAAGATGATAGTCTGCCACAAAGGTTTGGACATCTTGCAGATGGCCGTCCAGAAATAAATCACCCAATTTTGAGACGCCTGCATTATGCCACTGACTGAGTCGCTTTGAGCACAGCCATCCTGTGTGAGTGGAAAGGCCTATCAAAGGTAGTGCACTGGGTTTCTTCGTGTCAGTAAGTTTACAGGTTCGAGCAAAGCAAGAGAAAGCTGTGCAGGATAACCCCAGATGGTGTTCTGTAGAATGGTCAGTAGGAAACAATTAGTAGTGCAGTAAGCCCTCCTTAAAGTCTTTACGGATAAACCCCTTCTCATGCGGGGGGCAGGCAGACAGTCAGCGAGCCACCTGTTGGACCTGTGCAGTTAAATAATAGTGTTTTAAGTCAGGAAGGCCTAATCACCCGTAGTCACGGGTAGCTTTAGATTGGAAAGAGCTACCCGACGGCACCCCAGTAACCAAATCTGATGTGTGGCATGTCTGAAGAAGGAATGAGGGATGAGCAGGGGAAGGTTTGCAAAATACTACAATAAACAGGGTAGCACACCATCTTCACTAGTGCCACATGGTCCACTACAGAAAGTGGAAGAGAAGACCAAAAAGCAATTTGGGCTCGGAGGGACCATGTTGCTCTGCAGAGATTTCGATCCTGTAAATCAGTGGGGAAATGGTAGATATTAATCCCTGGGTATCAAAGGGTAGCTGATTCTCAGTTCAATCTGAGGTCTAATTGTATATAAAAAGGAAAACAGTACCATATGATAAAGAAACACTAATTACATTTTAAAATCTTCCTTATGTTCTTACATTTAGTTTGTGCAATTTACATCCCAAATATTTGGTCCACTAGTTTGGCTTTTGCTCAACTGCAAAACCATTTTAAGACATGGAGAGAGTGGGCAATTGCCTTGCACAAACTTGCAAGGGGTCTGGCCCCTGCTCACCCTTCATAAGCATGAACAGCGGACTACTGAACCAGAAGAGTTTGCCAAGGTGGGTTGGTGGCGCTTGTTCAACTACCTGACAGTGCCTCTTCTATTTCCCTACTGTCTGCAGAGACAAATCCCCAGGTACGCAATACCTTCCAATCCAATACTCTTGGAGGACCCATCTTGTCTGATTTTAGGAAGTGTCCCACCTTGTTCTTCTCTTCCTTATGTATCCATTCTCTTCCTTATTTATCCAGTTCTTAGCAACAACCCTTTGATTCAGTTGCTGCAGATCTGCCATCTGATCTCAATTTCATCCTCCTCTTTTATTATCTTTGATTGGTAGTGCAGGCCTCAGCTCAGAGATAAATGGAGAGTCCCAGACATACACTCTAGTGCTGTGAGACTACAGGCAAGTTGAGGGTACCTCACATCCTGACATTAGGTGTGAGACTGTCGCCCACACCATCTGCTCTGCCTCATTACTTTTTGTTTAGGTTGAGAGTCAACCAGAGGTTGAGGTGAGCCAGATGTGTTTGTTCAACTTGTTTAAAGTAGCATAAGGTTACTTATCTTAACGTTTCCCAGTTTGTTTGCCATGTGTTTTAATATGTTTAAAAACATAATCAAAATGTTGCTGTTGCTCTTTCTCCAAGAACGATTGGGTAGAATTGGGTAGGGGCGGTGGCCTTGATACAGTGCTCAATAGTGATGAAGGGTATTAATTTCCTACTGAACAAAGATGTAATGTGACACCTGAATGTAGCATACCAGGAGGCAATCACAAAAGGACCAAAGTGAATAAAAAGCACTATGTAAAAAAATAGTAAATAAATGCACTGATAACGCAATGGGGTATGGCCTCTTTTGGATGTGTCCATAAAACGGACATTTGCTGTCGAATTTTTATCCTGAATTTTTTTTTACAGTCCTGTCCAGAATTTGCCTCACTGCCAGGTGGTCACCCTAAACTGAAACTCTGGAAAACAAAAACACACACATACATACACACACACACACACACACACAAATATAAGATCATCTGTGTTTATCTATAATATTTGTGTCTAAAATGCAAACTCATATTCGTCCATGTGCCCTCACCGCTTCACTTGATTATATTACTGCAATTTAGAGACAATGGAGATAAAATAGCATCACACTACCAAAGGAAAAAATATTCCATAAACTTGCAAATCCACGCTCTAGGCTCCTCCACGTCTACTCTTCACCATCCTCGTGTCCTTACTCAGTGGAGGGGCCAGCTGGACAGGCAGGAAATTGAAAGTAAACATCCTGACACAGCCTGCGCTGAGCAGACCCTCCAGTGGCATGACTGAGTTGTCTTAGTCCACGTGGAACTCAAATAAAATGTGATGATTGCCGGAGCCCAGGCCATTCATCATTCTCTGGCTGTCGCAGCATTCGTCAGAATATTGAAGTTGCCAAATTAAAAGTAAGATCACTGGTGGTTGGCGGCACCAGTTGTTGCCGGAAAATCAGCAACAACCGGATGAACAAGTTACTTACCTTCGGTAACGCCTTTTCTGGTGGATACACTAGCTACCTGTGGATTCCTCACCTTATGAATTCTCCCAATACGCTGGCACTCAATGGAAATTTTTCTTCCCAGCTCTGCACATCGACAAGGACGTCACAACTGCCCGACTCCACGCGACTCCATCTGACGTCATCATGGCAATAAAATGTCCTCGCCGGTGTGCTGACATCAGTTTCCACCATTTTTTACTTGCCTTTGAGGCGAACAGGTTTTCACCGACTTCACAAACAATATATATACATCAATCAAATATAATACATAATATTTATTCAAATAAGAAGAGCAAAAACAAATATACATATACACTCAAAGAAACGTTGGTATGACCAGACCGGCAATGGGGAGGCGGGTTGGACTGTGAGGAACTACCTGTGGATTCCTCATCTCATGAATAGAGCCCCAAAGCAGTACCGCACTCGGAGGCGGGTGCCGGAATGATCACACCAAGAAATCCTGCCGCACAGATCGTGCAAAATGGCCGTCCCTCCTAACTTCTGAGTCTAAGCAATAATGCTTAGCGAAAGTGTGGAGGGACGCCCAAGTTGCATCCTTACAGATCTCAGCAACCGGGACACCTCTTGCCAAGGCAGAAGTGTTAGGCTTAGCCCTGGTGGAATGGGCCCTGATACCAACAGGTATTAATGCAAAAAATGACCCACCTGGACAATGTTCTCTTGTGGACTGCCATTTCTTTCCTCTTCCCCACATAGCCAATGAAGAGTTGATCGTCCACTCAAAACTCTCTGGTCCTTTCAATATAAAAGCTTAAAGCCTTCCTTGTGTTAAGCCGATGCAGTCTCTCCTCCTCTTTTGATGGATGGGGAGGAGGGTAAAATGACGGGAGCGTTATGCATTGCCCCATATGAAATGAAATAACTACCTTTGGTAGGAAGGCCTCCCTGGTTCTCAGCACCACCTTGTCTGCATGAAAGGATGTAAAAGGAGGTTTTACACTAAGAGCCTGTAGCTCACTCACACGCTTAGCAGACGTGATGGCTGTGAGGAAAATAGGCTTCAAAACCAATAACCTTAATGGGCAAGAATGCAAAGGTTCAAATGGTGAACCCATCAGAAAAGTGAGAACTAAATTCAAGTCCCACTGAGGCTTCACAAACGGAGTGAGAGGAAACCACTTAAGGAACCTAAGAACTATAGGGGACTTAAATAAGGAAGGTTGATCAGGAAGGCAAAGAAAAGCCAACAGCGCTGATAAATAGCCTTTCACCATTGCAACTGCGCAACCCTTCTGTGCCAATGAAAGTGCAAAAATCAAAACATCAGATAAATGGGCTTTTAAGGGATCAATTTGTCTCTCTCCACACCAAGTAACAAATTTCGTCCATCTTCCGGCATAGACAGCCTTGGTGGAGTGTCGCCTGGCCGATAAAATAACGTCCACCACTTCTGGCGGGAGAGAAGAATAATTCAGATTGCCCCGTTCAATCTCCAGGCATGTAGGTGCAGGGTCTGGAGGTGGGGATGTAGAACCTCCCCCTGCGAGAGGAGATCTACCCTGTGAGGGAGACGGTGCGGAGGGCACAGTGAGAATTGGAGAAGGTCTGCGTACCATACCTTTCTCGGCCAATCCATAGCTATTAAGATAATTTTGGCCCGGTCTTGGCAAATCTTCCTCAGAACCAGAGGAATCAAGGGTATGGGGGGAAACGCGTAAAGCAACTGGCCGTACCAGGTCTTCTGAAACGCGTCCCCCCAACACTCCTTGCACCGGATACTGGAGGCTGCAGAACGACGGGCAGTGCCCGTTCTCCCGAGTGGCAAACAGGTCTACCCGAGTAAACCCCCACATCTGGAAGAAGTAATGGATCAGGTCTGGATGAAGCCGCCACTCGTGATAGGCCGAAATTACGACTGAGATCGTCCGCACACACAATCAGAACTCCAGCCAGAGCAAATCCAATGGTCCTGAGCCCAGGACAAGAGCTGCAGAGCCCCTCTGCAGAGAAGGTACGACCCTACTCCTCCCTGCTTGTTGATGTACCACATCACGGTAGTGTTGTCCGTCAGGACTTGAACCGACTGACCGCAAAGGGAGGGGTGTGGGAGGAAGGCCTTGAGAGCCAGACATATCGCCCGCAATTCCAACAGATTGATATGAAACATCTGTCCCACTGGAAACCAATGACCTTTGACCTCCAGGATCTCCTGATTATGCTCCCCCACCCTAGAGTGGAAGCATCCGTTATGACTGTGGCCACTGGAGGCGGTAGTGAAAACGGCCTTCCTTGGGAAAGCTTGCCATCCAGAGCCCACCATCGTAGATCTGCTGCAGCATCTCTGGAGATCGTTAGCGACTCCTCGAGATCCCCTTTGTGTTGAAACCACTGCCTATGGAGGCACCAGTGAAGAGCCCTCATGTGCCAGCGTGCATGAGTGACCAACAGAATGCAAGAGGCGGACAGACCAAGCAGACGCACGACCTTGAAGACTGAACAACTGCTCCATTTCGAAACATTGGAATCAACGCCTGAATGTCCTGCATCTGCTGAGGCGGAGGAAAGGCCCGATCCAACGTTGTGTCCAGTACTGCCCCTATGAACCGGAGGCACTGAGTGGGCTCCAGGTAAGATTTGGGCACGTTTATCGAAAAACTCAGATCGAACAACAACCGGGTTGTCATCTGCAGGAGACTTGGCTTTGATCAACAAGTCATCCAGATAAGGGAATACCAATATTCCCTTCCTCTTGAGATTTGCTGCTACCACCACCATCACCTTCGTGAAGACTCGAGGTGCTGAAGTAAGACCAAAAGGAAGGACCACAAACTGGTAGTGTTGCGACCCTACCACAAACCGGAGATACTTCCTGGGCAACTTCAGAATGGGATATGAAAGTAAGCATCCTGTAAGTCAACAGACACCATCCAATCCTCTTTGTTCGGCACCAGAAGCACCTGCACTAGGGTCAGAATTTTGAATTTCTCCTGTTTGAGGAACCAACTCAAAACCCTCAGGTCCAGGATAGGCCTCAACCGTCCATCCTTCTTGGGGATCAGGAAGTATCTTGAATAACAACCCTGACCCCTTTCCTGCTCTGGAACAAACTCCACTGCCCCTTTCGATAAAAGGACTAGAACTTCCTGCTGCAACAACAGGAGATGGTCTTCTGTGCAAAAGGATGGGCGGGGAGGGAAAGAAGGAGGATACTCCCGAAAAGGAAGGGCATAACCTTTCCCCACAACGTTGAGAACCCAGGAGTCCAATGTGACTAACTCACACTCGCGCAGAAAATAAAATAACCTTCCACCTACAGGAGAAGCATGAGACATAATGGGCGGAAAACTAAGGCTGCTTTCCTTGCTGCGTTCCCCCCTGAGGAAGAGGAGGAGGCAGTGTGCTGGCGGGTGGATCCTCTTGTTCTAACCCTACCCCGCCCTCTAAAAGACCTATGGGGCAGGCTTGAAGGCTGCTGGGCTGCCGACTGACGTCTCCCACAAAAGGAAGTTCCTCTCCCGAACCCCCTAAACCTTCTGAAAGACCTGAATGTGTTGGCAGTAGCCCTGCTTTCCTTAAAACACTCTAAAGCAGAGTCAGCTTTAGCTCCAAATAATTTGTCCCCATCAAAAGGTAGGTCCAAAAGGGTCATCTGGACATCTGTAGAGAATCCTGAAGATCTCAACCACGCATGCCTCCAGGTGACAATAGAAGTGCCCATCATCCTGGCCACAGAGTTTGTAGTATCCAGGCCCAACTGGATGGCTTGCCTAGCTGCAGCCTGCGCATCCGACAGAAGTCCCTGCAATTCTAGAGGCAGATCAGGTACCACAGTTTTAGCTGCGTCCATCAGGGCATGAATGTACCTGCCCAATGAACGAGTTACTTACCTTCGGTAACGACTTTTCTGGTGGATACATTAGCTACCTGTGGATTCCTCACCTAATGAATACTCCCATGGCGCCAGCATTCGACGGAAATCTTCTTACTAGTCTCTGCACGTCGACGAGGACGTCACTCTAGCCCACGCGACGCCGTCTGACGTCATACAGGCAATAAGAGGTCCTCGACGACGTGCGGACGTCAGTACCAATCATTTTTTACGTGCATGAGAACAACCAGGCAATGCAATGAAAGAGCAAGGCAACATCCCATTATATTGTAAAAATACACAACATTGCATGAATAACTGTAAATCTTTTATATATATATATATATATATATATATATAAAACTCTCTCTTTTTTTTTTTTTTTAAATATATACACACATCAAGTATATACACAAAGATATATACATATATACATATATATAAATATATTATATACAACATCTATTGCACCCTCAAAGACCAAGAGGAGCGCACTCAAGGATTACTTGGAAAGACCAGAAAGGCAACGGGGAGGCGGGTGGGACCGTGAGGAATCCACAGGTAGCTAATGTATCCACCAGAAAAGTCGTTACCGAAGGTAAGTAACTCGTTCTTCTGATGGATACAACTACCTGTGGATTCCTCACCTAATGAATAGAGTCGCAAAGCAGTACCACGCCCGGCGGTGGGTGCCTAAATGGTCAAACCAAGAAATCCTGCAGCACTGACCGTGCAAAATGGCCGTCCCTTCTAACCTCAGAATCCAAACAGTAATGTTTTGCAAAAGTGTGAAGGGACGACCAAGTTGCGGCCTTGCAGATTTCAACCACAGGAACACCCCTGGCCAAGGCCGAAGTGGCCGACTTAGCTCTGGTGGAATGAGCTCTAATGCCCTCAGGAGGATCCTTCTTTGCCAAAGAGTAACAGATTTTAATGCAAAGAACAACCCACCTGGATAGTGTTCTCTTGTGGACTGCCTTTCCTCTCCTCTTGCCCACGTATCCAATAAACAGCTGATCCTCCAGCCTGAAATCCTTTGTTCTATCAATAAAGAAGCTCAACGCTCTCTTTGGGTCCAGACGGTGCAGTCTTTCTTCCTCTTTGGAAGGATGAGGCGGAGGATAGAACGTGGACAAAGTAATTGCCTGAGCCAAATGGAAGGGTGAAACAACCTTCGGGAGGAAAGCAGCCTTGGTCCTCAACACCACCTTATCCCCATAAAAAGTTGTATAAGGGGGCTTTACTGATAAGGCCTGCAACTCACTCACTCTCCTTGCTGATGTTATAGCTATCAGGAAGACTGTTTTTAAAAACAAATACCTTAAGGGGCAAGAATGCATAGGTTCAAAAGGGGACCCCATAAGGAAAGTCAGGACCAAGGACAAATCCCATTGCGGCATAACGAATGGCTTTGGAGGATATTTATTTAGAAGACCTTTCAGGAATCTGATAACAATAGGGGACTTAAATAAAGATGGTTGGTCTGGAAGACATATGAAGGCTGACAAGGCCGATAAATAACCCTTAATGGTAGCCACTGCACAACCTTTCTGCGCTAGAGACAGAGCAAAAGACAAAACGTCCGATAGATGAGCATGCAAAGGATCAATCTGCCTCTCTCCACACCACGCAACAAATTAAGACCATCTATTAGCGTAGACAGATTTAGTGGAGTGTCGCCTGGCCGCTAATATAACATCCACTACCTCAGGCGGGAGAGAGAAGGAACTCAGGTTGCCCCGTTCAATCTCCAGGCATGTAGGTGCAGACTCTGGAGGTTGGGGTGTAGAACCTGCCCCTGCGACTGCGAGAGGAGGTCTGCCCTGAAAGGGAGATGGAGCGGAGGGCACATTGAGAGTTGGAGAAGGTCGGAGTACCATACCCTCCTTGGCCAATCCGGAGCTATTAGGATGACTAGAGCCCGGTCCTGGCGAATCTTCCTCAATACTCGAGGAATCAAGGGTATGGGAGGAAACGCGTAAAGCAACTGGCCGCACCAGGTTATTTGAAACGCGTCCCCCAACGCTCCCTGCATCGGATACTGGAGGCTGCAGAATAACGGACAATGTGCGTTCTCTCGAGTGGCAAACAGATCTACCCGAGGAAACCCCCACCTCTGGAAGATTAAACGGACTTGATCTGGATGGAGACGCCACTCGTGGTCTGCCGAGAATTGGCGACTGAGACTGTCCGCACGCACGTTCAAGACTCCGGCCAGATGGTTTGCTATCAAGCAAATCTGATGGTCCTTTGCCCAGGACCATAGTCGAAGAGCTTCTCTGCAGAGAAGGTACGACCCCACTCCTCCCTGCTTGTTTATGTACCACATCGTGGTAGTATTGTCCGTTAGGACCTGTACCGACTGACCACGAAGGGAAGGGAGGAAGGCCTTGAGAGCCAGACGTACAGCCCGTAACTCTAACAGATTGATGTGAAACATCTGTTCCTCTGGAGACCAAAGACCTTTGATCTCCAGATCCCCCAGATGAGCTCCCCACCCTAGAGTGGAAGCATCCGTTATGACTGTGGCCACTGGTGGCGACTGCTGGAACGGCTTTCCTTGTGAAAGATTGTTGCTTGCAATCCACCACTTCAAATCCACAGCAGCATCTCTGGAGATCTTGACAGTACTCTCTAGATCCCCTTTGTGTTGAGACCACTGCCTTCGGAGGCACCACTGAAGAGCCCTCATGTGCCAGCGAGCATGCGTGACCAACAGAATGCAGGAGGCAAACAGACCGAGCAGACGAAGGACCTTGAGGACTGGAACTACCGCTCCATTTCGAAACATTGGAACCAAATCCTGAATATCTTGAATCCGCTGAGGCGGAGGAAAGGCCGACCCAATGTTGTATCCAGTACTGCCCCTATGAACAGGAGGCGCTGAGAGGGCTCTAGGTGAGATTTGGGCTCGTTCACCGAAAAACCCAGGTCGAACAACAACTGGGTTGTTGACTGCAGATGATGCGACACAAGCTCCGGGGACTTGGCTTTGATCAACCAGTCGTCCAAGTAAGGGAATACTGCTATCCCCTTCCTTCTGAGTTCTGCCGCAACCACCGACATCACCTTCGTGAAGACTCGAGGTGCTGAAGTAAGACCAAACGGAAGGACCGCAAACTGATAGTGTTGCGATCCCACCACAAACCGGAGATACTTCCTGTGTGACTTGAGTATCGGGATATGAAAGCAAGCATCCTGCAAGTCGACAGACACCATCCAGTCTTCCTTGTTCAACGCCAAAAGCACCTGTGCTAGGGTCAGCATCATGAATTTTTCCTGCTTGAGGAACCAATTCAAGATCCTCAGGTCCAGAATTGGTCTCAAACGACCATCCTTCTTGGGAATCAGGAAATACCTTGAGTAACATCCTCGACCCCTTTCCTGCTCTGGGACCAACTCCACCGCGCCCTTGGAAAGGAGGGCTTGTACCTCCTGTTCTAGCAACAGGAGGTGTTCTTCTGAACAATAAGAAGGGCGGGGCGGGATGAGGGGCGGGAACTCCCGAAAGGGAAGGGTGTAGCCTTTTCCCACAATACTGAGAACCCAAGTGTCCGTTGTAACAGTCTTCCATTTGGTGAGAAAATGCTGTAATCTTCCCCCTACAGGAGAGGAGTGAGTGGGAAATGGTGGAAGCCTAAGGCTGCTTCCCCTGCTGCACCCCGCCAGAGGATGAGGAAGAGGCAGAGTGCTGCTGAGAGGCTCCTCTGGTGCGGACCCTACCTCTCCCCCTGAAAGATCTATAGGGATGGGAAGAGGCAGGTTGCTGATATCTTCCCCGAAAGGAAGAGGAGGAAGAGCCACGCCCAAATCCACGAAACCTCCTGAAAAATCTGGTAGAGGCCGTGGAAGAAGGAGCTTGGAGCCCTAACGACTTAGCCGTGGCCCTGCTTTACTTAAAACGTTCCAAGGCCGAATCAGCCTTGGCTCCAAACAGTTTGTCCCCATCAAACGGGAGATCCAACAATGTGGACTGTACATCTGCAGAAAAGCCTGAGTTACGGAGCCAGGCCTGTCTCCTTGCCACCACAGTTGTGCCCATTGCTCTGGCTACCGAGTCGGTGGTATCCAGTCCCGTCTGGATAATCTGGGTCGCAGCAGCCTGGGCATTTGAGACAAGATCCAAAAGACCCTGGGGAAGCTCTGTAAACGATGAGGAAATGTCATCCATCAGAGCATGAATATACCTCCCCAGGATACAGGTTGCATTGGTGGCTTTTAACGCCAGACTGCAGGACGAAAAAATTTTCTTCGACTGTGCCTCTAGCTTCTTTGAATCTCTGTCCCCAGGCACCGTCGGGAAAGAACCAGGCGCTGACTTGGCTGAACAGGAGGCCTGCACCACCAAGCTCTCCGGCGTAGGGTGCCTAGATAGAAACCCAGGGTCCGTCGGAGCCGCCCGATACCTCCTGGCCACGGCTCTGTGAACTGCTGGGGAAGATGCCGGCCTCTTCCACACCTCTATCACCGGATCCAGCAGAGCGTCATTAAATGGCAACAGAGGCTCCGCCGCAGCTGAGGCCGGATGTAGCACCTCTGTTAAAAGGTTTTGTTTAGCCTCCACCACCGGCAAAGGCAGGTCCAAAAAACTAGCTGCCTTCCGTACCACTGCATGAAAGGAAGCAGCCTCCTCAGTATACTCCCCCGGGGACGAAAGATCCCACTCAGGGGAAGTGTCCAGCCCACTGGCCGACTCCAGTCCACGCAGCCCATCACCCGAGTCCTCTAGCTCTCCTTCCTCCAGGGCTCGTTGGTACTCCTGCTCTTCTAATACACGGAGAGCACGTCTCCTGGAATGAAGTCGCTGTTCAATACGCGGAGTCGACAATGCCTCCGCCGAAGTCGAAGATCGGCGCCGATCTTCAGAAGCCACCGACGCCGCGTCCGGCGCCACAGGTAACTTCGGCGCCGACAAAAGAGCAGCTGAAGCAGATGGACCCACCGGAGTCACAGGCCGAAATCCCGACTTCGACGTCGACGGGATGGAAATCCCTGGGGCCCATCCTTCTGAAGCCACCGGAGCGGCCACCGGCCCCGACACTGGCGCCGAGCCCACGTTCCCAAAAGGGAGAAAGGGCATAAAGGGTGCCGGCCGAAGAGGCGCAGGATCACCCAAAGAAAAGGCCAAAGGCCCAGCCGGAGCACCCCCTGGAGCCATCTGTTGGAAGATGGCATACATCGCATTCAAGAATGCGGAACTATCGGCTCCAGGTGTGGGAAAAGCCGGATACTGAGGTTCCTGTCTCGGAGGCGACCCCGACGCCGGCCTCGGCGTCTGCGCCGGAGAAAACACCTGAGGCTCCAATACCTCAATCACCGACGCCTGTCCAGGTGAAGTCGGAGACGCCGGAGAGGGCAACGGCGTCGAAGGATGCGGCGTAACCGTGGGACTGATCTCCCATGTCCTTCGGCGCCGATCCGAAGACCTGGAACGAGTCTCCTTCGAATGACGCCGAGATTCTCTACGGCGCCGGGAGTCTCGATGACGCCGATGTCTTGGAGAAGAAGACTTCTTGTGATGCTTCTCCTTCGATTTAGCCATAAACAGCTTCGCCTCACGTTCCTTGAGGGCCTTTGGATTCATGTGCTGGCATGAATCACAAGTCGAGACGTCGTGGTCGGAGCTCAAACACCAAAGGCAATCGGAATGAGGATCCGTCACCGACATCTTGCCTCCACACTCACGACAAGGCTTAAATCCAGACTTTCTCTGCGACATTATTACCACAGCGAAAGACTACGCAGCAAAAATACACTGTAACCAAAAAAGTAACAGTTGCTCCCTCGAAGATAACCGTTTCGAATGCACGGAAAAAAGGGAACTGACGTCCGCACGTCGTCGAGGACCTCTTATTGCCTGTATGACGTCAGACGGCGTCGCATGGGCTAGAGTGACGTCCTCGTCGACGTGCAGAGACTAGTAAGAAGAGTTCCGTCGAATGCTGGCGCCATGGGAGTATTCATTAGGTGAGGAATCCACAGGTAGTTGTATCCATCAGAAATATGCTGCAGGATTAAAAAGTATTTTTGGCCGACTGCTCCATCCTCTTGGACTCCCTGTCTGAAGGTGTAGCAGGGAAGGAACCTGGAGCCAAATGAGAGGAGCATGAAGCCTGGACCACTAGACTCTCCAGGATTCGGATGTTGTGACAGGAACCCTGGATCGCCCGGAGCCACCCTGTACCTTCTTGCCACTGATCTGTTAACAGCTGACTACGTCACAGGCTTCTTCCAGACTTCCAGAATGGGCTCTGTGAGAGCATTGTTAAAAGGAAGTAGTGGTTCCGCAGCAGCTGAAGCAGGATGCAGGACCTCAGTCAAGATGTTGGTCTTAACCTCTGCAGCAGGTAGTGGGAAGTCCAGGAACTCTGCTGCCTTTCTTACCACTGAATGAAAAGAGGCCGCCTCTTCTGTGTATTCTCCTGGAGAGGCTAGATCCCACTAAGGGGAAGTGTCTAAACCACTTGCCGAGTCCAAGCCCTGATAGTCCCCCAGGGGCTCAGCAACTTCTCCTTCCTCCAGGAGCTGTCTGTGATATTCCTGCTCCTCTAAGAGCCTCAGTGCTCTCCTCCTAGATCTTAACCTGGCCTCTAATCTCGGCGTCAGCATGGAATTTGCCAACGTCGACGACATCGGCTTCAAGAGTGACTGACAACCAGCAGACACACCCGGATCTCCGGATTCATCCGGTGCCGGAACCAAATCCATCAGCGCTGTAGACTCTCGGGCCGCTTCACCGGCATCAATCGAACCTGGGGCAACGTCATCGGCTCCACTGGTCTAGCAGGTGAAGACATCGGTGTCAAAGGTCTTCCAGGCGATGCCATCAGCACCGGAACCACACCCCCGCAGAATAAAAGGGCATAAATGGCGCCGGCTTGTATGGAGCCGGAGTGCCCAATGTAAAGGCCAAAGGACCTGTGGGACCAGCTGGTGCACCACCAGGAGCCATGGTGTTAAAGATATTAAACATGGCATTCAGAAATGCCGCTGGAGTGGGGAAGGTTGGATACTGCTGCTCCTCCTGCGGAGTCAGTGCCGGATCTGGAACATCCGACTGTGCTCAAGGTGAGAAGCGAGGACTTCCCTGAGGCTCAACCACCTCGAATACTGACGGCACCGGAGAAGCCTGAGGACTCTGCTGTGGAGTCACCGTCGAACTCACCTCCCACGTCGCACGACGCCGACTGGATGGAGATCTCGACCGAGACCGACCTCTATGCAAACGACGCCAGGAATGATGTCAACACCGTTTCTTATGCGACCTCGAGGATTTTCAGGAAGAAGACCTCCGATGACGCCTGCCCTTCTTTGCCCTGGCCAAAAATAATTTGGCCTCCCTCTCCTTGAGCGCCTTCGGGTTCATCTTCTGGCAGAACCCACACTCCTCTATGTAGTACTCAGAACTCAAGCACCACAGACAATCATTGTGTGGATCGGTCACAGACATGCGACCCCCGCACTCCCGACACGGTTTAAAACCGGATTTCCTAGGGGGAGACATTGTAACAAAAATCAACACCTTCAACAACAGTAGCCTTTCCCAAGAGCTAGGAGAAAACCATTATGCTTCGAAGGCACGGAAAAAAGGGAACTGACGTCAGCACGGCAGCGAGGACCTTTTATAGCCACGATGATGTCAGACGGAGTCGCGTGGAGTTGGGCAATTGTGACGTTCTCGTCGACGTGTAGAGGTGGGAAGAACAACTTCTGTTGAATGTTGGCGCATTGTGAAAATTCATAAGTTGAGGAATCCACAGGGAGCTGTATCCATCAGAAAATTCTATTTGACAGACCTAGCATTGCAGGCCACATGACAGACTGAGACAGAAATGGCAGATCTCAGTTGCTATACAGTCAGCTGAGCCCAGCCCGCCGCGGTACGAATCCGAGGAAGAAACTAAATTATAATCATTTGTGTGTTCATCATGTGTCAGGCACTGCAGCCTAGGCAAGAGTTATTTTATTTAGCAAAAACAGTGCTGCAGATCTGACTCACAGCCAGTAGCACACTATCTCTGCACAGCACATTGAGACAAACATATAGCAGCGCCAGAGTGACAGACAGTTGTGACCGCCACAGGCTAACTCCGGGAGTCAACTGCTGGCTTACAACATTGCTACTGTCATCCCTTCAAAGACGCCCTGCCGTAGGAGCCGGATGGGCAGCCCCACAATGGCACGGCTGCTCCTCATTCTGCCGTGAGCACTTGGTTGCTGCACTGCTTTAATTAAATGCAGCTTTGCTGGTTGTGGCCACCCTGCTTCACACTTCATGGCACGCTAGGTGGTCGAGGCAATAAAAATGTGTGAATAATGCATTTTCGCGTGGACCACCACATTAAAATGTGTTAGTCTAACGCCTGATGCATGGTACTTGGCAGGAATGAACAGAATATATTGGTACATAGCTTCAGCACAAGTTCTCTCCCTGGAGTTGCACATAGCGTGGGTATTGCAATGCTCTGCCTCAGTTCATGTTGACTACAGTTTAGTGCGGAGTCACAGCAGAGACAACGGAGCATTCCCTCGTGTTTCCAAGGCTAGACACTGGGAAATTAGAGAGGAGAGATGTCCCTAGAGTTACACCAGTTTTACACTACTTATCTCTGCAAGCCAGAGAGCCCATGATATAGCAAGACCTGTAGTCAAATGAAACAAACCCCTTCAAATACAAGCACTGGCAATGCCAGTAGGTCTGGATTATTAATGAACGTGCTGCTTCAGTCACTGGTGAGTTTAGGCATTAAATAAGTCACCTATTTACTGTGTCACTTATGCTTGCACTCGGGCAGCAATTCATCCAATAAAATAATAAAAGTAGAATTAAGAAAACATGCAGCTGTCTAAAAAAAATAAAAGCTGGCATAAACATGGTATAAAAAATGAACTTAACATTAGAAGTGGATGCCATCTGGTAATGAAATTGTACATAGTGTGCAGTTTTAAAATTCTAACATGAAAATGTCACGTAAAAAACAAAATGTAGCTATCCTGGAGCAGTAAAACAATGGCTCAATATACACAATACCAAGATGAAGGTTCAGTAAATATTGCAATAACTGGTCCCTCGTACAATGGCATTGTGCATAGTCCATCATTGTGGTACAGGCCCAAAATGGCAGACATACTGCTTCTAAACAAAGGAGCCATCTTGGAATAGCAACACATTACTGACGATAGCATTTCAAGATAGAAGCTCGGTTAAGTAGTATTGGCTGCACAGCATGAAGTGCACTACAGCTGAAATGAGTGGTAAACAAGCAGCTTGGCACTACTGTCTGGGGAGTAGCAGGGTGCTCTAAAATACTAACGAAATAAGGAGAAGTATGCTGTTATGGACAGCCCTAGAATGCGAATGACACTGGAAAAGAAAAATGGCAGAATAGTTGTGACCCAAAGCACCCGATGTATGTGTATGAATGTAGAGATATGCATGTATTTATTTATTTTTAATTTTTTTCATTAAAAGAACCGGCACACAGATAAAGTGCCAGGTCCTTCTATGAGGGAGAGAAAGTTTATCACAGTGCAAATCTTCAAAATTGTAACATGCACCAAAGCCCATACCTGCTAAAGTAATATCTGAAACTCCCTGCAACAAATTGCCTGTCTACAATATAATAGTGATCCACTCTTGATGGCCTTTAGGTTTTATCAAATGCTTTTCAAAATAAATAAGTCAGGCTGAGTGTCTTGGTTGTAACTATTCATAATAAACAAATCAGATCTATACCTTCTCACTTAACGTCTCCAATGAACCAATCAAGCCTACATCCTTTATCATTGACTAGTCACCATAACCAACTTAGGCCAACTGTGTTGAGCATAAGGATTCCCACAAGGCAACTATAAGATATGCAGTCATACAATTACATACATACACAAAACTCCAGCTGGCAAAATAATACACATTTCCTCCTAAGAGCGTTAACAAGCATTATCAGTAAAAATCTTCTAGATGCAGATTTGTCAGCAGGGCTAACCAATAACAACTCCTTTGCACAGCTTAGTAGTCTGCGAGAATGCAGGTAAAACATGTTTCTACAGCTGTTACCACAATATAAAAACTATCCATCATTAAAAGCCCATTGGCTTTAAGAAATTCCTTTCACAATAAGTCAGACATACTGCCTTCATCATAACTTTTTTTGAGACGCAGAGTAAACCTATGGCGTCACTGAACATATGTCTTCGAACTACACCAATCAGTCCTACAGCCTATATTACTGGGTTCCCACCATAACAAACTCAAGGCTACTGAACTAAGCGCTGGAATACAGGCTTTCATAGAAGGCAGCCAAAAGTCATACAGTCGTAAAATTACAAACATACACAAAATTACAGTAATTTTTTTAGATAACTTGTGCGAAAAAACCTCTCTGAAGGATCTGATACAGTAGAACAATCCATCCTTAAATTCTTTTTGGCTCTAACATACTCTTTAACAAGTAATACATCAGATGTACTGCCTTCGCCATCATTTTTCATAATAAACAGATCAGACTAGGGCGATCAGATTTTGAGAACCAAACACCAGGACATTTAGCAAAGACAGAAGGAGGACTACAATTTGGCATATGGACAGCGTTCATTATCACAGAAAAACAGACGAGGCACAAAGGGAACAAACTAAATGCAATTTTTAAAACTAGTATCAAACCTGCTGATGAAACCTGATAACTATGTCCCCCTTGGAACACATAAAAATGTTCCTCCCTCTGTTTTCAATTTATCCACTGTGAAACAAGGACATTAGCTAAATTTGCCCAAATCTGCTGGAGCAGATAGTGTTAAACCAAGACTGTCCTAGCTAATCGGGCAGCCTGGTGATCCTATAAGAGACTTATAGCCTTTATCTCTGGCTTGTCAAGATAAACACATTGATCCTGCTGTATTGAGAATAAACTTTCACAAGGTGAAAAGTGCAATACAAGCACACTTAACGCAATATGCTGCACAGTCAAATGCTGTGCTTAAGATAATCAACATGTGGACACAGTTAAAACCTATCTCTTAGTAGTACTTCTGGAAGCTCTTTGTCTGATGAACTGTCCAGCCAGACCTAAAAATGAGACCCAATGGGCTGTAATGAAAACAGTAATAGGCTAGGAGAACAAAAGCAATGGGAGAAATGGCAATATGATGAGTAACAGGTATGATGCAATTCGGGGTGGCAGGCTCTCTAAACATGAGCCACAGACTAATTAAACGAGAATCAGCCTGACGCAACACCAGAAGCAGTACTGCATGTACCAGGTGTACATAAACAGTGAGACAGCGCCAATGTCATCTGCACCATGAGTACAGACAACTTGTACCAGGAGTAGTATTGACGGCACCAATGCACATACAGTTTGAAAACTGCAGTGCTACCTGCAATCCGTGTAAAGAATCCATTTGACATCAGCAGAACTTCTTGTGCTACTTGCAAACAGCAGTGTGAAAGCAGCATTTCCACCTGCAACAGTAGTACACCAAGTGTGCAATTGTAACAATACTGTCCACATGCTTTCTACTCCCTTAGAAACAGCACAGGTGCAAAACAAAAAGAAAAACAAGCATTTGCAATGCAATAGGTCTCGCATTTGCTGGAGTTAGAGCTACTGGCGTTGTAAATGCATAATTGGACTTTTCTTGCCATATAAATTGTTCAACCCTGCCACGTAATTTGGTCTTCTTTGTCACAAAATTCTAGTGGCCCTGCATATAACTAAAGCACTTCCATTTACCGTCTTCCTCTATCTGCAGCAAAAAAAGAAAATATTGCCATTGTTTATTTTATTGTTTTATATTATTATTTTGAGGACCCCAAGATGAACTAGACAAAAAGAGCACATTATGCGGTGATTTAAGGGCAAAAATGTTTTTTAAAAGAAATGCACTGCAAAGCATTATGGGGAGAGTTTCCAAGTGCAGCAAATATTGTAGTGTCTTGACTGCAATGCTCAAAATAGCCCCTAGAGGACACCTTTAGAAAAATTGCATTTGTAAGAAACATTATCATGGAACCATATAGTCAGCCTCTGAGGGCACATCAACATGTAAACAGAATAGAAAAAAGTAATGTAGTGTAACCATATATGTAGCCGCTAGAGAGTGTAGTGCCTTACACATTTTGAGACTCAGCAGTCCTACTGCAATATTATTACAAAGAAGGCCATTAAAATACAAGCTACTCCCAGCTGTAAAACAAAAGTTCCAGCCACAAGAGAGCTTACAAAGACTTTAAATGGTGGGAGAATTTACTATTTTGAGCCCCCTCACCAACTTAGTGTGGAGACTCAAAGATGACCTAAACAGAAAGAGCGTGTCGTACTGAACGTTTCTGTGGTGGTCCTATTGTCCTAGGACCACCACAGGCTGAGTTATGGGCACAAATGTTTTGAAAAAGAAATGCCTGCAAAACATTATGGGGATACCTTCTCCAAGTGCAGTGAATATTGTAGTATCGGCTCTCCAGCTGTGCCGGGAGACCCGCATTGAGGTTTCTGTTTTTTTTTTTTTTTACTGTTGTAACTGCTCCAGCTTGTATATTTGCAACAGCTAAACTTGTAAGTGGAAGTCATGTAAAGTATTTCTTAGATCAAGTTTGCGCTATATGAAACTTCACTGTTATGCAAAGCGCACGTTCGATTGAGTCGGCGCTATATGAAACTTTAAGTACTCATGTAAAGCGTTTCTCTGAGTTTGCGCTCTATGAACCTTTGTAAAACAAAACAAAAAAATAAATAAATAAATAAATAAAAAAGAAACAGCGGCATGCCCAAAACAAGGAAGAGGAAGAAACAACATATGGCCACGCAGCACGAAGCAGTAGGGCAAAATAAACAAATGGTGCACCACACTAAGGTATATGGCCGATCGTACAATAATCCATGTAACAGGATCAGTCTCCAAGGTGGTAACAAAGGAGCCTCAAGGCAGGACAAACGTAAAGCATTCCCCTACGAAATCAGGGAATTTTGAAAGGCAGGCCAAAGATCTAATGAAACTGATGGGCGTGGCCCACAGAATACATTACAACATGAAAAGAAGAGCAGCACTTGCGTGCTGCTAAACTCAACCTAAAAAGGGACTGACAGGCTGAAACCAAACTCCTAGAAATCCATGGCAAGGTGAAATCATCACACTTATGTCACAAGTCAATTCTCAAAATTGTTCTTTCAAAGAAACTAGTCCGGGCAATCAAACGGTGGAGTTAACAGGAAATAAACCTGCCTACTAATTTTGAACAACAGAAAGGGTGGTGCCAGGTTGTATGCAGAAGATATGAGATCCTTAATAGTCTAGTTGTGAACGAGAACTAATCCTGAGTAGTGGAGTTTATTCTGTGCAAGAAAGGAGATAAGCTGACTCTAAGGTAGGTTGTCCCTGATCAAAATCAATGCTGTTGTGATTAAAAGTGCCAGAAGGTACTATTCCTTTTTGAGGCAAGTTTGATTTCTTGCCCGAATCCTGGTAGGCAGACAAAAGTTTATGTGGAGTTATTTATTGACATTGTGTTTTGTTTTGAACTGTAATGTAGGAGAGGCAATGACACCCACCAATGAAGTGCTGGTGGACAATGGCTTACATACGGGTGTGTACCTTGAAGAATGGCATAAATTTACCATGAATTATAAAAAGTTTTAATTTTGTATCAATGGTACTTTTGATGTGAAAAAATGGGTGCTTAATTTCAACCATGATACCTCAAATTCTCAGTCAATAGCTGTGAAGTTTGAAGCAGTGAATGAGTAGGATTATGTGTAAATGAGAGAACACATAAGAAAATGCTGAAGGGTAAAATCGGAAAAGCTGTTAACCACTGGTTGGATGTGAGATTGTGTTTACGGAAGAAGGGTGGAGAGAGAGAATATGCTGGAGACTGTGGGTTTGTTTCCTGCGATTGTGGATGATTCAGACAAAAAGAGAACAAACAATGACAGAAAAAATAAAGATGAAAAAGGAATGAAAATAAAGGAATTAGAGTGAGTTTAAGAGAGAAGATGAACGCATGGATTGTCTGCTGGCTGATGTTAGACCACCCTTGTATAGGGAGGGTCACACACAAGGATAAGAAGTGAGAGCAGGAGGGGCAAATGTAAGGAGAGAGGAACCACAGCCTGGTCCATCTTCAAAAAGTGAGACAGTAAAGGTGGAAATTAATATTACCATTTTCAAACTTAATGATTGTTTAATGACTACATTTGAAAAATTTAGAATGAAACTGAAATACAGGAACGAAAGATTGAGGTTTTACGAGGTAATCTGAAAGAGCTACTCAATATTACTAGATAATTTGTAGACTTTTACTAAAAATATCCTAAAGCACAGAAGGGAGCCAGAAAACTGGTATCCTTAGGTAAAGCAAATTATTTCAATGGTACGTTGGGAGGATTTAGAGGTGTTAGTTTCATTTGTAGTACCTAAAGATTTGAGATTTGTGGACCAGGTGTAATACTATATTTAGTTCAAAGGACTGAGGAAGAACCACAGAGAGTTAGTCGGAGTAATATGCTTTTTTCTACTGTCATGGAGAAATATGAACAGGTTATTGAGCATCCAAAAGTAGAGGTTCCACAGAAACAAATCAATTGGTTGAGAATCACAAGAGAGATGCAAATTTCAGATGAATTAGTGCATACATATTAGGAGATATTGATTCAGATTTAAAGGCAAAAAAGAAAAGATGATGGACAGAATGCCGAACAATGCCAGGCCAAGTTCTCTCTGGACGGGAAACAAGCATCTTGGGGATGGTTTTGGGGTATCACCCCCTAATCAACCAGGCTAGCCACCCACGTCTGTGCATACCACTTAGGGAGACAAAGCCTAAAAGAACAGATCATGGACGGAATGCGTGTCAATACAAACATTCATCCCCAGTCACAGAGAGCTGGGTTTAATCCATCATTTTTTTGCCCACCACGCCACCCCAGTCTGGACCCAGCTATATGCAAATCAGTCTTAACCTTGCTACCCATGGGAACAGTCCAGCCCGAACTGCCAGGCCAAGTTCTCCCTGGACGGGAAACAAGCATCTTGGGACCGGTTTTGTGGTATCACCCACTCATCAGCCAGGCTAGCTTGAATCCAGTGGTGCAGTGAGCACAGGACTTACGTCTGTGCATATCCTTACCACTTAGAGCGACAAAGACTAAAAGAACAGATGATGGACAGAATGCTGTTCAATGCAAACATTCATCCCCAGTCACAGAGATCTGGGTTTAATCCATTGTTTTTGTTGCCCACCACACCACCTCAGTTTGAACTCAGCCATATGCAAATCAGTCTTAACTCTGCTCCCCATGGGGTCATGAAAGCATAAACTTCAAACAATAACATATAGCAAGTGCAACCATTCACCCCGTGGATACCCCCCTGCCCTCAAGACCCACCCCACCACTTCAGAAGATGTGCCTCTAGGCCTCTGTTGTCATTTAAGTAATACCATGGCCATTGATATCATTGTCCAAGCAGCTGTCAAAATACTGAATGGGCGCCAAGATTAGGTCCCTGTATTCTGCCCAAAGCCATATTTTGTGGTGTTTATAAGAGCAGCCCCTTGCCAGGTACACAGGAATATCAAGTTCCATATAATGATCTAGTCCTCGTTTCCACGCTCTAAGAGACTGAACAGAGTCTAATTTCCAGACCTGTGCGATATCTCTTTTGGCCGTGACAAGGCCCAGGAAGAGGCACACCCTCTTGTATTTATTGCCTCCAAACCCATCCGTAATATAAAGCAATATTAGTTTAGGGTCTAGCAGGGTGGACCAGGAGAGCACCTCACCCAGAGAGACGGTGCCCCCCCTCCAAAAGTGAGCCAGTGCTGTGCAGTTCCATACCATGTGTGGAAATGTGCCCTCCGCTGTCTGGCACTCATGCACAGCAGAAACTCCATCATCCCCGTACGGCACAGGTGGTGTCTTGTGTAAAAGGCTCTATGTAGAGTTTTAAGTTAGATGAGACAGAGGTGTGCCAAAATGGCTGCCCCACGTGGTGCCTTTAAGGAGCTCTGTTAGAATCTTAGCAGAATTTTGTGTTACAATAATCGGTTCCTCATGTCCGTATGTTCGGATTTTTGGGGGTATCTAAGCTGCTGATTTATATGTTTGTGTAGGAAAATGGCTCCCTGTTGCAGTTACCCCCCCACTTTATGCCTGATATTGATGCTGAATTGACTGAGAGGTGTGCTGGGACCCTGCTAACCAGGCCCCAGCACCAGTGTTCTTTCACTTAAAAATGTACCATTGTTCCACAATTGGCACATCCCTGGCACATAGATAAGTCCCTTGTAAAAGGTACCAGTGGTACCAAGGGCCCTGTAACCAAGGAAGGTCCCCAAGGGCTGCAGCACATGTTGTGCCACCCTAAGGGGCCCCTCACCTAACACATGCAGGCTGCCATTGTAGATTCTTTTCATTGGTGGGGAGAAAAAGGCAAAGTCGACATGGCACTCCCCCCTCTAGATGCAATGCCCACAAAATACTGCCTGTGGCATAGGTAAGTCACCCCTCTAGCAGGCCTTACAGCCCTAAGGCAGGGTGCACTATACCACAGGCGAGGGCATAGCTGCATGAGCAATATGCCCCTACAGTGTCTAAGTCTATTCTTAGACATTGTAGGTACAGTGGGGTAATATTAAGTATATGGTCTGGGAGTTTGTCAAAACAAACTCCACTGTTCCATAATGGCTACACTGAATACTGGGAAGTTTGGTATCAAACTTCTCGGATTAATAAACCCACATTGATGCCAGTGTTGGATTTATTAACCAATGCACACAGAGGGCATCTTTGAGATGCCCCCTGTATTTTACCCAATCCTTCAGTGCAGGACTGACTGGTCTGTGCCAGCCTGCTGCTGAGAGACGAGTTTCTGACGCCCTGGGATGAGGGACTTTGTGCCCTCAGCAGCCATAAACAAAGCCTGCTCTGGGTGGAGGTGCTTCACACCTCCCCCTGCAGGAACTGTAACACCTAGCAGTGAGCCTCAATGGCTCAGGCTTCGTGTTACAATGCCCCAGAGCACTCCAGCTAGTGGAGATGCCCACCCCCTGGACACAGCCCCCACTTTTGGCAGCAAGTCCAGGGGAGATAATGAGAAAAACAAGGAGGAGTCACCCACCGGTCAGGACAGCCCATAAGGTGTCCCGAGCAGAGGTGACCCCTGCCTTTAGAAATCCTCCATCTTGAGATTGGAGGATTCCCCCAATAGGATTAGGGATGTGCCCCCCTCCCCTCAGGGAGGAGGCACAAAGAGGGTGTAGCCACCTTCCAGGTCTGTAGCCATTGGCTGCTGCCCCCCTGACCTAAACACACCCCTAAATTCAGTATTTAGGGGCACCTCAGAACCCAGGAAATCAGATTCCTGCAACCTGAAGAAACAAGAAGGACTGCTGACCTACAAGCCCTGCAGAGAAGACGGAAGAAAACAACTGTTTTGGCCCCAGCCCTACCGGCCTATCTCCTGAGTCGAAAACCTGCAACAAGCGACGCATCCAACAGGGACCAGCGACCTCTGAAGCCTCAGAGGACTGCCCTGAACCCCGGGACCAAGAAACTCCTGTGAGCAGCGGCTCTGCTCAACAACAGCAACATCTTTGCAACAAAGAAGCAACTTTTAAAGAATTCACTCTTCCCGCCGGAAGCTTGAGACTTCACACTCTGCACCCGATGCCCCCGGCTCGATCCAGAGAACCAACACCACAGGGAGGACTCCCCGGCGACTGCGACCCAGTGAGTAGCCCGAGATGACCCCCCTGGACCCCCACAGCGACGCCTGCAGAGAGAATCCACAGGCTCACCCTGACCGCGACTGCCTGTAACAAGGGACCCGACGCCTGGACCAAGCACTGGACCCGCAGTCCCCAGGACCTGAAGCCACCGAACCTCAGTGCAGGAGTGACCCCCCAGGAGACCCTCTGCCTAGCTCAGGTGGTGGCTGTCCCGAGAAGCCCCCCTCTCTGTCTGCACCGCTAGAGTGACCCTCGGGTCCCTACCTTGAAACCTATTCAAAACCAGACACCTGCTTTGCACACTGCACCCGGCCGCCCCTGTGCCGCTGAGGGTGTGTTTTGTGTGCTTATTTGTGTCCCCCCCCAGTGCTCTACAAAACCCCCCTGGTCTGCCCCCGAGGACGTGGGTACTTACCTGCTGGCAGACTGGAACCAGAGCACCCCTGTTCTCCATAGGCGCCTATGTGTTTTGGGCACCACTTTGACCTCTGCGTCTGACCAGCCCTGAGCTGCTAGTGTGGTAACTTTGGGGTTGCCTTGAACCCCCAACGGTGGGCTGCCTATGCCCAGGAACTGAGACTTGTAAGTGTCTTACTTACCTCACAATCTAACCAATATTTACCTCCCCAGGAACGGTTGATTTTTGCACTGTCTACTTTTAAAATAGCTTATTGCCATTTTAACAAAAACTGTATATGTTATTGCTCGAATTCAAAGTTCCTAACTTGCCTGTGTGGAGTACTTTGCATTTTATGTATCTACTTCAAATCTTGAACTTGTGGTTCTAAAAATAAATTAAGAAAATATATTTTTCAATATAAATCCTATTGGCCTGGAGTTAGTCTGAGTGTGTGTTCCTCATTTATTGCCTGTGTGTGCACAACAAATGCTTAACACTACCCTCTAATAAGCCTACTGCTCGACCACCCTACCACAAAATAGATAATTAGAATTATCTAATTTTGCCACTATCTTACCTCTAAGGGGAACCCTTGGACTCTGTGCACACTATTTCTTACTTTGAAATAGTATATACAGAGCAACTTCCTACAGTTTGCATCTATTTTATTTGAGAGAGTGTTTTTAAATAAGATTGTTCCATGCAAAGAACGATTCTGCCAATCTAAAATACTTTTTTTTTATTTTCATAGTATTAATTGGAATCATAGTGATATTATACTTCCCTGTTAGACATGCTTCAATCAATATAGATTATGCACTACATAATAATACTAGAGATAGTAGATTAGATATTAATAAATGATGTGATAGTGACTTTGGAGAAAATACTTATGCAAATCTACTTAATACGTATGAGAGCATAATGATTCCTTTCAGGACCAAAAACAAATGCACTGCTGCCCTACACGTGCAGCTTCTGGTGAAACGTTTAGAAAAGAGGTGGCAAAAAGAAATCTGCAAGAAAGCATACACGGAGAAGAAGCTGTCGGGGCAATGCTGCGGGAAGAGTCCCAGGTCACGTGTAATCCAAAAGGAAGGTCCTGATAACCAAGAGAAGGTGTGCGGAGACGCTGCACACGAGGAGTCCAGGAGAGGCGAGACCATCTCATATGTTGCAAGAATCGTAAAGGCTGAGGAGAACTGAAGCCGCGGAAACGCCAGGAATCCCAGCCACGTTCCAGGAGGGACATGGATCTGGCAGGTATGTAAGACGCTGCAAGCCTGGGGATTACAGGGAGGGTCGCAGGAGACAAAAAAACAGACTTAATACCGGCGGGATTTGTTTAGTTTATTTCTTTTTTCTTTCCCTTCACTCCCCCACCATATTTGCTTCAGTGCTCACTTGGGGGCTGCTCAGTAATGGGGTAGAGTGTAAAGAATGTGTTCTGTTATGCGCACAAAAGCTCAGCATGGCTGGTGATGGATATACTCATATAACACTTCAGAAAGTGTACTTACTGCCACCCTCTTGTGTTTTCTTTGGGGCTATCAGTGTGGTGTTCGCCCTATGCCCCTCAGTACCTGGAAAGGGACAGAAGAAGCCTGTAAAGTACATTTTTGTGGACATAAAGAGTGTGGGGCGCACTTCTGCTTGGACCGGGGCAGCGCATCTACAAGCCCCAGATTTCAATGCGGCACCCCAGCAGGCCCGCCCTTTGCCATCTGGGCCCGGAGGCTCTTAACCCTTTCGCTGCCAGGCCTTTTCCTCCTGAGGTGCCAGGCCTTTTTTTGGTTATTTGGGGGCAGTTCGCGCTTAGGACCTCATAACTTTTTGTCCACATACGTTACGCATGCCAAATTTGCGTCCTTTTTTCCAACATCCTAGGGATTCTAGAGGTACCCAGAATTTGTGGGTTCCCCTGGAGGAGACAAAGAAATTAGCCAAAATACAGCAAAGATTTCGTTTTTTAATTTATTTTTTAAATGGGAAAAATGGCTGCAGAAGAAGGCTTGTGGTTTTTTTCTCTGACAATAGCATCAACAAAGGGTTTGTGGTGCTAAAAACACCATCTTCCCAGCTTTCAGAAACAGGCAGACTTGAATCAGAAAACCACCTTTTTCAACACAGTTTTGGCATTTTACTGGGACATACTCCATTTTTACTATTTTTCTGCTTTAAGCCTCCTTCCAGTTAGTGACAGAAATGGGTATGAAACCAATGATGGATCCCGGAAAGCTAAACATTTCTGAAAAGTAGACAAAATTCTGAATTCAGCAATGGGTCATTTATGTAGATCCTACAAGGTGTTCCTACAGAAAATAACAGCTGAAATAAAAAAATATTGAAATTGAGGTGAAAAAAACCAGCCATTTTTCTCCACGTTTTACACTGTAACTTTTCCCTGCGATGTCAGATTTTTTAAAGCAATATACTATTAAGTCTGCTGGACTCTTCGGGTTGCGGAGATATATACGGCTTGTAGGTTCATCAAGAACCCTAGGTACCCAGAGCCAATAAATGAGCTGCACCTTGCAATGGGTTTTCATTCTATACTGGGTATACAGCAATTATTTTGCTGAAATGTAAAGAGTGAAGAATAGGTATCAAGAAAACCTTTGTATTTCCAAAATGGGCACAAGATAAGATGTTGAGAAGCAGTGGTTATTTGCACCTCTCTGAATTTCGGGGTCCCCATGATAGCATGCGAATTACAGTGCATTTCTCAAATAGACATCTTTTTTACACACTGTCTTACATTTGGAAGGCAAAAATGTAGAGAAAGAAAATGGGCAATAATACTTGTTCTTCTATTCTATGTTCCCCCAAGTCTCCTGATGAAAATGGTACCTCAGTTGTGTGGGTGGGCCTAATGCCCACAACAGGAAATGCAACATGGACATCACATTTTTACATTGAAAGCCGACGTGTTTTTTGCAAACTGCCTATCTGTGGAGTTTGGCCTCTAGCTCAGTTAGCACCAAGGAAAACCTACCAAACCTGTGCATTTTTTAAACTAGACACTTAGGGGAATCCAGGATGGGGTGACTTGTGGGGTTCTCACCAGGTATGTTACCCAGAATCCTTTGTAAACCTCAAAATTTGGCAAAAAAAAAAAAACACCTTTTCCTTACATTTCGGTGACAGAAAGTTCTGGAATCTGAGAGGAGCCACAGATTTCCTGCCACCCAGTGTTCCCCCAAGTCTCCCAATAAAAATGGTACCTCTTTTGTGTGGGAAGGCCTAGTGCCCACGAAAGGAAATGCCCCAAAACACTATGTGGACAAATTATCAATTACAAAACTACCTGTTTTTGCTGGTGGGGTGGGGTGGTGGGGAGATCTGCGTTTTTGGTCCTGGCCTCAGCAGCCATATAAGGAAACCTACCAAACCCAAACATTTCTGAAAACTAGACACCTGAGGGAGTCCAGGTTGGTGTGACTTGAGTGGATCCCCCAGTGTTTTCTTACCCAGAATCCTCAGCAAACCTCAAATTTAGCTTAAAAAAAAAAATACGTCAATTTTTTTCCAGATATCTATGTGGGATCTCCGCACCGGGACAAATATCCTACCACCCAATGTTCCCCTCAGTCTCCCAGTAAAAATTATACCTCACTCGTGTAGCTGGGCCAAGTGCCTGTGACAGGGAGGAGCCAAAAACATGTCGAAATTGAGGGGGAACCAAAGCGGGTCCAAAAGGGCAGTTTGAAAAAAAACATTTTAGGCTGACAAGTGGGGTAGAATTTTTATCGGTATAGAGGAAACAATGCTAGGTGGAAGGAAATTTGTGGATTCCTGCAGATTCCAGAAGGTTCTATCACAAAAATGTGGGAGAAATGTGTGATTTCCAGAAAAGTTGAAGGTTTGCAAGGTATTGTGGGTAAGAAAATGGTGCGGGGTGCATGTGAAGCACACCACCCTGGACTCACCAGATGTTTAGTTTTCAGATTTGTCAAGGTCTTGTGGATTTTTCTATGTGGGAGCGTCCCAAAGTCCAAAAGGTGCAGCCCTCACCATTCCAAGTGGGACGATTTTGAGAGTTAGCCAAGCTCTCATGGCCCAAATGTAAAAAACAAAAGAACAAGTTACTTACCTTCGGTAACACTTTTTCTGGTGGATACATTAGCTACCTGTGAATTCCTCACCTTATGAATTCTCCCAATGCACCAGCATTCGACAGAAAATCTTCTTCCCACCTCTCCACGTCAACGAGGACGTCACAGTTGCACGGCTCCGCACGTGACTCTGTCTGACGTTACCGTGGCAATAAGAGGTCCTCACCGGCGTGCTGACGTCAGTTTCACCCTTTTTTTAACGTGCCTTTGAGGCGAACAGATAGCTCAAATAAATACATACATATAACCATACTGATGTAACATAAGTACAACAATTATTTATATAGAAATTAATCATAACATATATACACTTATATTACAAAATTCTTGGTATGACCAGACAGGCAACATGGAGACGGGTGGGACTGTGAGGAATCCACAGGTAGCTAGTGTATCCACCAGAAGAACGAGTTACTTACCTTCGGTAACGACTTTTCTGGTGGATACATTAGCTACCTGTGGATTCCTCACCTGATGAATACTCCCATGGCGCCAGCATTCGACGGAAATCTTCTTACTAGTCTCTGCACGTCGACGAGGACGTCACTCCAGCCCACGCGACGCCGTCGGACGTCATACAGGCAATAAGAGGTCCTCGCCGACGTGCCGATGACAGTACCAACATTTTTTACGTGCATGAGAATAATAATAACCCAATGTAATGAAAGAGCAAAGCAACATCTCTTAATATTGTAAATCACACAACATTGCAATAAAATAGCTGTAGATTTAATATAACCTTCTTTTTTTTTTTTTTTTTTAAACAAATAAATATATTTATACATACGAATCATGTATATACACAATATATATAGATTTATATATAAATATATACATATATACAAATATCATATATGCAAAATGTATTGCAACTTTGAAGACCAAAAGGAGCACACTCAAGGATTGCTTGGAGAGACCAAAAAGGCAACGGGGAGGCGGGTGGGACCGTGAGGAATCCACAGGTAGCTAATGTATCCACCAGAAAAGTCGTTACCGAAGGTAAGTAACTCGTTCTTCTGATGGATACAACTACCTGTGGATTCCTCACCTGATGAATAGAGTCCCAAAGCAGTACCACGCCCGGCGGTGGGTGCCTAAATGGTCAAACCAAGAAATCCTGCAGCACTGACCGTGCAAAATGACCGTCCCTTCTGACCTCAGAGTCCAAACAGTAATGTTTCACAAAAGTGTGAAGGGACGACCAAGTTGCGGCCTTGCAGATGTCGACCACAGGAACACCCCTGGCCAAGGCCGAAGAGGCCGACTTAGCTCTGGTGGAGTGAGCTCTAATGCCCTCAGGCGGATCCTTCTTTGCCAAAGAGTAACAGATTTTAATGCAAAGAACAACCCACCTGGAGAGTGTTCTCTTGTGGACTGCCTTTCCTCTCCTCTTGCCCACGTATCCGACAAACAGCTGATCCTCCAGCCTGATATCCTTCATTCTGTCGATATAGAAGCTCAACGCCCTTTTTGGGTCCAGGCGATGTAGTCTTTCTTCCTCCTTTGAAGGATGAGGCGGAGGATAAAACGTGGACAAAGTGATTGTCTGAGCCAAATGGAAGGGTGAAACAACCTTCGGAAGGAAAGCAGCCTTGGTCCTCAACACCACCTTATCCCCATAAAACGTTATATAAGGGGGTTTAACCGATAAGGCCTGCAACTCACTCACTCTCCTTGCAGATGTTATAGCTACCAGGAATACTGTTTTAATAACCAAATACCTTAAGGGGCAAGAATGCATAGGCTCAAAAGGGGACCCCATAAGGAAAGTCAGGACCAAGGACAAATCCCATTGAGGCATAACGAATGGTTTTGGAGGATATTGATTCAGAAGACCTTTCAAGAATCTGAGAACAATAGGGGATTTAAATAACGATGGTTGGTCTGGAAGACAAATGAAGGCTGACAAGGCCGACAAATAACCCTTAATGGTAGCCACTGCACAACCTTTCTGCGCTAGAGACAGTGCAAAAGACAAAACATGTGACAGATGAGCATGTAAGGGATCAATCTGTCTCTCTCCACACCACATAACAAATTTAGACCACCTATTAGCGTAGATAGATTTAGTGGAGTGTCGCCTGGCCGCTAAGATAACATCCACTACATCAGGCGGGAGAGAGAAGGAACTCAGGTTGCCCCGTTCAATCTCCAAGCATGTAGGTGCAGACTCTGGAGGTTGGGGTGTAAAACCTGCCCCTGCGACTGCGAGAGGAGGTCTGCCCTGAGAGGGAGACGGAGCGGAGGGCACAGTGAGAGTTGGAGAAGGTCGGAGTACCATACCCTCCTTGGCCAATCCGGAGCTATTAAGATGACTTGGGCCCGGTCTTGGCGAATTTTCCTCAACACTCGAGGAATCAAGGGTATGGGGGGAAACGCGTAAAGCAACTGGTCGCACCAGGTTATCTGAAACGCGTCCCCCAACGCTCCCTGCATCGGATACTGGAGGCTGCAGAATAACGGGCAATGCGCGTTCTCCCGAGTGGCAAACAGATCTATCCGAGGAAACCCCCACATCTGGAAGATTAAACAGACTTGATCTGGATGGAGACGCCACTCGTGGTCTGCCGAGAATTGGCGACTGAGACTGTCCGCACGTACATTCAAGACCCCGGCCAGATGATTTGCCACCAAGCAAATCTGATGGTCCTTTGCCCAGGACCATAGCCGAAGAGCTTCTCTGCAGAGAAGGTACGACCCTACTCCTCCCTGTTTGTTTATGTACCACATCGTGGTAGTATTGTCCGTCAGGACCTGTACCGACTGACCACGAAGGGATGGGAGGAAGGCCTTGAGAGCCAGACGTACAGCCCGTAACTCCAACAGATTGATATGAAACACCTGTTCCTCTGGAGACCAAAGCCCTTTGATCTCCAGATCCCCCAGATGAGCTCCCCATCCTAGGGTGGAAGCATCCGTTATGACCGTGGCCACTGGTGGCGACTGCGCGAACGGCTTTCCCTGTGAAAGATTGTTGCCCGCAATCCACCACTTCAATTCCACAGCAGCATCTCTGGAGATCTTGACAGTACCTTCTAAATCTCCCTTGTGTTGAGACCACTGCCTTCGGAGGCACCACTGAAGAGCCCTCATGTGCCAGCGAGCATGCGTGACCAACAGAATGCAGGAGGCAAACAGACCGAGCAGACGAAGGACCTTGAGGACTGGAACTACCGCTCCATTTCGAAACATTGGAACCAATTCCTGAATATCTTGAATCCGCTGAGGCGGAGGAAAGGCTCGACTCAATGTTGTATCCAGTACTGCCCCTATGAACAGGAGGCGCTGAGAGGGCTCCAGGTGAGATTTGGGCACGTTCACCGAAAAGCCCAGGTCGAACAACAACTGGGTTGTTGACTGCAGATGATGCGACACAAGCTCCGGGGACTTGGCTTTGATCAACCAGTCGTCCAAGTAAGGGAATACTGCTATCCCCTTTCTTCTGAGCTCCGCCGCAACCACTGACATCACCTTTGTGAAGACTCGAGGTGCTGAAGTAAGACCAAACGGGAGGACCGCAAACTGATAGTGCTGCGACCCTACCACAAACCGGAGATACTTCCTGTGCGACTTGAGTATCGGGATATGAAAGTAAGCATCCTGCAAGTCGACCGACACCATCCAATCTTCCTTGTTCAACGCCAAAAGCACCTGTGCTAGGGTCAGCATCTTGAACTTTTCCTGTTTGAGGAACCAATTCAAGATCCTCAGATCCAGGATTGGTCTCAACTGACCATCCTTTTTGGGAATCAGGAAGTATCTTGAGTAACAACCTCGACCCTTTTCCTGCTCTGGGACCAACTCTACCGCGCCCTTTGAAAGGAGGACTTGAACCTCCTGTTCTAGCAACAGGAGGTGTTCTTCTGAACAATAAGCTGGGCGGGGCGGGATGAGGGGCGGGAACTCCCGAAAGGGAAGGGCGTAGCCTTTCCCCACAATGCCGAGAACCCAAGTGTCCGTGGTGATAGACTTCCACTTGTGGAGAAAATGCTGTAATCTTCCCCCTACAGGAGAGGAGTGAGTGGGAAACGGTGGAAGCCTAAGGCTGCTTCCCCTGCTGCACCCCTCCAGAGGACGAGGAAGAGGCAGAGTGCTGTTGAGAGGCTCCTCTGGTACGGGCCCCACCCCTCCCCCTCCCTCTAAATGACCTATAGGGGAGGGAAGAGGCGGGTTGCTGGAACCTCCCCCGAAAGGAAGAGGAAGAAGAACCACGCCCAAATCCCCGAAACCTCCTGAAAAATCTAGAAGAGGCAGAGGAAGAAGGAGCTTGCAGTCCTAACGATTTGGCTGTGGCTCTGCTCTCCTTAAATCGTTCCAAGGCCGAATCTGCCTTGGCTCCAAACAGTCTGTCCCCATCAAACGGGAGGTCAAGCAGGGTCGACTGCACATCCGCCGAAAACCCTGAGTTTCGGAGCCAGGCCTGTCTTCTTGCCACCACAGCCGTGCCCATCGCCCTGGCCACCGAGTCGGTCGTGTCCAGCCCAGACTGGATAATCTGGGTCGCGGCAGCCTGGGCGTCCGAGACCACATCCAAGAGACCCTGGGGGAGCTCCGTAAATGAAGACGAAATATCATCCATCAGAGCATGGATGTACCTCCCCAGAATGCACGTTGCGTTGGTGGCCTTCAACGCCAAACTGCATGACGAAAATATTTTCTTGGACTGCGCATCCAGTTTCTTGGAGTCTCTGTCTCCAGGCACCGTCGGGAAGGAACCAGGCACTGACTTTGAGGAACAGGAGGCTTGCACCACCAAGCTCTCCGGCGTAGGGTGTCTAGAGAGAAAGCCAGGGTCAGATGGTGCAGCTCGATACCTCCTGGCCACAGCCCTATGAACGGCCGAGGAAGACACCGGCTTCTTCCACACCTCCAACACCGGATCCAGCAAAGCCTCATTAAATGGCAAGAGAGGCTCAGCTGCAGCAGAGGCCGGATGCAATACCTCTGTCAGCAAATTCTGCTTCGCCTCTGCCACCGGCAAAGGCAGGTCCAAAAAGCTCGCTGCCTTCCTCACCACAGCATGAAAGGAAGCAGCCTCCTCCGTATATTCCCCTGGAGATGAAAGGTCCCACTCAGGGGAAGTGTCCAGCCCACTGGCTGTATCCAGACCATGCAGTCCTTCTCCAGAGTCCTCAATCTCTCCCTCCTCTAGGACTCGCTGGTACTCCTGCTCTTCTAAAAGACGGAGAGCACGCCTCCTCGAATGAAGTCTCTCCTCGATACGCGGAGTCGACATGGCCTCCGCCGACGTCGAAGAACGGCGCCGATCGCCAGAAGCATCTGACGCCGCGTCCGGCGCCACAGGCAGCTTTGGCGCCGAGGCAGGAGCCGGAGGACGAGGACTTGGAGCCGATGGACCAACCGGAGTCACAGGGCAAAATCCTGACTTCGACGGAAGGGCAACCTCCGGGGCCGAAACATCCGAAGCCACCGGAGCGGCCACCGACGCCGGCACCGGCGCCGAGCCCACATTCCCAAAAGGGAGAAAGGGCATAAAGGGTGCCGGCCGAAGAGGCGCAGGATCACCCAACGAAAAGGCCAAGGGCCCCGAAGGACCAGCCGGAGCAGCTCCTGGAGCCATCTGCTGAAAGATGGTATACATCGCATTAAGAAACGCGGTACTATCGGCTCCAGGAGTAGGAAAAGCTGGATACTGGGGTGCCTGGATCGAGGGCGACCCCGACGCCGGCCTCGACATCTGCGACGCCGGAGAAAACACAAGAGGCTGCACCACCTCAATCACTGACGCCTGACCAGGCGAAGTCGGTGACGCCGGAGAGGGCAACGGCGTCGATGGATGCGGCGTGACCGTGGGGCTGACCTCCCAAGTCCTCCGACGCCGAGCCGAAGGTGACCTCGAACGAGACTCCTTGCTGGAATGACGTCGTGAGTCTCTACGGCGCCGGGAGTCTCGATGACGCCGGTGAGACCTTGGCGAAGAAGACTTCTTATGATGTTTCTCCTTCTTCTTTGACTTTGCCATAAATAACTTGGCTTCACGCTCTTTGAGGGCCTTCGGATTCATGTGTTGACATGAATCGCAAGTCGAGACGTCGTGGTCGGAGCTCAAACACCATAGACAGTCGGAGTGAGGATCTGTAACTGACATCTTGCCCCCACACTCTCGACAGGGCTTGAAACCCGACTTCCTCTGAGACATTATTACCGCAGAGAAGACTACGCAGCAGACAATACACTGTAACCACGAAGGTAACAGTAGCTCCCTCGAAGATAACCGTTTCGAATGCACGGAAAAAAGGGAACTGTCATCGGGACGTCGGCGAGGACCTCTTATTGCCTGTATGACGTCAGACGGCGTCGCGTGGGCTGGAGTGACGTCCTCGTCGACGTGCAGAGACTAGTAAGAAGATTTCCGTCGAATGCTGGCGCCATGGGAGTATTCATCAGGTGAGGAATCCACAGGTAGTTGTATCCATCAGAAAAAGCGTTACCGAAGGTAAGTAACTTGTTCTTCTGATGGATACAACTACCTGTGGATTCCTCACCTTATGACTAGAGTCCCAGAGCAGTACCGCACTCGGAGGTGGGTGCCAGACTAGTCACACCAAGAAATCCTGCAACTCAGAACGTGCAAAATGGCCATCCCTTCTGACTTCCGAATCCAAGCAGTAGTGCTTTGCAAAAGTATGAAGGGAAGCCCAAGTTGCTGCTTTGCAAATATCTACCACTGGCACACCCCTAGCCAAAGCTGAAGTGGCAGCCATAGCCCTGGTAGAATGAGCTCGAATACCCTCAGGAGGAATCTTCTTTGCTAACGAATAACAGATCTTAATGCAAAGAATGACCCACCTGGATATGGTTCTTTTATGGAAAGCTCTGCCTTTCATCTCTCCCACATATCCAATGAAGAGTTTGTCATCCAACCGAAAGTCCTTTGTTCTCTCAATATAGAAACTGAGAGACCGTCTGGGGTCCAAGTGATGGAGTCTTTCTTCCTCTTTTTAAGGATGAGGAGGAGGGTAGAAAGATGAAAGGGTAACAGACTGCCCCATAAGGAAAGGAGTGACCACTTCAAGAAGGAAAGCCGGACTGGTTTTGAGCACCACTTTGTCAGCAAAGAATAATGTAAAGGGAGGTTTGACACTAAGGGCCTGAAGCTCACTCACATGCCTAGCAGGCGCAATAGCTATAAGGAAAACTGTCTTGAATACCAATAATCTTAAAGGACAAGAATGCATGGGTTCAAACGGTGAACCCATTAAAAAAGTTAAAACCAGATTTAAATCCCACTGAGGCATATGAAACGGAGTGGGAGGAAATTTATTTGTTAAACCTTTGAAGAACCTAACAATAGGTGATTTGAACAAGGAAGGTTGATTCGGAAGGCTGACAGTGCCGACAAATAGCCTTTGACAATCGCAACTGCACAACTGCACAACCCTTCTGTGCTAAAGTTAAAGCAAACAACAGAACATCAGACAGATGGGCTCTCAAGGGATCAATTTGTTTCTCTCCGCTACAAGCCACAAATTTTGCCCACCTGCCGGCATAAACAGTCTTAGTGGAGTGTCGCCTGGCCGATAAAATAACATCCACTACCTCTGGTAGGACAGAGAAAGCACTCAGATTGCCCCGTTCAATCTCCAGGCATGTAAGTGCAGGCTCTGGAGGTGGGAGTGTAGAACCTGCCCCTGCGACTGCGATAGGAGGTCTGCCCTAAGAGGGAGACGGAGCGAAGAGCACAGTGAGAGTTGGAGATGGTCCGTGTACCCCACCCTTCTTGGCCAATCTGGAGCTATTACAATTACTTGAGCCCGATATTGGCGAATCTTCCTCAGAACCAGAGAAATCAAAGGTATGGGGTGGAAACGTGTAAAGAAACTGGTCGCACCAAGACATCTGAAACGCGTCCCCCAAAGCTCCTTGCAACGGATACTGGAGGCTGAAGAACGACTGGCAGTGCGCGTTCTCCCAAGTGTCAAATAGGTCTATCTGCGGAAAACCCCACATCCGAAAGATGTGAAGGACCTGATCTGGATGGACATGCCACTCGTGATCGGCCGAGAAATGCTGACTGAGACTGTCCACACGTACGCTAAGAACTCCGGCCAGATGATTTGCTACCAAGCAAATCTGATGGTCCTGGGCCCAGGACCAGAGCCTCTCTGCAGAGAAGGTACGACCCCACTCCTCCCTGCTTGTTGATGTACCACATTGCGGTAGTATTGTCCGTCAAGACTTGAACTGACTGACCACAAAGGGACGGGAGGAAGGCCTTGAGAGCCAGATGTATCTCCCGCAATTCTAACAGACTGAAAAGTCTGTTCCACTGGAGACCAAAGACCTTTGATCTCCAGGTCCCCCAGATGAGCTCCCCAGGTCCCCCAGATGAGCTACCCACCTTAGAGTGGAAGCATCCGTTATGATCGTAGCCACCGGAGGCCTTCAGTGAAAACGATCTTTGTTGGAAAAGGTTGCCGTCCACAGCCAACCATCATAGATCCGCTGCAGCGTCTCTGGAGATCGTTATCGACTCCTCGAGATCCCCTTTGTGTTGAAACCACTGCCTGCGGAGGCACCACTGAAGAGCCCTCATATGTGTTAGTGTGCATGAGTGACCAACAGAATGCAAGAAGGGAACAGACGGAGCAGGCGCAAGACCTTGAGGACTCGAACAACCGCTCCATTTTGAAACACTGGAATCAATGCCTGAATGTCCTGAATCCACTGAGGTGGAGGATAGGCCCGATTCAATGTTGTATCCAGTACTACCCCTATGAATAGGAGGCGCTGAGAGGGCTCCAGGTGAGACTTGGGCACGTTTATCGAAAATCCCAGACTGAACAACAACTTAGTTGTCATTTGCAAGTGATGAAGCACGACCTCTAGAGACTTGGCTTTGATCAACCAATCATCCAGGTAAGGGAATACCGATATTCCCTTCCTCCTGAGACTTGCTGCAACCACCGCCATCACCTTCGTGAAGACTCGAGGCGCTGAAGTAAGACCAAATGGAAGGACCGCAAACTGGTAGTGTTGCGACCCCACCACAAACCGGAGATACTTCCTGTGCGACTTGAGAATAGGGATATGAAAGTAAACATCCTGCAAGTCGACAGACACCATCCAATCCTCTTTGTTCACCGCCAGAAGCACCTGTGCTAGAGTCAGCATCTTGAGTTTCTCCTGCTTGAGGAACCAATTCAAAATCCTCAGATCCAGAATAGGTCTCAATCGACTACCCTTCTTGGGGATCAGGAAATATCTTGAATAACAACCCTGACCCCTTTCCTGCTCTGGAACCAACTCCACTGCGCCTTTTGATAACAGGATTTGAACCTCCTGCTGCAACAACAGGAGATGGTCTTCTGAACAAAACGAAGGACAGGGAGGGATGGGAGGGGGGGAACTCCTGAAAAGGAAGGACATATCTTTTCCTCACAATATTTAGAACCCAGAAGTCTGATGTGGCTAACTCCCATTCGTGGAGAAAAAGACATAACCTTCCCCCTACAGGAGAAGTGTGACTCAAAATGGGTAGAAAACTAGGGCTGCTTCCCTTGTTGTTGCCCCCCAGAGGAAGAAGATGATGCAGGGTGCTGCGGGTGGCACCTCTTGTTTGAACCCTCCCTCGCCCTCTAAAAGATCTATATGGGAGGCTGGCAGGCTGTTGGACTGTGGATTAGGGTCTCCCACGATAAACTGCTCCATGCCCAAACCCCCTGAACCTACGAAAGGACCTGAAAGGGGTAGCAGTGGAAGCCTGCAGACCCAAAGACTTTGCCTTAGAGCGCTTCAAGGACCATAGGGCCACAGCAGAGTCAGCTTTGGCTCCAAACAGCTTTTCTCCGTCGAAAGGCAGGTCTTACAGAGTAGTCTGGACATCTGTAGAAAAGCCAGAAGACCTCAACCACACATGACTCCTGGTAGCGATGAGGGACCCATCGCCCTGGCCACTGAGTCTGTAGAATCCAGACCAGACTGGATAATCTGCTTAGCCGCAGCTTGAGCATCTGACAGGAACTCACCAAACTGCCCCTGCATATCTTGCGGTACGTCTGGAACTACAGCTTTAGCCGCGTCCATCAGGGCGTGTACATATCTCCCTAACACACAGGTAGCATTTGCCGCTTTCAGGGCCATGCTGCAGGATGAAAAAGTCTTCTTGGCAGACTGCTCCATTCTCTTGGACTGTCTCTCTCAAGGAATGACAGGGAAGGACCCTGGTGCAGAATGTGCTGAACATGAGGCCTGGACTACTAAACTCTCCATAGTCAGATGCTTTGAAAAAAATCCCGGATCTCCCGGAGCCACCCTATACCATCTTGCAACAGATCTGTTCACAGCTGGCGATGACACAGGCTTCCTCCAAATCTCCAATATGGGCTCCGTAAGAGCATCATAAAATGGAAGAAAGGGTTCTGCTGAAGCCGAAGAAGGATGCAGGACCTCGGTCAAAATATTTGTTTTAACCTCAGCAGCCGGCAACGGAAGGTCCAAGAAATTTGGCGCCTTCCTGACCACATAATGGAAAGAGGCCGCTTCCTCTGTAAATTCCCCTGGAGATGAAAGTTCCCACTCCGGGGAAGAGTCTAGGTCCTGATAACACCCCAAGGACTCAGCAATCTCTCCTTCTTCTAGCACCTGTCTTTGGTACTCTTGGTCTTCTAAGAGCCTCAGTGTTCTTCTCCGCAACCTCAACCTGGCCTCCAAATTTCAGCGTCGACATTGAGTTAGCCGACTTCGATGACACTGGCTTCAGGACCGATAGACGCGGACCAGGAAAAGAAGGAGACACACTACGATCCAATCTGGATCCATCCGGCACCGGAGCTGATCCCATCGACGGCGATGACCTGAGGTTCCATCATCACCATCGACTGTGTATGAGGCGCCATCACCGGCATCGTAGGCCTATAAGGCAATGTCACTGGCGCCAAACCAGCACCCTCAGCCGGATAAAAAGGCATAAACGGCACCGACTTATAAGGGGCCGGAGAGCCCAAAGAGAATGCCAAAGGACCCGTGGGACCAGCCGGTGCACCAGCAGGGGCCATAGCATTGATCATATTGAACATGGCATTAAAAAATGCCGCCGGATCCACTCCCGGAGCAGGGAAGGCAAGATACCGCTGATATTCCTGCAGCACTTGCGCCGGCTGGGCATCAGAATCCTGCACCCCAGGTGAAAAGCGAGGACTTTCTTGGGCTGCAACCACCTCGAAGACCGATGCTGCAGGAGAAGACTGAGGGCTTTGAGGCTGTGGAGTCACCGTAGGACTAACCTCCCAAGTCGCACAACGCCGTCTAGATGGAGACCTGGATCGTAAACGACCTCTAGCCGGATGACGCCGAGAGGCATGTTGGTGCCGCTTCTTCGAAGATTATCTGCGATAACTTCTGTGCCCTTTCTTCGCCTTAGCTAGAAAGAGTTTGGCTTCTCGCTCCTTCAGCACCTTCGGATTCATGTTTTGGCAGGACATACACTCCATGTCATGCTCTGAACTTAGGCACCAAAGGCAGTCATTGTGAGGGTCCGTAACCGACCCCCGCACTCCCGACAAGGTTTAAACCCCAACTTTCTAGGAGGAGACATTGTAACCAGAGACAAAAAGGACACCTTCGAAACAGTAACTAGAGCTAGGAGAAAACCGTTAGCGTCGAAGGCACGGAAAAAAGGGAACTGACGTCAGCACGCCGGCGAGGACCTCTTATTGCCAAAGTGACGTCAGACGGAGTAGCATGCAGAGCCGTGCAATTGTGATGTCCTAGTCGACATGGAGAGCTGGGAAGAAGATTTTCCGTTGAATGCTGGCGCACTGGGAGAATTCATAAGGTGAGGAATCCATATGTAATTATATCCATCAGAAACCCAAAATAATCAAATGTCCTCTTGCTTGCAGTGGGATAAGATGTTTTAGTGTGCGGGGGGAGCTGAAAGACTCTTACCCCCTTCAGTTGGGGTGGGGGCATAACCATGCCCATACTGGTTGGTAGCCACCACCCCAATATTTTTTTTATTTTTTTTTAATTCCCTGGCATCTACTAGGTTTTTTTTACCTCCCCCAACCCGGGGAGTGAATCAGGGGTAATTGCCCCCTGTTTTTTGGAAGAAAAACAAAATCTTCCCTGGTCTCTTGGGGGCAGATATGGCCAACAGTAATGTGGCCCCATGGGGAGCGACCCTTGCCCAAGGGGCTGCCCCCCAAACAAAACACACACACACACTCCAATACCTAGTGCCTAAGTGGTTTCTGCACCCCCTCCCCGGGGGCAGATTGACCTAACAGAAATAGGCCGATCTGCTTCACGGGGGGCAGAAATGGCCTAAAGACAAGTTGCCCCAAGGGGGAGCGACCTTTTTTAAGGGGTCGCTCCCCACATATAAAAAAATACAATAAGCACACACAAAAAAAAAAAAAGATCCCCGGTGTCTAGGGGCCGCTCCCCTTATTCATAAACCAAAAAAACAAACAAATTCCCTGGTGTCTAGAGGGCGTTTTTGATGCCCGATCGCATCGCAGATGCATCACAGATGCATCGGGGATGCGATCGGGCAGCAGAAATGCAGAGAGAGACATCAAAGGTAAGGAAAGACCTTTCCTTTGATGCCTCTCTCGCCCCCTCCACATGATCGGAGGTGAAATGCTTCTCTTCCGATTCGCACTGGAAGCTGAGCATCCAGCGTGGAGGGGGCAGCCTCTGATGAGATCAGGGTTGGGGGTATAAGGGGAAGTGAAGTTACGGGGGGAGCGGGGTGGGGAATTGGAAGTACCCAGCTGAAGTAAATAACATGGTGACAGCTTCCCTGGTAGAGCATGAGGTGGAGCCCATGAGAAGTGTTGGCGAGGTTACAGTGTCTTCTTTGGCATCCCAGGAAGAGGTTCAGGGCGAAGGGAGTGTTATAACCTTTGACCAATGCTTGTCTGGGGAGACTGATATAAGGCCTGTGCTCGAGGAGACAGCTATTTGATCTAACTCGCCCACACAGGCCAAGCGAGTCTCAAGAGCAAAGAACAAGAGTTTAGTCAAGGCATTAAGAAGGCCATCCTGCACAGTAACGCCAAATGTGGTTAGCATTTCTGAGGAGGACTTATATAACAATATTGTAAAAATCCTCGACTCCCATTTAGTGCCAATTAAAGAGCACCTTGAAAAGACTGAGTCACATTTGGCTACTCTTGTTCAGTTGAAGGCCCACGATACACATGATGCTTAAGCATTAGCCGCTTGTGACACCAGTGCTCTGGCGGGTCAAGAAGCAGTGCCCAAAGCTGTAGTAGGCGGCCCATCTGGGGTTTCCACGGTTGTTTCTACTGAAAGGAATATAACTAAGGTGGCCGTTTTTACGCATTCAGTAACACCCCCCTACCTGAATCGCCAAAATCAGGTTCTTCTACCTTGGCAGCTCAGGGTGCCATGACCAAATTTCAGCTGCGCAGAGGGGGAATGGGACTGTTCCCAGTCCACACACATTAAACTTGCCAGCAGCCTCTTGCCCCTAAGTGTTGGTTCTGGCAGGGTTTTCCGCAGCTGCATGCTGATCAGGTGGAATCATGGAGCTGCCTCCGCAATAAGGTTTTGAATTAGCTAAGCACACACATGCATTGTAATTGGTCGGAAAGCAAACACATTTTAATGGTGCACAGAGCAGGGTGTGTTGGGCCAACACAAAAAGACAGAAGGTGACTGTGTGATGATTCATTTTAAAATATCCATCACTTGTGGGGAATCTTAGAAATGCACACTCACTACAACCAGTGAGATATTCTAAGATTGTTACACTGCCTTTGGGCTATTTTTTATAAACCGCCCCTCTTACAAAGTCAAAGAGAGGCCCGGAGGATGCCGAATTTTGCTGAGCGGAATGTGGAATGCTATAACAGGTTTGCCCCATTAATGTTAGTCTCTCGTATTTAGTTGGCGAGGGGGGCTGGATTAGTGACTAGCAGAAGCAGTGTGCGGGGGAAAGAATTGGAGGCTTTGTGGTTGCAGCTGATTTGCATACTGTTATGAAGTAGCAGGGGCTAACAAGCAGCTTCTTCTAAGTTATATAGGCAGCAGGGGCTGTTCAATTATCGCTTATATTTTTATATCAAGTAATTTGAATGGTCTTATTGCATGAGAAAATTGTTGCCACTGAGTACGGGGACCACAGCGCGATTAAGATAATTTTGAGGGTGCCAATTAGGAAATCACACCAGGAGGTCACTGGTTTGGTGATGGAAGCTGTGTGATCCATCAAAGTTCCTCAAAATCTTAGTTGAAGGGACTCCTGAAATGGTCATGGAGTGCCTTCAATCATGTGCCAGTAACAGTGGAGCAACTATTGGAGCATTTGTTAGTTAGCAGGGACGTGGAATTCCTATCGCCCAACCAGGACATACTGTTTGAGGTCAAGGGCATCAAGAATTTGAGGGTGCATCCTAGACTTAAAATTTCACAAGAGAACAGAGTTGTGTATATGATGTGTGTGAGACATGATAGCTAGGATAGATTAACTTTTTATGCAACCGACAAAACAAAACCATATTTTTCATACTCGCCATTACGTCTGATCATTTCTGCTATCTAGTATAAGTTGTATCTACGATGCCAATTTACAAAACATATGGAACCTGAGCTAGAATAAGTAATCTTAAGAATACATGTTTGCACGTTAATTTACCCTTTCAATCATTCTAACCATGTTGAACTTCTTTAACATACCCATGAGACAGGTTTCTCGGAGGCGTGGGGGGGAAAGGTCGGCACATGGACACGTTTTCTATTCTAGATGTGGTGTGTTCTCGCTGATACTCTGAACAACTTGGCACTGACTGTAGTAAGAGTGACTACGGGATGCACAATATATGTGCACTGCATTTGACAAGGGCCTTGCATTTAGGTGTCAGTGCATTAAACACACTTTTGTAACGCATGTTGGATTTGGCACCAGGAACATCTTACCCATTGCAACATAAAGATGATAAACTACATAGACTGAATAAACATTTGTCAAACAAGCATACCCGAAAAAACTGCCAAAGTATACGAGGGAGAACACTGACTCACAGGGTTAAGTGGCTAACGGAGTAGAAAAAGCTCAAGCAGCAGAAGAGAGAATCTCAACGTTTAGGGAGAATAAAAGCAGACAAACACCAGCCACGAGAACAGAGAATCGCCAGGTTTATTTTAGAAGAGATGTGGATAAAAACCAGAAGCTATCAGCCAGTAAGAGTAAGTGAAGGGTAAAAAGGGGTTAGAAGGACTCAAAGAAGAGCTAATAACCACAGTGATTCTGGTACATGTAAAGACTCCTACAGATTACCACCTTGTTGGAATCCTTAATCCAGTCGAGGTGAATAAAGTTGTTTTTGTAGTACATCTGTTATTCAGAGATGGAATAACAGTTTTACACTGTGAAGAAACTGATGCTGTGAGAAGCCTGCCGAGGATGCATGTTAAGGGCCAGTAGTCATTATTAGTGGGTTGGGCTCCTCAAATGCCAAGCCTATGGCTTATGGAAGCAGTTCCAGCTAAAGAGAAATTGGAGATTATTATCCCATACACTTTTAGAAAGGCTTAAAGCAACAGACTGAACAATTGCAGGACAGATGTAGATTTTCTGGAACAGAAGCGAGAGAGCGTAGCCTGCATGGAATGCACAAGGAAAACATTAATTGGAGGCTCTGAAGCCCAGGTAGGAAAAGAATCAAGGAGACCAATAATTAAAAATAAGTCAGTATGAGGGGACATTAGAAGACAAAGTTGGTCAAGAGTGAAGACTGAATAAGGGACAGCATGGAGAAGAAGAGTAAAACACGGGAGAGGAGTATTAAAATAGAAAAAGTAAACACGAAAAAAAAAAAGAGGGAGAAGCTACATGGGATAAGGAATTTCAATAGGGAAGAGCAAACTGCCACCAGGAAGAGGACAGGTCACAAAGCAAGGGGAGCACACAGTAAGACGACCAAAGGGCTGGTGTGCAAAGAAAAAAAAGGGAGAAAAGAGAAGAGGAGCAGGAGTAAGAGTTCCTTTAGGGGGTGGGGGGAAATAAAAAGAGGTGAGTAAAGTTGCTAGTAGTTGGAAGAGATCAATAGAAGGGGGAAATGCATTGAGATGGGAAAACAGCATGCAGAAAACTCATCCTGGAAGCCAAAAAAACATATGCTATGCATTATCAACATATTTGAAGGTACTTCCCTCTTTAGAGCCATCAAACACATTCTAGAACACCTTCCAAGTCCACTGGTACCACACTGAAAATACAAAGCCACACCCTTCAGTAACATCTTTTTAGAAAAGGAGAACATGAGCCAAGACAAACAGCACTTAGAAATGTATCCAACCATAACCCATCCCACCATGGAACAGGCCCAAGCTGGTCAAGTTAAATATGATTTCAACAGACGGCCTTCTGCCATCTTTATTACTGTATATGTACTGCATATGAAGCCAATATCCTCATCTCAGCTATTTTGAAACCCTTCACAAGCAAAGCACTCATATTTGACCACACTGTCAAAAAGACAACGACAACATGATCTCACCTTTCGTTCTTACAGAAAGGTAAATCTCCCTTCCCGGATTAAGACTTCTGACCCACTATTCAAAGCCATATTCTTCTTAAACTTAGTGGCAAATACCTACTTACCAGTGTTGCAGATATTACCATAACTCTACAACGAGCTCCTGTTCTCTAATCTCAAAGTACTGACCATTTCTGATTATCTGGGTAGACACACATTCTTTGCCCCTCCAAGCCTTCCTAGTCTTTGAGATATGCTGCACCACATACAAAACAGTATCACAACATTCACCTCGTCCATAACTAGGCAAAAAATGAAAGATCTCCCGAGGAATGTTCAGGGAGATGGGGGAGTAATTCAATATACTTAAACGGTAGATAACCAGTGAACTACTAATAACCTGCAAAAATGAACAAATCTTGTGGCACACCAACTGCAGGTATATGCTTAGAATATGGAACAACATGCCTCCACATAGAAGGCTTTACTCTCCAATCCAACAATTCAGAAAAATCTCTTCAGAGATCATTTTATTCACCATCAACAAGAGCTTCCTGGCTCGATTTGCTCACCGGGGGCCTACCCAGCTAGATTTCACTAATTTCTGCCATCCATCTTTTGTACTTGATTCGTATCATCAAATAAGCATGCTATGCAGGACTCAGCTGCCCCCTATAATTATCAAAGATATACACAATGTGGACAAAAGAAGAATGCTTCAAAAAGGGTAAGAGGGAAAGGCATCATGTGAGAAGATGAGCATCAAAAGACACAGACAAATTAACAAGCGGGCTGGAAAAGGGACCCAGGAGCCAAAGACACCAGGCAGGAGAAAGAACAAGAACAAACACATGGTGAATCCCGAAAAGCGTGCTGGAAAACAAGGGGGCATTAGAAAAACAGCCGAATCAAAAAGAAGAACAACGGGAATGTATCGGTGAGTCTTAAAAATAGAGTGTGTGTGCCTGGAAAGTAAAGAAGGAGGGTGTTGTAAAAAAGAGGCACGTCAACGAAAGAATGCAGCTGTCTCTGAAAAAGATGCAGGAGTCTGACAAAACCAGCTGGTGGTTCCAGAAAAAGGAAGGATGGGGTAAAGAAGCAGGAATCCCCCATCAACATACAGGGAGCCTGGGAAAACAGACAGGTGACAAAACCTGCTGGAGGATCCAGAAAAAAAGGCAGGTGGCAGAAAAGAGGCAAAAGCGCCACAAAGCAGAGGTAATAGGTCCCACATAGTAAAGGCAGGTGGCCTAGAAAAAAACAAGCAAAAATGTCCAACAAAAGTTTAACTCCTTTCATCAAAGGAATGCGCCACTAGAAAAGAGACAGGGTGTGAAAAGAGACCAAGCCCGCCAAAGGGTCATTTATAAGGTTTGTAGAAAACAAGTAATCTCACAATTCTGTAAGATGCAGTTAAGGCAAGAATACTGTACCCAAGAGTTTGCTGCTCTCTTCGGTGAAAGAGGACTGGCTTCGCTCTGCAAAAAATAAATAAATAAATAAAAAACTGGAAAATTAAAATGAAAGGTGAAAAACGAAATTTAAATAGTTAAGGAAACACAAATGGTGGAATAACAATCTATCCCCCTTGGGATTGGAAAGGTAGCGACAGCGCACTATGTGGAACCCTGTTTTAGATGTCTGGCCGTTATCCTGCATGTATGAATACCGGCAGGGAAGAATCCGACTTTTGTTTTTCAGAAATCGATAAATAGAGCACAACTGAATTTTAGGAGTAATATTCATTACTCTATAAATGGGTGTGGCGTCAGATCCTAGGGTGGGAGGTCGAGAGATACATTTCCTGGTCAGGTGGGAAAGAATGGGAGACTGAGAGAGAGACTACATTTAGCGCCTTACTTGTTTAGTTGGTGAAGATTCCTGCTCCCCAAGAGAAGAATTTATCGTAGGCAATGGTTGCCTGACGGCGTGTGAGGACACAATACATTTAGAATGCCATGAAAAAAACGGATTTGAAATGTGCAGGGAGTTGTACGATTGTCTTTCTTTAAACAAGTACAATGGCTATAAGGAAAATAAGTATCACAAGTGATCAGCAATAACTGCAGATGCTGTCAACTCCTTCTGTGGGAGCTGGTCACATTAAACATGATTTATACATGTAAACAATTTAACATTACAAAGTTATTTAGAGGACTCGAAAAAGAAGCTGGCATAACTTACAAGCGATGGCAAAGCCTTTAAGTTTACATGCTCAAATGCAGGACCAGGACAGCGAGCATTGGCGGCTCCTCTGTTTGAGCGCAGGAGCGTCCCCCCCTTGTGAAAGGGACGGGCCATGGGGTGACGAGCAGTGAGGGGAGTGCACTGTGCACTCCCCTCACTGTGCATGTATGTTTGGCCAGCCACTGCGGGCCGGCCAAACATACATGCGCAGAAGGCTATCTCCAGCCCTGCAACACAGTTGCCGGGCTGGAGAGAGCCTGCACAGGCTCCCAATCTGCCTGGGAGCACACTGGCTGGACGCCCCCAGCTAATCCTGACACTGCTCTGAGCACCGGCAGGATTGCGCAGGGCAGGCTGGGAACCTGTGCCTGCCTGCAGGACGGAAGAGGAGTGGTGCAGGGAGAAGTGACGTGGAGGTATTTATTTTTTTGTTGTTGTTGTTTTTTTTTATTAACATTTTTTTTACCCCCTGCTCATCCCCCGTGCCACCCCGTCCAGCCCCCTGTAACCCTGGCAAGCCGCTGCTGAGAGCGAAGGGAGCAGCCCTAAGCCTCCTGGTCCTGCCGCTGCTACCCCACTGCTACTGACTCAGCTGAGTTGGCTCTCTTGGACGACGACTCCACAACAGTCTGCGAGCCCTCAGTTCAAGCCGCACTGCTGACCTTGGCAACTTCTCCCTACTGGGGTATTAATGGCTTTGCTTTATTTTTGATGTCACTGGCATATCGTTGTTACTTTTGTCTGTACTAGTATATTTTGGTGATTGTTACTCCAGGACTAGGGGCTTACAGTTATTTCTGGTGTATTCTTGATGTAGTCCTGGTTCACTGCTCCTTGTGCTGTTTTTTTCCCGCTTTCCCACCAGATCCAAAGTCCTGGCCCTTGGGACTGCTGCTGCACCTTGCCTCACTCCACAGCAGGACCTTTCAACTGTCACCACTGCGGATTCCCCTGCAATATCAACACCCCTATGCACACTACCCCTGCCACCCATCCGGAAACGCCATCTCCCCACTAGCTCCAATGTATCCTGCTCAATGCCCAATCCCTCTGCAAGCACGCAACCAAGATATGGGACACCACCACCTTCATCACCAACGTGGTCTTCCTCACGGAGACCTGGCTAACCGTCACCTCTGCACCGACATCGCAGCAGCCATGTCCTTTGTTTACAAGATCGCCCACCGTGACCACAACAACAAATGTGTAGGTGGATTTGGCATCATCCACAAGGAATCCATCCACTGCACCAGCACAGAAGACGGCCACACACTGATCATGGAACACTTCAACTTTCAGGTCACAGTAGATGGCAAAACCACCATCGGCCCCCACACGGTTGACACCGAACACTAAATCTTCCTTGGAGACCTCAATTTCCACCTCTATAACCCCAATGAGTCCAACACATCCAATCTTCTGGACAGCATGCACATTGGCTTAACTCAATCAGTGACACAACACACATCGCAGGACACACATTGGACCCCATTTTCACAGCCAGCAACAGAGTTAAATACAGCCACACCACTGAGCTCACATGGTCAGACCAAACTATCATCCATATTGACCAGCACCGTCCACTGCAGCTGGAACATGCTATCTGAGAACTAATGGACAGACACCCTTAACTCCCCCCCCTTCTCCGAAATCTAATCAGACATCAAACAAGCCTTCAAAAACTTCACCACCTGGCTCTCCGACACGGGATACAAAGTCGCTGCCAGCAAACCCTCGAAGTCCATCAGACCCTCCAAACAAGCCAGTTGGTACACCCCGGAACTCAGAACCTCAAAACAACACTGAAAATAACTAGAAAGGAGATGGCGCAACACCAAGCAGTCCACCGACCAGACTGCCATCAAGAACACCCTCAACCAGTACCACAGACTCTTGAGACACCAGAAGAGAGGTAACCACATCCAATCCAGCTCCAACCACAGCAAAGACCTCTTCAGCATCGTCAGAGATTTCTCTAACCCTTCTGCAAATCAAAATTCGCATCACCCCCTGCCAAGACTTCTGCGACTCCCTCACTGACTACACAGTAAGATATTCACTATACATAGAAAGTGCGCACACCACAACACAGCATCGCCGACATCCTCAACATCCTAGACCTACACACACCTCTAACCAAAGGCAAGATCACCAGACAGCACCAACGCACCACCCGAAACACCACAACCTCATGCGCTTCATCCATTAGGATCCCACCTGGGCCCTGTCCACAACACATATTGAACCCTCATAACAACACCATCAGCAGCATACTCCCTGACATCGTCAACACATCTATCAACTCTGCCACTTACCCTAACAATTGTAAAGACACCGGAATCAAAACCCTCTTCAAGAAACCCTCCGCTGACCCCAATAAATTAAAAAGAACTGCAGACTGATCTCCCTCCTCCTCTTTCCAGTCAAAGTCCTTGAGAAAACTATAAACCAGCAACTCACAGGCTACCTAGAAATCAACCATCTCCTGGCCTCATCCCAACCCAGATTCCGCTCAAACCACAGCACCGAAACCTCCCTTATCGGTGCCGCAGAGGACATCGAAACCCTTTTGGCCGAAGGAGAATCAGCTGGCCTCATCCTTCAAGACCTCTCAGTGGCCTTCCACACAGTCTCCCACTGTACCCTGATCAAGAGGCTCTGCCAAATTGCCACCCAAGATGACACTCTCAAATTTATCACCTCCTTCCTCTTCGATATAACCCAGAGAGTCCTTCTTCCGCTTATTTTATCCAGGGCAAGAATATCATCTGCGGCATCTCTCAAGGCTCATCACTCGGTCCCACCCTGTTCAACACCTACATGACCCCGCTGGCCAGCATCGTCAGAAACCACAGACATATCATCTCCTATGCTGACGACACCTAGCTCATCCTCTCGCTATCTAAAGACCCCTCAACCGCAAAGGCCAGCTTCCACCTTTTGCATATCTAGCTTCGCCAACTGGATGCAAGACAACTGCCTAAAACTCAACACAGACAAAACAGAAGTCATGATTTTCAGAAACACCACCTCACCTTGGGACGACTCCTAGTGGCCCACCAACCTGGGTACCCTGACCCCAAGGATCAAACCCTATACCTCAGCATCATCCTCGACAACAAACACCACGAGGAACCAGATTAATGCAGTCTCCTCTGCCTGCTTCCTCACTCTCCTCAAGCTCCGTAAGATCTTCAAGTGGCACTCAATCTCCACCAGATCAACCGCCACACAAGCTCTGATCCCCATGCCTTGCTAGCAGCTGTTGTTGCAGAGGTTGTCCCCATTGCTGTTGGAGCTATTGTCTCTGCTGTGGTTCTTGCTGTTGTGGCACCTGTTCTCATTTTTCCTTCATTGGTTGTAACTGTGGTCAGTTGTTGCCCCCTGCACTACCAGAAGCTGTTGTTGCCTTTGATGCCTTGCTAGCAGCTGTTGTTGCAGAGGTTGTCACCATTGCTGTTGGAGCTATTGTCTCTGCTGTGGTTCTTGCTGTTGTGGCAGCTGTTCTCATTTTTCCTTCATTGGTTATAACTGTGGTCAATGGTGTTGCCCCCTGCACTACCAGAAGCTGTTGTTGCCTTTGATGCCTCTGATATGATGATCACTGCTGTTGTGACAGATGTGTGTGCTGTTGCCCATGCTGTGAGAGAAGCTGTAATTTCAGCTGGGGATACTACAGAGGTCTTATTGGTGGTTACTTATGTGGTCAAGACTGTTGATACTGTTGTGCTCCCTGTTATGCTGACAGTAACTGTTGTAGTTTTGGCTGTGATAAAAGCTATTGTTGCTACTATTCGCCCTGCCATAGTGGCAGTTGTGGTCTTAGCGGTCATCATGACAGGAACAACTGTGGTTGTAAGTGAGCTCTCTACTGTGTTGGGAGTTGCCATCTCTGCTGTAACTACAGCTGTGTTTGCCAATCTGGTCCAAGCTGTTGTGCCAGCTCATGTTGCTGCTATGGTCCTTGTGTGGTGGAAGTTGTTGCTGATGTTGTTCCTGCCAGAGTATCAGCTATGCTAACTTCCCAGGTCCCTGTTACGATGGTGTCTATATCCAATCTTGTGGTTTCTGCTGTGGTTAAATGTTGTGGTCACTGCTGCTTACAGTTGTCTATGATGCTGTCGGGTGAAAGAGGCTGACCTTAAACCACTGTTACTACATTTCTAATATGCCAATCATATGAGCTCTGGTGGATAGCTAATAGCTTCCAGCAAGACTTTAAGATTTCTTCAAACTTGTCCAAATAACAGCCGTTGTAAATGAGCCCTTTCAGCAGGGTCACACCACATTTTTATGCCTTTTTTGTAGAATCCTATTTTTGCTGGCTACAGAACTCTATGCACGTCACCCCTGCTAAACAGTGGTGCTTGCACTCCTCCTTTCAGCATCGTTAACACGGGATTGGTATATTTAATTAACCCATGCGTCCCAAGTATACTGTACCAGGGTATAATCAGAACCTGGAAGTTAAACAACATGAACAGTAACGCAACAATAATCGCTCTACGAGGGCTTTAGAGCCCCCAACCGTCGGCCTCCGAAGGCTGGGCTGTCAGGCTTAAGGTCAGCATCAGATCAACTGTTCCTCGGCCCTCCTAAGTTCATTAAAGTTGGACGAGGCTTTGTCTATGTTCTCATTGTTTTCTATCCCTCCTGCTCTACTATCGGCCTCATTACTCTCCTTGCAAGGTAACTGTATGCAATGGGAGGCAGGATAGATGGAAGACAAAAAAAACAGAAGGGAAGCCTTGAACGTTAGCTCTGAGGACAACCAAGCCAGACATAAGCGCTCATCAGTTTGTTAAAAGAAAAACAAAAAAAACAAGACAATGATAAGACAGAAACAAGTGGAGAACAATTCTTACTTTCAAAGTAAACAAATAAGGAATTAAAACAAAAATGTTAAGAGAAGTTACTTTGATATACATAGGGGCACATTTACTAATACTTTATGCAACACAACGCAGAAAGGGAAATTGGTGTGTTGCGTGAGAGAGAGAGAGCAGAAATGCTCTAGATTTGCAAAGATATGGCTTATTTCTGCTCTCTCGTGCCAGTGTAGTGTGTGCTGCCTAGCTCCAATGCAGGATGTGCATCTCAAACTTTCGGCCTGAGATTGATAAAATAGTTATCTCAGAGTTCATGAAAATGTGATATTTCTACTGCTAAAAATGGCAACATCTGCCACAGCAAGTGCTGCATAAAACCCAAGGTGTATTTGTTATATAAAAAATGATGAAACTGAAGGTCACAATCAGAGACCAGAACAGCTGAATACGGTACCTCAGTGGGCTAACTCATCCACTCCAGGGATCTGTGTTCAAAGCTACTGTCACAGGACTCCTGGAAGAATCACCCAGCCTTTCATCCTTCCAAGGTCGACAAAATGAGTAACATTGATTTGGTAAACAATAAACATCTGTTGGTCAGTGGTAAAACATACGTACTTGGGGTGCACGTGCACACCACAAATATGCATGTCATGTCTATGTTAACATATAAAAAAAAGTGTCAAGTACTTAAAGACAAGCTTCTGACACAAATAGCTGCTACTGCAAATGTGCTCGTTCCCTTTGCACATCACTTCCTGGAAGATTTAACATTGCCTCCAATGGGTGGACTCTCTGTTGCACTACATGCAAATTCTTTTAATTCAAAAGTTGATAATTAACTGCACACACAGTGGTATGTAGCCTCACACCCTCTCCACTACACATGCCTATGCGCAGCAACACTACCACACCTTTCTTCCATCATATTGTTTAAACCAAATACTTCACTCGACATATCCAATATAGTCCACACGTCAAAAAAACATATTGTTGGCACTAACACAACCTAAAACGTTTGTGCAAAAGCAAGCATTACCAAGAGCAGGGGAAATGGCTAGTGCCTCATTCATTTAAATAGAAAAGGTTTGATTGACTTCTGAAAAGCCAGATAATTTTTACATTGCTTTATATAGATTGGAAGTTCATTACAAAGCTTAGGATCCTGAAAGGGAAATGACCATACCCCAACTGAAAGCTTTATTTATCTGGAGGGACCCGAAGAAGAGAATGCCCTGAGGATCTCAGCCATCTTTGTAAATAGTAGTGCTTTAGATGGTTATCACAGACTGATGGGGGTTTATTTTAGTAGACTATAGGAGTAAGGCAGAAGATCTTTGGTCCATGGACCGCCAGTGAAGCCTACGCCTTGCAGTTGTCAAAAGATCATTTTTTATCTTATAGACCAGTCTTGATTCATAATTCTGGGGTCTAGAAGTTTTAGCTGCCAGCAAGCCTAAATTCTTGTAATTACAGTATCCACCCTATCTATACTAAGAACTTACGTAGGCTCCCCCGTTTAATTCCCAGTGCCATCCCAAAGGTTCTTCATTCCAAACCGCCCCTATGGACAGCGCATTGCGGCACAGCAAGAGCGTGCAGCCCCTATGCCTCAGACGGTCGACAATAGTGGGACGCTGCACCCAGCAGGAGGCTCCTCTCCCCCGAAACTCCCTTGACACTGCACAGCGTCATGTACCCTAAGAACACTTACTTCCGCCTCCTTACACTGAATGTACGCGGCATGCATACAATGCGTAGGCGATACACAGTCTATTCTTACGTAAAACTTCAGCAAGCCCAAATAGTTCTATTGCAATAAATACACACTACGATGGAGGAATTCTAGCACCTCTACTGGTAGGGGCACAATACATAACACTATATACTCTGCGTATGCACGGGAAGCCCTAGTTTGGGTTCAAACGTGAATTCCCTTTCAAGTGTTAGACTATCACAGACAAGGAGGGATGCTGTGTACTTCTGGAGGGTCGATCATAAACACTTATGGGATACCCTCTCTGCAGCGCTAGTACACAGGACCACACTCCCCGGGATTCTTGGTGGGGACTATAACTGTGTACTGGATCTCATCCTCAAGAGTACCACCCCCTCCACCACATTCACCCCCACATGCACAAGCAACACAAATCCGGAACTGGATATATCATTGGTCCCTACAGGATGCATGGCGTTCTCACAATCTTGCTGCCAAACTGTACTCCTTTTACTCCCCACCTCACAAATGACACACACGCCTAGATCGCTTCCTTTACTCAACCTCCTTAGTCCCTCAGATAAGCTGCCCCGACTATTTGGCCCACATAGTTTCTGACCATGACGAGCACTTCATTGATGTAAGATGGTCAACCCCAATTTGCTGCTTCCAGCACAACTGCTTGGAAGACCCAGTCTTCTGTGATGAGCAGGCCAACTATATATGCCTCTATTTCAATGAAAATAATAACACTGCATCCACTAGAATGATCAAATGGGATGCCTTCAAGGTAGTAATCAGCGGAAAGTGTATTCAGCAGGTAGAAGGTGTTTGGCAAACACTCAATAAGGAGATCGTGGCAGCCGAGTGACAGGTTGCTGAACTGGGGAAAGCTGCAGACCGTGAACCTGCACTGGTCCCGCAATTAGCAACAGCCAAAACATCCTACAGTGAGCTATTGGAACGCCTCAGTTTAAACTTCTCTGCTCATGCAGTGAAAGTTTACAGGGAAGGTAACAAATACAGATGTCCTTTAGCTTGGCTGATACAGAAAGGTCACCCACTTGCCCCTATCACCAATATTAAACTGCCCAGCGGTGCAACCATCCACGCACAGGAGATACTACAGGCCTTCTACAATTACTACTCAACGATCTGTAGTGCCCCATCTACCCCTTTCGAGGAGCATTTGCTCAGTTTCCTCAATGGAATTCAGATGCCACGGATTTCCATCACTAATAGCCACGCCCTAAAGGCCAAAATAACTGCAGAAGACATAGCTCAGTCGCTCCGCGACCTTGCTCGTAAGAAGATGGATGGAGTAGGCTGCCCCTGGAATGTTATAGAACCTTCTCAACACATCTGCTCTCCCCCCGCCTGACGGCGATGTATGAGGCACCCTTGATGGCGGGGGAATTCCCACCTTCCATGTGAGAGTTCGTCTCTGTCACTGTGTAAATCGGGCAAGGAACCAACGCAATAATTGTCATACCACCCAATAGCAATTTTGGGTGCAGATTACAAAATACTGGGTAAAATCCTTGCTGACCGTTATGCCAGCAATTTCCCGGAATTGGTGCGTATGGACCAAAACAGGTTTATCTCGGGACATAGTACGTCCCATTAAATCCGTTGTCTCTTCCATGTCCAAGACCACGTGCAGGGCCAATTCCCGCAAGCTGCATGCCCAATATTGGACCTGGAAAAGGCTTTTAATATGCTGTTGTGGCTTCATCTCCTCCTCGCGCTCACCTGCATTGGGGTGGGCCCTAGACTGCTATCCTATACCAAACTACTTTATACCAACCCGACCTGTAGGGTGCAGCTGGGCCACTTGGATTCTGCTACTTTCCGGTTTGCTGAAGGATTAGACTAGACAGGTATGCCCCCTGTTGCCTTTGCTTTCCACACTTGCAATGGAACCTCTGGCCATTCACTTGGGAGTGGAAGGTTGTGACTGCAGCATTCCCCTGGCAGACAGAACCCATTCCATGTCACTATATGAAGATGACCTACTGATATATCTCTGAGACGTCACCTTGGATACAAACCATCCTGACCAAGTTTGCCACAGGACTGCGAGTGAACTGGGAGAAATAGGCCAAATACCCCCTCAACTCGGCCCAACCTGAGCTACCACATGTGCCTGGGTGACATGCCTCTTCGTTGGCAGGGTGTGGCACACCGCTGCCTGGAGATCCGCTTACTTCACACCCCACTAGGCCTCTATGAAGGCAGCCTCCACATAGCGATGCCCGGAATCAAGTCACAAGTCAAAGTCTGGAAGCACTCCCACTAGCCCCTTTTGGTCGAATGGCCCTAGCTAAAATGGCTCTCCTTCCATATTTACTACTCAATTATTTTGTCAATCTTGATGTAGTCACACTGCATCCATTCTTTAAAGAATTGGATACCTTATTGAGCAATGTTATATGGGGAGCCACGCAACACTCAGAAAACTGCAATAACCCATAGATAAGACTGAGCACTCCCTTGTTTAAAGCTTACTATCTCGCAGATCAGCTGCAATGTCTCTCACAATGGACTACCAGGCAGTACATAGGCGAGGCATGTGGAGAGAAGGGTGCCCTCCTTCCATTTTATTTCAAGTACATAGCTTCCTACTCCTGAAATCTGCACCTCCCACCACACACACACACTACAGATGTTGGTGGTCCGAATATGCCTATCCCGCACATATTTTTTAGCAAAGGCAGCCTGGGGTACTCTCCAGGCATTACCCCGAGTATGTTTCCCATGCTTCCCTGGCACCTACACACACTGAGAATTAACATCTTTAAGGGCTCAGTCAATTCACACCATAGGTGACCTGTTTGCGGACAGCCATATCCTCACGTTTCACCAACTACTTTCGGACTATAACCTTCCGTCGGGCCAGTTCCTTCTTTATAGATAGTTAACTCACACCTGCCACACCCTACGGAATACCACAGATGCAGAGCTCGCCACCCGCCCTCCCGTGCTGACCCTCCTAGTAATAGCAGGCAGGCTGCACCTGATCACCTGTCTCTATAAAGTCATAAGAGACCTGTTGTTGGTCCCCCTAGATTCCCTCTGACAAAAATGGGAAGACAACTATGGGAGGGTATAGAATGACAACGAGTGGACGCAAGCCCTAGAATTCCCTCAACAAGTTTCTCTTAACTCCCAATTCAAGAACATACAATTTTTCATATTACACAGGGCATGCCTCACCCCGGCTCAAACAAACCGCTATTTCCCTGATGCCCATCAACCTGCATCCATTGCTAAATGCTGGAAGCGGACCTCCTACATTTTATATGGTCATGTCCAACCATTTAACACCTTTGGAAGAATGTGCACAACACTCTACAAGAGGCCACAGAACTACCCGATACACACATGGGAAGCATGCGCGCTGGGTATTTTTAAGACCCGGACACAATACAAAGTAAGCACCCGTATGGCTTCTCGGGCACTTCTACTTGCAAAACGCGCAGTCACCCTACAGTGAAACTCTCCTACACCCCTGTCATTGGAAGCCTGGTATGGTGCAATGCGTAAATGTGTGACAGCAGAGGAAGACATCCTCCATGATGAGGAGGTGCAACATTTACTCAAGCAACCTATATCTCCCCACTGGGTGACCTTACTGGCACAATTCTTACAACATACAAAGAGTGAGGACCTTCCTCCTTAGGCTTATAGAACCTCACAACCCACCTCTCACACGTCATATGCAACACTATGATTTACTCTATCGACCTGTCTCACTGTACGTGTCCCACTCTGGCCACTTTCCATTTATTTCAGATTGCTGCTCCAACTTTCTGCCCCCGATCTCGGCCCTTCCTCTCCATCTCTCTGTTCCTTGTATTCCATTCGATGTAACAGACAATCCACGGTTTTGCCATGTCTTTTCTCTCACTCCCATTGTGGAGCATAAATTCACCTTCAGTGTCCCTGAGGATTTTTGATGAGCACTACCACTGCTGTTTGTTTACTACCGACCAATGGAGAACTGTCGATTTGTTTCTTGCCAGTTTCAGCAAGGTCAATAATCTCGTCATATGTTAGAAACCTTATAATATGTTTGAAAACACAATAAAAATGATTACAAATAAATAAATAAAGCAAGAACTTACTACCGTAGCGCAGTGATTACTTTGGGGAAATGGTAGAATTTTCCTTTGTGCCTTCTGCAACCCAAAGCAAGGGCTAACAAATAGAGAAAATAGGATGGGTGAAGGACAGAGTCTTATGATGAATCATACTCCATGATTAGATCTTTGCCACAGAGACTGGTGGGTCGCCCATGAATGAAGATCAAACATTTGCTACAGTGAACTTTCAATACCAAGAAGCAAGATCTCTGATTTGTCAGTGTTAACGTTTAGGAAGTTGGCCAGTATCTGAACAATCATGCAAGGTGGCTCAGAGAGCCAGTGTTTTCTGGATCATAATCTGTCTCTCATCTATATATGAAAATGCATGGCATCTAAATGAGTGGATAAGGTGCAGCAGATGTTGAACACAGACCAAACTGCATCAGGGACAAGGAGGAGCCTTGCAGCACACTGCAATTAGTTATGTCACATGGCGACCAAAAGGTAGCCAACTTGATCAATTGTGTGAGCTTTAAGAAATATCAAAACCATGCATGGCATACCTTTAAACCTACATTCTGCAAGTCTTCTTACCAGAACCATTTGATGTACAGTATCAAAGTCAGTAGAAAGATACAGAAGTATCATATTTACATCATCTTGATCTAGTATGGCACCAATGTAATCTGTCATGGAGACTAGAACCATTTGTGCGCCACTCTAAATCAAATCAAATCATTAACATTTATAAAGCGCGCTACTCACCCGTGCGGGTCTCAAGGCGCTAGGGGAAAAGGGGGGGTTATCGCTGCTCGAGCAGCCAGGTCTTTAGGAGTCTCCGGAAAGCGGAGTGGTCCTGGGTGGTCCTGAGGCTGGTGGGGAGGGAGTTCCAGGTCTTGGCCGCCAGGAAGGAGAAAGATCTCCCACCCACCGTGGAGCGGCGGATGCGAGGGACAGCAGCGAGTGCGAGGCCAGAGGAGCGGAGGAGGCGGGTGGGGACGTAGAAGCTGAGGCGTCTGTTGAGGTATTCCGGTCCCTTGTCGTGGAGGGCTTTGTGTGCGTGGGTGAGAAGTCGGAAGGTGATCCTTTTGCTGACTGGGAGCCAATGCAGGTGTCTCAGGTGTGCGGAGATGTGGCTGCTGTGGGGTACGTCGAGGATGAGGCGGGCCAAGGCGTTTTGAATGCGTTGCAGGCGATTTTGGAGTTTGGCTGTGGTCCCGGCGTTGAGGGTGTTGCCGTAGTCCAGGCGGCTCGTGACGAGGGCGTGGGTCACGGTTTTTCTGGTGTCGGCGGGGATCCAGCAGAAGATCTTGCGGAGCATGCGGAGGGTGAGGAAGCAGGCGGAGGACACGGCGTTGACTTGCTTGGTCATGGTGAGAAGAGGGTCCAAGATGAAGCCGAGGTTGCGGGCGTGGTCTGTGGGGGTCGGTGCGGTGCCGAGGGCCGTGGGCCACCATGAGTCGTCCCAGGCGGACGGGGTGTTGCCGAGGATGAGGACTTCCGTTTTTTCAGAGTTCAGCTTTAGGCGGCTGAGCCTCATCCAATCTGCGACGTCCTTCATACCCTCTTGTAGGTTGGCTGGCGGGGTCCTTGGTGAGGGAGAGTATAAGTTGGGTGTCGTCGGCGTAGGAGGTGATGATGATGATGTCGTGCTTGCGTACGATGTTGGCGAGGGGGCTCATGTAGACATTGAAGAGTGTCGGGCTGAGTGATGAGCCTTGAGGTACGCCGCAGATGATCTCGGTGGGTTCTGAGCGAAACGGAGGGAGGTAAACTCTTTGGGAACGGTTTGCGAGGAAGGAGGCGATCCAGTCCAGGGCCTGGCCTTGGATCCCGGTGGAGCGGAGGCGGGTGATTAGGGTGCGGTGACAGACGTGTCAAAGGCAGCCGAGAGGTCGAGAAGAATGAGGGCGACTGTTTCACCGTTGTCCATCAGGGTTCTGATGTCGTCTGTGACTGAGATGAGGGCGGTTTCAGTGCTGTGGTTGGTTCGGAATCCGGTTTGTGAGGGGTCGAGCAGGTTGTTGTCTTCCAGGAAGGTGGTCAGCTGTTTGTTGACGGTCTTCTCTATTACCTTGGCTGGGAAAGGCAGAAGAGAGATAGGGCGGAAGTTTTTCAGGTCGCTCGGGTCAGCCGTAGGTTTCTTTAGTAGGGCGTTGACTTCGGCATGTTTCCAGCATTCGGGGAAGGTAGCTGAAGAAAAAGAAGAGTTGATGACGGTCTGGAGGTGCGGGGCGATGATGTCGTCGGCTTTGTTAAAGATGAAGTGCGGGCAGGGGTCCGAAGGGGCGCCGGAGTGGATAGAGTTCATGATGGATTTGGTTTCTTCCGTGTTGATGTGGGTCCAGTTGTTGAGGGTGATGGCCGGGGATGCGGGTTTGGTGGTGTTTGGTTGGGTCTGGTGTCCGAAGCTGTCGTGGAGGTCGCTGATCTTGCGATGGAAGAAAGTGGCGAGGGATTGGCACAAATCCTGTGAGGGCGTGACGGCGTTGGCGTTGGCGCTGGGGTTGGAGAACTCCTTGACGATGCTGAAGAGTTCTCTGCTGTTGTGGCTGTTTTTGTCCAGTCTGTCGGTGAAAAAGTTCCTTTTGGCAGCGCGGATCAGGTGGTGGTGTTCGCGGGTAGCGTTCTGGAGGGCGGTCATGTTGTCAGCGGTGTGGTCCTTGCGCCAGGCTTTCTCAAGGGCGCGACAAGTTTTCTTTGATTCTTTGAGGGTGTCAGAGAACCAGAGAGGTTTTTTGGTGTTGGTCTGTCAATGCGTGCGTTTGAGGGGAGCAAGGTTGTCTGCGCAGTTGGAGATCCAGTTTGTGAGGTTGAGGGCTGCGTCGTTGGGGTCGGTGGTGAGGGTGGGTTGGTTGGCGGCAAGTGCGGAGAAGAGTTGCTCTTCAGGGATCTTGTTCCACTGTCGACGAGGGATGGGTTGAGTGCGGAGGTGGCGGGTCTCGCGTCGGAATGTGAAGTGGACGCAGCTGTGGTCGGTCCAGTGTAGGGCGGAGGTGTGGCTGAAGAAGACGTGTTTGCTGGCGGAGAAGATAGGGTCGAGCGTGTGTCCGGCGATGTGGGTGGCGGTGTTCACCAGTTGTTTGAGGCCGAGGTTGTCGAGCAGGGTGGTGGTGTTGGGGTTGTTGTTTTGTTCCAGATGGAAGTTGAGGTCGCCTAGGAGGATGTAGTCCGGTGAGGCGAGGGCGTGCAGGGAGATGAAGTCGGCGATGGCGTCGCTGAAAGGGGCGCGTGGTCCGGGAGGACGGTAGACGAGGGATCCTCTGAGGGTTGTCCTCGGGTCGGTGCGAATCTGAAAATGCAGGTGTTCAGCGGCGAGAGGGGTGTCTTCGGTGGAGGTGGTGACGCTGATGGAGTCTTTGAAGACGATGGCGATACCTCCTCCTGCTTGGTTGGTGCGGTCTTTCCTGGAGATCTTGTAGCCTTCGGGGATGGCGGTGGCGATGTCTGGAGCAGAGGAGGCGTTCATCCAGGTCTCCGTGATGAAGGCGACGTCCGGTGCTGTGGAGTCCAGGAGGTCCTAGAGTTCAACGGCGTGTTTGTGGACGGAGCGAGCGTTGACTAGGATGCACTTGAGGTGGTTGATGGCACGTGGGCTTGTGGTCGTGGTAGTTGCGACTCTGTTGGCAAAAGCTCTGCTGAAAGTCATTCAATAGTTTGTCTTCTTCCAGGACCATGGACAGTTATTTAGCCAACCGCTTTTATAAAAAAATTCCTAGGGCTGGTAGAAGTGTTATCTGCAGAAAATTATTATTAATTTATATTTTTCTTCAGATGCATCCAGATTGGGGTTTTCTTTCAGTTGTGTGGTGAATTAATCTTTCCTTCATCACGCCTAAAAAATACCAGACAGAAGAGTTTCAACAGTTTAGTGATCTTTCCCATCAGTAAAGGAGAAGGAGCATGAAGCCCACTAGGACTGTAGGGGGACTGCAACTTAATGGACGATAAGAGTGAAGCTACTACTTCCTCTGTAGAAACCTGAAGCTTTTTTATTTTTTTATTAATTTATTTTTTTACATTTTCATCATTCACCTGCACAGGACGAGACATCTATGGACTTCCAATCATCCATCTGCACAGGATGTGGCATCACTGGATGTCCCATCATCCATCTGCACAGAAAGTGACATCACTTCTTTCCCACCAAAACTGTCTTTAAAAGAAGCAAGCAAGGGAAGCCATTTACACCATACATCTGCATAGAAAACGACATCACTGGATTTCCTATCACCCATCTGCACATGAAGTGACATCAGTACTCTCCCTTCCCAGGAGATACTCAACGGCTGCCACAGCGTGGATGCACAGCAGGTGCACTGCTGGTGCACCAAAGGCAATGTAGTCTGCACACGTCTGCAATTGGAAGCCTGCCCCCCCTCCCCCCATAGCTACCATGCAGTGACCGCCTGTGCCCTAAACCTCGACCGCCCTTCCACCCACTGCTGCTTTGATGCACCACAGAGAGGGAATATTCTCTTGTGCTTCCTGAAAGTTTCCATGCACTTCATCCAACACTAACCGCACCAACAATACCCAACATCTTACTCTCAGATACTCAAACAGTTCTGCAATCACCCACAGAGCACTCCACACTTACTTCGTGAATACCTGCTCACTTAAAAACACCACAGAGATCTGAGACCTGCTGCAGGACAAATCTCCTGATCTAATTTGTCTCATGAAACCTAGCTGAGCCCTGCATTGGCACCCGACATCGCAAATACTATCTCCCATGGTTACAAGACTGACAGGCAAGATAGACTCCACAAGCGCAGAGACAGAATCATCATCATCCTCCACAAGAACATAATAATTTACACTACATACATGGACGAGTCATCCTGCAATACTGAACACCTGTCATTCAAGTTCCATGTCACGGCCAACTTCGCCCCAAACAACACTGTCATATACAGACTACCGGGACCACGTACCAACTTCACAGACACCATCATGGACTTTGTTGCTTCGCTCACCCTCCATGCTAGCAATTACATCCTACCTGGAGACCTGAACTTGTACATGGAAGACCTTGTCAACAAAAACTCAAGAGCCCTCATTGAAAAACTTGGCAATATGGGCCTCACTCACGGAGTGAGGGACTCAAACACACCTCTTGGACTCTATTTTCTCCAACTTCTGCAACATCCGAGTTGATGTGTCCACACCACTTCAACAGGTAGACCACAGACCATACCCTCGTCAAGTTCAGCATCACCGTCCTGATCCAGTGCCCACTCACCACTGCCAAACCAGCCCACCGAAACTGGAACAGAATCACGGACAAGGACTGGAACACTACTCATGACACCCAATTACCAAAACACTCCAATAGCCTCCCTAAAGCAGTCAAGAATTTCAGCAATTGGATCACCTATTGCTCCAAACCCCTGGCTCCCCCTCAAACACAATACAATAAGATAAAGCAATTTCATGCAGCAACCAGACCCAACGGACATGCCAAACACCGCATAATCTTATCCAAAGTACCAATTAGTACCACATGGCCTGTCATCATCTCCGAAGAAACCGCTGCCACCACGAAATCCATCCACTAATGAGCCCCACCACGCTTACTCCACAAATCTGTAACACATCTGTGCCATACTCACGCCCTTTCTGAATGCCTCCACATCTTCTGCAACCCTTCCAGATGCTTGGAAACATGCAACTGTCCTCCCTTTGCTGAAAAATCCTTCGGCGGACCCTTCAACACTCACCAAATCGATCTACCTGCTACCATCTCAGGCCAAGGTCTTGGAGAAAATCATCAAGAGACACCTCACTAAATACCTCAACAACCACCAACTCCTCAACACCACTCAGCCTGGTTTCAGACCGAACCACAGTGAGGGAACTGCCCTCATTGCTGCCACTAATGACATCTGCATGACTCTGGACAGAGACATGGGGGCCCTCATCCTCCTGGATCTCTCTACAGCATCTGACAGCTCTCTCACCCCATCCAACACCTACACCACATCGGAATGCAAGGACATTCACTCAATTGGATATGCTCCTTCCTGACTGGAGGGAGCCAGTTAGTCGTCCTGGCATCATACAACTCAGATGCCTGCAACCTCATCTGCAGAGTTCTGTAAGAATCCTCCCTGAGTCGGACCCTCTTCAACACATAGATGATCCCTCTAGCCAGCATCATCCGCTCTCATGATATGAATGCCCTCTCCTATGCTGAAGACACACAACTCTTTCTCTCCCTCACAGACAAGGTGCCCAATACCCATATCAAGATAAATTCCAGCTTGACTGAAATCGACCACTAGATGAAGAACAACTGTCTAAAGTTGAATACTAACAAGATCGAAATTGTGATCTTCAGGAAGGGCACATCACTGTGGCACTTCATCTGGTGGCCAAAAGAACTGGAACTCATCTCCACCACCCACGCCAAAAACCTCGGGATCATCATCAATAGCAAACTCAACATAACCGCTTAAGTCAATGCTGTCACTCCCTCATGCTTCCACAACTTGAAGATGCGGAGGAAGATCTTCAAATGGTTCCCAATGACAACCCAGAAAACCATCACGCATGCCCTGGTCACAAGCAAGCTGGACCCACGCCCTGGTCACAAGCAACCTGGACTACAGGAACACTCTATGCCAGGATCAACAAAAAACTCAACAGAAAGCTACAGACCATTCAGAACTCTGTGGCCAAAATCACTCTCAACCTCCCACGCTGCACTCACATCACACCTCACCAGGAGGAGCTCCAGTGATTCCCTGTTTCCAAACTAGCAGAAATCAAACTCCTCTCTCACGCCTTCAAGGCACTACACAACACTGGCCCAGCATACCGCAACAATCAGATCTCCTTTCACAATCCTTCCAGACACCTCCACTCTTCCGGACTCCCTACTTGCACAAATCCCACGCATACAGAAAACCAGATCCAGCAGTCAAGCCTTCTACTGCATCCCTCCTAAAGCATGCCATGACCGCCCCTACTCACTTACTGAATTCTGCAAGAAGCTGAAGGTCTGGCATTTACAGTAGCCCAATGAACCCGTAGGTGTGTCTAGACTCACAACTGCTCAGCACTAGGATACCCTCCCAAGTAATAGATTGTTATTTATGCAGATTTGTAGAGCGCACTAAGTGAGGGTCCTCCAGCAGCACAGGATACAGATTTTCTACTATTCCATTCTCCTTTTGAACTTGAGGAAACGTCTCACTGAAATACACTCACTATGTCATCCAAAACTCACACAAGCAATAAACATGTGAAAGAGTTAAACTTTAGAGAGATTATTCTTTATGCACCATATAGCAGGTATTTCCACACCTACTCGTACTATTTAATATTCTTCAGTTTCTAGTGCTTGTGGATATGTTGCAGGCTTGGGTGTTTATTCTTTGCTCTGGGTAAACCATATATACTCGCACCTTGGGATAAATTTCTATGCTTTGTGTTGCTTTTACATCAAATATCTTATAAACGGAGACTGCATTTAAGGTTTTTAGAGTGCCTAGGTATATCAAATCAAGAATATTTTATGTTAAGTGGAACTTAGGTTATCATTTAGAACAGGGCGAACACTTTTTACTTTGTGTGTTTAAGAGCCTGGACCTGAGGAGCCTTCCCCCATGACAAAAATAAAATTATCCTATGTACTAACATATCTTTCAATGAATACTGTAAAGGTACTGTATGCTGATAGATGGTTTATGAATACAAAATAATAAAAGAAATGAGCTTGCGCTACACCACACCCCACTTATTTTCAAAAACAACTGGGAGCAGGAAAGTTGTCCCAAATATCTTTAAAAGATGTTTTAAGCCCTATTCAACTAGCCTTAATGGGTTATGTGTTCATAAAGTCTTTTGCTAGGTATCGTCCCAAAAACAGAAGCACAAAATTCTCTATCCAATTGAGCACTGAAATGAAACATTCACCAGTGGTGGGCCAGCCATGGTGGGAGAGTCTCTAGCTGTGACGTCATCCCTCATTTTTGCACAAGAGTCTTTCTATTCAGTTTGCAGCTAGGCAATGGATCACTGGTTTTAGCTGTGCTGTGGTGAACTATTGGGTCTATGTTTTGATACTGTATCTGGTATATAAATAATTAGGGGATTGCACAATGTTGCATAATGTTAAATCTAGCATGTGAGTTACGGTGTGTTAAGCTGTTGTTGGATGTCTCTCAAAGGTTGTGTTTTCTATACATGTATACTGGCAATTTGTATCCTAATAATGAATTGATAAAAAACAAGTATCAGTGAAGAGAGACCCTAATTGTAATTGCCCAACCCTATGTTCAATATCTAGGACCCTTCCTGCCCAAAGTGTGGGTCTAGTTGCTCCCCTGGTCACAAGCGGGCTGTAGCACCCATTGTGCCATCCACAACAGTGGCAATGTAAACATGACCACAGGTCTGCCACAAGTAGTCTGGATGGATGGATTTTAAAGTGCAAATCTGACCTGTCAAAATAACCCCTTTTGACAGGCCTAAACCATAGTTTTACATATTAATAAATCACCCCTAACTTGGCCTTATTGCCTAAAAGGACGTGTGCATGGTATGTAAAAGTAGGACATGTAAAGGTTTAATCTTAAACAGAAAAAGAAAAGCATTTTTCACTATCGCAGGGTTGACTATTCCATAGGAAAGCATTGGGATACAATATGAAGTTTAATAAATGTTACCTCCATCTAGGGGACAGCTAAAAATTTAATTTTTGGACTTCTTTAAATATTTATTACAAGCCCAATTCGCAGGTGAAGTCAGACTTATAAAAAGTTACTTTTGCCCTGCCTGAAGTTCTTGAAAGCTAAATCTGCATTTTGTTTTCGAATCCTGCCAGCCAGTAATTAGCATTTCAATAAGTGTGAATGAGGTTGAACTTGCTCCCAAGACAGGGATAAAACACCCTGGGTTTTGGGGAGGTTTTGTTGTGCCCTTCACAGGATGGCCTGAGGGAAGGCCCCAAGGACATGATTAATTTCAAAGAAGCCTACCCTGAACGAGCAGATGTAGCAAACACCCAAGCTTGCGCTCTTCTTCTGTCCCCCCATTCAGACAGGCCTTTATTACAACGAGCCCCTTGTTGACATTGGTGATAGATCCCACTGGATTGTCAAGACCTTTTAAACAGGTCTGCTAGGGTTTTACATATTACATATGTGGCACACTTCAGAGAAATGAAACAGAATGCCAAAACACATTGTGTGATGGTTGAGAACTCAGCTTTTGTTCTACCAGACTTCCGTCTATGAGTTTGTGGGGACACAGGGATTGCCTAAAACTGGATTTCAGTTTTAGATCATCTTTACCCCATTGGTTAGGGCGTTCCCAAGGGTTTTTCCTACCCACAAGTTTGTGCCATGCATAAATGTGGAATCTCCAGCCACCCACTTCAGATTACTCCTAGACCTGTGGAAGATCTGAAGACGACTAAACCTGCTGTCTGAGACCAGAGAAGAGTCTATAGGATGGAATCTGCTCTCTCTTTTGAACTCAGGACAATGAATTTGACTCCGCGGGTCATAAGGCTGACCTCCAGGTATTACTTGTTGTGTCCCTTTAGCTTTACAGGGCCTTTTCCTGCAAATGCCCAGCTGACCAGTAGCAACTGGACCTCAACTGGGCCCTCCTGGTGGCCTCTGACTGCCACCCTGTGAGTTTTTAAGTGCCTACCCTGGGGTCCTAGAGGGCATTAGAAGAGTACTCCTGTGGTGGACTGGAACTTAAAGACTAAAGTTATAAGGCAAAACCTTTGACCAGGACGAACCTGGTTAGCGGTCCGCGTCAGATTCTGCCTAACATGACGTTGGACTATGAGTGACACTTTGTACTTCTTGCCACTATTTCTACTTAACAACTTAAAAATGTAAATCTCCAGTTCCTGTTATTGTTTTTTTGTGATTTTGGTGTCAGTTTGTTTATTAAATGTTACCCTATTTTCCAAGTTATTTTGGGATTGTTTTTTATTTCGACTTTATTACTGTTGTAGTACAGGGTAAACACTATACACATTTCCTCCAAGTTAAGCCTGTCTGCTCTGTGCCACAGCTACCAGAGGGTTGTGCTTAGGTTAATTTAGTGACATTAGTGATTTACTCAAATAAGGATTCTGGTTAGTACATGAGGTGGGTACCTATGCCCCTAAACTAATTTCCCACAAGAGCCACTCTATCAGCTCCATTAAGGAGGTTAACCAAGATTTCAACTACCCTCTCTATATGCTCTCAGCTTTTTTTTAACATACCTCAAGCAAAATATATTATGGGCTACTTTTACTTTGTGTAGCCAATTTTGCAAATTTAACAGACATATTCCTGACTGGTATGTTAGCAAAACCAGAGGTAGTTTTTGCAATGCAGTCTGTATGTTTGGTCGACACATCTGACCGTTCTGTAGACCAGTCGTTCACCTTTGAACAGATTGGCAGAAAAAGACTTCAAAGATGAGAGCACTGGAATTTTGAAACTGTTGGTTTAATTGCTTTCGACTACCTAAGCAAAACGACCTACACAGCAGAAAGATTTACACTGATACAGCCAATACATAGTGGTTTGAAATAGGAGTGCATTCCAGACTATCGTTTTTAATCCATATTTTTTGCAATTTCTGTGAAATACTGAATAAGCTGGATGCATCACCATTTCCCCCCCCATAATTAAACTGATTCTCTAAGAAGTATGGATTTATGCAAACTATGTAATCCTACAACCTCAAAAGATGCAGGCGGTGACTAATACCATTGACAAATAAATAATTTAAAGATTACGAATGGGCCCTAATACAAAAAAAATGTAAGTACACACTTTGTAACTGTAGAGCTGAGTCTATGAGGCACATAAAAAATGTACTAAAATTTATAGCAGGGCCGGAATGTTTCTAAAATCGCTGATTACATGGGAATGTTTGCACAATCTGGCTAAATTATTACTTAAAATTGTTTGGCCTAAACGGGGCACACATTTGAGAATGAGTTAGAACCAGAATAAATAAAACAATCATAAATATGAAAAATCTCAGTGAAAATGCTGGAGTGAAGGTGTGAGAAGAACGTATGATACACTCAAACTTGGTTCTTTGGAGTGAAGCATTAGTCAAGTTGGACACTGGAACTAAAGATTTAAAATCGGCTTGGCAACTGAAAACTCACTAATGTCCACATTTTCACTAGAAGCCCTAGATTTCACACAGGTAGTATAATCTGTAGTAACATGGTAAATGGGCAAATAAACATAAATAAAGTTTGCAGAATTATTTTTCAGCCAACATGGAAAGAGGTGAACATGTGGATAAGTCAAGGATTAATATTATGAACTAGCATAAACTAGTTTCTGTGGCTATACTAGTTTCCGTAGATATAAAATACACTACACTGACTCAGTTGCTCTATCAAAACTATATTTCTGATCAAGGTGCGCCTCCCCTGAAATATTCAGACTCTTATAAACTCAAGAATAATACTTTTTTCAATGAGGCAGTTATGTTTCTTAATTGTAAACCGTGGAACTGGGACTTTAAAAAAGAACGGAGAGTATAATTGTGGATAAAACATGGAATAGTGATCGTTTAATATTTTATGAACTAGTCCTTAGTAGGAAGGTAGCCTCTTTCTAGCCTTGTTACCCCCACTTTTGGCCTGTTTGTGAGTATATGTCAGAGTGTTTTTACTGTCTCACTGGGATCCTGCTAGCTAGGACCCCAGTGCTCATAGTGAAGACCCTATTTATCAGTGTGTTTTATATGGCTCACTGGGACCCTGCTAGCCAGGACCCCAGTGCTCACAGTTGTGGCCTGAATGTGTTCCCTGTGTGGTGCGTAACTGTGTCACCGATGCTTTGCTAATCAGAACCTCAGTGCTTATGCTCTCTCTGCCTTTAAAATTGTCACTGCAGGCTAGTGCCCATTTTTACCAATTTTGATTGGCACACTGGAACACCCTTATAATTCCCTAGTATATAGTACCTAGGTACCCAGGGTATTGGGGTTCCAGGAGAGACCTATGGACTGCAGCATTTCTTTTGCCACCCATAGGGAGCTCAGACCAATATTACACAGGACTGCCACTGTAGCCTGAGTGAATGTTATTTCACGGCCATTTTGCACTGCACTTAAGTAACGTATAAGTCACCTATATGTCTAACCCTCACTTGGTGAAGGTTAGGTGCAAAGTTACTAAGTGTGAGGGTACCCTGGCACTAGCCAAGGTGCTCCCACATAGTTCAGGGCAATTTCCCTGGACTTTGTGAGTGCGGGGATACCATTACATGCGTACACTACATATAAGTCAATACCTATATGTAGCTTCACAATGGTAACTCTGAATGTGGCCATGTAACATGTCTAAGATCATGGAATTGTCCCCCCATGCCAAATCTAGTATTGGGGTGCCAATCCCTTGCATCCCTGGGGCTCCAGCATGACCCCAGGTACTGCCAAACTGGCTCTCTGGGTTTTCACTACAGCTACCGCTGCTGCCAACCCACAGACAGGCTTCTGCCCTCCTGGGGTCCGGGCAGCCCAGTCCCAGGAAGGCAGAGCAAAGGATTTCCTCTGAGAGAGGGTGTTACACCCTCTCCCTTTGGAAATAGGTGTTAAGGGCCTGAGAGGAGTACCCGCTCCTGGCCTCTGGAAATGCTTTGAAGGGCACAGATGGTGCCCTCCTTGCATAAACCAGTCTACGCCGGTTCAGGGATCCCCCATCCCCTGCTCTGGTGCTAAACTGGACAAAGGAAAGGGGAGTGACCACTCCCCTGTCCATCACCACCCAAGGGGTGGTGCCCAGAGCTCCTCCAGTGTGTCCCAGACCTCTGCCATCTTGAATGCAGAGGTGTGAGGGCACAATGGAGGCCTCTGATTCGCCAGTGCCAGCAGGCGACGTCAGAGACCCCTCCTGATAGGTGCTTACTTCACTAGGTGGCTAATCCTCCTCTGAGGGCTATTTAGGGTCTCTCCTGTGGGCTTCTCTTCAGATAACGAATGCAAGAGCTCAGAGTTCATCTGCATCTCCCTCTTCGACTTCTGCCAAGGATCGACCGCTGACTGCTCCAGGATGCCTGCAAAACTGCAACAAAGTAGAAAGAAGACTACTAGCGACATTGTTGCGCCTAATCCTGCCGGTCTTCTCAACTGTTTCCTGGTGGTGCATGCTCTGGGGGCTCTCTGCCTTCACCCTGCACTGGAAGCAAAGAAGAAATCTCCTGTGGGTTGACAGTATCTTCCACCTGCTAACGCAGGCACCAAACTTCTGCTTCACCGGTCCTCTGGGTCCCCTCTCATCGTGACGAGAGTGGTCCCTGGAACACAGGAACTGCATCCATTGACCCCGACAGTCCAGTGGTCCATCTGTCCAAATTTGGTGGAGGTAAGTCCTTGTTCCCCACGCCAGACAGTAATCCAGTGTACTGCGTGAACTGCAGCTGCTAGGACTTCTCTGCACTTTTGCAAGGAATCCTTCGTGCACAGGACAGCCCAGGTCCCCAGCACTCCGTCCTGCATTGCTCAACTCGCGGAGTTGACCACCGGCTTCGTGGGACCCTCCTTTGTAGTGTTGAGACAACCGCCGTGCTCAGTTTTCTTGAAACCATGTACAAGTACTTCTGCGGGTGCTGCCTGCTTCTGCATGGGCTCTTTGTGTTGCTGAGTGCCCCCTCTGCCTCCTCTTACAAGTGGCGACCTCCTGGTCCTTCCTGGGCCCGGGCAGCACCCATTTTCTTCAACCGCGACCTTTGCAGCTAGCAAGGCTTGTTTGCAGTCTTTCTGCGTGGAAACAATGCTGCATCCTCCAGCACGCCGTGGGACATCTTCTGTGCAAAGGAGAAGTTCCTGGCATTTTCCGTTGTTGAAGAATCTTTGGCTTCTTCCACCCAGAGGCAGCCATTTTGCACCTTCATCCAGGGTTTAGTGGGTTCCCGCCCCCCTGGACACTTCGTGACTCTTGGACTTAGTCCCCTTCCTTTACAGGTCCACAGGTCCAGGAATCCGTCTTCAGTGCTTTGCAGTCAGTTGTGGTCTTTGCAGAATCTCCTATCACGACTTTAGCGTGTTTCTAGGGAAGTAGGGTCACTTTACTCCTACTTTTGAGGGTCTTGGGGTGGGGTATCTTGGACACCCTTAGTGTTTTCTAACACTCCCAGTGACCCTCTACACACTACACTAGGCCTGGGGTCCCTAAGCGGTTTGCAGTCCACTTTCTAAGTATATGGTTTGTGTTGCCCATAGGCCTATTGCATCCTATTGTATTCTACAGTATTTGCACTACTGTTCTAACTGTTTACTTACCTGATTTTGGTTTGTGTGTATATTTTGTGTATTTTACTTACCTCCTAAGGGAGTATATCCTCTGAGATATTTTTGGCACATTGTCACTAAAAAAAAGTACCTTTATTTTTAGTAACTCCGAGTATTGTGATATAGTGCTATATGATATAAGTGGTATAGTAGGAGCTTTGCATGTCTCCTAGTTCAGCCTAAGCTACTCTGCTATAGCTACCTCTATCAGCCTAAACTACTAGAACACTACTAATCTACTAATAAGGGATAACTGTACCTGGCACAAGGTGTAAGTACCATCAGGTACCCGCTATAAGCCAGGCCAGCTTCCTACATCCTTCATACAACTAGACAGGTGATTGGAGAGCCAGCATGTTATGTGGTTATCAAATTATAGCTTAAAACAATTCTAATGGATACTTTATGATCAGGATGAGAGGTTGATGGATTTAATGTTGTGTTTGTATAAGTTAAATGTTATCGTGTGGTTAGGTCTTTTATATTTTCTCTATTCTTTCTTCTTCAAAGTTGTACAGTGGAGTGTGTAATGTAGAAAATAAATACATAATTCTACCAGGCCGTTTGAAACCCTGATCTGCACCATAAATGGCCTTCCAGAGAAAAAAAAAATCTTTAATGGATCCTCTACCTTACCATGTACTACTCTGCTGATCACAAAAACAGATCTTCAGACATATGCAAGGGAGGTGTGAAGAAACAACACATCAAAAGAGCAGAAACAAGTCCAAACGAAGTTTTAATAAAACTTATTACATGAAAATCCTAAAACGAGTTAAAATAAAAAGGATGGCGGGTACCCGAAGAAAAATTATACTCTGGTTACTTTTGTGGGAAATGAGGTAGATATAACAAAAACAAAAAAATAGTCTCTGATGTACAAATATTCTGTTTATTTATCTAACAGCTGAACGGCAAGAATGGAAAAAATCCGAACAAGAGTATTTATAGAGGCCAGTTGCCTGGCGTGAAGCTAGTTATGTTTGTAGATGAACCCAGTTTGGCTCTAATGATGCAGCAAAATAGCAAGATTTTCAGACCTATGCTGGCAAGTCAGCCTAAGGTTCATGAGCCCCTGAGGATTGTGACTCAAACTCAACCCTGTATCATTGCTACACAACGCAACTGGTCGAAACGCCCTTCTCAACCTTAACGCCACCAAGACTGCAGAGACTCTCTCTAGTATACTTCATTTTTCTGTCTCTAACTCCACACAGTCAACAGTAAGGCTTCTCCAGCCTTGATCTGCAGGGGCTCCAAAAAAGGACTGGGGGCACTGCACCACACTAGATTGGTTTAGGAGTCAATTCAGGGGGCTAGCTTTCTAGTCCTTGACAAACGTCTTAGTACAGCAAAGATTCAAGAAGAGGTCTGGACAAAGGTTAATGTTTTTCTTAATAGATGAGGAGGTATTTTCTTATTCTGGGTCATGCATAACAACAGTAAAATCCAGCACGATATTCCACAGGGTAAGGAAGGGATTCTATTAGATTGTACCCTATGCTACATGCTCTCAAGGCACCCAAGAAGGCTTTGTTTCCCTCCCTCGTCACCAATTTACTGGACTTGCCTCCTTTATGTCCAAATATTCTCAGTTCAACTCTGGAACCCATTAAGAAACAGTAAGCTATCTGCTGAGTGAAAGATAGTGAGGTGTTGACTAACTGGACGAAAAACCAAGATGAAGGCCACTTAGATGGGTGGAGGCAGGTTTTGAGAGTGGCCCCCCATACTTTCTCCTGTACAGACTCTTCTCAAGTGAATGCAATCATATTATCATGTTACGATCGAAGGTGCCTTACGGCAGCCGCTTCTTTGCCCTTTCCCGTCTGGCTGGAAAATCACATCACACCACATCAGTAATGACATCAAATCCTGGGCCTGGATCGGGAGACAGACTGGCTCTAGAAACGTTTTTCAGCAATGCTCCAGAGCACTACCAGGTAGTGCTATATGGCTCTGTGATGATCTGGCTCAGTACCGACCAGATGTAATGGAGTGAAGTCACAAGTAAGTGTCATCCTTGCGTGCGGTCGTCAGTTTCTTGCTTATCTGCTTCTGCACCCTCAGACGCAAAGCATGAATAATAGTTGTTACCAAAGTGTGGATTTCTAACCTGAGACCTTTGTAGATGTTAAAAAGAGGCTACTCCACAGAACGGTGAAGTGGGAGGGAAGCGAGAAATCCGTGGTTAGATCAACTTTCAAGTGAATTGAAGTGGTTACCCTGGACCAGTGGACGAGTGGACCCCTGGGCCACTTGCCTACTCTTCCTAAAACTTGGACTCAAATAGGGAGCCAGTAATTTATTGTTGCCGGAATGCCAGAAACAAATTAGTGGTATATAGGGTACCAAATTGCTATTTGGAAGGTACTCCCTCTAAAGAACGAGTTACTTACCTTCGGTAACGACTTTTCTGGTGGATACATTAGCTACCTGTGGATTCCTCACCTCATGAATACTCCCATGGCGCCAGCATTCGACGGAAATCTTCTTACTAGTCTCTGCACGTCGACGAGGACGTCACTGTCGCCCACGCGACGCCGTCTGACGTCATACAGGCAATAAGAGGTCCTCGACGACGTGCAGACGTCAGTACCAATCATTTTTTACGTGCATGAGAACAACCAGGCAATGCAATGAAAGAGCAAGGCAACATCCATTATATTGTAAAAATACACCACATTGTATGAATAACTGTAAATCTTTTTATGTACATATATATATATATATATATATATATATATATAAAACTCTCTCTTTTAAAATATATATACACACACCAAGTATATACACAAAGATATATACATATATACATATATATATATAAATATATTATATATACATCTATTGCACCCTCAAAGACCAAGAGGAGCGCACTCAAGGATTACTTGGTAAGACCAGAAAGGCAACGGGGAGGCGGGTGGGACCGTGAGGAATCCACAGGTAGCTAATGTATCCACCAGAAAAGTCGTTACCGAAGGTAAGTAACTCGTTCTTCTGATGGATACAACTACCTGTGGATTCCTCACCTCATGAATAGAGTCCCAAAGCAATACCACGCCCGGCGGTGGGTGCCTAAATGGTCAAACCAAGAAATCCTGCAGCACTGACCGTGCAAAATGGCCGTCCCTTCTAACCTCAGAATCCAAACAGTAATGTTTTGCAAAAGTGTGAAGGGACGACCAAGTTGCGGCCTTGCAGATGTCGACCACAGGAACACCTCTGGCCAAGGCCGAAGTGGCCGACTTAGCTCTGGTGGAATGAGCTCTAATGCCCTCAGGAGGATCCTTCTTTGCCAAAGAGTAACAGATTTTAATGCAAAGAACAACCCACCTGGATAGTGTTCTCTTGTGGACTGCCTTTCCTCTCCTCTTGCCCACGTATCCAATAAACAGCTGATCCTCCAGCCTGAAATCCTTTGTTCTATTGATAAAGAAGCTCAACGCTCTCTTTGGGTCTAGACGGTGCAGTCTTTCTTCCTCTTTGGAAGGATGAGGCGGAGGATAGAACGTGGACAAAGTAATTGCCTGAGCCAAATGGAAGGGTGAAACAACCTTCGGGAGGAAAGCAGCTTTGGTCCTCAACACCACCTTATCCCCATAAAAAGTTGTATAAGGGGGTTTTACTGATAAGGCCTGCAACTCACTCACTCTCCTTGCTGATGTTATAGCTATCAGGAAGACTGTTTTTAAAACCAAATACCTCAAGGGGCAAGAATGCATGGGTTCAAAAGGGGACCCCATAAGGAAAGTCAGGACTAAGGACAAATCCCATTGCGGCATAACGAATGGCTTTGGAGGATATTGATTTAGAAGACCTTTCAAGAATCTGATAACAATAGGGGATTTAAATAAAGATGGTTGGTCTGGAAGACATAAGAAGGCTGACAAGGCCGATAAATAACCTTTAATGGTAGCCACTGCACAACCTTTCTGCGCCAGAGATAGAGCAAAAGACAAAACGTCCGATAGATGAGCATGCAAAGGATCAATCTGCCTCTCTCCACACCACGCAACAAATTTAGACCACCTATTAGCGTAGATAGATTTAGTGGAGTGTCGCCTGGCCGCTAATATAACATCCACTACCTCAGGCGGGAGGGAGAAGGAACTCAGGTTGCCCCGTTCAATCTCCAGGCATGTAGGTGCAGACTCTGGAGGTTGGGGTGTAGAACCTGCCCCTGCGACTGCGAGAGGAGGTCTGCCCTGAAAGGGAGACGGAGCGGCGGGCACATTGAGAGTTGGAGAAGGTCGGAGTACCACACCCTCCTTGGCCAATCCGGAGCTATTAAGATTACTAGAGCCCGGTCTTGGCGAATCTTCCTCAATACTCGAGGAATCAAGGGTATGGGAGGAAACGCGTAAAGCAACTGGCCGCACCAGGTCATTTGAAACGCGTCCCCCAACGCTTCCTGCATCGGATACTGAAGGCTGCAGAACAACGGACAATGCGCGTTCTCTCGAGTGGCGAACAGATCTACCCGAGGAAACCCCCACCTCTGGAAGATTAAACGGACTTGATCTGGATGGAGACGCCACTCGTGGTCTGCCGAGAAGTGGCGACTGAGACTGTCCGCACGCACGTTCAAAACTCCGGCCAGATGGTTTGCTATCAAGCAAATCCGATGGTCCTTTGCCCAGGACCATAGTCGAAGAGCTTCTCTGCAGAGAAGGTACGACCCCACTCCTCCCTGCTTGTTTATGTACCACATCGTGGTAGTATTGTCCGTTAGGACCTGTACCGACTGACCACGAAGGGAAGGGAGGAAGGCCTTGAGAGCCAGACGTACAGCACGTAATTCTAACAGATTGATGTGAAAAATCTGTTCCTCTGAAAACCAAAGACCTTTGATCTCCAGATCCCCCAGATGAGCTCCCCACCCTAGAGTGGAAGCATCCGTTATGACTGTGGCCACTGGTGGCGACTGCTGGAACGGCTTTCCTTGCGAAAGATTGTTGCTTGCAATCCACCACTTCAAATCCACAGCAGCATCTCTGGAGATCTTGACAGTACCCTCTAGATCCCCTCTGTGTTGAGACCACTGCCTTCGGAGGCACCACTGAAGAGCCCTCATGTGCCAGCGAGCATGCGTGACCAACAGAATGCAGGAGGCAAAAAGACCGAGCAGACGAAGGACCTTGAGGACTGGAACTACCGCTCCATTTCGAAACATTGGAACCAAATCCTGAATATCTTGAATCCGCTGAGGCGGAGGAAAGGCCCGACCCAATGTTGTATCCAGTACTGCCCCTATGAACAGGAGGCGCTGAGAGGGCTCTAGGTGAGATTTGGGCTCGTTCACCGAAAAACCCAGGTCGAACAACAACTGGGTTGTTGACTGCAGATGACGCAACACAAGCTCCGGGGACTTGGCTTTGATCAACCAGTCGTCCAAGTAAGGGAATACTGCTATCCCCTTCCTTCTGAGCTCTGCCGCAACCACCGACATCACCTTCGTGAAGACTCGAGGTGCTGAAGTAAGACCAAACGGAAGGACCGCAAACTGATAGTGTTGCGATCCCACCACAAACCGGAGATACTTCCTGTGTGACTTGAGTATCGGGATATGAAAGTAAGCATCCTGCAAGTCGACAGACACCATCCAGTCTTCCATGTTCAACGCCAAAAGCACCTGTGCTAGGGTCAGCATCTTGAACTTTTCCTGCTTGAGGAACCAATTCAAGATCCTCAGGTCCAGAATTGGTCTCAAACGACCATCCTTCTTGGGAATCAGGAAATACCTTGAGTAAACTCCTTGACCCCTTTCCTGCTCCGGGACCAACTCCACCGCGCCCTTTAAAAGGAGGACTTCTACCTCCTGTTCTAGCAACAGGAGGTGTTCTTGTGATCACCCAAAGAAAAGGCCAAAGGCCCAGCCGGAGCACCCCCTGGAGCCATCTGTTGGAAGATGGCATACATCGCATTCAAGAATGCGGAACTATCGGCTCCAGGGGTGGGAAAAGCCGGATACTGGGGTGCCTGTCTCGGAGGCGACCCCGACGCCGGCCTCGGCGTCTGCGCCGGAGAAAACACTTGAGGCTCCAATACCTCAATCACCGACGCCTGTCCAGGTGAAGTTGGAGACGCCGGAGAAGGCAACGGCGTCGAAGGATGCGGCGTAACCGTGGGGCTGACCTCCCATGTTCTTCGGCGCCGATCCGGAGACCTGGAACGAGCCTCCCTTGAATGACGCCGAGATTCTCTACGGCGCCGGGAGTCTCGATGACGCCGATGTCTTGGAGAAGACTTCTTGTGATGCTTCTCCTTTGACTTGGCCATAAACAGCTTCGCCTCACGTTCTTTAAGAGCCTTTGGATTCATGTGCTGACATGAATCACAAGTCGAGACGTCGTGGTCGGAGCTCAAACACCAAAGGCAATCGGAATGAGGATCCGTCACCGACATCTTGCCTCCACACTCACGACAAGGCTTAAATCCAGACTTTCTCTGCGACATTATTTCCACAGCGAAAGACTACGCAGCAAGATATACACTGTAACCGCAAGAGTAACAGTTGCTCCCTCGAAGATAACCGTTTCGAATGCACGGAAAAAAGGGAACTGACGTCCGCACGTCGTCGAGGACCTCTTATTGCCTGTATGACGTCAGACGGCGTCGCGTGGGCGACAGTGACGTCCTTGTCGACGTGCAGAGACTAGTAAGAAGATTTCCGTCGAATGCTGGCGCCATGGGAGTATTCATGAGGTGAGGAATCCACAGGTAGTTGTATCCATCAGAAAAGCCCCTTCCAAATACTGATCTGAAAACCATTTCTAAACACATTTTAGGCGTCGTAAATGGATTAAGGGAAACTCTTCTAGCAGTCACAAACCCACAAATTTAGTTTAATGAAAGGTTTGCAACCTTTAAAAAAGTCCCTATTTATAACTGAATAGAACATCCTTCAGAAATGTACATTGAACAAAACAATCTGAATTGAAGAGAAGCAGTCAAATGGGAGTGGTGGTAATACATTAGGAAACAGTGGCATATCCAACCGGTCCACTAAAAAGCTTGAATCTTTAGCTATGGAATGCATTGTTCTCTGCAGCACACACTTACGTTCTGGAGAGACCTTTAGAATTCTTGGACAGAATACACCATTATCTCATAGGAATGGTTATTATTTATTGCTTCGGTGATTTTACCTCTACCAGTAACTTTCTTTTAAATGGACAGACTGGTTTCTTCAAGGAACACTCAAACAATTATAATCTAATAAGGGTGCTGAACACCATATATAGTAGCTTTAATATTAATAAAAAAGGATCAAAAATCTTTCTATATTTAGCCAAAGCTTAAATTAGTGTATGACTGTGCATGGTAATGAACCTCAACTATCTAAAGTGTTTGGTAAATCTGTTGTCTTGCTGCACTGCTTAGCACAACTTTCAAATAGCTGTACAAGAAGACTCCTCAACAACTGTCACACCAAAGCAGGCATGGGCAGCCGAATGGGTCAGGGGAAATAACTAAATTAAAAAAAAACATACCTGTCCTGCTGCCGATGGGCCGCTCACTCCTCTTCTCGCTCCTGATGGTGTCCCAGCAGTCCCTGGGACACCAGCACAGGCTACCCACACAATCCTAGAGTTACTCTCATGTTATACCTAGCTTGAAAACAGCACCAGGATTGGTCTGAGTGGCTTGGCTTGCCGCTCAGACAGTGCATTGGAGTCTGTGCTGTTACAGCAATCTGGCTGTGTAACACAGCTGGGTTGGAGAAACCTTAGTGTGCATGTCAGTGTGACCAGCCTAAGACGGCTGGCCAATCCGACATGCCCACTTAAGTGCACTCTACTTCTCCTCTGCCCTCCCATGGCCAGCCCCGCCCCCCCCTGCACCCGCTGGCTCAGCCAGCAGCTGAAAAATAAAATAATATTGTTTTATTTTATAGCTGCTGGCTTTTAGCCAGTGGGGCCACGCTCCATCGCCACTGCAGAGGACTCGCCGCTGGATGCAGTATGTCACCAGCTTGGACTATTGGACCCTGCCCTACCTTCCGAATCCCTTCACAAGTTACTTCACCAAAGACATGCAAAGCAATTGATAGCAACAATATCACAATTTTCTCCATATTTCAATGATAATGAAGAAGCAAATAACCCTCAAACATCTGTGGACATAATCTACAGCTAACGCAGTAACAGTAACAAAGCATCCAACCCAAGCAAGACTACAGCAACACTGTGAAGGTAAACGAGGTTGTGCTGCCTCTTGGAGGACTAAGCATGTGTGAAACGGCATTAACACAGGGTGTGCCAGTTCGCAGCTTATGAAGTGCGACTCAACTTTTGGCACTATATATGCAAGAAAGGAAATGAACAGATGGTGCAAGTTAAATTTAATTAAAGCACACAATACGTTTTGGATTTGAAGGTTAAGCGTGGTAGCCTGCACCACAGTTGTGTCTGTTTTTCATTGAGTATGCATGCCTAATCTCCAGCAGAATATTTTGAGTGGTTCGGTTGCTGGTGCACAAAATAGCGACTTCATTACTCCCACTGCACAGACTCATTGCTATATTTTTTTGGGGCAGTAAATCTTTCAACAACAAATAAAGCAAGGGCCAACAGGTTTCAAAAGATGTATTTTACACTCTGGAACTAAAGCAAAAAACTGCACGTCTGCCCAATGCTTCTTACCAGATGACAAAGAATGTAAACATCATATACAAAACACCGACAAAGATCCCCAATGGACAGGGCATGAGCTCCAACTTCACAAAATTGACAGATACATCAGAGATAATATAATCCCACTCAAAGAAGCTACAAGGGGAAATCCTGGACAACAAGCAAGCCCAAATACTGAATATATGAACCACTCCTAACATATAATCTGAACAAGGAAAGCACAAGCTAAAATCCTTATGCCGCATCAGCCGACTCCATTTATTCATATAAACCCTTCAAGGGAAGGTCAGATGCCTAAACCAGGCTGAATTTGGATGCCTTACCATCTACCAGCATTCACTCAAAACATCATGGGATTAATGCTGACAATTTTTACATTGCTTGGATAGTCTGGCTCTTTCTCCTATGGACACGCTAACATCAGCAGCACAAGAATTCTCTGGTTAAGACTAAAAGTGTATTTTAAACAACATGCTGCAATATCATCTCTCTCAGGGATGTGCCCTACAGAATCATGACGACTGTCCTCAAACCTTTCCCTTCTTCTATATTGGCTCTTCTTTTGGGTTCCCTTAGAGATGAGAAAGGCCTCAACAGAACCTCTCATGATCTGTCATGACAGGCCAAACTATCAGCTTCAGACTGGGTAACCTACTAGTTTCAAAACTTTCAAGCAGTTTCCGCAAGTCACAGAGCTCTGCTAGAAATCTTATGAGAAAAGCTTCACATGAAGATTTCAATTGTGTTCATATGTCAACATCTCTGTTTTTAAGAATCAAATCTTGTAAATCTGATGGAATCGGGAACTCGAAATAATGGTTCCATCGGAGTTTATGGCATACTTTTAATCAGGATCATGCCATACGGGTTTGAGGAGGTTTACAGACCAGCGAGCGTTGGCTCCCCACTTCAATACAACTATCACAATAAAGAACTGGTCTATACAGGGAGTGCAGAATTATTAGGCAAATTAGTATTTTGACCACATCATCCTCTTTATGCATGTTGTCTTACTCCAAGCTGTATAGGCTCGAAAGCCTACTACCAATTAAGCATATTAGGTGATGTGCATCTCTGTAATGAGAAGGGGTGTGGTCTAATGACATCAACACCCTATATCAGGTGTGCATAATTATTAGGCAACTTCCTTTCCTTTGGCAAAATGGGTCAAAAGAAGGACTTGACAGGCTCAGAAAAGTCAAAAATAGTGAGATATCTTGCAGAGGGATGCAGCACTCTTAAAATTGCAAAGCTTCTGAAGGCTGATCAACGAACAATCAACCGTTTCATTCAAAATAGTCAACAGGGTCGCAAGAAGCGTGTGGAAAAACCAAGGCGCAAAATAACTGCCCATGAACTGAGAAAAGTCAAGCGTGCAGCTGCCACGATGCCACTTGCCACCAGTTTGGCCATATTTCAGAGCTGCAACATCACTGGAGTGCCCAAAAGCACAAGGTGGGCAATACTCAGAGACATGGCCAAGGTAAGAAAGGCTGAAAGACGACCACCACTGAACAAGACACACAAGCTGAAACGTCAGGACTGGGCCAAGAAATATCTCAAGACTGATTTTTCTAAGGTTTTATGGACTGATGAAATGAGAGTGAGTCTTGATGGGCCAGATGGATGGGCCCGTGGCTGGATTGGTAAAGGGCAGAGAGCTCCAGTCCGACTCAGACGCCAGCAAGGTGGAGGTGGAGTACTGGTTTGGGCTGGTATCATCAAAGATGAGCTTGTGGGGCCTTTTCGGGTTGAGGATGGAGTCAAGCTCAACTCCCAGTCCTACTGCCAGTTCCTGGAAGACACCTTCTTCAAGCAGTGGTACAGGAAGAAGTCTGCATCCTTCAAGATAAACATGATTTTCATGCAGGACAATGCTCCATCACACGCGTCCAAGTACTCCACAGCGTAGCTGGCAAGAAAGGGTATAAAAGAAGGAAATCTAATGACATGGCCTCCTTGTTCACCTGATCTGAACCCCATTGAGAACCTGTGGTCCATCATCAAATGTGAGATTTACAAGGAGGGAAAACAGTACACCTCTCTGAACAGTGTCTGGGAGGCTGTGGTTGCTGCTGCACGCAATGTTGATGGTGAACAGATCAAAACACAGACAGAATCCATGGATGGCAGGCTTTTGAGTGTCCTTGCAAAGAAAGGTGGCTATATTGGTCACTGATTTGTTTTTGTTTTGTTTTTGAATGTCAGAAATGTATATTTGTGAATGTTGAGATGTTATATTGGTTTCACTGGTAATAATAAATAATTGAAATGGGTATATATTTTTTTTTGTTAAGTTGCCTAATAATTATGCACAGTAATAGTAACCTGCACACACAGATATCCCCCTAACATAGCTAAAACTAAAAACAAACTAAAAACTACTTCCAAAAATATTCAGCTTTGATATTAATGAGTTTTTTGGGTTCATTGAGAACATGGTTGTTGTTCAAAAATAAAATTAATTCTCAAAAATACAACTTGCCTAATAATCCTGCACTCCCTGTAAGGATTGCTCTTACCGAAGAAGACCTAACTAAGAAGGGATATCCCTTTAAAAGAACGATTTCCCTCACCCACCAGAGGTGGCATGCTTCATCATTGGGAATCTCCTCATACCGTGATGCCTAGTCACAGTACACGCTACAATCCCCTCTCAGAATGGGAGGAGCTCAGGGATGTTTTGTCATAGAGGAACGAGTTACTTACCTTCGGTAACGACTTTTCTGGTGGATACATTAGCTACCTGTGGATTCCTCACCTGATGAATACTCCCATGGCGCCAGCATTTGACGGAAATCTTCTTACTAGTCTCTGCACGTCGACGAGGACGTCACTCTAGCCCACGCGACGCCGTCTGACGTCATACAGGCAATAAGAAGTCCTCGCCGACGTGCCGATGACAGTACCAACATTTTTTACGTGCATGAGAATAATAATAATAACCCAATGCAATGAAAGAGCAAAGCAACATCTCTTAATATTGTAAATCACACAACATTGCAATAAAATAGCTGTAGATTTAATATAACCTTTTTCTTTTTTTTTTTTTTTTTTTTTTAAACAAATAAATATATTTATACATACGAATCATGTATATACCCAATATATATATAGATTTATATATAAATATACACATATATACAAATATCATACATGCAAAATGTATTGCAACTTTGAAGACCAAAAGGAGCACACTCAAGGATTGCTTGGAGAGACCAAAAAGGCAACGGGGAGGCGGGTGGGACCGTGAGGAATCCACAGGTAGCTAATGTATCCACCAGAAAAGTCGTTACCGAAGGTAAGTAACTCGTTCTTCTGATGGATACAACTACCTGTGGATTCCTCACCTGATGAATAGAGTCCCAAAGCAGTACCACGCCCGGCGGTGGGTGCCTAAATGGTCAAACCAAGAAATCCTGCAGCACTGACCGTGCAAAATGACCGTCCCTTCTGACCTCAGAGTCCAAACAGTAATGTTTCACAAAAGTGTGAAGGGACGACCAAGTTGCGGCCTTGCAGATGTCAACCACAGGAACACCCCTGGCCAAGGCCGAAGAGGCCGACTTAGCTCTGGTGGAGTGAGCTCTAATGCCCTCAGGCGGATCCTTCTTTGCCAAAGAGTAACAGATTTTAATGCAAAGAACAACCCACCTGGAGAGTGTTCTCTTGTGGACTGCCTTTCCTCTCCTCTTGCCCACGTATCCGACAAACAGCTGATCCTCCAGCCTGATATCCTTCATTCTGTCGATATAGAAGCTCAACGCCCTTTTTGGGTCCAGGCGATGTAGTCTTTCTTCCTCCTTTGAAGGATGAGGCGGAGGATAAAACGTGGACAAAGTGATTGTCTGAGCCAAATGGAAGGGTGAAACAACCTTCGGAAGGAAAGCAGCCTTGGTCCTCAACACCACCTTATCCCCATAAAACGTTATATAAGGGGGTTTAACCGATAAGGCCTGCAACTCACTCACTCTCCTTGCAGATGTTATAGCTACCAGGAATACTGTTTTAATAACCAAATACCTTAAGGGGCAAGAATGCATAGGCTCAAAAGGGGACCCCATAAGGAAAGTCAGGACCAAGGACAAATCCCATTGAGGCATAACGAATGGTTTTGGAGGATATTGATTCAGAAGACCTTTCAAGAATCTGAGAACAATAGGGGATTTAAATAACGATGGTTGGTCTGGAAGACAAATGAAGGCTGACAAGGCCGACAAATAACCCTTAATGGTAGCTACTGCACAACCTTTCTGCGCTAGAGACAGTGCAAAAGACAAAACATGTGACAGATGAGCATGTAAGGGATCAATCTGTCTCTCTCCACACCACATAACAAAATTAGACCACCTATTAGCGTAGATAGATTTAGTGGAGTGTCGCCTGGCCGCTAAGATAACATCCACTACATCAGGTGGGAGAGAGAAGGAACTCAGGTTGCCCCGTTCAATCTCCAAGCATGTAGGTGCAGACTCTGGAGGTTGGGGTGTAAAACCTGCCCCTGCGACTGCGAGAGGAGGTCTGCCCTGAGAGGGAGACGGAGCGGAGGGCACAGTGAGAGTTGGAGAAGGTCGGAGTACCATACCCTCCTTGGCCAATCCGGAGCTATTAAGATGACTTGGGCCCGGTCTTGGCGAATTTTCCTCAACACTCGAGGAATCAAGGGTATGGGGGGAAACGCGTAAAGCAACTGGTCGCACCAGGTTATCTGAAACGCGTCCCCCAACGCTCCCTGCATCGGATACTGGAGGCTGCAGAATAACGGGCAATGCGCGTTCTCCCGAGTGGCAAACAGATCTATCCGAGGAAACCCCCACATCTGGAAGATTAAACAGACTTGATCTGGATGGAGACGCCACTCGTGGTCTGCCGAGAATTGGCGACTGAGACTGTCCGCACGTACATTCAAGACCCCGGCCAGATGATTTGCCACCAAGCAAATCTGATGGTCCTTTGCCCAGGACCATAGCCGAAGAGCTTCTCTGCAGAGAAGGTACGACCCTACTCCTCCCTGTTTGTTTATGTACCACATCGTGGTAGTATTGTCCGTCAGGACCTGTACCGACTGACCACGAAGGGATGGGAGGAAGGCCTTGAGAGCCAAACGTACAGCCCGTAACTCCAACAGATTGATATGAAACACCTGTTCCTCTGGAGACCAAAGCCCTTTGATCTCCAGATCCCCCAGATGAGCTCCCCATCCTAGGGTGGAGGCATCCGTTATTACCGTGGCCACTGGTGGCGACTGCGCGAACGGCTTCCCCTGTGAAAGATTGTTGCCCGCAATCCACCACTTCAATTCCACAGCAGCATCTCTGGAGATCTTGACAGTACCTTCTAAATCTCCCTTGTGTTGAGACCACTGCCTTCGGAGGCACCACTGAAGAGCCCTCATGTGCCAGCGAGCATGCGTGACCAACAGAATGCAGGAGGCGAACAGACCGAGCAGACGAAGGACCTTGAGGACTGGAACTACCGCTCCATTTCGAAACATTGGAACCAATTCCTGAATATCTTGAATCCGCTGAGGCGGAGGAAAGGCTCGACTCAATGTTGTATCCAGTACTGCCCCTATGAACAGGAGGCGCTGAGAGGGCTCCAGGTGAGATTTGGGCACGTTCACCGAAAAGCCCAGGTCGAACAACAACTGGGTTGTTGACTGCAGATGATGCGACACAAGCTCCGGGGACTTGGCTTTGATCAACCAGTCGTCCAAGTAAGGGAATACTGCTATCCCCTTCCTTCTGAGCTCCGCCGCAACCACTGACATCACCTTTGTGAAGACTCGAGGTGCTGAAGTAAGACCAAACGGGAGGACCGCAAACTGATAGTGCTGCGACCCTACCACAAACCGGAGATACTTCCTGTGCGACTTGAGTATCGGGATATGAAAGTAAGCATCCTGCAAGTCGACAGACACCATCCAATCTTCCTTGTTCAACGCCAAAAGCACCTGTGCTAGGGTCAGCATCTTGAACTTTTCCTGTTTGAGGAACCAATTCAAGATCCTCAGATCCAGGATTGGTCTCAACTGACCATCCTTTTTGGGAATCAGGAAGTATCTTGAGTAACAACCTCGACCCTTTTCCTGCTCTGGGACCAACTCTACCGCGCCCTTTGAAAGGAGGACTTGAACCTCCTGTTCTAGCAACAGGAGGTGTTCTTCTGAACAATAAGATGGGCGGGGCGGGATGAGGTGCGGGAACTCCCGAAAGGGAAGGGCGTAGCCTTTTCCCACAATGCCGAGAACCCAAGTGTCCGTTGTGATAGACTTCCACTTGTGGAGAAAACGCTGTAATCTGCCCCCTACAGGAGAGGAGTGAGTGGGAAACGGTGGAAGCCTAAGGCTGCTTCCCCTGCTGCACCCCTCCAGAGGACGAGGAAGAGGCAGAGTGCTGTTGAGAGGCTCCTCTGGTACGGACCCCACCCCTCCCCCTCCCTCTAAATGACCTATAGGGGAGGGAAGAGGCGGGTTGCTGGAACCTCCCCCGAAAGGAAGAGGAATAAGAGCCACGCCCAAATCCCCGAAACCTCCTGAAAATTCTAGAAGAGGCAGAGGAAGAAGGAGCTTGCAGTCCTAACGATTTGGCTGTGGCTCTGCTCTCCTTAAATCGTTCCAAGGCTGAATCTGCCTTGGCTCCAAACAGTCTGTCCCCATCAAACGGGAGGTCCAGCAGGGTCGACTGCACATCCGCAGAGAACCCTGAGTTTCGGAGCCAGGCCTGTCTTCTTGCCACCACAGCCGTGCCCATCGCCCTGGCCACCGAGTCGGTCGTGTCCAGCCCAGACTGGATAATCTGGGTCGCGGCAGCCTGGGCGTCCGAGACCACATCCAAAAGACCCTGGGGAAGCTCCGTGAATGAAGACGAAATATCATCCATCAGCGCATGGATGTACCTCCCCAGAATGCACGTGGCGTTGGTGGCCTTCAACGCCAAACTGCATGACGAAAATATTTTCTTGGACTGCGCATCCAGTTTCTTGGAGTCTCTGTCTCCAGGCACCGTCGGGAAGGAACCAGGCGCTGACTTTGAGGAACAGGAGGCTTGCACCACCAAGCTCTCCGGCGTAGGGTGTCTAGAGAGAAAGCCAGGGTCAGATGGTGCAGCTCGATACCTCCTGGCCACAGCCCTATGAACGGCCGAGGAAGACACCGGCTTCTTCCACACCTCCAACACCGGATCCAGCAAAGCCTCATTAAATGGCAAGAGAGGCTCAGCTGCAGCAGAGGCCGGATGCAATACCTCTGTCAGCAAATTCTGCTTTGCCTCTGCCACCGGCAAAGGCAGGTCCAAAAAGCTCGCTGCCTTCCTCACCACAGCATGAAAGGAAGCAGCCTCCTCCGTATATTCCCCTGGAGATGAAAGGTCCCACTCAGGGGAAGTGTCCAGCCCACTGGCTGTATCCAGACCATGCAGTCCGTCTCCAGAGTCCTCAATCTCTCCCTCCTCTAGGACTCGCTGGTACTCTTGCTCTTCTAAAAGACGGAGAGCACGCCTCCTCGAATGAAGTCTCTCCTCGATACGCGGAGTCGACATGGCCTCCGCCGACGTCGAAGAACGGCGCCGATCTCCAGAAGCATCTGACGCCGCGTCCGGCGCCACAGGCAGCTTCGGCGCCGAGGCAGGAGCCGGAGGACGAGGTCTTGGAGCCGATGGACCAACCGGAGTCACAGGGCAAAATCCTGACTTCGACGGAGGGGCAACCTCCGGGGCCGAAACATCCGAAGCCACCGGAGCGGCCACCGACGCCGGCACCGGCGCCGAGCCCACATTCCCAAAAGGGGGAAAGGGCATAAAGGGTGCCGGCCGAAGAGGCGCAGGATCACCCAACGAAAAGGCCAAGGGCCCCGAAGGACCAGCCGGAGCAGCTCCTGGAGCCATCTGCTGAAAGATGGTATACATCGCATTAAGAAACGCGGTACTATCGGCTCCAGGAGTGGGAAAAGCCGGATACTGGGGTGCCTGGATCGAGGGCGACCCCGACCTCGACGTCTGCGACGCCGGAGAAAACACAAGAGGCTGCACCACCTCAATCACTGACGCCTGACCAGGCGAAGTCGGTGACGCCGGAGAGGGCAACGGCGTCGATGGATGCGGCGTGACCGTGGGGCTGACCTCCCAAGTCCTCCGACGCCGAGCCGAAGGTGACCTCGAACGAGACTCCTTGCTGGAGTGACGTCGTGAGTCTCTACGGCGCCGGGAGTCTCGATGACGCCGGTGAGACCTTGGCGAAGAAGACTTCTTATGATGTTTCTCCTTCTTCTTTGACTTTGCCATGAATAACTTGGCCTCGCGCTCTTTGAGGGCCTTCGGATTCATGTGTTGACATGAATCGCAAGTCGAGACGTCGTGGTCGGAGCTCAAACACCATAGACAGTCGGAGTGAGGATCTGTAACTGACATCTTGCCCCCACACTCTCGACAGGGCTTGAAACCCGACTTCCTCTGAGACATTGTTACCGCAGAGAAGACTACGCAGCAGACAATACACTGTAACCACGAAGGTAACAGTAACTCCCTCGAAGATAACCGTTTCGAATGCACGGAAAAAAGGGAACTGTCATCGGCACGTCGGCGAGGACTTCTTATTGCCTGTATGACGTCAGACGGCGTCGCGTGGGCTAGAGTGACGTCCTCGTCGACGTGCAGAGACTAGTAAGAAGATTTCCGTCAAATGCTGGCGCCATGGGAGTATTCATCAGGTGAGGAATCCACAGGTAGTTGTATCCATCAGAAATGTGTATTCTAAATACCACAATGGGGAGCAGTAGGTGATGCGAACAGCAGAGCAAAAAAGTGACAGTTAAAACTACCTACAGGGTACGCAGTTCCCTTTATTCACGTGCCCCTGGGCCAGGATTAAAACCAAGCCACTGTAGGGGGAATGTTCTGCTTGCTGTTAGTGTCTATACAAGGTCAACCTGTTTTCAGCATATTGACCCTCCATCGAGATGGCGCTGCTTTCTTCAGGGCCTAATAGTAAGTGCTTCTGCTTAAAGATATATGTGCTAGTGCAGTGGTTCCCAACCTTTTGACTTCTGTGGAGCCCCACTTTAGCATTACTGGATCCTAGGGACCCCCACTGAATCATTATTGGATTCCGGGGACCTCCCACTGGGTCATTACTGAAAGCTGGGAACCTAATCTGTTAATATTATTTAATTTTCTAAGCAGTCACAGACCCCCTGAGGAGGCTTGTCCCTGGACCACAGGTTGGGAACCACTGTGCTAGTGTATTAAAAAGTAATAAAATATACAAAACCACCAGGTGATCATTTGAATCTGCATGAAGTGGAAGATTCACAGATGGTATCTACAAAAACAAGCATTTGCAATGCAACGGGTCTCGCGATTGTTCGTGTTAGACCTGATAGCGTTGTAACCTCCTAACCGGACTTTTCACTCGTCATGAAACCTATCGGCAAAAGTGCAATAACCGGAAAAAATGCAATTAAGTGTGTAACAGGGTCGATATTATGTAAAGCGCTCGACTTCTGCCAAGCGAGATCGCGCTGGGAAAATAGAGAAAAAGTAGTCCACAAACCGGACGGAAAACAGCAAGCCTCGTATGTTTTCTGTACTTGGTCGATGCCCTCGAGGAGGGCTATCCACCGGAAAAGGCATGACGTATGCGTGCCTTCCACTAATGAAATCAAGCAGATTCTAACAGGCAAGCCCACGAGCCAATGAAAGACACTGACGTGGCGTGGGCGGGGCTCCGAGCCCTTTTTAATTCCTAAAGCGCCTCGCTCAGCTAAACACATGCGCAAGCGCATGCGACGCAGGCTCGACCCTAAAAAGTACATATGTAGGGGTGTAGTTAAAATACACGTTAAGTCTTACATTTGGACAGTTCTACTTGTACTAAGTTCTAGGATTATGCAAACCAGAACAATGGCCTAGGCTATTCTGCCGTGCTACAACCATATATTAATCGACTCAGTGTCTAGTTTAAAAATACTGGTGATAAAAGTGTACTAATATTGTACTTCAAGGGGCTTACCCGCTAACGTCAGGAAATGCACCACTTAACCTGGCATGTGGCTCAGGGGACTCTCCATCCTGTATAGGAAGGAGTATGTAAAACAATGCGCACTTGAGCTATTTAGACTAGCTGCCAGGGCTTAAGGCATCTCTAAAAAAGTAAGTATAATCACAATAATGTATTCAAAATCATTTTAAAGGTTCATAGAGACCAAAAACGATAGCTTCAAAAATGTCTAACATTTCTTATAGATCCCCCACACAAAAAACATGTAGTATTATACATCTCAATGAGTTATGTAACACAGTGTAAAAACGATGATGCAAAATGTGAATTGAGCAAGGCTCAAGAGGGGCTAAGAGCAATGGAGGAGGCAGAAGCGTGTACGGCTGTCTAGGTATAGTAGAAATATTGCTAATTATTCTAGGCTAAGGCAAGTGCAGCTCTTCAACTATAGTACATATGTCATTAGTTGGACCAGCCTTAAGAAAGGCTAAGTGCACTGGGAGAAGAAACCAAAGGCAAGTGTAGCTCTCCAGATATATCTGAGCTGCCACCACCATGTCAGAATATTCGAGTTGAGTAAGACTCCTGTAGGGGCAGAAACCCCAGGGAGATATATATTTTTTTATTTACTTCATGTTTTTATGTATGGGAAGCGACCCCTTAGGCAAGGGTCGCTCCCCTGGGGGACGGGTGAGGGCTAGGGGGTCATTTTAGGCCATTTCTGCTCCCCTTGGGGGCAGATCGGCCTATTTTTATTAGGACAATCTACCCCTGGGGGCAGAGATTGGTGTGTGTTTTGTTTGGGGGGGGGCAGCCCCTTGGGCAAGAGTCGCTCCCCACGGGGGCACATTACTGTTTGCCATATCTGCCCCCCTTGGGGGCAGATCGGCCTATTTTTGGAAGGCCCATCTGCCCCCAAGGTGGGCAGAAAGGCCACCAGAGAAGATTTATTTCTCCAAAATAAGAGGGGGGGGAAGTATAGCCACATCCCCACCCAAAATAAATGGGGCAAAGTTCTTCTGCCCGCCTGTGGGCAGAAGGGGCAACTGCCCCCGATCCACACCCCGGGGGGGCAGAAAGTCGACTAGATGCCAGGGAATTAAAAATAAAAATAAAAAAAATTGTGTGGTGGTGGCTACTAACCAGTATGGGCATGGTTATGCCCCCATCCCAACTGATGGGGGTAACAGTCTTTCAGCTCTCCCCTGCACACTAAAACATCTTATCCCACGACAAGCAAGAGGACATTTGATTATTTGGGATTTTGGTTTTACATTTGGGCCATGAGAGCTTGGCTAACTCTCAAAATCGTCCCACTTGGAATGGTGATGGTTGCAAATTTGGGACTTTGGGACGCTGTCATGTAGAAAAATCCACAAGACCTAGACATATCTGAAAACTAAACATCTGGGTGAGTCTAGGGTGGTGTGCCTCACATGCCCCCACACCATTTTCTTACCCACAATGCCGTGCATCCCTCCAACCTTGCTGGAAATCACAAATTTTCCCCACATTTTTGTGATGGAACCTTCCGGAATCTGCAGGAATCCACAAAATTCCTACCACCCAGCATGGTCTCATTGTAGGAAGTTGGCTCTGTATGCACTATTTCAAAGTAAGGAATAGTATGCACAGAGTCCAAGGGTTCCCCTTAGAGGTAAGATAGTGGCAAAAAGAGATAATACTAATGCTCTATTTTGTGGTAGTGTGGTCGAGCAGTAGGCTTATCAAAGGAGTAGTGTTAAGCATTTGTTGTACATACACACAGGCAATAAATGAGGAACACACACTCTGAGACAATTCCAGGCCAATAGGTTTTGTTATAGAAAAATATATTTTCTTAGTTTATTTTAAGAACCACAGGTTCAAATTCTACATGTAATATCTCATTTGAAAGGTATTGCAGGTAAGTACTTTAGGAACTTTGAATAATCACAATAGCATATATACTTTTTACATAAAACACATATAGCTATTTCAAAAGTGGACACACTGCAATTTTCAACAGTTCCTGGGGGAGGTAAGTTATTGTTAGTTCTTGCAGGTAAGTAAACCACCTATGGGGTTCAAATTGGGGTCCAAGGTAGCCCACCGTTGGGGGTTCAGAGCAACCCCAAAGTCACCACACCAGCAGCTCAGGGCCGGTCAGGTGCAGAGTTCAAAGTGGTGCCCAAAACACATAGGCTTCAATGGAGAAGGGGGTGCCCCGGTTCCAGTCTGCCAGCAGGTAAGTACCCGCGTCTTTGGAGGGCAGACCAGGGGGGTTTTGTAGGGCACCGGGGGGGACACAAGTCAGCACAAAAAGTACACCCTTAGCAGCACAGGGGCGGCCGGGTGCAGTGTGCAAACACACGTCGGGTTTTCAATAGGTTTCAATGAGAGACCAAGGGGTCTCTTCAGCGATGCAGGCAGGCAAGGGGGGGCTCCTCGGGGTAGCCACCACCTGGGCAAGGGAGAGGGCCTCCTGGGGGTCACTCCTGCACTGGAGTTCCGATCTTTCAGGTCCTGGGGGCTGCGGGTGCAGGGTCTTTTCCAGGCATCGGGATCTTAAGAGTCAGGCAGTCGCGGTCAGGGGGAGCCTCGGGATTCCCTCTGCAGGCGTCGCTGTGGGGGCTCAGGGGGGACAACTCTGGTTACTCACAGTCTCGGAGTCGCCGGGGGGTCCTCCCTGTAGCGTTGTTTCTCCACCAGTCGAGTCGGGGTCGCCGGGTGAGGTGTTGCAAGTCTCACGCTTCTTGCGGGGATTGCAGGGATCTTTAAATCTGCTCCTCTGGAAACAAAGTTGCAGTCTTTGTTGAACAGGGCCGCTGTTCTCGGGAGTTTCTTGGTCTTTTGGAAGCAGGGCAGTCCTCTGAGGATTCAGAGGTCGCTGGTCCTGGAGAAAGCGTAGTTGGAGCAGTTTACTTCCGAAGGAGGGAGAAAGGCCGGTAGGGCTGGGGCCAAAGCAGTTGGTGTCTCTGTCTTCTCTGCAGGGCTTTTCAGCTCAGCAGTCCTCTTCTTCTTAAGTTGCAGGAATCTAGTTTCCTAGGTTCTGGGGTGCCCCTAAATACTGAATTTAGGGGTGTGTTTAGGTCTGGGGGGTTAGTAGCCAATGGCTACTAGCCCTGAGGGTGGCTACACCCTCTTTGTGCCTCCTCCCTGAGGGGAGGGGGGCACATCCCTAATCCTATTGGGGGAATCCTCCATCTGCAAGATGGAGGATTTCTAAAAGTCAGAGTCACCTCAGCTCAGGACACCTTAGGGGCTGTCCTGACTGGCCAGTGACTCCTCCTTGTTTTTCTCATTATCTCTCCTGGACTTGCCGCCAAAAGTGGGGGCTGTGTCCAGGGGGCGGGCATCTCCACTAGCTGGAGTGCCCTGGGGCATTGTAACATGAAGCCTGAGCCTTTGAAGCTCACTGCTAGGTGTTACAGTTCCTGCAGGGGGAGGTGTGAAGCACCTCCACCCAGAGCAGGCTTTGTTTCTGTCCTCAGAGAGCACAAAGGCTCTCACCGCATGGGGTCAGAAACTCGTCTCTCAGCAGCAGGCTGGCACAGACCAGTCAGTCCTGCACTGAACAATTGGGTAAAATACAGGGGGCATCTCTAAGATGCCCTCTGTGTGCATTTTTTAATAAATCCAACACTGGCATTAGTGTGGGTTTATTATTCTGAGAAGTTTGGTACCAAACTTCCCAGTATTCAGTGTAGCCATTATGGAGCTGTGGAGTTCGTTTTTGACAGACTCCCAGCCCATATACTCTTATGGCTACCCTGCACTTACAATGTCTAAGGTTTTGCTTAGACACTGTAGGGGCATAGTGCTCATGCACCTATGCCCTCACCTGTGGTATAGTGCACCCTGCCTTAGGGCTGTAAGGCCTACTAGAGGGGTGACTTACCTATGCCACAGGCAGTGGGAGGTTGGCATGGCACCCTGAGGGGAGTGCCATGTCGACTTAGTCATTTTCTCCCCACCAGCACACACAAGCTGGCAAGCAGTGTGTCTGTGCTGAGTGAGGGGTCCCTAGGGTGGCATAAGACATGCTGCAGCCCCTAGAGACCTTCCCTGGCATCAGGGCCCTTGGTACCAGGGGTACCAGTTACAAGGGACTTACCTGGGTGCCAGGGTTGTGCCAATTGTGGAGACAACGGTACATTTTAGGTGAAAGAACACTGGTGCTGGGGCCTGGTTAGCAGGGTCCCAGCACACTTCTCAGTCAAGTCAGCATCAGTATCAGGCTAAAAGTGGGGGGTAACTGCAACAGGGAGCCATTTCCTTACACTCATCTATACCAATAAAAATTCTGCAGCACTTGTCAGCCTAAAAATGTTTTTTTTTTAAACTGCCCTTTGAGACCCACTTTGGTTCCCCCTCAATTTCGACATGTTTTTGGCTCTTACCTGTCACAGGCACTTTGCCCACCTACACAAGGGAGGTATATTTTTTACCAGGAGACTGAGGGGAATGTGGGTGGTAGTAAATTTGTCCCGGTGCGGTGATCCCACACAGAAATGAGGTAAAATTTTATTTTTTAGCTAAATTTGAGGTCTGCTGAGGATTCTGAGTAAGAAAACATTGGGGTATCCACACAAGTCACACCTCTCTGGATTCCCTAGGGTGTCTAGTTTTCTGAAATGTTTGGGTTTGGTAGGTTTCCCTATATGGCTGCTGAGCCCAGGATCAAAAACACAGATCAACCCCCCCCCCCCCCCCCCCCCAACCCCTAAAAACAGGTAGTTTAGTATTTGATCATTTTGATGTGTCCACATAGTGTTTTGGGGCATTTCCTTTCGCAGGCACTAGGCCTCCTCACACAAGTGAGGTACCATTTTTATCGGGAGACTTGGGGGAACGCTGGGTGGAAGCAAACTTGTGACTCCTCTCAGATTCCAGAACTTTCAGTCACCAAAATGTGAGGAAAAAGTGTGTTTTTAGCCAAATTTTGAGGTTTGCAAAGGATTCTGGTTAACAGAACCTGGTGAGAGCCCCACAGGTCACCCTATCCTGGATTCCCCTAGGTGTCTAGTTTTACAAAGTGCACAGGTTTGTTAGGTTTCCCTATGTGCCGGCTGACCTAGAGGCCAAAATCTACAGCTAGGCACTTTGCAAAAAACACGTCAGATTTCAATGTAAAAATTTTATGTGTCCATGTTGCGTTTCCTGTCGCGAGCATTAGGCCTACCCACACAAGTGAGGTACCATTTTTATCGGGAAACTTGGGGGAACACAGAATAGCAAAACAAGTGTTACTGCCCCTTGTCTTTCTCTACATTTTTTCCTTCCAAATGTAAGACAGAGTGTAAAAAAGGCGTCTATTTGAGAAATGCCCTGTAATTCACATGCTAACATGGGCACCCCCGGAATTCAGAGATGGGCAAATAGCCACTGCTTCTCAGCACCTTATCTTGTGCCCATTTTGGAAATACAAAGGTTTTCTTGATACCTATTTTTCACTCCTTATATTTCAGCACATGAATTGCTGTATACCCAGTATAGAATGAAAACCCATTTCAAGGTGCAGCTCATTTATTGACTCTGGGTACCTAGTGTTCTTGTTGAACCTACAACCCTTATATATCCCCGCAACCAGAAGAGTCCAGCAGACATAACGGTATATTGCTTTCAAAAATCTGATATGGCAGGAAAAAGTTACACGTAAAACGTGGAGAAAAATAGCTGTTTATTTCATCTCAATTTCAATATTTTTTTTATTTCAGCTGTTATTTTCTTCAGGAACACCTTGTAGGATCTACACAAATTACCCCTTGCTGAATTCAGAATTGCGACTACTTTTCAGAAAGGTTTAGCATTCTGGGATCCAGCATTGGTTTCACACCCATATCTGTCACTAACTGGAAGGAGGCTGAAAGCACAAAAATAGTACAAATGGGGTATGCCCCAGAAAAAATGCCCAAATTGTGTTGAAAAATAGGGTTTCTGATTCAAGTCTGCCTGTTCCTGAAATCTGGGAAGATAGTGATTTTAGCACCGCAAACCCTTTGTTGATGCCATTTTCAGGGGGGGGGGGAAAGGAAGCCTACTTCTGCAGCCCTTTTTTCAATTTTTTTTTTTAATGAACTTTTCGCTGTTGTTTGGCTAATTTCTTGGTCTCCTTCAGGGGAACCCACAAACTCTGGGTACCTCTAGAATCCCTAGGATGTTGAGAAAAAAGGACGCAAATCTGGTGTTGATAGCTTATGTGGACAAAAAGATATGAGAGCCTAAACGCGAACTGCCCCAAATAGCCAAATAAAGGCCTGGCACTTGAGGGGGAAAAGGCCTGGCAGGAAGGGGTTAAACTGAACAGTGAGTCGATTAATATATCTCTGTAGAACAGCAGGATAGCTTAGACCATTATTCAGGATTGCATAACCCTATAACTTAGAACCAGTAGAACTGTCCAAATTTAAGACTTACATTGTATTTTACCTACACCCCTACTTATGTACTTTTTCGTTTGAGGTACCACAAGTGAATCTTCCACTTCATGACGATTCATGTGACCGCCGGATTGTTTTGTAGAAGTTATGTTTTATACATAAGCACATACACCTTTAAGCAGAAGCACTTTTTATTAGGCCTTGGAAAAAGCCACAACACCTCGATTGCGTGTCAATAGCTAAAACATGTCGACCTTCTACAGACACTAACAGCGGCCAGAGCTTTCTCCCTGCAGTGCCTCCGTTTTAGTCCTGTCCAAGGTGTGTATGAATAATGTGAACTGCGTACCCTGTAGCTAGTTTTAACTGTCACTGTTTGCATCACCTTGCGCTCAACATTGTGGTATTTAGAATATACATCTCTATGACAAAAAACATTCCAAAGCTCCTCCCTCGCAGAGAGGAGGTTGTAGCCTGTACCGTGGCTAGGCATCACAGTACGAGGGGATTTCCAATGATAAACACGCCACCTCTAGTAGGTGAGGGAATTCGTCCTTTTAAAGGGATATCCCGTCTCAGTTGGGCCTTCTTCGGAAAGAGCAATCCTTATAGACCCAAGGGTTCTTTATTGTGAAAGTTGTACTCTTAATCAGGGCCTTAATATAAACTGCAACGGAGATCTACGCAATGACTTGAGTGCTATTGTCACAGTTATCATTTTGGATCGAACTTTAGCAGTCTATCTGTGCATTATCTAATTCTAGTTCATTATTGCCCTTTCTCCTCATGTCTTTAGTATCGTCCCCTCCTTTGTAGTGACCAAGCCACACCATTCGTTTGTCAGGACCAAGGTTATATAAACTCCTCCAAGGGACCTTTATCTCTAGACATCTTCACAGTAGTTTCTCTAGAATGAAAACCCTGATGATTCGGTTGTTATGCATCATGCAGTGGCAAGGATTACCTCATGTATTCAACACTAAAGAAGATCTTTCGCTACAGGTTCACAGATGTTTGTAGCTTTTAAAGGAGGAGAGCCACTCTACCCGCTGGCAGACCAGTGCAGGCACATTCACCCTCTGTAATGACTGCTTGTTGGGATTAGAATGTGATCTTTGCTTGACCCAGGTATAAACCCCTGATAGGTAAAGAGATGAAATCCCCTTCAATTCACCTCCATCTTGTTCAGTTATAAAACGATAAGACTGGCTGATTTCAAAGCAGCCACCAGAACCGCCACTTAGCTTTCCAAGTTTTATATTGCTCACCAAAGACTGCTATCTGCTAGTATTCGGAAGGCTCCCATCTCCATTAATGAACTAGTATATGTACATCAGGGCATATCCTGCACATCATGGAATCACTGTCTTTTGCTCAGCATGATCAGAAGCGAAGGTATGGTACACAGAAGTCATTCGTCTGGAGAGACTGTTTCTTTGCTTGTTGCTGAAGGTGTAAAACTTAAGTTCAAGTCTCATTCCACACTCAAATACTGTTCGATAACTATTAGAGCTGTGGTGCCTACTGGACAGAGACTCTGATGGTACGGAGATCAGAAGCAAATTGCCAACTCCCAACTATATGGCCATGCCCTCTCCCATTTTCAACATGTGGTTACTATGTCATGCTGTGGCATTATCATAAAATGCCTCTAAAGGTGTTTTACTGCCCATGCACCCTAGACCACAAAAAAAGAATGTGTGCGTATTACAAGCAGCCATATTGACACATGGGTGTGCAATAGTGGCTCTTCCCATAGCAAAGAAAAAAACAAAAAAACAGCCTAATCCAATTTTGTTTTGTTGATTGATGGATAAAGAGATGTCAGGGGAAGGCTGATGATCACTACAGAGGCAGCTCTGTTACTCTTCTGGCTCTTTCCCCTCCAGAAAAGGAGAGAAGACATAATCTGGAAGCTCAGACTTAGGTGAATACGTTTCTCAGAACCTTCTACCAAAATTACACATATCTTCTGAAGAAGCCTAAAAAGTATGTCTTCACAATATGTGCAGAATACCCCATGTATCTGCCTGTTAACCTGTTATTGAAGGGGAGGGAGTAAGTGCAGATGGCACATTTCTGGAGGGGAAATGCAGGAAGTAATCCATCTAGCAATGGTGGTCTCAGTAGCAATAAAAACTGCAGCCTAAGATTCAAAACAGTTCTTCTGTAAAAACCTGAGCTGTGGATCTTTCAAGGTAAAATTGTTGACCATGCTGGACACCAAAGATGTGAAGCAAGCATCGAAAAACAGTGGTGGGAAATGTCCTTGTTTATGCTGATGTGGACAAAAGTGGGATCAGTCCTCAACATCACAGCGGCAGGGTGTAACACCATGGGGCTGAAAATGGCCTGAAGCTTGCTGGTGCACCTGAAAGTAGTAAAAAGCTACACGAAAGAAGTTTCACGTTTCAGAAGGCCATTGGCTCAAATGACATATACCTGGTTCAGGTCAAGGCCACACTCTAATCCCAACAAAATATAGGATCCCGGACGGAAAAAACAGGAATAGTAGGCCCACCAGATGGTACTTGTAAACCTACCTCATTAACAATGATAGACACAACTAACCTGTCATGTTGCTGAATAGCCTCATGATATGTTTGACAGGGGTAAATAAAAGAGCAGAGGCATATAACTAATGTGCTCAAATAAGAGCCAAATGCAGTTGCCATGAGCTGTGCCTGGCAGCACAGTGTGGTATAGAGCCATTTGGTCTGGACTGATCAGTGCACTAATTACCTTCATCAACTGGTTGGCCACAACCTTGACCACCCCAGTGATGAGGAAGATGGACTGATAAGACTCAATACTGTCAGACAGCCATCCTGTTTTCAGTTCAACTGCAATAGTCACCATATGGATGTCTTTAGAATGTGGACTGTCTTGGACAGCTTTATTAATCATCGTGCCAAAGTGCAGCACCAAGATCAAACTCATGGGGGAGCCATTAGGCCTTCTGGCCTTCCCAGACTAGTGAGGGCAAGAATTCTGATAGTCCCTCCATTCACAGAGGAAACTTTACTGCAGCATAGGAACAATTGTTCAGACATTCAACTGGAAATTAATTTGTCATTAGCTGTCCTCATTATAGAGGTCCTTGTGGAAGTCTGAAAAGCCATTTATAACTGCACACAACCCTCGTAAGAACAGCCTCAGAGGCAGCTTGTATCTCTGAGCCCATCTGCATTGTTCTATCCCAGGGATACTCAAAGTACGGCCCGCGGGCCTCATGCGGCCCCTCTGACCTTTACATGCGGCCCCTGGGGCAACAGGAGCACTGGGCAGCTGTTTGCTCCACTCCACACTAACAAAAATATTAAATACACACACAATCTTTTATTTCAAACTTAATTGGTGCTAAAAAAAGGAAGAAGGGACTCCTGCACTTAACTTCAGAAACGCCTTCATTTTTAAAGACACCTTGCAGCATAAGTGTAAAACTAAGACAGTCTCTCCTAAATTAATTAAGTCTATTTAGTTAACATGCAGAACCTTTTCGCCTTAGTACAATTTATTTTATCAGTGCATTGAGATGTATTCCTTTTAAAGTGATAGTTTTCAAACATAATATTTGGAAACATTAATTATTTCCCTTACCCTGAGAACACCACCTATAGTAAATTAAAGAGGCAACTCACTTGGTATGTGCACTTTATGGGTGGCCTGGGTTCCTATCATACATAAACAACATTATAGATTATTAAATCAAACATAGAAGCAGGTTATGTGCAGTGCACACCATGAATCATGTATTTTGAGGACATCTTAAATGTGATAATGCAGAAAAAGGAGGGAACGTGACACTAAACAATTGCCTAGGATCACACAATTTGGAAAAGTGGGTAAGCTGGGATTAATTCCAGGTTTTCTGGTTTCCCATTGTTTATTTCATCCACTAGATGTATATCCTTTGTTTCCCCTACACCTACCTTGCCACCAATCCCCCTAGTCACCCCACCCGACCCCCACTGCCCTGGCATCAGTGCGGCCCCCAGGTACGTCACAGACCAAACTTTTTGGCCCCTGGGAAAATGTTTGCGAGTACCCATGTTCTATCCTGAGACAAGCCAATAAAGCAATTTGTCTGCATTGTCCCCACATTATTTTCCATTTGATGCTGTGAGCCCATCCATGTTGTTCTGGTCACATCATGGCCATCGGGTGCAGTGGGATGTGAGACACTTCAATCTAGAAGAGAAGGGATGCATTATGAGCATGTGTAAAGTCCCTGTCTAGGTGGAGAAGTTTGGTCTCTAGCTCAACAACTGCTTACTCCTTACCTCTTAGGGTTAGTAGGTATGCCATTGCTTACCCACAAAACACAGACTTGAAAAACTCTCAGAGTGTCATGGTAGTGAAAACTTATCCACGCTTCATTTTATAGTGCACCTGTGCTTTGTCCCCAAGACATGCTCGGACTGTCAATCAACGAGCATTAAGGATTGCCCGTGGTGGTGCCTAGTTTGGAGCTTCACCAGTACATGGTTAGATATTATGTGAGGTAGAAAACATGCACCGAAGACCCAGCATAGGTCACAGGAAGGCATGCAAAGGTAATTAATAGAGACGATGGACTAATGAGGGATATGTATATTTCCTAGCTTGCAGATTCCATTCATACCTTGTGTCACTCAGTTCAAGTGATGAAGCCCAAAAAGGGAGAGGAAAAAAAACAGTGCAGTGCTGATACCCAAACAGGGAGCGGGAAGGACCGGTGCAGCTGTAATCCTTGCCTGCAACATCATCAATTGTAACTGCATTGCACACCACCCCTGATGACTGTGATCCCCAAGGGGTGCCTTCATCAAAACTGCAATTAGTACATTCAATTTAGAATACAATAAAGCAGGGGTTTATAGATAAAAATACATGGTTGATTTAACACCATCACATATCATTCTTGCTTATCCAAAAAAGCTTTAGGAACCCTAAAGGGTGGGATTTTCTGAGGAGAACATATATCCTTCTTGAGCCTCTAGAGAAGCTTGCAAGCAGAGAATGTCTCAAAGCGAGTTGTAGGACAACACTTGTTAATGAGCCTGATTACAATCTAAGTCAGTAGCTTAAAGGAATGAGCAGTCAGCTGTCTCAATGACAATCATTCTAGGATATAAAACAGAGGATCCTATCTGTGCAAAAATGTAATTATCAGAACCCCCCCATATACCAATAACTAAAGAACCTCGCAAGAACTCCATCTCTCATAATTGCCCTTCATTCTATGCTTCTACCCCACAAGTATCGGCCACAAAAACTCAAGTCCATTTTATGGACTCGAGAGAATTTTATAATAATGATAAGCATGGTTCTTACTGAAAACCCAAGTTACATTATCTAGGAAGAAAGAAGATCCTCTCAATATTGTTAACTGCTGCAGAGCACAAAATTATTTCTATTATTTCCCCAACCAACTGACGAGCAACCTGGAGCAAGAAGTGGAGTGTAGACCAGAATCAGTCCAACATTTGTTAAGGGTTTTCGTGCATTTATAGCTTTGTGCATTATTAACGACGTGCAGAATGTAGTTTTATACTCAGTTTTATATATACACACACACACTGATATAGTACTATTGCTTTTAAACCAAATTTACTATAGCATACAGAAGTGTGTTTTGTTGACTGTTTGGGCCTCGCAGCCATGTTTTTCAAAATGGATGTCTTCCCCTTCCACATTTAACTGTTTGTTATTGCTGCAGCACACAGTCAAGCAGTCATGTTTGTTTATTACCATTAACATTGGTCCTGCTGTGCTCGAAGAAATCTTTTGATGACTCTAATCTGTCTTACTTCAAGGTCTTCAACTAGATCACGATATCCTATTCATTTACAACATCTTGCTGTTGTCCATTTATCTAGTTTGTTCAACCATCTCCAGATGGTATTAGCATAAAGTGGGCAGAATCTATATTCATGTAGTGGGAAAGAGCTTAGGTAATTAGACGCTAATTTTTTTTTTAAATGTAGTCTAATTTGCTAACGATATAACTTATGATCGTACCATGATGATGGCAATTTTAGTGATTTAAGATGCAACAGTAGAGTATATAAACCTTTGATTTTGGGGGGGAGCCAGGACACTTTCCTGAAGTCCTAGATGCTACTAGAGATGCTGCTTCTCTATTGATTTTGTTGCCCACTTGGGACTTAAAATATTTTGGATTTTGCACTTCTCTGTGATTCTCTATTTTGCTGAGAGCCTTCATGACAGTTAATCTGTACTGCATCTTTTGAAATGACATAAAACCCTTAAATTATTCTGCTAATCTAGAACTCAGATATTGTGTGGGTACTTTTACTTAACTAACTGTATTTTGATGTGTTGAGAGGTGTCTTACCCTGAGGACACATTGCCTTATGAATTGAGTTTTAACAGAATCTCCGATTCATCAAAATGTCGGTCTTTTGTTATGGTAATATTTTGGGGTTTCAGAATTTTGGGATTCCCTACACTACCAAAGCACCAAAGAGAGAGCAACAACCAAGAGACAAAAAAATACATAATGTGTACCGTCAGAGGAGGCCCAGATCATGGCACCAAGACCAATTTAGTGCCAGGATAGACAACCAAGCCCGACCCCCGCTCATTCCACACACAGTAGATGCCTCTTACCCCAACTTTGACCCAATAACCACTGTGTCAAAACAATTAGTGAATATATAAAACGTCTGCTGTGCAGAACAGTTGTAGAAAAGTTACAGGTGAGGAGGAAGGGCCCTCCCCACAAACAAACATAGGGTCCCTATCACCTAAAGGCAGCAAAGAGACAAAGAAAAAACAAACTACTATTATGCACAGGTTGTCCTTCTGAACTTTGGTTCTTAACATCTTCATCCTCAGTGCTAGTACATGGAGAGTGCACAGGGCCTGTTTATAGAAAGTGAAAGTATGTGCCATTCCGAGGATGCCCAATGGACCAGTTTACATTTCGGTAGCCGAGTTTGTCCCAGTTCCTTGATCTTCACACCTCCCACTCCGCCACCCCCACCTGCAACCCAGCACAGCACAACACCAGCTATGGAGGGATAGGAGGAACAAGTCTGCCACCTCATGTAGCAATCAGACTTCTGACAGAAAAGGTCGGGTTGCCTTCATAAAAGAGGGAAAGCTTGTTTTACTTCAGAGAAAGGCTATTTGCCATCTGTAGAAGCTTATAGCACTGAAATTATGTAAACAGAGGTACACTTATTTATATTAAGTTGAGATGCCAGGCCCATAACCACAGGAATTGGCTCTATTGCATTGTATCAATAGAAAGCGGATTACTTTCAAAAGTAGCCAGAGGGTTCATAAAAGAGAAAAAGAATAATCACAAAAATCCAGGGTGAAAGTGCAAAAAGGTCACGTTCAGCAAGGTTTGCTAAACCACATGTGCCACCAGTTCTGATATTTGCGTCAGAAAATTAACCTCATCTCGGAGTGTTAACCTCGTCAACCCCCACTTACATTTCAGTTCATTCAGTATTTCACCATAGTTTACAAATGTGGAGCCAACGTGCACTTACTACACATCAAAAGTATATATTTGGCTGCTAAACGAAACTATTTGCATTTTTATCAACCAGGTGCCAGCATCCTCTTAGATTGTGACAGGACTGGCCAATGTAATAGTCCTTGTCGTGTTAGCTAGCATTTTGGACAGGGGTTTGAAAGTCTGTTGAACACGCCTGGGGTATTTTGGACAGATATGCTGTAAATAACAATTGTAATGGCAAAAAAGTCTGAATAATTACAAAACACCTAGCGGTCTCACACCAACAAAGAAATGAGTATCCTTCATGTGTCTGTCTTGGTTTTAACTGATGTTTCTTTGGCTCTTTCTGATTGCTCACTGGATTGAGGACGCTGTCTTGCACTAATACACAAATGTACACAAATTATCAAAGTCCAGTGTGTCGAAACATTAAGCACAGACAGTGTGCTCATAATGGTAGGTCCCATCATAGACGCGAACTAGAAATACACTGGAGATAACGCTAACTTCAGTCCACATGCCCAGATATGTCATATGGATGGACAAACACACAGGCTGACCTATCTCGATCCACTGGATAGATTGCGTGTATGTCTATTAATCTAGAGAATACAAAACTGCCATAGCCCAGCGGCCTCAAACTTCTAAATAATAATAATAAACACACTGCTCAAAGAACGTAACATAGCCAATTAATAGAGAATATGACCGGAACACAAATACCCATAACACATAACCGTCAAACGCAGCACCAGAATCCACACTGGGATGTGGCGCGAGATAAATTGGGCCACTAACACTACAGCGAATTACTACTGGTCGACTGTGGCCACAATAGGGTTGCCCACGCATGAATAGTGTTTGACATAGACACATTCAGAGTGTCAAATACAGTGGTCTGTGTCAGGAAAAGGAGAAATCCACGGTTCAGAGAAAAAAAAATGGGACATAGCAAAACATAAAAGACGGGTAGCGTGCACGGGAAACCGAAAGCAACCGATGGCATAGATAAAGTACTTAAGATCGAGACGAAATCACGATGGGCTGACGGCCTAGAAAGGAGGCAGACAATAAGACTTAACAGTCGCACCCAGTCTGAGGCAGAAATCCCAAAACAAAGCTGTTGATACAACACTTTCTCTGTGTTCCTTAAGTGCATCGTTATAACCGTCCTGTTTATTAGTCCCACTCTCGGAAAACATCACGAGTTTAAACAGTTTACACAATAAAACTCAACTCCACCCCTGTAAAATAACCAAGGAACCTGGCTCGGGGTGAAAGGCAAGAGGGCTGTCACGGGTTAGATAATACTTCATTTGCCAACCCCATGGAGTTTCCCGGGAACCGAGATTTGTGTACATGAGCCGGGAGAACGTAAACTGGATCGCGAGAAAGATAGCAGTTAGGAGTTCGTCCACCTCATGCAAAGAAGTGTGTGCGTAACTTGCAGCCGGTAGAGGGTGAACATCCCGCCAAATTCTTCCGAAATCACTTAAACCTATGCTATCGGCAGGACAGAGCAAAGTGCACAAACTACACCTGGGAGCCGCCATGGTCCGCTGCCCGCAGATGGATAGACGGCTCACATCTCCCAAGTCACGTGACGGGAACAGACCGCGAAGTTTCATTACAGAGCGCACAAAACCACCAACCGAGCACTGCCTCCCCTGCCAGAGTGACATCTCATCCAGAGTGCTCGAGCACTAATCGCCTCTGCTGAGCCCCGCACGAGCATGCGACACTGCCTCGCCTCAAACCCGTGAGATCTCAACGGGAGCCACCACACAAAGCGCCTCACCTGAGCCCACAGTTTCGTTGGAGTTCGTGAGGCGAGCTGTCACTCGGGCCAGGCTTGGACCCTCCTCGTCGTCTGGGACGTCCGCTTCGGACACCTTGGTGACGGTGAAGTGTGGCATGCCTGCTTCGGGGAGACTCTCCGGTAGTCCTACCTGCTCGGCCTGTGCTCTCCTGGAGTTAGGCAGTGTCCCGACTGACAAGCACGTGACCGACCCTGGGGAGGAGGCGCCACTCTGCCCTGCCCCGTGCTGTTTATCTGTCTCTAAGCAGCTTACAGCTCTCCGCCAACTGTGCCCTCTGTGGAGCCTGGGCGCAGCCGCCAGCGAGCGCCTCGACGCACACCTGGAGACGTCACCGCATCCAGGAGCAGAAGTGAACACTTCCATTCACACGTACATTGTACATCATGTGCTAAGCGGAGGGTGATGGTAGAATGGATTTCATTGTGAACACGAGTACAAGTGCAATGGACCAAGAGCATTCACGGCTCGGCAGGTCCTCAGTTCTGATTCACACCTCGGGATGGCTCCTCCAGACGCGTCCACTCGCATTCACAAATAACAGAACAGGCACAGCTACGGTTACAGGCCCTCTATGAACACGTAGAATGACAAGAGGCCATAAGCATAAGACCAGGAGCTTTGATGACAGCACCGCAGACAGCAACCATACAGACAGAATGTGAGGTACCAACATATCGGTTGACCAAACGTCGCAGTTTCCCCAAGACAGTACCGGTATTCAGTGGATTGTGTCGAGGTATTTCTTAATTTTAAACACACGTCTAGGTTTTGGGGGACAAATCTACACATCCTGCAAAGCAGAATTGAAATTAAACATGTGCTTGCGTGTGAAATAACTTACAGAATATACCTTTGTCTTTCATGCAGCAAACCAGAAGATCAGCTGTGTGCTCTCAGCAGAGGAGAGACAGAGTGGGGCAGGGGTGCACAAGGTGGAGGTCCTGCTATAATTAAAGTTATATAAACATAGCCTCCTAAATGTAAATTGTCAATAGGTAGTTATAGTTAGGACCTAGTTTCTATATAAAAGGCGTTTTTTTACTTGCCTATATCTTTAGCACCGCTAGACAAATCTTCACAAAAAATTCCCAAAACATCTGCCATTCACCTCTGCTGCTGTCTGGAAAGTTTCAGAGTGATCCGTTAAGTGGGGGCAGAGAAAAAGGGGGGGTCCCAAAACAAGTTTTCCCCATTAATTTTTCCAAAGGGATTTTGAACAGTAATAGTGCCTAAACTACTGGACGGAATTACACCAAATTTGGCAGAAAGGTAGGTCCTGGTTCAGAAAGCAACCTTTTTTATTTTGGTGTAGATCCGTTCAGTAGTTTTAGAGAAATTAAAGAAAATCCAACATTGTATCTATAGGGACGCAAAGGATTCAAGACCCCTTCCGATCTCGTGCTGAGATCTGATTGGCTGCGAACACTTCAACAAGGAAGCCGTTGAAGTGTTGTCAGCCATTTTGGGACCCGGCTGAAGCAGAGTCCCTGAAAAAAGAATAAGAAATACAAAAAGGGGCCAGGGTACGAACACCCTGACCCCTTCGATCTGGTGCTGGGGTCCCAAAGGGACCCCACCCTCAGGGATAAAAAGCATTTTTTTTTTTTATTGTTACTGCGGAATCGTGACAGGGTCACTGATCCACTGTGAACATTTAAAAAAAAAACAAATGCAGGCTCCCATGCTCGTTTTAAAAAAGAAAAGCCCCAGGGTAAGCCAGGTCCTAGGGACACTCTTTTCTTTTTGATAGGGGGCCTCCTGCCCCCACCCCCCCTTAGCCTCGGGGAGTACCACCTCCCCCTGTGCGAATAATAAAATATGAGCTGGGGCCGCGCAGCCCCACGTGCCCTAGGGATCACCACCACCTGGGGCGAAAAGGCTTATATCATACAGGGTAGGCCTGATGGCCTTCCCCACAGCCCCGTGGACCACCACCTCCCAGTGGCATTTGTCATCTTCTGTGCTGGGGGGCCGTGCAACTCCCCCACAGCCCTGGGGATCACTATCTCCTCAGGACATTTGTCATTCTCTGTGCGGGGGGCCACGTGGCCCTCCACAGCCCCAGGGATCACCACCTTCCCGGGGCTATAATAAAAAAGGGGTGGTTCTGTTTCGGACCCTGTTTAGCCCAGGGATCACCACCTCCCTGGGGCTATATTTATTTTGTGTGCGAAGCTCCCCCCCCCCCCCCCCCCCCCCCACTGCCCCTCAGACCACTAACTCCCTGCAGCAAAGAGTAAACAATACAAAGGGGCTCCTTTTTTAACCCCCATTAGCCCTGGGGACCATCACATCCCCGGGACAATGCCTATGTTGGAGGGGGGCCACGCAGCCCCCCTCGAGGAGCCACTGATGGTCCTGGGGACTGCCACCCCCCAGGGTCAGTTCTTGCTATGTCCCGGGGTACCCACCCCTGAGACATAGCTGTTTGCCCCTACACCTATTCTTACACCAAGAGAGATAGTGTGTGACTAACTCCTGTCACGCACAGCCAAAGGGATGTGTGCTGAGTAGGGTTGGGTGGTTAGGGGGGGTTAGCCGCAGGGACTGGCTCCAGGCCAGGCCTTGTGGGCAACCCCTGCTGCACACGGGCGAAGGCTATGCACAGTGCAAAGTTGGGTACTTATAGGGGTTGGCCACGGGGCTTGGCTGCAGGCCAAACCCTTTGGCCAACCGCAACCATACACGGCCGAAGGTGGTGTGTGGCTGTGGTTGGGTTAAAGTATAGTAATGAAAATTACCATACATGAAAAAAGACCATATAAATTCACTGAAAAAACCAAAGGTTAAGGGACGGTATAGTTAGGAAATGGAATTTGAAAAAAATCATAGAAATTCACTTAAAAAAAAAAAAAGGTTACAGGGACGTTATAGTTAGGCTCACATTTGAAACATATGAAACCATAGAAATTCACCAGTTATAGTAAGAGTTACCTCAAGTAACTATAACTCTCGCTGGGCTCACCCATGGGGCCGATATTCTATTTTATGGGGTGGGGTCAGTGCAGCTCCGCCCCCTTACCTCTAAAAGCCCAATGGAGTCCCCCCCACCCCGGCCAATTCATTTAAGGGAGGGGGCTGCGCAGCCCCCCTCCTTGAACCATTAATGACCCTGGGGATCCCCATTACCCAGTGCCAACTCACAATCTATGTCCTGGGGTGCCCCAGGACATAGCAGTTTCCTGTGTTTGCCCTCGTTTGGCAGGAGCATTATTAAATCTTCCACCAAGCAGGAGCAAACCCCAAGTCCACTCCCAGCTTAAAAAAGGCTCCCATCCGCTGGGATTGAACTTGGATCGGTTTCCTTGCCCGCTGTAAAGCAGACAGAGAAACATCTACATATAACTCCCGCCCGCAGGGACCAGCGTTGTTAGCTGCTCCCTGCGGGCAGGATAAATTTTGGCTTCTGCTGGAAGCAGGGAGATATCTCCGGTCCAAGGGGCCTTTGGTTTCCCTTGCAGCCTCCAACAATATTGTGGTGGGTGACCTGGGTAGGAACCAGGGCACCCACCTTTTCTTACGCCAGGCACCTGGGGATGGGGTCTCTGAGGTAGAAATCAGCCCGGGTAGGGGGCTGCGTGCCCCCCTCCCCAATAGATTTGTTGCTGGGTCCCGAGGTATGGGCCTCCCAAGGCCAAAATCAGTCCAGGGAAGGGGGCCATGTGCCCCCTTCCCATAGGATATGTAGCAGGGTCCTGGGGAATGGGGTCTACGAGACCCAATTTGGCCCAGTGCCCCCTTCTCATAAAAAGTGTGGCTGGCCCCAGGGGATGGGTATACCAGGGGCTGGAATCCACTTGGGGGGAGCATATTCCCCAATAAAATTACGGGATGCCCCAGGGAATAGGGTCCTCTGGGGCCAAAACTGGACAGAGGAAAGGGCCTCCATACCTTCCTCCCCATAATTTTTTTTAGCTGGCCCTGAGGGATGGGTTCCCCAGGCCCGAAATCAGTCCGGAGAGGGGGGGTGTTTGCCTCGCCCTCTTTAATTAAAAAACAAAATGGCCCTGGGGGCCCTAGGGCCGTGCCCTATGGCTAACCCCCCACTGCGCAGGGCTAAAGGCTGTATGCAGCGTGGGGTTGGCTGTATGGGGGTGCTGGCTCCACTGCCTGGCCTTGATTCCAACTCCCCCCCTCTGTATACAGCCAAAAGCTGTGCATGGTGGAGTGTTGCATTTATGGATGGTAATTAAGTATTACTTTTCTGTTAAAAAAAAAAAAAACAAAGGCGCCAGAGTAATTAAACCCAAAAAATAATTTTCTATCGTAACTGCAAATACACAGTGGTGCGACAGGGGGAGTGCGGGGTGAGTATGTGTGCTTGAGGTTGCAAGGACATTATAGTTGGGAAAAATAACTTTAAAAAAACATAGAAATTTACTTCAACAACACAGGTTACAGGGACGTTATAGTTAGGCTCACATTTCAAGCATACAAAACCATACAAATTCAGCTGTTACAATTAGAGTTATTTCAATAAACTATAACTCGTGCCCTAAGGTAACTATAACTTGTGCCCTCGCCATGCACAGTTTTCTCATCAATATTTTTACTGCAAATGTTACAGTGATATTATCAATTATGTCATAGAAGGTGTCATGAGTGATGTAATATCTGGGATAATTAGTGCATGGCAAGGGCACAAGTTATAGTTACCTTGGGGCACAAGTTATAGTTTCTTGAAATAACTAACTAGGACAGCTTAATTTCTATGGTTTTGCACCTTTTAATTACTTTATGTTAATCCAACCATGCTGTGCATGGCCAAGGGCCAACCCCCTATAACCACCCAGTGCCACGCCATGGACAGCCTTTGACTGTGCGCAGTATGGCTTGGCCATAGCACTCATGAAGTGCTTGTTTGTTTGATGGAGATGTAATATTATTCCTGTGTATCAAAAACATGTCTCCAAAATCAAACGGAAACACGCTTGGGGGTCCTTTTAATAAGCTTTCCATATTCAAGGGAAAATGGGGGGAGAAGTTGCATGTCACTAATGCATATGGAGCGGGGACAAACAGGTGATTCTTCTTGGCAAAATTACATACTTGTAGTAGGAAAGTTTACATACTTGTAGTTTTTAAAAGTTTAGAACAAGATCTACGGTCTCAGTAGCAGATGACAAAAAGGAACCCACTCGCCACAGACACTACATGAGACACAGAGTTAGAAAAAAGCAAGGATGCAACACCTCCTTCAAGGATTACAAATAACTGTTCATGGTGAAAATGTAGATAAAACACATTTACTTTGCTTTAGCCATGCACACAAAGTTAGTATGATCACAGGACTGCTGGGGGAGTTAAAGGCCCCGTGGTTCCAGCCAGCTCCCTGCCTCAGCAGTCACTGCAACCACACACAGGAAGCTGCTGAAAAAAAATGCATCTCCCTGCGTGTGGAAGCAATAGCTTAATCTTTTTCCTGCCCATATGTTGGCAGGCAGGGAAAGAGATGAAAACTCCACTTCCAGCAAGCAGGAGCATTTTCACAGCTCCCGCTTGCTGGAAGCGGAGTGTTTGCTTCTGCTTGGCAGGAGCTGTCACAGCTCCCACAAAGCAAAAGCAATCAGCTACCTCCCGATGGTGGGCACCATGAGAGGTAGCAGGAGCCAGCCCAGGGCCATATATGGCTCCAAGAGGGCCCTCCTTCTTTCATAATATCTATTTGGCCTCGAGGAGGTGGTGGTCCTCAGGGGGTCTGCGTGCCCCCCCTGCGTATCTAAATAATGTAGCCCCTGGCAGGTGGTGGTCCCAGAGTCCCGGGGTGGGGGTCTATGTGGTCCCCCACATATTTGTAAAACTTAGCCCCAGGGAGGTGGTGGTCCCCGGGGCTTTTAACAGCACTAGGAGGGGGGCCCTATGTGCCCCCCTCCTTAATCATAAAGCTAAGTATGCCCCTGGCCCACCCAGGGGAAAAATTAAAAGTAATGCGCGGGTGAGTGCACTTGCGTTTTTTGTTTTTTTAAATTCACGGCGGAATTCATAAATTTCACAATAATTTTTTTTTAAACTGCTTTTTTGTCCTAGCAGAGTCCCTGGAGCACCCCTGGACCAAGGCTAGGGGGTTAGGGTAACCGTACCCCCTGCCCCTTTTCTGTTCTTTCTGTTTTTTGTTTTTTTTGGGACTCAGCTGAAGCAGAGTCCCAAAATAGCTGCTAACACTTCCTGGATGAAGTGCTGACAGCCAATTAAATCTCAGCATGCAATCAGGACTATTCAAAAAGTATTTGCACTTCTAGATATACACATTTGGATTTCTTTTAATATCTCAAAAACTACTAGACAGATTTACACCACATAACAAAAAGCGTGATCTATGGACAAAAAGCTACCTTTCAACCAAATTTGGTGTAATTCTGCCCAGCGGTTGGGGCTGCGGGCTTCTCTAAATAGTCTATGGGAAGTAACAGTAACAGTATTACCCCCTTTTTTCCCAGCCCCCACTTGACGGATCATTCCAAAACTTTCTAAGCACATCAAGATAGATAGAGGGCACTTTTTGGGGGAAATTTTCTGGAACATTCAACAAACGATGCTAAAGATATAGGCAAGTCAAAAAACGTTTTGTCTATGGAAATTAGAACCAAACTGTAACTACCTAGTGGCAACCGCCACCAGGATATGTGTGTGTGTATATATACACCCGAGGGCATTTTGATGCTCGGGGACCCCCACCTCCTTTATAATGAATGCGGGGGAGCTATTTTTTGTTTGAGGGGGCGGCGCTGCTCCCGTCGTGGAGCCAATGATGGCCCTAGTGACTGCCACCCCCCAGGGCCGGCTCCTGCTATGTCCCGGGGTGCTCACCCACAGGATATAGCTGTTTGCTTTGACAGCTCCCACCAAGTCATAGCAAACACTTCACTTTCTGCAAAGTGAGAGCTTCCACACAGAGGCCCCAGAGGCTTGACAGAGGCAATAACAGATAATACTAATGCTCAATTTGTGGTAGTGTGGTCAAGCAGTTAGGCTTATCAGAGGGTAGTGTTAAGCATTTGTTGTACATACACAAGCAACAGAAGAAACACAAACCCAATGACTAAACTCCAGACCAATAGGATTTTATAAAGAAAAATATGTTTTCCTAATTTATTTCTGGAACCACAAGATTCAATTTACAGGTATGTACATAAATTGAAAGGTACTTTGCATAGGTACAATCAGGACTTTGAATAGCATCTACAATGTACACAGTTTTCTTTATAATGGCAAAAAGCTATTTTATAAGTGGACACTACAATTTTCAACAGTTCCTGGGGGAAGAAAAAGTACAGTTTTTAAGGTAAGTAATGAACTTACAGATTTAGTCTGTGGGGCATAGGTATCCCACAGTTGGGGGTTTAAGATAGCCCCAAACACCCAGCACCAGCAACACAGAGCCAGTTAGGCAGAGGTCAAACAGGAGCCAAAATAACATGGGCCCCTTTTGTGACAGGGAGTACTCCAGTTACGGTCTGCTTGCAGGTAAATACCCGCGTTGTCGGAGGGCAGACCGGGGGGGTTTAGAGGAGCATGGGGGGGGGTCCAAGTAGGCACGAAACACGCACCCTCAGCAGCACAGGGTCATCCGGGGGCAAGGTGCAAACAGGGCATCAGGTTCCCAATGGAACTCTGTGGGGGGACCCCAGGAGTCACTCAGGCGCTGCAGGTAAGGCACAGGGGGCTCCTCAGGCAAGCCACCGACTGGATAAGGAGGAGGGCCACCTGCTTGCCACTGATGCACCAGTGGTCGTTTTCTCTTGCGTCTGGGGGCTGCGGGTGCAGTGCTTCTCCAGGCGTCGGATATCTTCGGCCCAGGCAATCGCGGTCAGGTGTGTCCTCAGGAGTCCCTCAGCAGGCGTCGCCATGGAGGATTGGAGAGGTCAGCCCAGGGTGGACACACTGTCGGAATTGTCTGGGGATCCTCTCTGGATAGCTGGGCCACCTGGACACGGGCCGTGGACGTCGGGTGCAGAGTGGTTAGGACTCACGTATTTGGAGTAAGATGGAAGTCCTTAGAAGCAGTCTTCTGTTCTTCTTTTCTAGACAGTGCCACTGTCTGTCTTCAGGAGTTCTTGGTCCTTCTAGGTGCAAGGCAGTCCTCTGTATTCAGACAGGGGCTGCTGGTCCCGCTGGATGGGTCGCTGTTGGTTTGCAGGTTCTCTGAATCCGGAGACAGGCCAGTAGGGCTGGGGCCAAAGCAGTTTTCGCCTCCTTTTCTTCGCTGCCTGGGTTTCAGCTTAGCAGTCCTTCTTCTTGTAGGCCGTCAGGAATCTGATGACTTGGGTTCAGGGAAGCCGTTAAATACTAAATTTAGGGGTGTTTTAGGGGTTAGAGGGCAGTAGCCAATGTCTACTCTCCCTGGGGGTGGCTACACCCTCTGTGTGTCCACTCCCTTTGGGGAAGGGGGCACATTCTTAATCCTATTGGCCCTGATCCTCCAAACCAATATGGAGGATTCTGCAGGGAGGGGGTCACCTCAGCTCTGGACACCTAAGGGGTGGTCCTGGCTGAGGTGGTCACTCCTCCCTGTTTTCCCTAACTTTCCCGCTGGACTTGCCGGCAAAAGTGGAGCTTTGTCCGGGGGGGCAGGCATCTCCACTAGCTAGAGTGCCCTGGGACACTGTAACTCAAGGCTTGAGCCTTTAAGGTTCACCACCAGATGTCACAGTTCCTGCAGGGGGAGGTGTGAAACACCCACCCCCTCAGGGCAGGCTTTGTTTCTGACCACAGAGTGCACAAAGGCACTCACCCGATGTGGTCAGAAACTTGTCTGGAAGTGGCAGGCTGGCACAGACCGGTCAGTCCTACACTACCAGGTTGGCTAACATACAGGGGCATCTCTAAGATACCCTCTGTGTGCATATTTCAATAAATCCCACACTGGCACCAGTGTGGGTTTATTGTGGTGAGAAGTTTGGTACCAAACTTTCCAGCATTCAGTGTAGCCATCATGGTGCTGTGGAGTTTGTAATGACAAACTCACAGACCATATACTTAGTATGGCTACCCTGCACTTACAATGTCTAAGAATTGACTTAGACACTGTAGGGACATATTGCTCATGCAGCAATGCCCTCACCTGTGTTATAGTGCACCCTGCCTTAGGGCTGTAAGGCCTGCTAGAGGGATGACTTACCTATGCCACAGGTAGTGATTTTGGGGGCATGGCACCCTGAGAGGGGGGCCATATCGACTTTGCCTTTTTCTCCCCACTAGCACACACAAGCTGCAAGGCAGTGTGCATGGGCTGAGTGAGGGGTCCCCCAGGGTGGCATAATACATGCTGCAGCCCTTGGGTACCTTCCCTGGCCACAGGGCCCTTGGTACCATGGGTTCCTTTTCCAAGGGACTTATCTGTGTGCCAGGGCCGTGCTAATTGTGGGAACAAAGGTACAGTTTTAGGGAAAGAACACTGCTGCTGGGGCCTGGTTAGCAGGATCCCAGCACTCTTTCAATCAAAGTTTGCATCAACACTAAGCAAAAAGTGGGGGGCAACCATGCCAACAGTGGCATTTTCCTACACCTCCCCACCAAAAAACATTAAAAAAAGCCAATTAGTTCTCTTTAAAGAAGTGCCTCTTTTTGCATGATGACCCCCAAAGTTATGGACTGATGCTGCTAGTTTTACCACTCAGCGTGCCCTGAGGCCTGCTAACCAGATCTTAGTGCCAGGGCTCCGACCTTTAGAAGTGTGTTTTATAGGCTTATACAAATAGTGGCATAGAAGCCCCTAATATATGATAATAATGGTACCCAGGGCCTGTAAGATGAAGTGTCCCTCATGGGCTTCAACAACTATTGTGCCACCATGAGTGTGATGAAGTAAAACATGACTACCAGCTTGCCGCTGCAGGCTGGCAGAGCAGTTTTAAACTGCTAATTCAACTTTGGCTTTGAAACTAATGACAAAGTCCAGATCATAGAAAGATAGAGTTATAGCTATAGAGAGATATAAAAGTCACCCATAAGCTAGATCTGAACAGCCCTAAGGCAGGGTGATGTGTATTAAAAAGTAGGACATGGATTTCTATATGTCCTAGCAGTGAAAGCCCCAAATGGTTGTTTTTACTGTAGTACAGGGTTACACGCTGACAACTCAGCTGTGCTAACATCTGAATGGGACTACTAAAGTTGGTACTTCAAGGTACCATAAGAATTATTACATTACACCAAACTTGATGCCCGTGACAAATGTAATGTAACTTTTTAGGATGTCAACTTTAGAAAGTCGACTCTGTTGCTCAAGTTTTCAAGTGGCCGTTTACAGCTGTTGGCCACAAGACAGCCTCTTGCCCTCCTGGGGACAGATGTGAATGACCCCCAGGAAAGGACACAATAGAGGTCTGCCATTGGTAGATGTGTTACCTCTCCCACGCAAGAAGCCAAATCGGGTGGGAGCCCAAAAGGCCAGTTTGAAAGGGGAAACCACCTTTGAACTGCAAATAGTAGACACCCATGAGAGGGGCTGCTCGTCTGTTCTAGTAGATAGATTGGCATCAAGGATAAAGGGGGAAACAGTTGTCAACCAGTTTTTCAGTGGGCGTGAAGCTCTCAGGTGGCCACACCTTTAGGGTGGGCCTCCAAGCTCCACACACAGGAGAAGGGTTCTGACATTTTGTGAGCAGGCAGAATGTTGCACTAAGGGACAGCTAGATGCCACACTTTTCAGGAAGTCATTATCAAGCCTGGTAGCCCATAGACTAGTAGTCACCATATCTCCAGAGATCAAGTTGTGGGCCTAAAATTGCCACCCAGACCTCAGATCATGTATGCAGTGGAGTGAGGACCAACAAAGGACCGCCTTGCTGTTCCCTGGACACAGCAAAGAGTGGTTGCACCAAGGAATGGACTGCACCTGCTGATCCTTGGGCTGACAAAGAGAGGACTGTGTCTGTGGTGCCTTGCTGAAGGAAAGCTATCCCTGAGCCCCAGACAGAAGAGGTGAACTCCAAGAGTCAGCTGGCAGAAATCCTGTTATAGCCCAAGGGCCACAAAAGCTGAAGAAGCCGCCTTGGTGAGCTAGTAGCCGCAATCGTTTGATCGTCGCTGACCACCGAAGCACAGCCTTGGGGTTCAAGACCTGACACTCAAAAGCTACACAGAGCCTGCTGGATGCAGGAGAGTCACCGGCCAAAACTGACACTATCCTCAGTTAAAGGCAACTGTTGATATAGCTGAGACTGGAGACCTGTAGACCAGTGGCAACTTATTTCTGTGGCCAAGGCCACTTCACCATGTTTGTGGACAGAGGGATAGCCATAAGAAGAAACTGTTGATCACATGAGCATCTTCACCATTCTATATCCCTTGCCTCAGGACCACTCCATTGATGTTTTGCCTGCAAAGTAACTATACTGCTAATCTTTATTGGCTCCCCGGACTTGCTCCCTGTTGGAGTTGGTCATCCAAAGCAGGACAGAGTAGCGGAACACAACTTTAAAAACTTTTGAAAAAATGTGTAAAGTAAACACTAACTGCAGTAGTTGCCCATGCTTGTTTGTATTTTGAGTCGAAAGCAATGGTTTACGGTTTGTTCTCCAGACCCACAGGTGGATTTTGTTCAATTTATAAAAATAGGCCTTATTTTTATGAATTTTTTAGACACCAAAATGGTGTTCAATTTCATTTGTGTTGCATTTCTTTCTGACTCGGTTGTTTTAGTACTTCTAAATGCTTAGCACTTGTTACTCAGTTAAAGCCCCACTGCTCAAAGCCACAGCTACCAAGGGTTGAGCTAAGGTAAAACAAACAAGCCTCCCTAGACCCAAGACGGGTTTGCGAATTTATTACATGGTGAGGTTGCACAATCACACCATATAATAAACTGCATTTCTTCACACTCTCAGATACGCAAGAGATATTTCGTTTTGTTAATGTTTTTTAAACAGACTGCTATGTAACATGGCTTAAAGTAAAGAAAAAAGTGCTATGACACGGTCAGTGCTGGTTGCAACATACCACTTTGTTTTTCTTTAGTTTAAGCCATGTTTCACAGCAGCCCATGCTGCTGTGCAAAAAAACATTGACAAACCAAAATGGTAATTGGCTTTGTCATTGTTTTTAGACATGTTGCATAGTAGCTTGTGCTGCTGTGCAACATGTCTAAATAAACACAGACAAAGCTAATAAATCGCGCATCGGTGAAACCTATTGGCTTTGCCAATGCTTGTTTTACTGAAGTAACTGGTAGGTATTTTTTTTTTTTTGCTCTGGCGGAAGAAATGTCAAAGGAATTCCTTTCATAACTATGCGGACTAATCGCAAGGCTTCATTTGAGCATGTGTGAATCAGCAAGAGCCCTGTGAGAATCCCCAACTACCCCATGTCTGCACTAGGGTGGGAACAATAACTGCTCTGGACTCATCTGGATTCAGAGAGCATCATTTAGACCCCTCTCAATTGTTATGGCATTGGCTATAAGCAGAAATCCTTACACCTACAAACACGACAACAAGGCGATTAAGTGTGGCGAACAGACGTCTGCAGATATGACAAGAACAAACATATGTATACTCACCCCAAAGCATGTGATGGTGAGAACAATTCACGCATAATGATCACAGCCCCAAAAACATGATGAAGGGAATCTGAGTCTCTCAGTGATGCGACCATACACACACCCGGAGAGTCCCCTAAACACATGATGGTGAGGCCAATACAGACGAGATGACAAAAGTCCCACGCGGATAACAAAGATGCAGCAACACAAGTACACGAACGGCCTACAGAGATATCACACTATAAAGATGTATTTCATGAAAAAGTCTAATCTAGAATACCTGTAGTTTACAGAAGCATTTTCATTCCTTTCAGCCCTATGTATATAACATAACGTGTATTCTAACATTCGCCCTTGTGACTCTTGGTGCTGAAAATAAATCTGAGGGTTATGGTAACCCAATTCAACATTACTCAATTTATTTAACTCACAAGGATGAAAGGCTGAGTGGACCTGCGAGGATTTGAAACTTTGACCATGAGGTCGAACACAGGTCCTGGAGTGGATGCATTAGTCCACTGAGCCACTGGCTTGGCTTGAACAATCAAATAGCAGAGTCTACATTTCGTGTGCAACTAATGTGCCTCCGCCAAGGTCATTTTGAACTGAGGACGTCCAACAAGGGTCCAGGAAGGTAAGTTAAAAGTCTGAGTTTTAGGACTGACTGTGTAACTGGCTCCTGTAGATTGTAGGTAGATTCGTTTTTCGGAACCGGAAAATCTGGATTGGGTCTGAAACTTTGTTGGACAACCCTGCTTTAAACTATGCTTACCGATTATATAGGTTAGAACCCTTCTCTCTCTGGCGAGATAGCTCTTTGTCAAATAAAATCTTCCGCTCTGAATCCATTTACATTCCACGGCAAGCCCCATCTGCTAGCGATTTCTAGATTAAATTTCAAAGCTTCAGAGTATTTCACATTGCGTTTGCATATTTAAAGGAGAAGTGAAAATGAGCCTCTCAGTCGTGAAAGACACTGCCTGGAGTTTTATGCAATGTCTAGAGCACATGTGATGGGGAGAGCGAAGAGGAAACCCTTATAAAGGAGTGTCCCCTACAGTGCTCCATACTTCTGTCCACTGGTTTGCCCGTATCACTTCCCTAGTGTAGCCCAAAGTTGTCTGTGCATTGCTGTACTATCCTAGTTATCTCCATTCCCTGCATGTTTAGGCTGGTGTATGGAATGCTGGGAGGGAATGATGTAATAGAGACTTGGGGGCATATTTATACTCCCTTTGCGCCTGCCCCATATTTATACTTTGACGTCCGACCCCATGGGTGTCAAAGTTCCACCATGTCCTTCATTTTTTAGAAGGGGGAACCAGCCTTGCGTTAATTATATGCAAGGTAGGCGTTCCCTTCCAAAAAATGACTTTAAGGCCTGTGCGCCTTATTTATACTGTGACGTCATTTTGACGCACAGGAGCGGGCAGGCCTTAAAAAACGGCGCCCAGCCTGATGGGCGCCGTTATTTAACGCCTGGGTCAGGGCAGGCGTTAAGGGTCCTGTGGGCTCAGAAGGAGCCCAGAGGTGCCCTCCCATGCCCCCAGGGACACCTCCTGCCACCCTTGCCCACCCCAGGAGGGCACCCAAGGATGGAGGGACCCATCCCAGGGAAGTTAAGGTAAGTTCAGGTAAGTATTTTTTTCGGATTTTATTTGTGACATAGGGGGGCCTGATTTGTGCCCCCCTACATGCCACTATGCCCAATGACCATGCCCACGGGACATAAGTCCCCTGGGCATGGCCATTGGGCAAGGGGGCATGACTCCTGTCTTTGCTAAGACAGGAGTCATTTCAATGGGGTTGGGCGTCAAAACAAATGGCGCAAATCGGGTTGAGGCATGAATTTTGCCTCAGACCTGACTTGCCCCATTTTTTGACGCCCAAGCTCCATTTTCCCCTACGCCGGCGCTGCCTGGTGTGAGTCATTTTTTTTGACGCACACCAGTCAGCTGCGCCGGCTAAAGTAATTCAATAAATAAGGCGCCCGCATGGCGCTTTGGAATGGCGTTAGCCGGCGTTAACATTTTTGACCCACAACTGCTTTGGCGCAGTTGTGCGTCAAAAAGTATAGCTAGGCGAGAGGAACGGTTGAACTGAGGATGGAGCCCTGACTAGGGACTACCTGCTATTGCTGTCACCTAAAGGCCTAACATTAAATAAAGTACTTACCTCTGACCTGAATGGCTCTACCAGACTCTTGTATGAAAAACTTCCCTCCAACCTCAACATTTTGGCAACGAGAAAGGGACTACCCTAGCCAAGGAAGCTGACAAAGTGCAGGTTAGCTGCCACTCCTCTTACTGTGCACATCCTGCCATCTAAGGGAGCTCTGTCTACTAATGGAACCCTTAAAGCAGGCCTGCCTTTGTTGAGTGCTACCTGCTTGGTCTAATCTAAGAGTCCTAAAGAGAGTGAACGGGATCAAGCATCCCTGTAGTGGAGGCCGCTGTATTTAAAGCAACGCCTGTGGCAGCATGCAGATAAATGTGGACAAGAGAAAAAGAAAATCTGTATTGGTGTGGGTACAAAATGGGGCTTGTGGGAGGAGACATATGGAGGAAGAGGGGAGGTGAAAGTAGGTGGAAAACAAGAGGGTCTCTTCAGAGAAAACTGGTGCCCAGGAGGTTACATTGAGACGATATGTTACGTAAAGAGATGGATTTTTACGGCCCTCTGGGAGTGGATGAGACGAGAAGATGGTGCGATCTGTGAGCACATGACACTGCAGATCATCAGTGCTCATCAGGAAAATGACTGTTCTCTTTTCCTTCCTGCACTTTCTGGTCTCAAACTTACTTTTGTCACTGTTGTAGTTCAGTAAATAGTGAGTAGGATTTAGACCTGGTTTGGGTACCATTTTTAAAGTAAATTAGAAAAGTAATTTTGAGTAAATAAATAAATCTGCCTTAAGATTGACCTATTAACTATACTGGCTACCAAAAAGTAAACTTTGGAACTACTTAGCTTGCCATTATCACTACAGAATTAGCCTGACAACACACAATGTTAAAACTTTTACAGACATGTTCTGATGCCTACAGACCAGACTAGACCCTTTCTACAGATGTGAAGAGACATTCACACAGCAGATGACAGGCCTACCAACTCACTGGGTGCCACAGTGTGACATACTGTTTCATACCTCGCCAAACGGCCAGGCAGTGAAAAGACAGTCACACAGGGAGCTAGAGACCCTTGCAAGGAAAGGGTTTTCAGCTCAGGTGTGAATGTGCCACACTGCTGGGGTCCAATTAGAACCTCTTCAGGACATGGAAGATGGCACAACATACGTTCCTTATTATGGGGGAGGGTAGCTGTGGTTGTTTCGGCAGAGGGTCCACAGTTCCACTCGTGATGGCCCTGCTCCCTTGCCCCTAAACTCACATGGTTAAAAACATTCTTAGTTTGGCAGATCTGCCAATAACAAGAACTTTTCTTAGGAAAGAGAGGTTGAAGTTTGATGCGCTTAATTATGGTTGACTTGCAGATGACAAGACATATGATTAGAAGGAATACTATAGATGGAACGCTACTTGCATATACAATCACATCTAATACAGCATGACATTATCCTCAAGTGTGATGACTCCTATAGTGGTACACATGATATCGCAAACTCTTAAAGGGTTCATGAAGAAAGCTCTGCGAAATAGGAATACTTGGCTCATACTTAACACCTGTTATGCCCCTTAAAGAAACAATGACAAGACTCCTGCAGACCTGTTGAGGGGTTCTTGACAGAGCAGAAAAGAACCAGGCCTGTGTGATCTCAACATCCCAAAATGCAGTAGTCCTTTACAAAAGTGAGGAGGATAACCTTATAAGCACGAGACCTTGATACACGTGACCATAGGTGTAAAAACAAAGTCCACACAACATTATAAGAGACCCATTTCGTAAGGGATTCAACCCTACACATTTGATGAGAGTTATACATGTACAAGACCAAAAATAAGTAAAGATGAGGCTCCAACAGATTTTATGGCTAACCCCCCCCCCCTCATAAGCCCACAGACTGACCCAACATATCATAGGAAACTAAAATAAATACGTAAGTGTCAAAGAAAAAGTGATGAGGCCTTCACACATGAAACTGAGACCTGAATGGGCAGGTAGAGAGTCCCGTAGAAACTTAATGGCAAGAAATGAGGACTACTCTACATGCTTCATGATGCGAGGTAGAGACCTTCTTACGCTCCCCAAACTGTGTGGAAGCAAAACGCAACAATGAGACCAATGTGAACCTCAAAGTCAGGACTTGTGGAAGTAATATGTTTTTCACAAATTTGTGTGTGAAGGGTGCCGAGAACTTAAGGCGCCTGACACGGAGAGCACCCTGTTGTTTCCACGAACGGGCAAGCCTAGCACACCAAGGTGAACTTTGTTTGCAGACACTGGCTTTGGCGCCAGACACCATGGGGACTCATTCCCTCTGGCAAGGTAATCTCTTACAGTAACATATTAGCTAATATTTGCACTGGCTCCAGTTCTTTTACTTCCCAATCTCCAGCCACATCTCTTAACAATTAACAGCAAACTGAAGTGTAGCTTGGGAACTCAGACTAGCAAACACAAGTCTAAGTTTGCAGGACCTTTTGGAACCAGGATACTCACTTGGGAAAGAGCTGACAAAAGTCTGCAAGATATGTGGTAAGACTCCACATTTAGGTAACAATCCTCCTGATTCTTAGCGTTACGCCTCCACATAAATGTTTGTTCCCTTTCTTGAAAGTACAACTCCTGTTCCCCCAATGCTCCCTCTATTGAGTTCTATTGAGTTCTCAACTAATGACTGAATTATAGCTCCTTTTAACATGGACTTCACCAATTGCTGTGTCCAGAAGGACCATATACACAAGACTGGAATTCAGTACCATATGTAATGAAAGTATAACTTATAATAGTATAAATGACAGAGTAGAGTTCTTTCCAAAGTAGACATCAGACTATGTTGTAACTCCTGCAACTGTGGTTTAGGACTACCAGGCTGGACTCCAGATCCTCAGGAAATGAACAACCTGGGACTATGACTAGAAATCCTGAGCTGGATTTCTGTGTCCTCTAAAACACCTTGGCCAACAGATTCCAGTACAAATCAAGAGTGTACAGGCACAATTCCAAACTCTTCCCAGTGATAAATCTGAGCCAATCAAAAAGCAATTCTGTAAGTGTTATGTGGAAACAACACTTGATGATAAACATTTGTGAAACTCTTCGTAACACTCGCCTGCTGAAGGATTCCAACAATAAATGCCATATCTATATGCCAACAATGCATGTCTATTTCGGGCAATCTCAGTCGACCACAAAAGGAAACCTTAATCACATCTTTCATGTAGTCGAGATATGGATGCTCTAATGAGACCAGAACACAGCAACTGTTGATGGGCACTAAACAAAAGGTCAAACATGCAGCGTATTCCCCTTGAACATGGCAGGCATCCTAATGTCTGCACACCTTACTATGATATTGCGGTGTCTACTATACAATGTAATGTCAAGCTAGACAGGTGATCTGGGGCAGCAAATCACCTACAACAGAGGAACGACACCGGACCTTCCTCTAAGAAGAAATAAGTCCCACAACAACAGTTATTTACGGAGCTAAACCTCACATAAAACAGAGGAATGACACCAGACCCTCCTCTAAGAAGAAATAACTCCTCGTAACAGGTATAAAATGGAAACAGTGGGTAGAAAGCATTGTATACCTGCTACCAACATGAGGCTTGACTGCAGCAATATTCCTTTGTCCTCCCCATTCAGTCACTTCCGTGTGGGCTGCCTTCATTGTAGTTGTGGCCTTCTGCACTGTGAGGTTGGTTTGCCAGGACTGATTTTGGTCTCCAGTCTGGCTCTCGCCGTGTTCTTTCAGGATGCTGCTATCCCAGCGTTTCGAAAAGGTGAGGAGGAAAGCATAAAAGCATCGAATAACCCACTTCTTTTTCTTTGCACTTATTCTGAGACTCCGGGTGCTCAGGCAGCCTGAAGGAGGAGGAACCGGCTCTGGGCCATAAGCTGACCCCATACACTGTCTGACCTTCAGGTAGTAGTAGAAGACAACAGAAAAGTGGGAAAGGGGAAAACAGGCATAGGAAATGCGATATATAGTTATTATTTTTTAAGAGCGTATTCGTGCTTAACTATTAATTGTTGTATTACCTGACTAAATTGGACCTTTATAATCATATTCCAAAGGACGGCAGACCAAGTCAATAATTTGGGAACTGGTGGTCAGGAGTGAATACATACAGTAATATAGATGGTACTCAACCACTGGCCTGTCTTGCAAGCTTACATATTTAAGTATTCTGCTTCTATAATGTTTTACAAATAGAATTAGAGTCTTCAGGACTTCTAATGTATATTTCTTTATATCAGCTATCTCATGGGTCTGTATAGTTGCAGTCTCTTCTTTATACATGTAGAAATTGAATTAAATACTGAATTAGGAACCAAAGTCAGGGCTTTACATTTTAATATTGCCAAGAGTGAAAGTCAAGGCACATCCCAAAGATGTCATATGGCATCTCGGTAGGAGGGGTGCAATAAACAGATATTTATATCGAATTCTGCAGAACTTGCAGGTTACTGATTATCTTGTAGATTAGTTAGTTGCAATCATCTATTGCAACTAAATAATCTACTAATATGGGTATAGCGGATCTATCTGGTTTCTCCAATTAAGGAAGAGCCCCAATTCAGGAGATTGATGTGATGTTCAGCTGGCTATCTAAAGTAATTATCTAACTTAATATTATTCCTAGAATGTTAACATCCTCGCTAAGAGAGGCTCTTCAAAGATTCTAATCTAAAGGCTTGGTCAGTGGCTTTGCTTTTTTTGAAGGAGTTTTGTCCCCACTAGAATGAAAATCAGTTGACACATTTAGACTGATCTGATGTGTCCATCCAATATTGAATCTGCGTGAAAATTTCTACAATTTTCAATGGCTTTTTCTCTGCATCATATAAAGGACCAAAATACCTGGATGTCATCCATCTAAGACTGGAATGGAACACCCATTGATCCAAGGTGATCCTGTAAGAGCTGGGTTTGCACTCTGAGTACTTATTGGGCAGAGACGGCAGTCCTGTGGGACCCCAGGTAACACCTATCCCCTCCGTGCCATTACTTCCAACAGACTCATCAATGTATGGTGAGAATACGCCTGTTCAGTGAAAACAATCCTTTAAAACATTCTCGGGGTTCAGCCTATTCACTGCCACACCCCCTGTCAGTCTTGTCACTGAATGTTGCACTTGACCCAACAGCCCTTGAAGAGGAGGTTAGCCTTTTAAACCTTGGTGTCCACTCTTTTGTCATGGATATAAGAGGAAGCCGGTCCAGTCCTTCAGACCCTCCTCTCATGTCATGGACAACAGGTCCAGTCCTCTTCTGATCGTCTGCAGGTCAAGGATTTGTTCTGAAGTGGGTGTCTAGAAATGGCACATTTATGCGTGGGGCTTACTGGTTCGTAGGAATGACTCCTGGGCAAGCCCTAACCAAAGAAATAAAAGTTTCCAGGGTGTGTGTGTGTATGCATGCATACTATAGTAATGCTAGTGGCCTCCCATATCGGACACTAAAATCCAATTTAAAGCAGCCACTGTACCCACAATAAACTCAGAGAAAGAAGTAAGTTAGGACAAAAGCGGAGTCCTTTCGGCAACCAGACACTAACTCCACAAAACATGTCTTGGCATACTGTTGAACAAGTTACCTACTTTCAGTAACACATTATCTGGCAGAGACAATATCTAGCTGCAGATTCCTTACCTGTGAATTTCCCCAGGCATCAGACTGGGGCCAGAAACTTTCGCATGAGCAGTACCCCTGTGTGCCATTTGGTGGCTTCTTTTGGTTCTGCACGGCTTTGTTGGTTCCGGAAGTGACATTCGAGTCACATATAAAGACACCACCAAGGCACGCGGATGCCAGTTACTTTTCACAACTTTCCACGCCAGGAGCGCAAAGCCATGACGTGAACTGACAAATGTGTGTCCAAGCTAGAGCCCTGAAAAGGGAACCATCCTAGCCCTAGAAATCTGTCCACAGAGAGGGGAGGCATGGGTGGGTGTAAGGAATCCGTAACTAGATATTGTCTCTACCAGTTAACGCATTCACGAATGAAGTAACTTATTTATCTGATAAAGATTTCTAGCTGCAGATTCCTTACCTTTGAATAGATACCCAAGTCATACCGTCCTGGTGGTGGGCTGCGGACAAATTAAACTAGACTAAAAAGTCCTGCAGGAATGAATGGGCGAAATGCCCATCTCTGCGGACCAGACTGTCCAGGTAGTAGTGTTTGGCAAATGTGCGCAGGGACACTCACGTTGCTGCCTGGCAGATGTCCAGGTCTGGGCCTCCACGATCTAAGGCAGTGGTTACAACTTTTCCTGCTGGAATGGGCCCTTAAGCGCTCGAGAGGCTGCTTTTTGGCCAGGGGACAGCAGATCCTAATACAGAGAACAGCCCAATGCAAAATGGTTAGTTTCTGTACTGCCCAGTCTTTTTTTGCTCCAACATACCCTATAATGTGTTGGTCACCCACCCGGAACTCCTTTATGTGGTCAAGGTAGAATGACAATGCTCTTTTTGGGTCCAGACGGTGGAATCGCTCCTCTTCTTTAGAGGGATGTGGAGGAGAGTAACAGACTGCCCAAGATGGAATGAGGTCAAAACTTTCAGAAGGAAAGAGGCCTGGGTGCGAAGCACAACTTTGTCAGGGAACACAATAAGAAAATAGGGGACTTAAATGAAGAGTGTTGGTCAGGCAGCTGAATGAAGGCGGGCAGAGCAGAGAGATAACCACTGAGAGTGCCCAGAGCAAAGCTCTGTTGGGCAAGAGTAAGAATGAAGAGAAGAATATCAGGAAGAGAGGCAGATATACAATAGATATACAATATTTTACAAATTTCTGCCATCGGAAGGCGGATACCGTTTTAGTGGAGGAATGCCTGGCTGCCAAGATAACTTTACAGACTTCAGGAGGAAGGTGAAAAGCTATCAACTGCGGCCACTCAATATCCACGCAAGGAGGCGAAGAGGTGACAGGTTCGGGTGGAGGATGCTCGCCTGCTGCTACGACAGAAAACCCTCCCGAAGGGGCAGCCTGATCAGAGGATGGATGCTAATTTTTTAGAAACTCGGGATACTAGACTCTTCGTGCCCAGTCTGGAGCCACAAGGATAACTTGGTCTTTGTCGTTCCTGATCTTTTTGAGAACTCTGGGCAGAAGTGGTATGGGAGTAAATGCGTACAGTTGGACTGAACTCCACTCAAGACAAAAAGCATCTCCAACTGATAGCTGCCTTAGAAACTACAAAGCGCCAAAACTGCTGATGTTGCGCATTCTCTTCAGAGGCAAAGAGATCTAACCAAGATATTCACCACTGCTTTAAGAATCCGTGCACCACCTCCGAATGGAGACGCCATTCGTGATCCGCTAGGCATCGACGGCTGAGTTCGTCCACCCTGGTGCTCTGAGAACCTGTCAGGTGTTGAGCCACCAGGGTTATGCTCTGCTGCTCTAGCCATGTCCAGAGATGCAGGGCCTCTTGACAAAGGGTCCGCGACCCCACCCCGCCCTGCTTGTTGCAATATCACATGGTGGTGGTATTGTCCATGAACACCTGCACTAACTTCCCCTTGAAAGTGGGAAGAAATGCTTTAAATGCTAGCTGGATCGCACAGAGCTCCAGTAAGTTGATGTGGAGACTGGATTCCACTGGAGACCAGAGTCCTCTGATCTCTACCTCTCCCAGATTGCTGCCCCATCCCAAGAGTGACTTACCTGTCACTACTGCCAGATCCGGTTGAGGAATGGAGAGGAGTCTGTCACTGACTCAATCACAACTCGTAATCCACCACTCCTGGCCTTTGCAGTTCCCTCCAAAATCTGGACCATGTTGGAGAGATTCCCCTGATGCTGCGCCCACTGGAACTTCAAGTCCCACTGAAGAGCCTGCATATGCTATTTGGCATGATTAACCAGCAGGATGCAGGAGGCCATGAGGCCCTGCAGCCGCAGAGTCCTTCTTATTGAAATCAAGGACCGAGGCTGAGTATCATAACCTGAATATCCTGGACTCGCTGCTCGGGAGGATAAGCCTGAAACTGTACAGTGTCCAGAACAGTTCCAATGAAAGGGAGCATCTGAGAAGGAATCAGGTGTGACTTTGGCATATTTATAGCGAACCCCAGCAAATTCAGGAGGTCCCCCATAGTCTGAAGGAGGGAGACAACTGTCTGGGGCCTGGCCGTCTTTAAAGGCCAGCCGTCGAGGTAGGGGAAAACTGAAATCCCTAACCTGCACAGATGAGCTGCAGCCACCACTATCACCTTGGTGAACACCCAAGGGACGTTGGTAAAGCCAAAAGAAAGCATAGTGAACTGAAAATGCTTGTGGCCAACCATGAACCGCAGGGTAGACAGAATGGGAATGTGAAAATACACATCCTGCAAGTCCAACACTACTAGCCAGTCTCCTTGGTCTAGGGCAGACAAGACCTGAGCCAAAATGAGCATCTTGAATTTCTTCTTTTTGAGGAAGAGATTTACAGTTCGCAGACCTAGAATAGGGCGAAGACCCTTGTTCTTTCTGGGTATCAGAAAGTAGCGGGAATAACAACCACTGCCTACTTCTGATATCGGAACGCTTTCTATAGCCCCATTGGCTAGGAGAGCTGAAACTCCTCTCGGAACAAGCAATTCTTGAGGTGGTGGAATAAGGGGAGAGAAAGATTGGAAAGGGAGGGAGTAGGCCCTCCAAATGATCTGCAAAGCCCATTTGTTTGGTGTTATGGACTGCCAGTGGGGGATATGATGTTGGATTCTCCCTCCAACTGGGCACCCATGGTCCTGCAGAACCAGAGTAAGATGGCAGAGGCTGCAGCTGTGGTGGTGTTGGATTGCACTGCGTCCACGTCCTTGCACAGCTTGGGCAGCCTGTGCAGGAAGATGGCTAGCATAGGACTGGCACGGTGGCGTGCTACTTCCTTAGCCATGAAAGAGGCAAAAGGCAGAGTGGGGGTGAGGTGTCACTGAGAGGCCAAAGGACTAGGCCATAGACTGCGAGTCCTTAAAGCGCTCCAGTGCCGAATCTGCCTTTTCTCCGAAAAGATGATTCCCTTTGAGGCGCATTTCCATCAGGTTGGCCTGGACATCCACAAAAAGCCAGATGTTCTCAACCAGGCGTGTCCAAATCACATCTAACAGTGTACTTCGCTGCATCTCTCCAGTCCTTCACTGCTTGGGAGAGGATGGCCCGGGCCTCCTCTGCGACCTGTGGCAGCACTTGTACAACCGTATCCCACAAGTTATGGAAATAACAGCCCAATAGGCATCCTGTGTTCACTGACTGCAATGCTAAGCTGGCGTAAGAAAACATTTTTTTGCCTAAGCTATCCAGCCTCTTGTATTCTCTGTCAGGCAGAGCAGCAGAGAACACGCCAAGTAAAGCTGAGGCTTGGACTACCAAGCTCTCAGGGGTGGGGTGTTGGCTGAGTAAACTAGGATCACCCGGGGCAGGGCAATGGTGGCAAGCAATTGTCATGTTCACAGGAGCCACTGTTCTGGGCTTGGACCATGTTCCTAGAAGGACATCAGTCAGTGCTTTATTAGAGGACAATAGGGGTTCGGATGAGTAAGACCCAGGCTGAAGCACTTTGGTCAAGAGGTTAGTCTTAACTGCCAACAATAGACGTTCGAGGTCAAGGACCTCCGCTGCCCTCTTCACCATCATTGCGTAAGATGCTCCCTCCCCCGAGACGCAAGACAATATCTGGAGAGGTGTCCAGTCCATTGGCATCTCCTAGCTCTTCATACCAGTCCAACGATGTTGGGGTCTCTAACTGCTATTCTAAAGGGTCCAGTGACCACTCCCACTCTTCCCCCATGCCTGGTTGCTCCACAAATCTATCAGGCAACGACCTAGGACAATCGGCCCTGCCGGCGTTGGAATCTGCGTCGATTGACCCTGTTCCAACTCTGAGTCGTCGGGCATGAGAATGGAGCTTGCGCTGCCGGTGGGCACCGGGGGCATTGGCACCGAGATAGTTTCATTGGCCGACCGGTGTCGATCGGAGAGCTGATCAGTGAGACCCCATCAGAGCCAGGGCCAGAATTGTCGGTGTGGACCCTGATGAGGCCTGCTCTGGCCTCATGGGGCCGAAGGGGCTCCTGAGGGGTCGGCCCGCTCAAAGATGAGGAGCATGGCCTCGTAAAATTCCTTGAATTGAGTGGTGGTCACTCCAGCTCCTGCATACTGGAGGTAAGCGCAGAGTAGGACTTGGCAAAGGCTACACACAACCATGCCTCGAACGCAGATGTTCCTCACTCATAGCGACGACCGACGAACGAGGTGAAGTCGAAGTCCGTTTGGACAACTTCTTCTTGTGCCTCTTCCCCGAGAATCCCAAGGACCTTGAGTGTGAAGAAGAGGACTTAGGGCTCTGGAGCGGTCCCGCGACCTTCTCATCGGTTGGGACCGAGACCTCCTAAGAGTCCTGCTTGCTGACACTTACCACCGGTCGACCTCAGTTTAGGGACCTTTCACTCAAAACCTTTGGCGACATGGCTCAGTAGTCTGAGCATGACTTTGAATCGTGGTCACGCTTGAGACACCATAAACAGAGCAGATAGGGGTCTGTAACCGACATGGAGCTGTGACATCTGCCACACAGCTTAAAACCTGTCTTCCTCAAAGACATCATCGACAGACTTCTAAAAATGGTCGACAAAAAAGAAGAAAAATACATGTCAAAAACAGACAGAGAGGTAGCTCTTCTACGGATGAGCGGTAACTGGCAAAGGAAAGAAAATAACTGATGTCCGTGTACTGGATAGCATCTATTTAAGTGACCGCAACATCACTTCTAGCGCCAGCGACACAGATGATGCGCAGAACCCAACAAAACCACCCGACGGTGCGCAGGGGTATTGCTCACGCACATGTTTCCAGATCAACACTGTTCTGACTCTGAGTCGTCAGGAATGAGAATGGGGCTGGCCCTGCCAGGGGCACTGGCACCTGAGAAGGTTGCATTGGCCGACCAGTGCCGATCCAAGATCTGAACCATGAGACCCCATCATAGCCAGGACCAAAATTGTCGGTGCGGATCCTGACAAATCCACCTGACGGTGCACAGGGGTATTGCTCACAAAAACGTTTCCAGATCCATTCGGACGCCTGGGAAAATTCAAAGGTAAGGAATCTGCAGCTAGAAGTCTCTAGGAGATATCGCCCTTTTCAAGGGTGCCCCAAGGATTGTATGTGAACTCAGCAGACCTGTAAAGTGGGATTCGACATTCAAGCAGGGTTTTACACTGTAGTGTCAAAAGGGAAGCCTTTAACCTTGGATGTTAAGAGGAGTCATCTCTGCGCATTAAGGACGGTCTACTGTTTACTCCTAGGAGGCATATCACACCTATTCAAGGATAATTACAGGTTGGGGCTGGCAGAGGCTTATGTTTCTTAGCCTGATGGCAGTTGGGGCTGGTAAAAGGTAATTTTCTAATAGTTACTTTTCCTTAATATTTATAAAAATCTAACTTCACTGTTTAATTGAATTTTTCATAACCATTTAAAAATAGTTGTTTGTTTTTTAGGTGGTCCCTTTCACAAGGTACAGTATTGATATTTCAAACTCTATTCTGGTTTTCTACATAGACCAGCTAGGCCTGCCATAGTAAAAATAGCTTTTGGGTGTTAGTCATTGTAAGGAGATATATTTCCCCAAAATTAATACACCATTTCCAACAATTTTGAAATTAGGCTTTTGACTGATCCAGTGTCTGGGTATGGGGGCACCACAAAAACTCGCCAAATGCAACCACATAGTTTCGAGCTACTATCCAAATTTATCTCCTTGTTACCTCAACTACTAAGAGCCATATAGACTCTGGGGCACTAGAATTGGCAGAATTAGCTATGAAAATAATTAACATTGTTTTGTAGAAAGTCCCACCGTTTTGGAGCCTCGTGTGAATGGAAAAATAGAACGTTTTAACGTTAACAAAAGAGTAGTGCTATTCAAATTAGGATATTTCATTACTCATCAGCAATCTTCTCCTTACTGGTGAAAGTTACATTTGCATTTGTACCCGGCTAGATGTTCTAAGTGGAAAGCTATTAAAGTGATCATAAAAATAAGGAGGATAGCTGTCGGTCTCTCAGTGTGTGCTGAAGAAAATGAGAAGAGAGTGACATGCACAGCTAAAGCATAAGGATGTTTGCCATTTTAAAGGGGTGGAAAGGACATCTGTCAGAGTTCTCTGTAAGGTTGTCAAGTAACATGTTCCACAGAGGGAGTGGCAACTTTTGCTATACCAATGGAGCTGAATGGGTATAGTTCTTTCAGTCACAACCCCTGAGGAGAATACAAAACTGTATGCCACTTTAGGAGGAAGGCCGAAACTGTACATCCGACTTCAGAACGTCTTTGGCCAGGAGGTAGCCTAATCTGGATCAATAAACAGAATGATATAACCCGGATGCTAGTGGTGGACAGTAGTTCTTGATGAACGTGTGTCAATACTGTAAAAAGAAAAAAAGAAATAAACTACCCATTTCAGAAAGAGGCACTACAGTTTAAAGGATTGTTGGCATACAAAGAAATCTACAAGAAAAACAAACGGATATAAATCTTCCAGATAATCAGTTGCCACTGTCGCCCTGGAGGATGAAATTACTAAAAGAACTCAGGCTGATGTAGCCTTGACCTTTGGCAAGAAACAGAGAATTGTTCTCCTATGCCCTTTCTCCATTCAACACTATAAACATTAAGCATGTAGCAAAAAAAGAAAACTTTGGCAAAGCCAATAAGTCTGGATTTATTGTGCTAATGCGTACAATGTTGACGTGCTATAGCAAGACACATGGGAGGGAGTCAGCAGGAGCCATCAAAGAGCACCATATAGTTGTAAACCACTCGTACAGTTCTATGTAAACCCATAAGTGGAGGCAGAAGTAGACATCCAAATAACCAGCCGAATTAGATAAGAGATGAATACTCCACTGGGCTGAGCCAAGAGGTAACTGACAAAGTCTCAAGCCAAAGGTTGAAAGCGGCTTGTGGAAGAAAGCCAGTGGTTCAAAGGGATGGACCTCCTGTAGAGCTAAACTTGCTGCTCTGCCATGGTAACTCAATACACACAAGTTGGACAGCTTACGAGATCCCCGTGGTGGAGTGCAAGAGAAAGTATCAGGACACACCTTTTGTTAAAGAAAGCGAGTACTATACATCTGGCAGATAGTATTATCTGAAGTCAACAATGCTTCATGTTAAACAGTACGTGTAGAACACCTGTGGAATTTGAGGATGGTAAAAAGAATGAAAATGTATGATATATGCTGGGTATTACGTTAACTTACAGATGCAATCTATGGATTCCACATAGTCAACCTGTAGTACATCACCGTAAAGGGTTAGACTGGCTGCTACTAAGGAAAGGATTATCTACAAAGCATTGGTAACAGCCCATCGAGCCTTGTACAAGACCATCACCAAATACCTTGGCAACATGCTTAGCTAATACTGACCTGCACGATCTTCGGATGCTCTTTTACTGAAGACTCCCAGGGTTAGGCTGGCCACTCGTGGTGGCTTATCATTTACTTACTTCGCCTCCAAGGCCTGGAATGAGGTTTTTCTTTCACTGCACCAAAAAGCATACTGATAATCAATTAAGGTCACAATTTGAAACATGACTAATGACTAAGGTTCTGCTTGATGTGTGCCTCATAGTCTGTTTCTAGGGACAGATCACCCTGTTGGGTAGCTGGGTGATCTAGAAGTAAGGTTTGATTTGTTGTGGACCTGCACCTTTGTGAAACCTTTAGATATAACAGAAAACAAGGTTATGTTAACTATGACACGAAATAGGAATTAGTGAAGCTTGGAAGGACCATGATTAATGGCATTCCTTTAGAGTGTTGCAGCACTTTAGTGCATACCATCTGTTTCACTGGTACGTCTAGAGGCTCTTATTACTCCTCACTCTCCATCAGTGGAATGAGGGTCACTAGCTGTGTATGACTCTTTGTCCCTCTAATAAGGGCAAAGCATAGCATGAGCTGTTGTTTAGAACCGGATGTGGCTTCCCACCCTTAAAGTAGTTGTTTATAAAGCACAGCATTGTAATATGTGGTCTTTCCCACCAGCCAAACTACTGTCATAGTGCCTACAGCTGGTCCTGTGAAAGTCCTCGACCTAAAAAAAATGAGACACTCTTTCCCATTTGTGAAAGTCCTGAATCTAAGTAAATGAGCTACTCACTCTCAAATGAGTGCAAGTACAATGTGCTGAACTCATGAATACAGACACAATGTGCTGAACTCCTTTTGTTGGGAACTTACAAAAAGTGGAGGCAGATAGCACTGTTGTGGGAGGAAAATATATCAGCGATTGGTTTCAGGGGGCTGAGTCCCAACTAGATCATAAACGAAAATCACACTCCTACACACACAAAAATAAACAAATTAGACTAAGAAAACAGGGAATAGAATATAAAGATCAGCACAACACATGGATTCCTGCATGGTTACGCCCAACAGGCTCCCTAGGGTTCCCTGCCTCATAGTTCCAGTGGCTTCCCTTTCTGTAGCCTAGAACACCTCCTGAGTACAAGGTAAAATAAAGGTCACTATCTGAGCGGACATTTCTGGATCTATGAGTCTACAGATAGGGGTGGTACTGACATACCTTCTCAGTGAGCCTACACATTGTCTTGGGCTGAAGATGTCCTCAGATCAGGGTCCGCTGCAAGCATGACACCTGGATGACCACCAGGTCTGGGACTAGCACTCCCTAACATTCAGGTTGGAGAATTTCCAATGCCCAGCTTCACCAACAGGGTAAGCATTGAACCCACATGCCAACCACTAACTATCCTCTTTCTGAATTCCATTATGTAGTTTTACCATTGGATCCAGAGACACTACATATGTTGCAGTGAATGGGGGATCCCCACCAAAGGAATACCAACCATTACCTTGTACTGACTTTAATGTGGTCCCATCCAAATCACGTGCTGCAGCTGGGCAGTGTTCCATTGAGGTCCCCATTCCCATTAATGGACATCCCGTGGGATGCCTAAGATGTATCCTTGCATTCCAGCACTCCCTAACCAACTCTTGGTAACAGAGTAGTCCACCTCAGGCAGACTTCTTACCCTTCTGTTCACCTGACCAACCACATACTCTTGAGCCCACTGGTAGATAGGACCTATTCATGCACTTCATCAATCTGTCCTCTCTTTGCTAGGAGAAAACTTCAGTGACACAATACCTACTAATCTGCATAAGCACTATCACCTAAAGAACAATACACATTTACTTTCTTGAAATTGTCACTTACTCTTTAGAGGTGGTCAATCCATATGTTTGCTCATTCCATCTGTAGGAAGACTACATGTACATCTTCAAGCATTTCAACGTATACATCATCATGCAGAAATGAATGGAGAAATTATCTTGATGCCCCAGACTGGGTGACATAGTAACATTAGTGTCTTCCATGACTGTATTAAGACTCACTGATAGCGCTCATATAGTACAAATAAATTGCCCCACACCAGTCTCCCCTACCCCAATCCAAAGCAATCTGCCTCACTCCAAACTGCCCCACTCCATTACATTTCACCCCACTCCAATCCACAATATACCCCACATCAATCCAATACAGCACAATCCAACCTACCCCACACCAATCCAACCCACTTCAATCCACCCCAATCCATCCCACTCCAATCCACCCTACACTCCAATCCAGTTCAACACAATCCACCCACTCCAATCCACCCTTCTCCAATCCACCCACCCCAATCAAATCCCACTCCAATCAAATCCCACTCCAATCAAATCCCACTCCAATCAAATCCCAATCCAGTCTACTTTATTCCACCCCACTCCAATCCAATCAACCACAACCCACCTTAATCCACCCCACTACAGTCCAATCACCCCACTCAAATGCAATCCACCCACCAATCCAATTCACCCCACTCCAATCAATCTCACACCAAAAAGTCCACTCTACTCCAGTCCAATCCACCCCACTTAAATCCAGTCCACTTCACCCCATGCGAATCCAATGCATGCCACTCCAATGCTAACCACTCTACTCCAATCCAATCCAACTCAGGCAATCCACCTCACTCCAATCCGATCCACCCCAATTCAATCCAATCTACTTCACCCCCACTCCAGTCCAATCCACAACACTCTACTCTACCCCACTCCAGTCAACCCCACTCAATCCAATTCATCCCACTCCAATCCACCTCACCTCAATGCAATCCACCCCACTCAAATCCATCCCACTCAAATCCTCCCCACTATAAAAATCCACCCCACTCCAATGCACTCCACTACAATCCACCCCACCCCAATTCAATCTACCTCATCCAATCTAATCCACTTTACTCCAATCCACCCCACTGCAATTCAATCCACACCACTGCAATCCAATCTACTTCACTCCAATCCACCCACCCCAATCCAGTCCAATCCACAGCATTCCATTTTACCCCACTCAATGCAATTCACTGCACCCTAATCCAAGCCACCCCACCTCAATGCAATCCACCCCACTCAAATCCACCAACTAAACCCACCCCATCCAATCCACCCTAGTCTACCCCAATTCAACCCACCCCACTCCAGTCCACCAGACCCCAATCCACCCACCCAGTTTCGATCCACCCCACTCCAATCCAATCCATCCCATCCAGTCTACCCTACTCCAATCCAATCTACCCCAATCTAATCCACCCCACCCCAGTCCACCCCATTCCAATCGAATCTATTCAGCCCAACCCACCCCACCCCAATCCAATTCACCCCCATGCAATCCAATTCACCACACTCTAATCCACCCCATTCTAGTCCAACCCACCCCACTCCAGTCAAATGAATCCAACCTGCCCTACTCCAATCCAGTCTAACCCACCCCACTCCAATTCACCCCACTCCAAACCACCCAATTCCTATTCAATCCGCCCCATCCCACCCCAATCCAATCCAACACACCCCAGAACAATCACTCCAATTCAATCCACCCACCTCAGTCCAATCTAATCTACCCCACGCCAATTCACCACACTCCAATCCACCTCACCCCATTTCAATCCACCCTACTTCAATCCACATCATCCAGTCCACCCACTCCAATCCACCCCACCCCACACCCCTCCAATCCATCCCACTCTACAACACTGCACTCTATGACACTCTCTGCCACAAACCACTGAACTGTACTCCCCTCTACTGAACTATATGACACTCTGCTCCCCCTACTATTACCCCAAGATATTTATATATTGGCCATACCGGCAACACCTGAAAACTTAAATCAGAAAGGCACTTCCACAATGAAACTGTGACAATTAAGAACTAAAACATGTTTAATACCTAAGCACTGCAACAGTTAAAACACCAAAGACCAAGGAGGACGCAGGAACAAAACAAATAAAATAAGTATTTACTAACTCCGTTCATGTCACCTGTCAGAATGGCTAAAGCAGTGCTGCTGTCACTCGGTCTGGACATGCCTACAGGCGCAGCCCTAAAGAGGCTGGCTGTTACTGTATGCATGCTGTAGGTCATACTTCTGTGTAAATACAGACGCTGCTGTGATACGGTTCCTAGGCTCCTCGTGCAAAGAGTACTGCTGATCTGACGCGGCCTGTGTACCACTGCTGCAGGTGGTAATGGAGTAAAGGCCTTTTAAGCACGATTAGTGATAAGCAGGAACCAATCGACAAACACAGCCAAATGTTACCTTGACCAAACAGATATTTTTAAGGCGTGTTAAAAAAAAGTGATGAGCTGATTGCTTACTGCAACTCATTATTCTTGGTCTTACTCTTCCTTTCCTTGTACGTACTCAGGATTTCCTAAGCATAGTTTCATAAAGGTGCTCATGAAGTCAATCCACCTGCTAGATTATTTATTCTCCACGTTAAGGAGAAGGGTCCAGGGGCCTCCATCAGCCCCCTGGTCTTGGAGAAGAAGTCCATGGAGAACACCAGAGGTCTAAGGAAACGGAAGGCAGGCAGTTCAAGGGATGCCCACATGGGAAAAAACAGACAGAAGGTGCCGGGAGCGGAGCACGGTCATTAAGAAGCAATGGGACGAGAAGTGACGTAGAGGCAACGGCTTTCTGTCGCGAGACTGAGAAGGCACAGCCCGGGGTGTGTGACTTCCTAAATCTTGGAACCGTGACTCTGCAACTAATACAACAACGAAGATCGTGATATGAATCGTAAAAGTAAAATGTGTGCCAAGGAAAGGGCACCCAAACCTGTGGAGAGAATGTAGACCATGCAGAGAGATTAAGGCTCATATTTATACTTTTTTAGCACCGCATTTGCATAATTTTTTTACACTAAAGCGGCGTAAATTTACAAATACAGTTGTATTTTGTAAATTTGCGCCTGTTTTGCATAAAAAAATTACGCAAATGCGGCGCTAAAAATGTATAAATATGGGTCTAAGATCGCACTCTGATGACGCCTACTATAAACTGGGACGGAGACGGATTGAGCCAATGAAGGCGGCTGCCTTATTGCACTACCACAGGCGGCCACACCAGAGTGCTAGACTGCAAGCGATATCCTCAAAAAGGCCTAGGGAAGTAGAATTCCCAAGCAGCAAAGTATCATTTTGGGCTACGAAAACCGTTGTGAAAGAGTGATGTGACCATAACATCCAAGAGCCGACCAATGCCAAGCTGAGGTGCAAGAGTCAAACAGCGAAAGACGAGGCCCGTACTAGCCTGCTAGATTAAAACAAAGCTCAGGAAGGGCAATCATCTGATTTCAGGGTTTTTTATGCAGAATAAACCGTTGGACCACCTGGGAAATCTGAGGGTATGTGGACAGCCTGTAATCTAGGACTGCACCCAGATTATTAAATTTGGGAGTACACATCGGTGTAGGTGGCATCTGGGCTTCCCTGCTCCCTGCTGCTGAAAAAAACCCTTTTATAAGACTCCAGTGTGACAGCTGATTTCACACAGCTTCTCTTGACTTAGTAACTGTAACCCAGATGCTGTCACAATACTTCTGTACACGTGGTGCAGACTGACCCTATTTGATAGTGTGCAAGTAATACTGTCATTTAAGCAGACAAGGCTGCTGCCACACGATTTCTACGTGCTAGATTAAGGAAGTACTGCAGATGTCGTACTATTGCTGTATGCCGGGCACAGATAGTACTGCCATTGGCATACCATCAGTGTATACCCGGTGGAGACAGTACCGACACTGCCATACTGTTAGTATACCCCTGGTGCAGACAGTACTGTCGCTATCAAAATTATAACAGATACAGAGTAGGTAATACTACATCTGTCTTACTTCTAGCGTACACCGGGTACATGTAGTACTGCAGCGGTCAAAACTGTACAGACAGTAAAGGTAGTACTGCTGCTGTTAACACCATATCTTACTCACAGGGCAGGTAGAACTTCCGCTGTCCTACCATTGCTGTACACCTGGAGCAGGTGGTACAGACTAATGTACACCTAGGACAGGTAGTACCGCCGCTCTTAAAATCATACTGTACACAGAGGGCAGGTAGCACTACTGTCAAAATAATATTGTACACGCTGTGCAGTCAGTACGCCAATATCATCCTACTGCTGTACGCCTGCTGTAGGTAGTACTGTTGCTGTCATATTTGTGTAAGCGTGGTGCAGATAGTACAGTCACTGTCAACGTCGCAGTGTACACACATTACAGGCAGTACTGCCACGGTCCGAATCGTAGCATCTACGCAGTGCAGGTAGTTCTGTTAGTATACCCCTGTGCAGAGAGTACTGCCACTCTCATATCACTGCTGAACATTTAATACGTTTAGCTGTTGTAGTACTAGCATACACCTGGTGCAGGTAGTACCACATCTGCCATAGTATTCGTTTCAAACTAGTGCTACTGGGAGCGGAATTCATGTTCCTCGACCCCAAAATATGTGAATTTCTCTCAGTGGCAAGAGGACTGACTGCCCATTTTGTCCAACAAACTACTACACATTCAGTCAAAGTGTACAGGGACACAGAGCTGTGGTACGTTCGTGAACACAGACAATTTAATATAATGCAATAAACATATGAAGCTCATGGCTGCCTCCAAGAAAGTGTCCGGGTGCTAGCGGCCCTAACACGTATACAAAATAGGACACCACCTAAATGACTAGTTAGGAAACAGGCAGCTCTTCAGGAGTTCTCGGAAGACCTGTTCACAAGGAGCAAAACGGAGGTGGGGAGGCAAGAGACTCCATAGTTTGGTAGTCAAGCGAAACCAGCAAAACCGTAAGTACTCCCCCCGCCCAGCACCCCGTCACTCACCTTTGTTTTTCTGCACTTCTGTCTTCTGCTCTGTCCTCCAACTTTTTCTTCGTACCTCTGCTGTCCTCCCTCTGTCCATCTCCCTTCGCTTTCTGCTCCTCCCTCTGTTAGCCATCTTCCTCCGGTTCTGCTCTTCTCCTGTGTCCTTTCTGTTCCTCCTCACCGCACTTTCCTCGTGTTCCGCCCTTCCTCTGGGTCCCGCTCCTCTTCCTCACCCCCATTTTCTTCCTGCTCTGCTCTTCCTCCGTGTTCTTCTCTTCTCTTCTTCCTCACTGCGTTTTCCTCATGCTCTGCTCTTCCTCTGTGTTCTTCTCTTCTTCCTCACCGCATTTTCTTCCTGCTCTGCTCTTCTTCCGTGTTCTTCTCCTCCTCTGCACTCCATCCTGCGTGTTCTTTCTTCTTCTGTGTTCTTCTCCTCTTCTGCACTCCATCCTGCGTGTTCTTTTCTTCCTCCGTGTTCTTCTGTGTTCTTCTCTTCTTCTTCTGTACTCTTCTCTCCTCTTCCTCTGGGCTGTTCTCTTCTTTTCTTCTGACTCCTCTCCTCCTCTGTAACCCATCTCCTCCCTTTCCTATCTTCTTTCCCTTCCCCTCTGACCCCCCCCCCGCCCTCTGCTTTCCCACAGCCACCACCTGCTCGGCCCGCCCCCCCCTGCTCCCATTCGTCGCGCCCCCCCCCCCTCCTGCCCCCAGCTGACCCCTCCTCCCCCTTCCACCCTCTTATGGCGGCCGCTATGCGGCCACGCCGCTGGCGCGCCAAAGGCAAGCCCGTCTGCGCCTGGACCACGCCCAGCACCACGACCCCTGGCTCCCAGCCCTCCCAAACCCCGCAGCACCACTACGACCCCACCTCCCTCCACGCACTCAACCCAGGACGCTCCAGAACCTGCTTCCAAGCCAACCCGAAACGCACTCATGGACCCTTCGCATGCCTTACCTGCAAACACACCTTCCACCACGACTGCACCCTACCCTCCAGCCCACGCACCAATAACCATCTCAAATGCATCCTCATCAATGCACGCTCCGTCCACAAGCACGCCATTGAACTATGGGACCTCCTGGACTCCACCGGACGTCGCCTTCATCACTGAGACCTGGATGAACGCCTCCTCGGACCCCGACATCGCCATAGCCATCCCCGACGGCTACAAGATCACCAGGAGAGATCGCATCAACCAAGTCGGAGGAGGAATCGCCATCGTATTCAAGGACTCCATCAACGTCACCACCTCCACCGAAGACACCCCCCTCGCCGCCGAACACATGCACTTCCAGATCCACACCGACCCCAGGACAACCCTCAGAGGAACTCTCATCTACAGACCCCCTGGATCACGCGCCCTCTTCAGCGAATCCATCACGGACTTCATCTCTCCGCACACCCTAGCCTCGCCGGACTACATCCTCCTCAGAGACCTCAACTTCCACATGGAGCAGAACAACGACCCCAACACCACCACCCTGCTCGACAACCTCGGTCTCAAGCAACTGGTGAACACCCCCACCCACATCGCCGGACACACGCTCAACCCCATTTTCTCTGCCAGCAACCACGTATCCTTCAGCCACTCATCCGTAATACACTGGACCGACCACAGATGTGTCCACTTCACCTTCAGACGCAAGACTCTCCACCTCCGTACACAACCCATCCCACGCAGACATTGGAACAAAATCCTCACGGAACAGCTACTCTCCACTCGAAGCGTCAACCAACCCACCTTCTCCACCGACCCAAACAACGCAGCCCTCAGCCTCACACACTGGATCACCAACTGCGTGGACGACCTCGCACCCCTCAGACGCCTCCCACGACAGACCAACACCAGGAAACCTCAATGGCTCACCGACACCCTCAAGGAATCCCAAAAAACCTGCCGTATCCTCGAGAAAGCCTGGCGCAAAGACCACACCGTAGAAAACATGTCTGCCCTCAAAAACGCCACCCGCGAACACCATCAGCTGATCCGCGCCACCAAAAGAACTTCCTTCACAGACAGACTGTACAAGAACACTCACAACAGCAAAGAACTCTTCAACATCGTCAAAGAGCTCTCCAATCCTAATGCCAACTCCAACTCCATCACGCCCTCACAAGATCTCTGCAACTCCCTCGCTACCTTCTTCCATCGAAAGATCACCGACCTTCACGACAGCTTCGGTCATCAGTCCCAGCCAACCACCACAGAACCTACTACCCCAGCCATCACCCTCAAAGCCTGGACTCACATCAGCACGGAGGAGACCAAAGCCACCATGAACACGATCCACTCCGGTGCCCCCTCGGACCCCTGCCCCCACTTCATCTTCAACAAAGCCGACAACATCATCGCCCCGCAACTCCAGACCATCATCAACAACTTGTTTGCTTCTGCCACCTTCCCCGAGGGCTGGAAACACGCGGAAGTCTACGCCCTCCTGAAGAAACCAACGGCGGGCCCCAGCGACCTGAAGAATTTCCGCTCCATCTCTCTCCTCCCCTTCCCCGCCAAAGTCATCGAGAAGACCGTCAACAAACAACTGACCAACTTCCTTGAAGACAACAACCTACTTGACCCCTCCCAGTCCGGATTCCGAGCCAACCACAGCACAGAAACCGCCCTCATCGCAGTCACAGATGACATCAGAGCTCTGATGGACAACGGAGAAACAGTCGCCCTCATCCTCCCCGACCTCTCGGCGGCCTTCGACACCGTCTGCCACTGAACCCTAATATCCCGCCTCCGCTCCACCGGTATCCAAAGACAGGCCCTGGACTGGATCACTTCTTTCCTCTCTGACCGCTCCCAAAGAGTCTACCTGCCTCCTTCCGCTCAGACCCCACCGAGATCATCTGCGGCGTCCCACAAGGCTCCTCGCTCAGCCTGACTCTCTTCAATGTCTACATGAGCCCCCTCGCCGACATGGTACGCAAACACAACATCAACATCACCTCCTACGCCGACGACACTCAGCTGATACTTTCCCTCACCAAGGACCCCACCAGCGCCAAGACCAACCTGCAAGATGGAATAAAAGACGTCGCAGAATGGATGAAACTTAGCCGTCTGAAACTGAACTCAGACAAAACGGAAGTCCTCATCCTCGGAAACACCCCGTCCGCTTGGAACAACTCTTGGTGGCCCACAGCCCTTGGCACCGCACCAACCCCCTCAGGCCACACACGCAACCTCGGATTCATCCTGGACCCACATCTCACCATGACCAAACAAGTCAACGCTGTATCATCTTCCTGCTTCCTCACTCTCTGCATGCTCCGAAAGATCTTCCGCTGGATCCCCGCCGACACCAGAAAAACTGTGACCCACGCCCTCGTCACAAGCCACCTGGACTACAGAAACACCCTATACGCAGGAACCACCACAAAACTCCAAAAACATCTTCAGCGAATACAAAACGCCTCCGCCTGCCTCATCTTCGACATACCCCGCAACAGCCACATCTCCGCCCACCTGAGACACATGCACTGGCTTCCCGTCAACAAAAGGATCACCTTCCAGCTCCTCACCCACGCACACAAAGCCCTCCACAACAAGGGACCCGAATACCTCAACCGCCGCCTCAGTTTCTACACACCCACCCGTCAACTTTGCTCCGCCAACCTCGCACTCGCCGCCGTCCCTCGCATCCGCCGCACTACGGCAGGTGGGAAATCCTTCTCCTACCTGGCGGCCAAGACATGGAATGCCCTCCCCGCCAACCTCAGGACCACCCAGGACTACCTCGCATTCCGGAGGCAGCTCAAAACCTGGCTCTTCGAGCAGCAGTAACCCCCCTCCCCTAGCGCCTTGAGAACCTCACGGGTGAGTAGCGCGCTTTATAGATGTTTTTTTATTTGATTTGATTTGAAGAGCGACCGCCTCTTCTAGCCCTGCAGAACCTGAGCACAAAAAGTCTTTATCCTTTGGACCGGAGTGATCTTGCCCGACAATAAGGCAGCAGCCTCTTCCTCTGGTAGCCCGGGCCTTGCTGCTCACCGGCTTCGAAGGAAAAAAATGAGAGCTTCAAATTTGATGTGACTGCCAATTGGTAACCAGTAAAGGCTATGTTAGCAAAGCTAGAACCAGGACACGAGAGGGGATCTTCAGGATAAAGAGGGCAGCTGCGTTCTGAATAATCTGTAAGCAACGGAGAAGATAGTGCGGTAAACCCAAGTAGAGGCTATTAGCATAATCTAATTTCGATGTCACCAAGGCATGAATTACAGATTTTCGCCAGTCCAATGGAATCAGATGACTCACTTTCCTAACTGTTTTCAGTGTGAGGAAGCAGCTGGCAGACACTGCTTTAACCTGGGGTTTGAATGAAAGAGAAGAATCAAATCTAACCCCTAAGTTTCTTACCACCAAGGCTGGGGATGGGGGAAGACCCCCAAATCAGATAGCCACCAACTGCAGGCGTCTGGATGGTAAGCAGACACGAAGATAATAACCTCGGTTTTATCCAAATTCAATTTCGGGCAATCTGCACTCATCCAATCACTGACTGTCTTCAAGCAGTCTTTAAACATAGCCAATTAGCCTAACTAATTTTCCTTGAATGAAAGCATCAACTGCATATCATCAGCATAGGGAATAATGCTTATGGCCCATGCCTCCACTAATTTGACCAAGAGAGAAATATAGATATTGAAGAGGGTAGGACTCAAGGCAGAGGGCTGAGGAACCCCCACAAACAAAAGGTTTGGCTGAGGACATAAAGGGAGGAAGAAAGACCCTTTCAGAGCAGTCCTCCAGATAGGACTTTTGCCATGCCCAAGCTGTGCCTTGGATACCCACTTCCCTGAGTCTGTGCAAGAGGACAGAGTGGGAGACCATATCGAAGCCCACTGACAAATCAAGGAGGACAACCATGACCACCAAGCTTTGGTCAAGGCTTACTCTAATGAAGTCAGCAACCTCCACAAAAGCGGATTCTGTGCTATGACCCGCCCAGAAACCCAACTGGGTGTCATGGAGTAAGCTATTACTCTCCAAAAAGGTAGACATTTGGCCATTAATGCATTTTCCTAGCATTTTAATGGCTGCTTGAAGCAGGGAAATAGGGCAAAATTTGCTAAGCACTGGAGAGTCCTCAAAGGCACTAATGCTTATAAGTTCTGGGTCTCCAACCCCACCAAATCAGTATACTTCTGCACCTGTGGATAGTCTGCCAGGAAGAAAACCTGCTATGCTGCTACAAGGACTGTCACTCTGCTGGACATCTGCTTTGCTTAGCTGACTGCTGCCTGCTGCCCTCCTTCCTGGGAGTGAGAAGGACTGGACCGCATCTTACAAAACAAAACTAATTCTAAGGGCTAGCTGGCTTGCCTCCTGTTTTCTGAAGTCTCAGGGACACAAAACACTTTTAACACTTCTGCTACAGTTCTGGACCCATCTTCAGCAAGCTCATGACCTCCAAGAGACTCCCCTCCAGTCCTGGGACCTTAAAGTGGTTTTGTGTCTCCTGGGATCTTTGTAACTGCAAAAAGGCCTGCTTGCACCAGAACTGCGCCACTAGCAAGAAGAATCAGCACGAGCCACCACAAGTTCATCTCTTCGCATGGCAAGCTTCGCCCTCTGGAACTGCGAAGCCCCAGTCCGCCCAGCTGACTCTGCGCACCCGCGGACCACTGCCAGTGACAATATCCTTGCTCCTGGCGATCTTCTCCACAAACGGGACTCTTGGCTCAATTCTGAGTAGGTAAAACTTCAGCAGACTTAACTGGGACTGTATCCGACCTCCACTTCATTGTAGTCGGCTTGAACTTCTGGATGTATCCTAGTCTAGCGCTACCAGATGTCCCTGGTTGGTGCTTTATGTTTTTAAACACTATATTGCATATTATTCTTTAAACAGTCATATCTCAACTTCTTCTAATTGGATTTTTGTTATTTGGGTCTTATTTTACTCAGAGAATTAAGCTCGGTTTTTCTAATCATTTGTGATGTATTTTTGTGTGGTGTTTTCACGGTTTTACTGTTTCCAGTGCTACAAAAATACTTTACATATTGCCTCTTAAGTTAAGCCTGACTGCTCTGTGCAGAACTAGCAGAGAGTAAGCACAGGTTAACTTTTAGTGTGTATATGACTTACCCTGACTGGGGTTGTGGTTCTTGCGTGGACAGGGTGCATACCTGTGCCAACCAGAAACCCAATATCTAACACCGATACTAAAGCACACCTACTATCTGGTAAGAGTTTGGGGGTGGGGAACAAAAGGGCATCTAAAATGTAAACTAATCGAATCCCATACCTAAGCTCTTCCAACTCTTTTGGGCTTATCATCACTGCCCAAACACCCTTCCCCATTGGCTTTCTTTGATCTACCTCGTCCCCGCATCAAGGAGTTTGTTCACTAGCCCTGTTGCTCCTCCTCTATGCTTTTGCTTTTATACCTGTCATGCTGACCCTCACCTTCTAGGAAATATTTGCTTACAAATGGGCTTTTAATGTCCGTACCCTAAGTGCAAATCACTGGCCTTTTCATTAATCTCCTTAGACTCCTGCCCTCACTTAATTTTCTCCCACTATGTATTTTCTAAATAATCCAGGTCACAGTAGGTCAGGATCATTTATTTATAGTGTTTTACAGTGCTGGAGTAACTGGCATGGGCCCTAGTTTGTTTACAAGATTACTGGGAGTGAGTCACAGCAATACTTTAATCAAGTTAAAAAAATCTAATTTGCAAACACCTTTTGTATCCTTTGGAGGGCAGTTCCTGCAAACACATGGAGGGCCATAAACAAGCAGGAGACAAGCTAAAGCCTCTAATGCAGATGCTGCTGTCTAGGGGCCAATATGGCAGCCGTGAGTGCATCCAGGCAGCTGCCTGCAGACCGGCAGTTCCATAGAGGAGGGTTTTGCCCTACCTGATTGCTGGTTGTGGCTGCGGACCTGAAGAAAAATATAAAACAAATTTGTAAAGCACACAAAAGTGAACCTACCCTGCTGATGGGGACAAAGGTCTAAGATGAAAAAAGCCAAGTTTTAAGATGTTTTAAGATGTTTTCGGAAGGAATACAGAGAATCTACTTCTGAAATATGAGCTGGTAAAGTATTCCATAATTTCGCAGCAGTAACAGCAAAGGAACACCCTCCCCATCTGGCTTAGTGGAATCTAAATGGCCTGCTTGGTACATACCACTGAAAAGACAATCTGATGAGCCATGGTCCTGGTTGGTGTAGAGCCAGAAAAACTGTATACAGAGCTTTGAAGATCACTCGTTTTCTAACTGGAAGCCAGTGAAGGACCCGAAGTCCTTTTCCGACAGAGGTGTTTGGGGGTATTTAGGATGAAGCGAGCTGTAGCATTTTAAATAACCTGAAGTTTTTTCAATGAAGATTTATTAATTTTTAAATGAAGTGCATTGCAGAAGCCCAAGTGTGATGTAATCAGGGCAATAGCCACTGATTTGAGATATTCTGCATGGATGAAAGAAAATATATATATTTTAAATGCTGATGATAGAAAAAGCAGGAACTGGTAATGCAGTTAACCTGCATATTGAAATCCAAAAATCTGTCAAAAAGAACCCAGAGCTTTTTGACTGACTTTACCAGTGTAGGTAGAGGGCAACGTGATTCGGGCCACCATTGTGCGGACCAGATGGACTGCTGGGATCCAAACACCAGGACCTCTGTTTTATAAGCATTTAACTTTTAAAAGTTGTCTTTCATCCAAGTACTAACAGAGAACGACAGGTCACTGCTAAGCCAGGGGAGCAGTGTTAGAGCCCTGCATGGCCAAGAGGGGAGACCTGGTGATGCTAATAACTTTACTGCCTTGTGCACCATGCTGTCTGAGAACCCCTGTGGGAGGAGGGTCCGCTCGTGCCTTTCCCACTCTCTGGTGCAGTGGAGAGTGGGTGTGGAATTCAATCTGCTGGCCTGCGAGTCAGAAAACACACTATCCACTTTGATTCTATGTCAGGACCGGAGGCTCAGATTATGCTTCTCTTTCCATGCTTTATTTTAACAGCAGCCAATTAAAATGATGGAAAGTAAAAAACTACATGACCCATCATTAGTCATATCACATGATCAACCATAGAGGAGGAAGCCTATAAAGTGCTGCATCACACCCACCCACTCCTCTTTCTTTGCTGCTTCGCAGCCAGATAAGTGTGATTTATCTATTTGCTTAACTGTATTGTGATTTTAAACAACGTTGGAGCGGGCTTTTCCACTCCCTCATTAAGCGTCCCTTGGAACGCTTACAAGTCTAGTGGAGTGGGAGCAGGGAGCGTGGTCTTGCGCTTCCAGCGCAGTCCATCGGCAAGCCGGTGAGGTTTCTCTTCCCTTTCCCCTTTCTTCGTTTTACGATCAGCGCTCAGCGTGAGTGCGTTTTATGACCCGTGTTTCTCGCCCTGCTTCGGCTCCACCGCGTGTATATTGGACGCGCGTGTGAAGCCGGCTTCATTCTTGCTGTGCCGAACCTCCGTCTCTGCTGCGAGCGGAGCGCTTCGGTTAGGCCTTTATTTCTACGTTTCCCTCACGCTCGGTCGGAGCGTTTATTTGCCTGCTTCCCGCGCTCGCACGGAGCGCTTTACATAATTATTCACTTTTTCTCCCAGGGTCGGACTGAAACGCTCGATCGGAGCACGCCCCAGTTTTTTTCCCATTTTTGTCACCTAGAGGGCAATTAAGAGGCACTGCCTCGAGAATAATCGGCGCTCCTTGCGCAGATAGCTTTCCCAGTGTTGGAGAACTTATTTAGAGGTGTTACCTCTTTCCCCCTAAGCATTTTACATAGCTTTTAAGACCCTCTGAGAAATTCCTTCACCGGCTCAGCTCCTTTTACGCCCCAGTGCTGGGACACTGGGGTTGGAACAATTTTGATTCAGGCTGGGCCTGGCTTAAGGGTTTTAACCCTTTCAGGACAGCTCCCTCCACATCTTAAAGACTCTTTTGTGATTCCTGTCCTGATTTATTTGCCTGTTGTTACTATTTTATTTATACTGCTCCTCTGGAGCTTATCTCTGCTGCAACTCAGTATGGCTGGCTATGATGACCCAGCCGAGGAACTGTACTACATGGATGATACTGCTGGCTCGTTTGACCAGGACTTAGTTTATGCGCTTGACGCAGGTGTGTGTCACTCAATTAATCAGGTCTTAGTTTAGGCCATTCAGCCCATCAAACATCACATCTTGGGCCTAGTAGAACAACAGGTTTGGGCAGCGCCAGGGAGCACTTCTACCTTGGAGGATCCCTCCTTTGCGGCAATCCCGCAACCAGAAAAGCAAGTTTCCAACCCTCATGCTGCAGATTTCCAAACCCTTATAAGGAATATGGCTAGAGAGCATGATTACAATGCAGGTTCGCATAAAAAGGGTAAGGAGGTTTCACCCTCATCATCTTCCTCGGAGCCCTCCTCAGAACAGGAGGACGCTCCTCTTCGTAAACGTAAGAAGAAAGTCCATCACCAGGAGGCTCCCACCCCTAAGGTGTTAACTTTCGAACCAGAGGACATTGTTCAACCCAGATCCTCCCTTTGGCTACCGCCCCCTGAGGTGGCGGATTATGTCGAGGCCCATATCAGGCATGGCTTTGATAAAGATATTCTCTCAAGATTAAGGTCAGAGTGTCCCAGACCAGATTTCCCTTCCAAAGTTACAGAGACTCCGGAGTTATATCCTACCCTAGTAACTTTTCTCAAAAATCTGCTAAAGACCCCAAGAACGGTATTGATCGCGCATGGCGTGGCTGCCAAGATAAACTCTTAGACGTTTCTGGTCCACTAACCAAGATCCTCGAATTAGCCTTTCAGGCCAAGGAATCGGGTGATCCTATTAACCCTGATATTTTGGTAGGCTGGGCTCAGAGAGCTCTATGCTTCTTGGGCAATGCTAATTGCGCCATTTCGTCTGAACGACGCAGGTCGGTTTTGATGAAATTGGATCCCAAGCTGGCAGATCTTGCTGTTTCAGAATCAGGACCCGTGGCACAGGGTTTACTTTTTGGTTCGCCTTTCATGAAGGAACTATCTAAATTTGTATCCACCTACGCCAGTCTGGACAAAGCACAAGGATCCATCCAGAGAGTGCTACGTCCACTTTTTCGAGGGGCCGGACGCTACAGAGGGCGTGCTTTCGGCCGTTTCAATCAGCAAGGCCCCCATCGTGGTTCCTTTCAACAAGGAAGAGGAGGTTATCAGGGATACGATCCCTCCACAGCTACCTTCTACCCATCAAGGCCTAGATACGGCCGAGGCAGATTCCGCAGAGGGAGAGCCAAAGGTCAACAATCCTTCTCCCAGGAGTCGGGAGCCACAGGTGAGCTTGGTCTTGAATTCAAATGTGTTTTTTGGGGGGCAGAACTCAAAAATTTGGGGGGAATTGCCGTCTGATTTCATCAGATGCTTGGGTCCTAGAGACCGTGCAAGGGTTCAAGCTGGAATTTTACGAATCCCCTTATCAGGTATGCCTTCCCAGGCAGGGACTTTTTTCGCTTCAAGAACACAGTCTTATTTCCGCAGAAATTTTGTCTCTTCTCAAAAAAGGTGCCATTATCAGAGTCCCCCATCATCCGTCAGGTTTTGTCAGTCCAGTATTTCTGGTAGACAAGAAAGGGGGCGGCTCGCGCCTAGTTCTCAACTTAAAAGACTTCAACGGTTTCTTACTATACCGCCATTTCAAAATGGAGGGTATTCATTTACTGAGGGATGTTCTCCAAGAAGGAGATTGGCTAGTCCGACTGGATCTAAAGGACGCTTACTTGACAATTCCGATGTTTCCTCCCCATCGGAGGTTTCTTCAGTTTTGTTGGGAGACGGACTATTACGAGTACAAGGTTCTGCCTTTTGGCCTCTCCTCCGCCCCTGGTGTTTCACAAAGGTTATGTGCCCAGTAGTGGAATTCCTTCGCTCTCGAGGGGTCAGGTTAATTGTATACCTGGACGACATTCTTATCATGGCCCAGGATCGAGACCTCTTGTCAAATCATCTCGAATGGGCAGTGTCTCTACTACAAGATCTGGGTTTTATAATAAATGCTCAAAAATCGGTTCTGGTTCCCTCTCATCGTATAGACTTTCTGGGTTTCCAGATAGACTCGCTGCAGTCCCTTCTGATTCTTCCATCAGGGAAGATACGTTCAATCAAGAGAGAATTGAGGTGTCTATTATCCAAACAGACTGTTTCCTTGAGAGCGATTGCTCGCATGGTGGGCCTGCTCTCTTCTTCGATTCAGGCGATCTTCCCGGGTCCATTGCACTAACGAGCACTTCAACGTTTGAAGATATCTCACCTTCAGAAAGGGCTTCGGTATGCAGACCAGATTCCTCTGTCAGAGGAAGCCAGGGCAGAGCTGCTATGGTGGCTCGAGCATATGGAAGCCTGGAACGGCAGAGCCATATTCAGCTCTCTCCCAGATGTAGTGATAGAGTCCGACGCCAGTCGTTGGGGCTGGGGAGCCCGGTGCAGACCAGTTTCCACAGGAGGCAGATGGTCCAACTCGGAGTTGAATCTCCACATAAATTGCCTGGAACTTCTAGCAGGCTCCTTTGCGATCAAGAATCTTTCCCCCGTCAAGACGAATTGTTGTATTCTGCTTCGCATGGACAATATCTCAGCAGTGAGATATGTCAACAAGTTGGTGGGAACTCGTTCCCGCATTCTGGCGGAGATTGCCAAGGAATTCTGGCTTTTTTGCCTTCAACACAGGATTTCGGTGGTGGCGGAATACCTTCCAGGGACCAGCAACCTAGTGGCCGATTGGAACTTCCGTCACCTCAGGGACTTCAGCGATTGGAGGTTACATCCCAGAGTTTTCCAAACGCTTTCTGCGAAGTGGGGCCCCTTCTCGATAGATCTGTTTGCATCTCGACTCAATCGTCAGATGAAACGTTTTTTTCAGTTGGAGACCAGATCCAGAGGCATCAAGGACGGATGCTTTCCTTCAGGACTGGTTTCGAGAACTGGGTTATGCCTTTCCTCCTTTCCTGATGATTCCCAGGGTCTTAGCCCAGATCAGACGCCAACGAGTGGACCTAGTTCTGGTGACGCCTCTTTGGAGGTCGCAGGCGTGGTTTCCGGTGGCTATGGAACTGAGTTGTGCTCATCCACTCCTCCTTCCATTCCGAGAGAATCTTCTCCAGGACCCTCGGGGTCTGTCGCATCCGTTGATCCTGTCAGGCAAGTTATCCCTGATGGCATGGCGTCTTTCAGGGAAAGATGGGTCCTCCCAGGACTTTCGAAGGAGTCTTCCGACTTCATTGCGGGTGCCTGGTCCTCCAGTACTCACAAACGATATGCTTCAGCGTGGAAGCGATGGAGTGCTTGGTGTAGTTCTAGGACTGCAGATCCTTCTTCAGCAGGCAACTGTCTGGTCTTGAATTTTCTTTCCTCTCTGCCAGCATCTGGGTTAGCCTACCGTTCTATTAATAATTATAGATCCGCTATTTCAGCTGGTCATGTGCCGGTGGAGGGTAAGCCCATCGGAGAGTCTCCTATTGTATGCAAACTAATGAGGGGTATTAGGTTAGCTAATCCCCCTCGTCCCCGTTATTCGTCCCTTTGGGATGTTAATGTTGTTCTTCGATTTTTAGAATCTTGGCCTGCTAATAGATTTTTGTCTAGAAAACAATTATCAGCTAAACTCACCATGTTATTGTGCTTGATATCTTGTAAGAGAGTTTCTGATGTTAGGGCTCTGGATTTGGCTGGGAGAGTGTTTTCTCCTGAAGGAGTATCGTTTTCCATTTCGCGTAGAACAAAATGCAATTTGAAGTCTGTATCTTACCCCTGTTTTGGGGACAATCCCAAGCTTTGTGTGGTACAATGTCTTAAAGCTTACGAGGTGAGTACGGAAGAGTTTTGTTCTGATATGGGAGGTCAATAACTCATTTCTTTGGTTAAACCATTTCATCCTGTTTCCTCAGCCACTCTCGCTAGATGGATGCGTTGGTTGCTGAGTGAAGCAGGTATTGATGTTTCTAAATTTGGTGCTCATTCGGCCAGAGGAGCTATGGCATCGAAGTCTTTAGGCTTGGGTTCTCGTTTAGAGGACATTTTAAAGGCAGCGGATTGGTCCTCGCCTTCAACTTTTAAAACGTTTTATTGTAAACCTATTGTGGATATAGCATCGGTGGTGGTGAATCAGCTTTGAACAAGCATAATCTGAGCCTCCGGTCCTGACATAGAATAAAAAAAATTCTAGCATTCGCTCTAAGAATTTTTCAATTCTATTAAGGACTAGGAGGCGAGGATTATCCCGCCGCACTGTGTAAAATATGTATACATGATTGTAAAGTTTCATGTTATTTGATTTGTATGCTAATGACTGTACTTCAGTGTTTCCCTCCCTTTTGAATAATGACTATATAAATATTTATTGTATTATTCAGTTTTTATGGCCTGGATTTTTTCATTTTTTCTAGGAAATGATGAGAAGTAATGCGGATTGCCGCGATTTCGCTCTTTTTCCGGTCAAGTCGGATGTCAGTTCATCTGTTCTCAGGATTTTTCGTTGGAGGATTTCGGTTAATCTTTGACTTTTCTGTTGCGAATTTTTAACAAAGAAAGAGGAGTGGCTGGGTGTGATGCAATACTTTATAGGCCTCCTCCTCTATGGTTGATCATGTGATATGACTAATGTTGGGTCATGTAGTTTTTTACTTTCCATGATTTTCATTGGCTGCTGTTAAAATAAAGCATGGAAAGAGAAGCATAATCCTCGCCTCCGTGTCCTTAATAGAATTGAAAAATTCTTAGCGCGAATGCTAGAATTTTTTTTATTGTGCAGCCCCGCGCTGCAGGGCAACTCATACGTCAGGTGTTGGATGAGTACAGACACTGAGGAGCAGCCAATCAGCCCATGTCTGTGGTGTGTCTGCCTGAGGAGCACCGGGCTGCGTGGCTGCTCCTTTTTTTGCTGAATACGGACCTCTGTGTTACTGCTGAAAATAGTGCCCAACCAGCTGTGATACTGCCAGAGTACACACTCTAGGGACACATGGTCCCCGGATCAGTGTCCTTGGTGAAATTAATGGAATGACTTAAGTGTCCTTGTATTCAGCATGGGCAAGGCAGATTTCAAACAGCACAAACTACAATCTAGTTTGAAAAAAATAAGGCAAACCCAGAAACCCCTGGACCTGGGTACATAAATATATAACAAAAAGTGGGACCCAAATGGGGATGTGTAGCCCTTGAATTCCACTGCAACAATTCAAATAACTCCAGAAACTTTTTGTCTTAACAAGGCTATTAAATAGTTCACGCATTTAATTCAATTTGCAGTTCCATATTGATTATGAATTAAAATTAAAACTCAATATATTTAGGTGCTCCTAAAGTGACGGCCCAGTGAGAGTGAATAACGTGATAAACAATGTGCCAAAGTGTTATAAACAATATATACAAAGGTGTGGTTAGAAGAATAAGTGATCTTCAAAAAGATCCCTTAAATCCAGGTATCTAGAAGCCACTATTCATCTCAACAATAATCAACATCAAATTTTGGCACCATTTTGACCTGATATATAGGAGAAAATCGTTTTATAGGTAGCACCCACAGATCAAATAATGTCAATATTTTTGTGTGTCTTTCTTTAAATAGTTTGTTACTTCCAGTAAACGAAAGCTTTGTGAATATTCAAACAGCACCAAAATTATTAGCAAACCAAATATTCATTTCCTATGGAAATGTGGTATTAACTATACCCAGAGGTGCTCCTCACTATATATATATATATATATATATATATATATATATATATACATATATACACACACACACACACACACACATATATATACAAATGTGGTTCCCAAGAACAAAGTTCGAATCAGCTGGTGCCAGCGCGCAGGAGGTTGACCCTACGTCTCATCAAAATTCTCCTTCCAAAAGAACAAGCGATGCATTCTGAACTCCAAATTATTCCTTTATTGTGTAAACATCAAAGGCAACTGTCAGACGCGTATATATATGTGTATGTGTGTGTATGTGTATGGTCAGTGTTGCGTAAGTGTTACGTCAGATAATCGGCATAAAACCCTGCTTAAATACCTAAAATCCAGCGAAAAGTCCTAACATGACTCAACCGAACCATACGGCCTATCGGACATGCTTCAGCCTGCTACACTACTCTTCCATCTGCAGCGCTCTGCTGAATAGCTCAGATTATTGGCGTGAGCAGCACCTTGCCACAAGGTGGCGCTCTACTGCCTTTGCTGCCTAATCAGCACAACAATTCAATACGAAAATATGTTTTAATCAGTTAAATTACCAAATACAAATCGTGTGGAAGGGCCTCTCCCAGCACTAGGGGGGAAAAATTGCTTGAAAATAAGAAGCTGAGGAGTATATGTATCAAGATTGGAGATGTCTAGGCGAACGCACAGTTTAATTGCAATCCATGTCTTGTATATGACGAACTGTGACTTTCTAGTGTGTTCTTTGCTCAATACAATACAAAAATAAAATAAATATTTTTTTAAATGACCAAATACAAAGCAGTACATATCACAGTAAAAATGCACTTTCTGAAAGTTAAAATATACTTTGACTGCCCATGCATACTTCGGCTGAGAATATTAATTGCGTTTTAACTGCTTTAAAAATGCACTACGAATTTCCAAAACTAACTAGTAAAAGTTCTCAGTTTAAAACCTTCTGCAATATGCACACTGCCCACAATCGTTTTAAATTGCTTATAGATTTTATGGTGACTCGCGATTTAACACATTAAATAAGTTACTAGACGCAGGAGATTTCAAGTCAAACCTTAAAAAGGGAGAGTACAATGCATTTTAGGTTATTGCTATTTGAAAACGCGAGTAATTTATTTTGTCAAAATTACTACGTCATTAATCTTCAGGCTGCAATGCAGCACGGCAGAAGCAAGGTCTGTCCCTTGTTACGGTGAGCAAGTTAATGAGCCTGGTAAGTTATGGAGACTGACCAGTCCCGATCCTACATGCCTCTCAGGAGTGTCGATGCCCCAGAGGCCTCTCATATGTAGTCAAGCCACGTAGTTCTCTCTTTTTTTAATTTGCTCTTTATTGAAAGTTTTACATAAAAGAAAGGCAGCAATTAGGATCGTTTAATTATTATCATATATAGGACTGGCCCATTCACAATAGGATAGGTTCGCAGGGAGCACAATCCTCGGGACTGTGAATGAAAAGAGGGTCGAAAGACCTGGAAGAGGAAGTGACGTTGGGTCAAGATACTTAGCTGACTATACACAAGGTCAACTGGACCTTCATAGGCACTGCCGGCTGCTAAGTGTTAGCACTGCCTGGTCCTAGGGGCACAATCAGGGGGAGTCCGGCATGTAACTGATACTGCCCCAGTATTCGCTTCGTTACAAAGCACGTCTGCTGCTGGAAGCCTACCCCTTCTGATGTTACGTTTATTGGGCAGTATCCTAAAGGGTACTTAGCTGGCATTGTGAATACAGTGACACACGGAGTACATTAAGCGGCATACGTAGAAACCGTGTATTTCTGGGTTGGTGTGCAAAGATTCATTTTTATAAATCCTCTGATCAGTCTTGCTAGCAGAAGTTAAAATAACACCCAAGAGGAGAACTCGAAGTGAGAGCTTCGGGCAGGCCTGCAGTTCACCAACAACCAGAGCACGCACTGCCTCGGGCAACTGAACAGAACATTCCACAGTTTGATAAGGACTTGCCTTGGCGAGCAGCGGAGTGGAACTCGAGGCCTTGCGGAGTAGAGCAATGGAGGATGCTGCACGTTCACCATCAGCATTAGTACATGCTGACGCCGGGGTCAAAGTTCATGACAATTTGGGCAGTCATTTGTTTTGGCGCCTTACTCCTCTCGATTGCTTAGAATGGCTACATGCTATTCACTAGTAACGGCATTCTGCAACTCTAGTCAGTTAATAACTTTGCCCTGCAAGGATATTGTGTTATTCTCGCACTGTAAACTTTAGGGTACTACTTATCAGCTCATCGAAAGTAAAACTTTACCAGCAATCAAATGGGTGCAGCTCTTATTCCAGCAGACTTACTTTAAAGAGGATTCCAAGCGTTATGCTGCTCAAAGGAAATCAGGCCCCAATCATCCATAATGGCAAGCCAAGTTAGTAGCCAAGCTTGACAACACACACACATATTGTAAGAGCGTTGTAATAGTGAATCACATCCATATTTTATTTTGTATTATGCCTCGTACATTTATTCTACCCGTGTTAAGGCTATGATTTTAGTACAGGCAAGACCAGCTCCATTCTAAGTGTAATCCTTACCTTCTGTTCATGTCTGTTCTGTTATTGCTACATTTTTATGTGGGGCTCTCAAAACCCCACCAACGTCCCCGCCCCCATCTTCCCTAAGTGAAATAAGTGCGTCTCTAGCTGAAATCAATTCAACAGTCGGAAATGTTTTCCCTCAATGGCTCCCACCCCTCTCCTCAAATTTAACTGCCACCCCTTCAGCAAAGTCAGACATTCCTGGTTCTCCGGCACCCTCAAAGCTGAGGAACTAAAAACTCATTAATTAAAATGCAAATAGTTTGGAAATTATAGCACCGCTGGAGTTACAGCCTCTAAGCTCCAACTCCATTCTTATAAATGGATGCTCACAAAAGTCAAGGATGACTTCTTAGGGTGGAAAAAACCTACAAGCTCTGAACACCACTCATCAACTGTTGGAAGACACTCAATTTGTTTCTCAGAGTGTGCCACAAAACGCCCACCCATCTCCCAAGATTTCTGCAAACTCCCTGCTTGACAATTAATTACTAAAATTCATGATATTTCTTATAAAGTTCAAACTTCTCTGATACTTTCCTTGAACTACACTCTACCTGCTTCTGTTGAACCCAGTACCAATTAATGGTCTTTCTTCTCCCAAGTTATCCAAGATATGGTTCTTCTTGTGAAGCTAAAAATCTCAAATTAGGCTTTCTCTAATGATTACTTCCATTTTCAGTTCTAAAATCACTAGCACCAATTCTTGGGATTCAGATTACTGTAATCTTCAACGTTTCCTTAACATAGGAAGTATGCCTAGCCTTTGGTAAGTAGGAGTAAATAAAGTTTTTGTTTAAAAAAAAAAAGTCAATTTAGACAGATTCCAGGCAGTAAACTATCGTCCTATTTCTCCGCTTTCGGCACTTTAAAAAATACTAGAGAAAATGGTCACTAAACAACTGGCAAGCTACCTAGAGTAGAGCAAAGCACTAGACTCTTAGCAGTTAGGTTTCCATCCTGGGGGAGGTACAGTCTGCCTCACTGTTGGCTTTGGACGATCTAAGGAACTCTATGAACAATAGAGACTCAGAAGGTGTCATCCTTCTCAACCTGCTTATCACTTTCTACACAGTGGACCATTCAAGCCTCTTGAGGAGAATGAGAGATCTGCGCATTATAGGGCTGGTCGCGGAATAGTTTGCCCCTTTTCTGACCAACCATACCCCAAGCCTACTGCTGCTCCAACATAGATCGGATACAGAAAGTGGAGTGTCACAAGGTTCTTCAATATTCCCGCTTCTTTAGAATGTATACATGGCCCCACTTCTCTGTTATTAAAAAACACAATTGTTATTCGACCATCTATTCAGACAACACACAGCTCCTTGTACGGCTGGATAGAAACATGCCGCACTCACTCGTAAATGTTAACACCTGCTTGATCGACTTACAGGCTTTTATCAGAGTGGATTTTCTAGAGGTCAATGGCAGCAAAACTGAGCTTCTTCTCTGTTCGACCACCATACTCAATGCTGCGTGATTTAATTTGGCCTTCTTTTCTAGGGCCAGCCCTATGGCCAGCCATCAAGGTTACATCTCTTGATTTCCTTACTGATGAGAATATTGAAGTAATCACATCAGCAGCATCACCTCCACCTGAGTCTTGAGCCTCCCAGTGTTAACAAAGGTCTTTCCCTTCTTTGTTTTACATTGATTCACCATGTTTTCTAACGAAACTGGACTATTGCAATGTTCTCTATCTTAGGTCCTCAGACTGCTCTCAACAGACTTAAAAGAATTCAGAACCAAGCTATTCTAATAGTCACTAGGCTCAGTAAATTCCAACCAGAGAGAAACTGTGCTAGCTTCCTGTGCAGCAGTGGATGTTATTTAAAGTTCTATGCATCATGCACAAAATGATTCACAATGCTGATGGTTCTGAACTCCAGATTAAGTTTTCATGTACACTGCACGCCAGCACTGAAGACCTAGTCTACATGCCCAGGGTCAAGTAGTTCAGAATGCACAGATGTTCTCACTACTACGTTGGACCCAAATTATGGAACGCCCTTTCTATCACTCTTTGTCAGCACACTAACCATTTTAATTTCAGGGATGGGCTGAAAACATATTTTCTGATAACTACTGTTTCATTTATTGCTAATTGCAGGCAAGCTATTGCTCTGAATCAAGATGACCCAGTGGTGGACGTTGGGTTTAATAACAATTCGAAATAATGAATGTACGAAGAATGAGTCAGTGGGTGGATGTAAGATGCAGGGGTGCATGCATGAGTGACGAAGTGCATTTATGCTGACTCACTGAGTACCTAAACTGATAAGCGATTGCAGAAGCACTATGAGCCATACCTACTGGCTTTGTGTTGGGAAGTAAAGTTACACAGTCCAGGTAAATGTATGTAAATTTAGTGCAAGTTCGAACCCCCACCGGAACACTCACAACTTTGACACTAACGGGCAGATATTAAAACCCTCTAACATAGTAAACCAAACAATAACCAACACTATGGCTCTGCAATGAAACCGAAGCATCCTGTCACGCAAAGCAAGGACGACAGATCACAACTCAGATTCTACTCCCTCATCTCCATAGGCCTACCTGATTCCTTATTCCATTCCCCTCTATCTTGAATTCTCACATGCTTCCTTCCCAGGAGCTCAATCTTGCATGGCTCGAACCACATAGACCGTCCTTTCTTCACACAGATGAACCACCTCACATGAACTAAATTGACCACATTTGATTTCACATCAACCCTTCTCCTAATTCCATCTTTATATTTATCCTGACTGTCCTTAATACTTTTGCGCACCATCTCTAACTTTGCAAGTTCTTCCTCGTGACACATACATGCAGGGCATAATTTAGTACCTGCCAATCTACCTCTCACTAAGGTGAAAGGTGTATACCCAGTAATGATATTGTTATTCTATATGCCCACAACCATTACTTTAACTCATTATACCATTGCAAACGATTCTACAATGCCAACTGGAAATCATTAATGACTATTCTGTTTACGCCTTTCACAAGTCTATTCAGCTTCAGGTTTTAAACACTGTCTGCCTCTGTTCAATGCTTTGACCTGGCAAGAACTCACTCATCTCCCTCGAGGACAGCTACGCACCATTGTCTGTCATCAAAATGTGAGGATCTCTCTCCCTTCAAAACCGGTCTCTCCAAAACATGCATCACCGTCTTTAGTGCACACTTTTTGCACAAATTCAACTTTGATAATCTTTGACAGAAAATCTATAAAGACCACTACATTCGTGCAGTTCTTCCCTATACACTTGTGCACATGCCTCAGACAGTTCAGGAGCAGGCTCTAAAGGCCGCTTTTTTTCACTCCCTGCACACGCCACGCACCACTTTAACACATACTTTACCATTCCATCCATCACTAGCCACCAGAACGTTTCCCTGCTAGTAATACTTCTGTCCATATGCCCCTCTCCTTAATCCGACATGTGGAATCAGTCGACATTCTTCCCAAGTCCCACCAGGTAGGTACACAGCTCATATCTCACAATTCCAAAACAGTTATCCAGGGTAAGTTCCAGGGGACTATCTAACACCACATATCAGTTCACTACAACCAATTCTTCATGCTTCATTCTCTCCGTTTATCAACTCCTCATTGTTCATAGCATTTCCAATTTCAGCCACGTCCTGGTATCGCTTTATCTTGTCCACAAGAATGTCCCAGGCTACAACATTCACAAGGTCTCGACAAAGCATCCACAACCACATTCTATCACATACCTCACCCGTAAATCATACTCTTCTTGTAACATCATGATCCATCACGCAATCTGCGTGGCACCAACACGAAATAACAACTGTAACGATGGTGATCTGTTTGTAAATCAAGAAATTCTCCACAAAATATTCCCGAGGTGGTTTGATGCCCACCAACAGGCCAAGCCCATGCCAACAATTACCTCTGTTCTATATCATTTAAGGCATGAGGACTGAATGGTATATTCACTTTATTCCATCCTGAATTTGGGGCAAAATTGACCGAATTCCCTTTACACTATCACCAACTGCCAGAATGATCCTATTTTTAATGACAAGGCAGCATTTATCACTATTAAGTAATTCACAGGATTTTTTTTTACATGCTTCAATCCACTTCCCTGCTTTTTCCTTCTTAAGGAACACACAATTTCACTCCTTTTCTCCATAAACTACAGAACACATTTTGCGTATGAATCAGTGAGGCCTACAAAAGAGGGCCACCTTTCCTTATTCTGTGCGCTGGAGTACTCAACATGCAGACAACAAACAGTCCTCGGTCTGATACCTGTCTTACACTCAATGTCATAGAATCCACCTTCTTACACTCTGATTTTTTCCACAGACCATGCTCTTTCAGCATAGGAAGAATATGGCGCAGTAATTTATCATGTCCTCTTTCCATTTCAACACTCGCCAGGATATCGTCTTGGAAACAAACAATTCCACTTGTTTTCCCAAAACACGTGGGCTATAAATCCATGGAACGTGGCATGCCGACGTTGACCTGGTAGAGTAACTGAAACAGAGCCTGCATTGCTAACTTAAACAGATTCTTTTTCGAATACAACAATTGCAACAGGATACTTTGCTACGGAGGTATTACAAGCAAAGCTCATTTTTGATGCGGTAACAATGGATGCCTTTTCGGATAAAGAGATAAAACAAAATTACTTTTCTGTGTGGATAACCAGAACAGGTTCGGGTTCTGAAGCAGTAACGTAAGAGATAGGTTTTCTGCAACGGTAACTTAAACCGATTGCAACATCACTGCTCTGGCGTGGTGCTTTCCTGACTCCGCTCGGGCCAGACGCAGGTGACAGCTGAGCAGGTGCTGTGCGCTTGCAATAACCTCTACGATTCATTTCCTCACGCACCGGAACGCAGCCACTGTATCCTGTTCCAGAGAACTAAAATAACACTTCCTACCAGGAAGCCGTAAAGGTAGCTTCTTTTTCCGATGCAAACAAAATCGATCCGTTTTAAAAATACTGCGAGTCCTGCTTAGATCAAAGGATGCAGCGCTGTGTCCAGGATTCGGAGGCTGGCACTGCCATCGTGTGGACGGAGTCAGTGGTCAAAACTAAGCCTAAAACGTCCAAAAATTGTAACTGCAGATTAAAGGATCAATTTAGGTAAAGAAACTACCGTTGGTCCAGAGGCAGATTAAGGAATAACGAAGCGACCTGTCACAGGCCAGGTGAGAGTGAGACACCAACACAAGGCGAAGCCATGGATGTCCAAGTAGGGTGACCAGATTTTGATAACCAAAAACGGGGACAGGCCAGAAATAAAAGCAGCACTAAAGCCTTTAGTCTTTTCTATATGTGGCCTGACTTGTTTTTTGTGTAGCATTGTAAATATATATATATATATATATATGTGTGTGTGTATTTTTTTTTTCTACGTTCTGGCGGTCGACAGTAGGTAGTTATAGTTAGGACCATGTTTCCATAGGAAAAGCATTTTTTGCCTTGCCCATATATTGGCCGCTGTTTGACGGATCTTAACAAAATGTTGCTAAAAAAGTGTGCCAGTAATTCTTGTTGCGCATGGAAAGTTTCGGGGTGATCAGTCAAGTGGGGGCCGAGAAAAAGGGGGGAGTCAATAAAAGTGCATTTCCCATCTTAATTCCCATAGGAATTTTGAACACGACAGCCCAAACTACTTCACATAATTTCACCTAATTTGGCAGAAAGGTAGCTTTTGGTCCAGAGATCACATTTTTTGTTACTTGGTGTAAATCCATTTAATAGTTTTGGCGTTATTAAAAGGTACAAGAAATTTGTATGTCTAGAGGCACGGATCCTCCTCAGATCCGGAGGAAAGCAAGGACCCAATTGGCTGGCTGCAACCAGACAGAAAAGTTGCTGCCACCATTTTATTTTTCACATTGGCTGGGGACTGGGAAAAAACTGTGTAAAAACATATAAAGGGTCAGGATACAGGTATCCTGATCCTTTAGGGCACATAGAGGTGCGGTAGGGACCCATCATGGACAAATAATTGCCCTTTTCTGGGCTGATCCGTAGATCCTCGAATCCAGGGTAAAAGCAAGGCCCTGTTTGACTGGCCACAACCTGACAGAAATATTAATATGTGTGTTTAAAAAACACAGAAATTCACTGGAAAAAAAAAAAACAAAGGTTACAGGGACATTATAGTTGCATTGACATTTTACTCATACAAAACCATAGAAATTAAGCATTTATAGTTATCAGAAGAAACTATAACTCGGGCCGGAAAGTAACTTTGGGCAGCAAGTTATAGTTTCTTAACGTAAGTATAACTATAACTGCTTAATTTCTATCATTTTGTATGGGTAAAACGTCAACCTAACTAGAACGTCCCTGTAACCCTTGTTTTCTTTTCAGTGAATATATATTTCAATTCTCCTCACCATTACAGCTACCTGACCTTTGTCCCAAAAAGCGGGACATGTATTTAAGATAAAGAAATGTGTCGGGACAGTCCACACAAATCCAAGATGTCTGGTCACCCTATGTCAAAGACCAGAGAGGCAGGTCCTCCAACACTCCCACTTACTTCTTCGTCCTGAGTGGAGCTTGGTGCTCGCCATCACTACAAGATTTGAAAAGGCAGAAGACAAAGTTATCTCATCCATCGAAGTGGGATTGAGAGGAAGCCAAAGCAATGCCCAATCCAGACACGACGCTAAGAGAAAATTGAGAGTGCGTCCACCTACTCATTATTCATTTTTTTTTCTTTTCATAATGGCATTTGAGCCAGGTGTTTGTGGCTCCTACGACCAGACATATATTTTCAAATGGATTTAAGGAGTTAATTTGAGAAATGTATCCCATTTGCCCGGTAGTACACTTAGACAAATTAGGTATAACTATTCTATTGCTGCAACATTTGTCTCCACTGATGCAAAGGAGCAAAGGGACTTATTTCAATTTAATAAAACTCAATATTTAGGTATACCTCATACAGAAATGCAAGCAAAGGAAATGTTGCCCTTGTTTTCATGAGTCTGGCAACACCAAATCTGAGTAAGCTTTCTTGGGGATCGTGATCTATAAAGGATGACTCTCTGAGTTCAACATTTGTTGCTGACAAATGTGATCTGTAGGATCAATGTTCAAATCACAACAAGAGCTGATTCAGCCTACCATCATTCTCAATATACTGAGCACCAACTAATGGAAATATTCCCCACTAAAGGAGCAAAGTTTTGGATTTTAGTTATCTGTCATTATAACATTTTCTGCATAGCAACAAACCTCTTCTCCTTTGCAACCACAAACTTGTAAGAACTTCCTTGAAATACAACAGTTTGTCTAAATCGGAAAGAAATTATGAACCCAAAGAACGAGTTACTTACCTTCGGTAACGACTTTTCTGGTGGATACATTAGCTACCTGTGGATTCCTCACCTGATGAATACTCCCATGGCGCCAGCATTTGACGGAAATCTTCTTACTAGTCTCTGCACGTCGACGAGGACGTCACTCTAGCCCACGCGACGCCGTCTGACGTCATACAGGCAATAAGAAGTCCTCGCCGACGTGCCGATGACAGTACCAACATTTTTTACGTGCATGAGAATAATAATAATAACCCAATGCAATGAAAGAGCAAATCAACATCTCTTAATATTGTAAATCACACAACATTGCAATAAAATAGCTGTAGATTTAATATAACTTTTTTTTTTTTTTTTTTTTTTAAACAAATAAATATATTTATACATACGAATCATGTATAAACCCAATATATATATAGATTTATATATAAATATACACATATATACAAATATCATACATGCAAAATGTATTGCAACTTTGAAGACCAAAAGGAGCACACTCAAGGATTGCTTGGAGAGACCAAAAAGGCAACGGGGAGGCGGGTGGGACCGTGAGGAATCCACAGGTAGCTAATGTATCCACCAGAAAAGTCGTTACCGAAGGTAAGTAACTCGTTCTTCTGATGGATACAACTACCTGTGGATTCCTCACCTGATGAATAGAGTCCCAAAGCAGTACCACGCCCGGCGGTGGGTGCCTAAATGGTCAAACCAAGAAATCCTGCAGCACTGACCGTGCAAAATGACCGTCCCTTCTGACCTCAGAGTCCAAACAGTAATGTTTCACAAAAGTGTGAAGGGACGACCAAGTTGCGGCCTTGCAGATGTCAACCACAGGAACACCCCTGGCCAAGGCCGAAGAGGCCGACTTAGCTCTGGTGGAGTGAGCTCTAATGCCCTCAGGCGGATCCTTCTTTGCCAAAGAGTAACAGATTTTAATGCAAAGAACAACCCACCTGGAGAGTGTTCTCTTGTGGACTGCCTTTCCTCTCCTCTTGCCCACGTATCCGACAAACAGCTGATCCTCCAGCCTGATATCCTTCATTCTGTCGATATAGAAGCTCAACGCCCTTTTTGGGTCCAGGCGATGTAGTCTTTCTTCCTCCTTTGAAGGATGAGGCGGAGGATAAAACGTGGACAAAGTGATTGTCTGAGCCAAATGGAAGGGTGAAACAACCTTCGGAAGGAAAGCAGCCTTGGTCCTCAACACCACCTTATCCCCATAAAACGTTATATAAGGGGGTTTAACCGATAAGGCCTGCAACTCACTCACTCTCCTTGCAGATGTTATAGCTACCAGGAATACTGTTTTAATAACCAAATATCTTAAGGGGCAAGAATGCATAGGCTCAAAAGGGGACCCCATAAGGAAAGTCAGGACCAAGGACAAATCCCATTGAGGCATAACGAATGGTTTTGGAGGATATTGATTCAGAAGACCTTTCAAGAATCTGAGAACAATAGGGGATTTAAATAACGATGGTTGGTCTGGAAGACAAATGAAGGCTGACAAGGCCGACAAATAACCCTTAACGGTAGCTACTGCACAACCTTTCTGCGCTAGAGACAGTGCAAAAGACAAAACATGTGACAGATGAGCATGTAAGGGATCAATCTGTCTCTCTCCACACCACATAACAAATTTAGACCACCTATTAGCGTAGATAGATTTAGTGGAGTGTCGCCTGGCCGCTAAGATAACATCCACTACATCAGGCGGGAGAGAGAAGGAACTCAGGTTGCCCCGTTCAATCTCCAAGCATGTAGGTGCAGACTCTGGAGGTTGGGGTGTAAAACCTGCCCCTGCGACTGCGAGAGGAGGTCTGCCCTGAGAGGGAGACGGAGCGGAGGGCACAGTGAGAGTTGGAGAAGGTCGGAGTACCATACCCTCCTTGGCCAATCCGGAGCTATTAAGATGACTTGGGCCCGGTCTTGGCGAATTTTCCTCAACACTCGAGGAATCAAGGGTATGGGGGGAAACGCGTAAAGCAACTGGTCGCACCAGGTTATCTGAAACGCGTCCCCCAACGCTCCCTGCATCGGATACTGGAGGCTGCAGAATAACGGGCAATGCGCGTTCTCCCGAGTGGCAAACAGATCTATCCGAGGAAACCCCCACATCTGGAAGATTAAACAGACTTGATCTGGATGGAGACGCCACTCGTGGTCTGCCGAGAATTGGCGACTGAGACTGTCCGCACGTACATTCAAGACCCCGGCCAGATGATTTGCCACCAAGCAAATCTGATGGTCCTTTGCCCAGGACCATAGCCGAAGAGCTTCTCTGCAGAGAAGGTACGACCCTACTCCTCCCTGTTTGTTTATGTACCACATCGTGGTAGTATTGTCCGTCAGGACCTGTACCGACTGACCACGAAGGGATGGGAGGAAGGCCTTGAGAGCCAAACGTACAGCCCGTAACTCCAACAGATTGATATGAAACACCTGTTCCTCTGGAGACCAAAGCCCTTTGATCTCCAGATCCCCCAGATGAGCTCCCCATCCTAGGGTGGAGGCATCCGTTATTACCGTGGCCACTGGTGGCGACTGCGCGAACGGCTTCCCCTGTGAAAGATTGTTGCCCGCAATCCACCACTTCAATTCCACAGCAGCATCTCTGGAGATCTTGACAGTACCTTCTAAATCTCCCTTGTGTTGAGACCACTGCCTTCGGAGGCACCACTGAAGAGCCCTCATGTGCCAGCGAGCATGCGTGACCAACAGAATGCAGGAGGCGAACAGACCGAGCAGACGAAGGACCTTGAGGACTGGAACTACCGCTCCATTTCGAAACATTGGAACCAATTCCTGAATATCTTGAATCCGCTGAGGCGGAGGAAAGGCTCGACTCAATGTTGTATCCAGTACTGCCCCTATGAACAGGAGGCGCTGAGAGGGCTCCAGGTGAGATTTGGGCACGTTCACCGAAAAGCCCAGGTCGAACAACAACTGGGTTGTTGACTGCAGATGATGCGACACAAGCTCCGGGGACTTGGCTTTGATCAACCAGTCGTCCAAGTAAGGGAATACTGCTATCCCCTTCCTTCTGAGCTCCGCCGCAACCACTGACATCACCTTTGTGAAGACTCGAGGTGCTGAAGTAAGACCAAACGGGAGGACCGCAAACTGATAGTGCTGCGACCCTACCACAAACCGGAGATACTTCCTGTGCGACTTGAGTATCGGGACATGAAAGTAAGCATCCTGCAAGTCGACAGACACCATCCAATCTTCCTTGTTCAACGCCAAAAGCACCTGTGCTAGGGTCAGCATCTTGAACTTTTCCTGTTTGAGGAACCAATTCAAGATCCTCAGATCCAGGATTGGTCTCAACTGACCATCCTTTTTGGGAATCAGGAAGTATCTTGAGTAACAACCTCGACCCTTTTCCTGCTCTGGGACCAACTCTACCGCGCCCTTTGAAAGGAGGACTTGAACCTCCTGTTCTAGCAACAGGAGGTGTTCTTCTGAACAATAAGATGGGCGGGGCGGGATGAGGGGCGGGAACTCCCGAAAGGGAAGGGCGTAGCCTTTTCCCACAATGCCGAGAACCCAAGTGTCCGTTGTGATAGACTTCCACTTGTGGAGAAAACGCTGTAATCTTCCCCCTACAGGAGAGGAGTGAGTGGGAAACGGTGGAAGCCTAAGGCTGCTTCCCCTGCTGCACCCCTCCAGAGGACGAGGAAGAGGCAGAGTGCTGTTGAGAGGCTCCTCTGGTACGGACCCCACCCCTCCCCCTCCCTCTAAATGACCTATAGGGGAGGGAAGAGGCGGGTTGCTGGAACCTCCCCCGAAAGGAAGAGGAATAAGAGCCACGCCCAAATCCCCGAAACCTCCTGAAAATTCTAGAAGAGGCAGAGGAAGAAGGAGCTTGCAGTCCTAACGATTTGGCTGTGGCTCTGCTCTCCTTAAATCGTTCCAAGGCTGAATCTGCCTTGGCTCCAAACAGTCTGTCCCCATCAAACGGGAGGTCCAGCAGGGTCGACTGCACATCCGCAGAGAACCCTGAGTTTCGGAGCCAGGCCTGTCTTCTTGCCACCACAGCCGTGCCCATCGCCCTGGCCACCGAGTCGGTCGTGTCCAGCCCAGACTGGATAATCTGGGTCGCGGCAGCCTGGGCGTCCGAGACCACATCCAAAAGACCCTGGGGAAGCTCCGTGAATGAAGACGAAATATCATCCATCAGCGCATGGATGTACCTCCCCAGAATGCACGTGGCGTTGGTGGCCTTCAACGCCAAACTGCATGACGAAAATATTTTCTTGGACTGCGCATCCAGTTTCTTGGAGTCTCTGTCTCCAGGCACCGTCGGGAAGGAACCAGGCGCTGACTTTGAGGAACAGGAGGCTTGCACCACCAAGCTCTCCGGCGTAGGGTGTCTAGAGAGAAAGCCAGGGTCAGATGGTGCAGCTCGATACCTCCTGGCCACAGCCCTATGAACGGCCGAGGAAGACACCGGCTTCTTCCACACCTCCAACACCGGATCCAGCAAAGCCTCATTAAATGGCAAGAGAGGCTCAGCTGCAGCAGAGGCCGGATGCAATACCTCTGTCAGCAAATTCTGCTTTGCCTCTGCCACCGGCAAAGGCAGGTCCAAAAAGCTCGCTGCCTTCCTCACCACAGCATGAAAGGAAGCCGCCTCCTCCGTATATTCCCCTGGAGATGAAAGGTCCCACTCAGGGGAAGTGTCCAGCCCACTGGCTGTATCCAGACCATGCAGTCCGTCTCCAGAGTCCTCAATCTCTCCCTCCTCTAGGACTCGCTGGTACTCTTGCTCTTCTAAAAGACGGAGAGCACGCCTCCTCGAATGAAGTCTCTCCTCGATACGCGGAGTCGACATGGCCTCCGCCGACGTCGAAGAACGGCGCCGATCTCCAGAAGCATCTGACGCCGCGTCCGGCGCCACAGGCAGCTTCGGCGCCGAGGCAGGAGCCGGAGGACGAGGTCTTGGAGCCGATGGACCAACCGGAGTCACAGGGCAAAATCCTGACTTCGACGGAGGGGCAACCTCCGGGGCCGAAACATCCGAAGCCACCGGAGCGGCCACCGACGCCGGCACCGGCGCCGAGCCCACATTCCCAAAAGGGAGAAAGGGCATAAAGGGTGCCGGCCGAAGAGGCGCAGGATCACCCAACGAAAAGGCCAAGGGCCCCGAAGGACCAGCCGGAGCAGCTCCTGGAGCCATCTGCTGAAAGATGGTATACATCGCATTAAGAAACGCGGTACTATCGGCTCCAGGAGTGGGAAAAGCCGGATACTGGGGTGCCTGGATCGAGGGCGACCCCGACGCCGGCCTCGACGTCTGCGACGCCGGAGAAAACACAAGAGGCTGCACCACCTCAATCACTGACGCCTGACCAGGTGAAGTCGGTGACGCCGGAGAGGGCAACGGCGTCGATGGATGCGGCGTGACCGTGGGGCTGACCTCCCAAGTCCTCCGACGCCGAGCCGAAGGTGACCTCGAACGAGACTCCTTGCTGGAGTGACGTCGTGAGTCTCTACGGCGCCGGGAGTCTCGATGACGCCGGTGAGACCTTGGCGAAGAAGACTTCTTATGATGTTTCTCCTTCTTCTTTGACTTTGCCATGAATAACTTGGCCTCGCGCTCTTTGAGGGCCTTCGGATTCATGTGTTGACATGAATCGCAAGTCGAGACGTCGTGGTCGGAGCTCAAACACCATAGACAGTCGGAGTGAGGATCTGTAACTGACATCTTGCCCCCACACTCTCGACAGGGCTTGAAACCCGACTTCCTCTGAGACATTGTTACCGCAGAGAAGACTACGCAGCAGACAATACACTGTAACCACGAAGGTAACAGTAACTCCCTCGAAGATAACCGTTTCGAATGCACGGAAAAAAGGGAACTGTCATCGGCACGTCGGCGAGGACTTCTTATTGCCTGTATGACGTCAGACGGCGTCGCGTGGGCTAGAGTGACGTCCTCGTCGACGTGCAGAGACTAGTAAGAAGATTTCCGTCAAATGCTGGCGCCATGGGAGTATTCATCAGGTGAGGAATCCACAGGTAGTTGTATCCATCAGAAAGTCAAACTTTGAAAATAGAAAATGCAGGGCTGATCACCGTTAGACCCTCCTCTCTAGTGCAAAACTGTACTGTATTTAAATTGAAAAAGATAATCGTAATAACAGGAAAGAAGTTGGAGTATTATCTTAACCTCCTTGGCTTTAATATAATCTGTCCTCCTGTCACTTCAGTGGAGAAGATTTGCAGTCTGTTACAAAACCGAAGGCTCAATTATGACAAGTTTAAAGCTATGCAATTACAATGCAGAAATCATGAGCAATTAGTTTAAAACAGAAAGATTTTAAAGTAGATTTTGTTGTCCAATCTACAGCTTTAAGAACGTCTTCCAAGCAAGCAGCAGAAATAAATGCTTTGGACGACACAGCCCCCCTGGTAGAAAGGGTGCCAAAATTAGAAATGTCAATGTCTGCTTCAGTCATGGCCCATCTAGCTAAAGTAGAAGGGGAAACAATTTAATGTGGTTTTGCAGAGGATATTAGCAACTGTGAGGTATGAGAAGGACGAAAAGCAGACATTTGGGTTCCATAACATTGTAATCAAGCAGCACATAACCTTTTTGCACTCAGAAAAAACTGGATAGAACAATGAAGATGAGTGAGTGTGTTTTAGTCCATAGAGTAATGTAGAAAGTGACCCCCTCAGGAGAAAATAAGCTTTATTCCACATCCAAGGCTCTTACATCCAAAACCCTTTTAAATGACAACAAGCAAAGAAGTACTACTAGTTTAGCTGATAGTTGTTTTAACGAAATGAATTTATTTCTTGGCCAAGACAGTAACAATTCTAAAACTAGCTTAGACTTGAAAAGAAATAGATTTGAGTATTTTGCTTTCAGTGGAATTTTAAGGTACATTTATCTTAATGCCCTACGAACTAGGAAGCCTTCTCCCACTAGCTCCCCTTTGATCTGGATATCACCTGCAGAAATAGCTGACCTATATGAATTAACTGTTCTATACCCTTCCCTGGGACAAAGAGTAATGCCAAAACCTTTACCACTTCCACAGGAGGTACACGTATGGGATCTCCTCTTCCACACACCAGCTAACCTAGGTTTCCAGGCATGTTTATAACTGAACTGAGTGGAGGGATTTCAGGAATCATAGATAATTGACATTGCATCTGACGAAAGCCCTGGGAATTGCCAGGCTGCACTGAATTCTTCCATACCATAACATGTAGATGGCATTGGAGAATCAGTTCATGAGGATGTCCCGATGATCTATGAGCAAAAGGGGAAAGCAGGGTAAGATCCTTGGAATGTTTACAGAGAGCGCTAGAAGTTGAGGGAAGCATACTCGAGAAAGCCAAATGGGAGTTATCAGTACTAGAGAGGCCAAGTCCCTCCTGACACTGAAAAGTGTTCAGAGTATCACTGTTAATGGCAGAAAAGCATATGTTGGAATTGAGTCCCAGCACTGCAGGGAGTGTTTACAGCCTCCCGTTCTGGCTCCTGTTTGCAGCAGAAGAAGTGTGAACGTTTGTAATTGAGGCATGATGCAAACAGATCTACATCAGGTTAAACCTGAAGGAGAAGATTTCTTTTAAAAAATAATTTTGAGTTATAGGGGACAGTTGCTGCTGTTTTACAAAAACCTGGACCCATAATTCACTAGAGAGTTGGAAACCACTGGAAAATATTCTACTTAGAGTAAAATACATGTGTTTAGGCAATAGTGCCAAAGTTCTTTGGCTAGATCTACAAGGCCTTTGGATCTGACTTTCACCCAGTTTGTTTATACATCTGACAGCCAAAGTGTTGTCCATACAGAGAAGAAAGTACCAATGTATGCGAGAAGAAGCTAAACTTCTTATAGCAAAGGAACCAACAAGCAATTCTAGACAATAATGCAATTCTGTGATTCCTCTTGAGACCACTTTCCTTCTTTAGAACATGACTGCACCTTGCCTCTTAATCTAGTTTGACAGCATCTGATTCGAACATAATACCTGGGGCCCGGCCAAGAATGGAGTTTACTTTCCAGGTTGTTTATCCAAAAGACCCACCACTCCAACTCCTCCCTTGCCTCTAAGGAAAAAGAAATTTATCCTGAGTAGAGGAAGTCTCTATGAAGATAAAGAACTTTCAAACGCCGTAATGGTTGATAATGAAGAAGAGCTGTTAAAGTTGCTAGATTGGATGCCGGCACCAGTCCTATAATCCTTGCTAACTTTTGAAGAAAAAGCGTGTTTAAATTGATGGTTGATCCAATATCCCTGGTATATTGGATCAACCCAGTTTATATCCCTGGTTATAAACTTGACTTTCTTTTATGGATGAAAGACAACCAACTTCTGGGAATCTACTGTGAAGCCTAGAAATTGAATTATTTGGCCAGGAATTAAAACTGATTTCTTTTAGTCTATCTCAAAATCTAGGCCTTGCAGAAGTAAAATAACCTATTGCATTTTGACCTGTAACAACTGTCTGGAACTGGTCATTAACAATATGTCATTTAGATCAGCAGTTCTTAACATTTTGATTGCTGTGGACCCCCAAGGAATCATTACTGAAATGCAGGGACCCCTACTGAGTTATTATTGGATGCTGGGAACCCCCGGCTTCAGTGATTTCTGTGATTTGAACCTCAAAATAATACAATTTGTGTTTAAAAAACAAGTATACATAAAAAAATGCTCAAATATTGAAATATGTTGTATAATTCACAATCAAAAATAGAAACAGTTCAGATTTTCAATTTTGCTTCGTTATTTGTACACACTGTGTTAATTTCAATGTATTACCTTTAATTTTATTTAATTAGTAAACATGGCACATATCCCCTGATTAAGTCTTGCAGACCCCGAGAGGTCCTCGGATCACAGGTTAAGAATCACTGATCTACATATATTACCAACCTGACTCTAGGCAATCTTAGCAGCAAAAATACTGGGTTCAGAATCTTGATAAAGCACCACATAGCTGAGGGGAGACCAAAATGTAGTGATCTTAACTGGAATTCCTTTCCATGCCATTCAAACTGCAGAAAGAGTGTTTGAGATTTATAAATTGGGATGGACAAATAAGCTCTTTTAAATCTCATTTTGTTGACCAGTCCACTGGTTGAAGAAAACCCCTTTAACAGTGAATTCCCTCAAATGTGACATGTCAGTGTAGCACAAAGCTTTTGAAAAATTTCAGGTTTATGACTAGGAAAAGACTTGTCTGCTTTTTGGACCAAAAACTGCTGAAGAAGCCCTGAATGTGAATAGGAACCTTCTGAATTGCACTTTTGTAAACTAGATCCTGATCTTATTGTTTTATTACCTGATTCTTTAACACAGTGAAAATCATTGGGTAAGGAGGTAACTAAATTGGATGAGCGCAAAATTCTATCTTGTACCTCTGAATGCTTTTTAAAGCCCATTGAGCAAGTGACTGAGAAGTGATTCTTCCAATTGTAAGGAAAGAGTAAAAGTCTGACAGCCAACTTTCTCAGGGAAAAAATCTTAAATTGATGAGACAGCCCTGAATTACCATGTGTTCAACCCCTGCCTCTTTGGTATCTTTCTTTGTACTGATTCTCTCTTTGTAGGAAATATAGTGCATAATCTGGCCTATAACTGTGTCTTGCAGAGTGAAAGCTCGTGGGAGAATAAACTGTTGGTTTGAAGGACTCAGACTAGGTATGTCAGCAGAGTGAGCTCTTCTTCGATCCACTCTTATTAGAAAACACAAGAGGCAAAAGCCTTTTTCAAGTTCTGTTGAGCGTTATCAAGCAATGTAAAGGTTTGAACATATGCTTAAATATCTTTATCAAAGTGATTACTAAAAAGGTGTCCTTCCACCTCAGGGCCCAATTCTGTCTCTTCCATATTGGCTAACTTGAGATCCATCCTCATGGATATAACCTTTCTCCTTTCAGCTGAATAGCTGCATTTGCATTGCATAACCGGTAGATCACTCATTAACTCCACCACCTTAGAACAAGAAGATTCACAGGCGCTCCAATAAAATATGCGTCCTCAGTTGACTTCATAATTTCTGTTAGGGTACTCAGTATGCCTACCAGATTATCTCTGCATTGATAAAGCATTTTGTAATTTCTTTTTTTATAGTCCTTAGCCTTTTTTGATGAAAAGGAAACCATAGCCAGATCTACGGCTGATATAGATATCTTATGCAGCGTTCTGCTTGAAGCTTGTTTCTATTGCTCCTTTCCACTGGTTATCTTAGCTAGTGGGTACAAAATGATTATACTGATGCAAAAGAAGCCCATTCCCCTGAACTTATATTCATTATAGCCTCTGGACTGAATGATGGGTCCCCCAAAGAGTCTAGAGGTAGTTCAGTAGAAGTAGGATTAGCCTTGGGCATATTCTGTGGTGGATGGGGTCCCCAAGGTCCTCATCATCTGTATCTCCAGGACAAGTTATAAGTGAAATACAGAATCAAAGTTCAAGAAATCAATCTGAGCAACAGTGTTGCCCACTTGCCATATAAGAAACTGATATTCCAAGAACAAAACTTTGACTTCTTACGCAGTATTTCGTGAGCCTCTAGGTTTATAGGAAGAAAAACAGGTGATTGAACCTATGCATGAGATGCCTCAGCACATCTTTTCCTTGAAGAGGAGTCCTTATCTTTAAAGGTTTGGTAACTGTGTCCCTGGGAGGTCTGAAGCTCTTCTATTTGACAGGGAGGTAGCTAGTTTATCAGCTTGTTAAAAGATGCCACCATAAAGTGGCTGATTGCATCCTGCGTGGAAGCCATGACTGACTGTGATCTCCCTTACTGTTACATGCCCCTCACCAGAAGTCTCCTGCTCATTCTGCCTTTCTCAGGTGTCCTTTTCTACAGAGGAACCAGAGTGCCGGAGCCCAATACTATAGGGCGTTTGGGGCAAAAGCTTCTTAAGACCACTCCTACCTGTGCCCCACATTTGCACACTAAGGTGAGTAGGCAAGGGTAGATGTGTAAATAATCAAGCACCTTTGGAATAAAAAAAATCAGTACAAGAATAAATGCAAACCTCAAGTAAAGCTAAATCAGGTCAGTAGCCTGAACCAATAGAATAAGTCTGTTCTTTTTTGTTTGCTCTCCTGTGAAAGCAACAGTGTTGCTCAGGGAGCTGCAGTACAGACCAGTGGTGAGCGCAGGAGCAGTGAAATATCGCTGGTTTGGCTGACTGGACACACACCATTGAGTATCACCACGCAGCTTTCATTCTGGGGCCTGTGTAAACAAGCAAGAAATAAATGCATGCCCGTGCCTATGCCGAATACCACGCTGTGGGTAATAGAGCGCTCAACCTTCGGCAAAACGAAGCACTTAGTGAAGAATCAGACCAATTAAAACCAGCTAACCAAATAATTATGAAGCAGACTAAACACCATTAAAAAATATATGCAGCTTAAACACGTTGAAAGCATGAAGAAAAAAACAAGTAATACTTAGCTAGAACAGCAACAAGCATTTGCAAAGCCAATAATTCTCGCCCACGCGGGAGCTATTTGCTTTGCCAATATGTTTTAGTCATGCTATACACCAGCGTGGCTGCTGTTCACAGCGTGGCAAAAAATGAGTGGCGTAAAGGAGAGTGGAGTGTTGTTGAGTGAAATAGCAAAAATTGGAGTACCGTGCTGTAGAGTGAAGTGGCAGAGAATTGGAGTGGCACTGTGTGGGGTCGCGTAGAGTGACATACACTTGAGCGGTAATGAGTACAGTGGACTGGTGTAGAGTGCATTGGCGTGCAGTTTTATGCAGAACTTTTGGAATTCACAACAAAAATTCAATCTGCTAAAGATTTTGATTTAAAATTATGTGCAAAACATTTTAGTATTGCAAGAAACATAATCTGTAGTGTAATTTAATAGAGAACACATTTCATCTTAAATGGTTGTAACGATTTCCAATTGCATACATTTTTAAGAGGCGCTTTTGATAACATTTACGGAAAGGTATATGGCAACATCAAAGGCATAAACATGAAGACATAAATCATGACGCCCACAATCGATTTGAGTGGAGTTTTAACAATTTTGTAGAGGGTGATTTGAAAACACTAAATTGCTTTAAAAACTTCAGAAAAACGAAATTATGTTCCACAAAAAGGCATAAAATACGTGGTCAATGGTATAATTTTTGGTTCGTAATCTGGTTAGCGTGTCACCATTAAAATGGGCACCATAAGTGGGAAATAATGTCACATTAAGTTAGACACAATGTCATGACGTGAATATCCGGTGTGCATGCTTCACCAACTATGTAGAGAGTTACGACTGGTAGAAGAGCAAAGGATACCGTAGGCACTGGTTAAGGACATTAGAAATGGCTGTGTTGAATGACAAAATTAAGGAATGAGAGCGGTGACAGAATATTGAAAATATGTTTAATGTAGGATTTTGTTGTAACTAAAACATTATATTTGGTGTCATTCACCTAAAAGTGTATATGTATGTACAATACACATTTAAAAAAATCATTGTTACAAGATGGCAGAGGTGCTTTATCATCCCCCAAAGCGTCACCTACTTCCGCTGTTAATTGCAAGACTCATCTTCCTTATGCTCCAGGGAAAGGATCTCGGTCACTTAGGAGCCTGCCACCCTACAGTCTCATTTAGTGGGCATGAAGGCTGGCGACTGAGATTATGTATCACACTACTTAATATGTTCCCATCAATGATTTCATGGCAGTGTGAATTAAATTCAGTTTACCAGAATTTTCAAGTTGTCAATCATGATAAATATGAAGCAACGCTTCTAACTGCAAAACTGTCCCCAACTGCTAATCCACTGTCCAAATTATTGCATTTTCCAAACTATGAAGAGAATAAGCAACTAATAATTGATGGAAATGGACTACAACAAAATAATTATTCCTAATAAGCCCCTGCCTGCTTCTGCAGTTACCAAAACTTTCACCAATTCTACAAGACTGCTTAATAGAAATCTTTGAGCTTTCACTAATCCAAATATGTCGCCCAACTTTATTGAATTAAAAAAAAGCAGCGTAAGCAGAACCAAAAAGAAGGTTCATTTTAAAGCCACATTAGATCTGCCTTATGCTGTGTGGCAACCGAGAAACTCACAATACACAGTATACCACTTCATACCGCAGACCTAGCCCAGTTAGCACTGACTGAAGCTTTACCATGAAGCACGCCTTTCCACGAAGAGTTTAAACTCTCCCAGGAGAAATTCAAGTGTGGCTTGTGCAGACTTTCCTTGTAATTTAAAGTTGCGGAGGGCTACTTAGATATAATTAATCATGTTTATTAGTTGCTCCTTGAAATCAATATTCATGGAACTATTGAACAAATAAACAAATGTAGTGGCACACTTGTTCCAATCAAGTGCAGACTGCAATCTACTCTGGCATAAGAAGAAAAGGTGAACTAATGTGTTTCTATTAGTCTAATACTGTCTTGTTTAACGTGCTTAAATATAAATACGAATCTCCCTTGTCGTGTCTGAATCTAATCTGTTGGGTTTAAAATACTGCAGCACCAGTGTCATAGATGGGTTTATTTCACAGCATCGCATTGGCCAGCCCAGTATGAACAGCGAAACTACACTAATCATCTGCCTCCACCCAGCCTCCATTGCACCTGATATTTCAATCAGAGGGAAGTTTAAATGCTTACAGAAACATGGCCACCCTTTCAAAAACATACATTTTAATACAATACGATAATGAGAACGTCAAAGACAACCCAGTAGGCAGAATAATGAACCTTTTAGGAAATTATTCAAGGCAGACACGAAGAAAGAGGTTAATTCTCGCACTGCTTCTTCTATGACAACACAAGTACTCTCCACCTGTAAACACGAGCTGCAGATGTGTTCAACACATCTGTATAATAAAATCCTACAACATACAAGTACTATTCGAAGTCGTAAATCACATTATTTTATGCAGCAGTTGTATACAACTCCGGGAAACCCAAGGACATTCATTCCATTGATTTCGCAAATTCAGCGCAGTCAATATATCCATCATTGTTCTCATCGTCATCACTCAAGACGCCATCTACCAGACTAATAATTTCTTCTTCTTTTATCATCTCTGAATGTTAACCGCCTTCCTCTTTATGCACAAGTGAAATAGCAGCTGCAAGTTCCAAACCAACCAACACATCATTTCCATCCAAAATCGTGCATTTTAAAAAGATGAGGCTGAAGCTCTTGAGAAGACATCTCCTGTTCAGGACTGTCAATTACACTGTCTAGATGGTCCATAATGTGATTTTTATCCTGCTCCATATTTTTGTCCAATAGGGTACTCATGCGATTCCCTTCTTACACATTAGGATGCACACGTTCTTGAGCCGAAACCACCAGAAGACAGAAACACTACTGCATAGGAAAACAGTCTTATAACTTCTTAAAGCATACATGATCTTAACCTAATGGATTTCTTGTGCTCCTAAAACCCCTAATCGTGATTACGGTGACCAAATGTCCGCTACTTACGGACAGTCCGAAAAGTCAGCCTCATACCTGTCTTCCACTGCTATTCTTCTAACTCATGTAATTTGTCAATAATGTTAGCTCTTATGTGCAGAGTATAGTGGCAGCAAGTGCAGTGGCATAGAGTGCAGTGACAGAGATCAACGGCATACAATAAAGTGGCATAGAGTGACACACAATAGAGTTGAGTGTTGCAGAGTAGAGTGCAGTTGTGGAGAGTGACAGAGGGTAATGTAGTACAGTAAAGTGGTGTAGAGTGCAGTGGTGCAGAGTAGAGTGGTGTACAGTGGATTGGCATGGTGTGCTGAGGAATAGAGTTAAGTGTTACAGAGTAAGGTGCATTGACATAGAGTGCAGTGTTGCAGAGTGGCGTGGGGTAGAGTGGAGTAAAGTTGTGCAGGCAAGATTTGTGTGCCTTACACTGGAGTGGTGTAGAGTGCAGTACAGAGTGGCAAAGAGTGAATTAGCATATAGTAGAGTGCTACAGGGTAGAGTAGAGATGAGTAGCGTGCAGTGGTGCAGATTGCAGTGGCGTGGGGTAAAGAGGAGTGGTGCAGATTAGAGTGCAGTGATGCGGAGTGGTGCAGAGTAGAGTGGAGTGGTTTAGAATGGAGTCCTCATGGTGTGGTAGCACACTGCTGCTACAGACAACACATTTTCAATTGAAGTGACAATTACATTTGCACAGACATACAGTTTTACTAATCAAACCATACAGTGCACAGACAAACATGTGTGGAAATTGCATCACTTATTGTAATTATTTATTTTGATCAAATCAAAGTATTTGTTTCCAACACACTCCAGAAATAACATAAAATGTGTTTCATTTGTGTTCCTAATTCTGATATATTCTGAAATACTTACACAGTTAAGTTAAATGTTTTCATGTGCTAGAAAAAAGCCCTCTTCTAACCCCAGTATTTAGCAAGATTGTCACATAAATCCTCTCACTTTGAAGTTGGAGAAATAAAAGTAAACAAGAGCCCTCAGAAGACATTGCCTGATATTTGGCTTCAGTCTCTGAATGCAAAGCAAATGTGATAAGACAGGAATAAGATTTACAGGCCTGTTTACAGAAAGGGAGCACTTGGAAAGAATGTGTAAAAAAGGTTTGGGCAAGGGAATGTACAAACTCAAGCTGGACAGGCTAAAACAAGTAAAGCCAGCAAATGGAAAGCAAAACAATGTGATTTACAAACCACAAAGCCAATGTCAAGCAATTGGCAGAATGTATTCCTAGGTCAGCTTTCTGAATGTCCCCAAGATGTCTTTAGCAAACGAGACAACTGAGCTGTCTGGTAAGCTGCGACCTCAAAAGGAGAATGTTTGCTGCTCAGCACAGATGGCTATAATGACAGATGGCCACTGGTTGGTAGCTTGACTTGGAGTTCACCTGGACACTAGAATGCTGACCACAGTTCACATGCATTGTTAGATTTTTTTTCTTTATCCACGTTAGGTACATTTTTATTTTTGCTGCTAGAAATGTATAAAGAAAGATGACTTGTCATAATTGAGACTATAATCTTGTAACAGAATTGATTAACAGTTATTTATAGAGCCTACAAATGGCAGAATTGCAGTGTGAAAAGCTATCTAAACACAGTCATTTTTATTAAGAATCTAATGAACTGATATAATTGTTATTTAATACTACACTGTACCAGAATCTCTCCTAGTTAATGTGAGCTGTTTATTTTAATGACAAAATTAAACACCATGTCCTTAGTGAAACACAGAAAACTATATTTTCAAACTTTCAATGTTTCATGAACTTTGCTGAAGTGTAAAATGTTTACTTTGACTTTCTCACACAGAAACAAGTCAGCGGGGAATACAGACTGATATGTATTCTGCTGGGTCACAAGAGCGTGGTGACAGCTGACAGGCAAGGTTGTGACACAGTTGGAGCCCCAGTGGGAGGAACACAGAAGCAAAGCAGCACACCTATCATAATGACCTTCAACTCTAACCTTTGATTGGGCCATCTCTCCAACGGTGACCAAAGTCATCCATGGCGCTATACAGGGATATAACAAGCTGACAAAACCCTTATGTATTTAAAATATATCAGAAGGTGGAAGGCCACACTGCTTCCAAATGGCTGCATAGGAAAGCTTATAGAACATGGCAATGGCAGCGTTTCGTTTTTCCATTAAGTGCTCAAAAACGTGACTTATTTCTACTGCATGGCTTTTGCTGAACATACCCAGATATAAATGTATCTGAGGACACTTAGTCCTCACACTGGCTTCCTGTACGTCAACACATCCTTTTTAAATGACTTCTGCTTACTTTTAGGGCATTTCATAACAAAGGGCCGTTTATATGAGAAACAGAATTTAGGCCTACCATCCTTCTGGATCTTAGATCTTCTAATCGGCTGTTACTCATGGTACGCAGTGTTAGCTGTGCTCTCATGAGGAGCTGCTACTTTTCTTTTTTGGCCCCTAAATTTACTCCCATTTAACATGCATACCTCCCCTAACGAATTCTTATTTAAAAAAAAAAAAAATGAAAATGTGGCTGTTTCAATCATGTCAACAGCCTTCCTCATCAATCACTTTTGTTATCCAGCTAGTACTGCCAGGGCGTCTGTAAAACAGCTGTGCGCTTTATGTATGTCATATTCATTCATTCATTCACTGTCATTAAAACAGGTCAGTGGAAAGGTGGACCTTGTAATGTTACCCAACTGAGTGTTATAGGTTAGGAGTCATGAAAAGTGCCAGTCACAAGTACTACAAGCAAGTGATTTCAACATACAGTCTATGAAATATCAATTTGTGAGACCTCTTCTTTGGTGACCAATATAAATCCTACAGCAAAAGTCATAGATTGTCAGTTTCTGCACTCAAAGAAATCTATTTATTATTGGAGGACTGACCTCTCTCTGCCTGATGAACTGGCCCGAAAAGAGTGTGAAACTTGTCAGATTTTTTTCCTGAAATGTCACAGAAATATATTCTGTATTTTTGCCTACATCTCACAAGAATAGGTCAGATTTGAGGGTGGGACCAAATTTATATCATCACGGGTCACGGTTCAATGTGTATACTATATGAATGTAAGACACTTTATTACATAACATACATAGTATTGCAAGTGGCCATCAACAGCCCTTTGATAAAACATATAACCATTTACGTGGAAACTTGTACCCTCACTTTTGATAGTCTGGCCAAACCTCTGCCTGTCACGCTCTGGTCCTACCCTTTGCAAGCGCAAATGCAGCCTATACCATTAAAGCGGTTTTTAGTTATCATTCGACAAAACCTCTTGCACCTCTCCCCAGGACAGAGAATCAGGCGCGTGTGGCGTCCCCGACTGTTGCAGACCATCTCTTACTCGAAAGCAAGACAAGGTCCCACATAGCTCTTGTGCCGTATGAAGGGTCATCAGCCTTCCTCCTGCTGCTTTATTAGCAAACATGTTATTTTATTAATAAATGTAAGTAACTAACCAAAGACCAGATAACCAGTATAATCAGTATAGGTACAAAAAATGAGGATATGTAGGTGGACCAATAACAACGTTTTTACATCCTGGTCCCCAAATCACAGATCGGCCCTGCAAATAGCACGTCTAGCTTGAATGTATTATTGATAATCTACTACAGAAACATGATGACACAAAGAAAGACATGAATGGACTGACACTGACTGTTAGCACACCCCACCAGCTACTTAATCACATGCCAATCATAAAGCTTAACATACTTGGAAAACAGCACCAAGTCTGCAACACGTTTGTCAATCGTTGGCTTCCTTCTTTGTCTTCCACGTGTTCAACCAGACTCTCTGACCCACAGGCACAATGTGCCTAACATCTTGGGTTTGAGATGCTGCTTTAAGGAAATGTTTTTATAAAGCACTATGCTGCTTCTAGGACCTCTATGTGCACTACATAAAATGTAATGTACAAGATGCAACATTATACATAGCTACAAACATTCTATAAAACCAAAAAGAGGTAGGAGGTTTAAATTATCCCCAAAACTAGTTTTAGCATAACTAAACGAGATCACGTGACCTTTGACCTTATGAAATCACAGGAATTCGTTTGAACATGAAACTGGACTCAGATCAGGTGAAATGACAATGGAGCGTGTTATCCAAACAATATCACGAGAATTAAATGGCGACGTTAATGAGAGAAGGTTGCACACTATACTCATGCGTAACCTCACAAAACTCAAGTCATAAACAAAGTACCTGTGCAGTGCAGTGGTACCAGTCAGTACTCCGACAGCAGGGGTGAGGCATGTATTACATAAAACGTCAAACTGGCTGGTAAATCTCTTGTTACTCTAGTTGGTTCTGATATCTCTAATCGCGCAATCCCTAAAACGCATTAGGATAATTGAGTTGAATCTATTTAGGCTGTAATGTGACCCCAAAAGCATCACTTTACCACCTACATCTCTACGGACAGCAAGTAAGCAGTGCTCGTGGCCCTCCGATTGCTTGTCTCATTTACTAATGTCTGTTCCCTGCATCATTGTGCTTATTTGCTTTTCCCACATGTACAGGACTTTCCGCGCCTGCCCAAGGTCCTCACTAACCCCTCTAGGCTTACCCTGCTCTGCCCTTCCACTACATTCCTGTTCGCGGGTAGGGCAGTGTTTCTGCCCCTTTCTCACTTGGGCCGTCGCTTATTCCAGAGAAATTAGAACATTAAACTTCATTCCCCGCTGGTTCAAGCTGACAGAAACTCGTCACCTGCTCGCCTCAGTCGTTTTTCTGATAAAGATACCTCCTGCGCCGCTGCTGCGAACCATTCTCCGGTCTGTTTGTTCCAAATAGTCTAATTAGGTATCACGCAGGCAACTTTTTTTTTTTTTTTTTAACATTTCTCAAGACTGTGCACAAGTAATTAGATTACTCGAATTTAAAAGCATACTTTGTACTTTTATTTTAGTTACTAATTATTTCGCGTCTCAAAAGTGTAGCTTAAAACAGAAAAAAAAACAATATGCCTAATAACTCTTATGCTGCTGTTTCAAGTGGAACTTTTATGCATACTCGGTGCGGATCTACTTGACACTGCACAGTGCTGCTGCGCACTCCCTGCACTCAGGAGTCTGGGACTGAGGGAGTGCATGCCACCTGCTGAGTGAGGGGAGGGGGAAGGACAGAGAGATATAGAGAATAAAGAGGGAGAGAGAAAGGGGGCGGGGCAGAGGAAAAAAGAAAAGGGGGTACAATGAACAGAACGTGAGGAAGAGAAAAAGGGACAGCGAGAAAACCAGAAAGGAACGCGGGAAAGTGAGAAACAAAAAGGGAGAGTGTGAAAAGGAGTGAAATAGCAGGATATAAAGGGAGTGGGGGGACAAGCGTCTGCAGAGGACAGCGGATGTTCTGAGCGTGCCCCTGCTGGCTCCAGGCTGAAGCTGCTGAGACCCGCTGCCCTGAAGTCTTGTCCCCTCAGCTGAGCCTGAGAGCCGGGCGGCCTGTTTGTGTTTTTGAAGGACAGGCAGCGCGCGAGCGCGGGCTCAGGGGGATTCACTGACAGGATAAATGGAAGACAAGCGCTGCGATTAGCCTTAGACAAAAAGATAACAGCTCTAGGAATCAGGCGGCAGGCTATGGCTTTTTGGCCGCCTTTGGGGGAAAAAAGGTCTACGAATCAAATCTAGACTTGGTATACAGTAGGGATGGCTAAAAAGCCGTGGCCTACAGTCAAAATCTAAGGGGCGTCAAGCGTGCACTACATCATAAACAATGGTGGGACATAGGTATTTCCATAGATTCAAATAGCATCAATTTCAATGTGACAGTGCTGTTGGAAACACTAGGCAGATTCATTCCGATTGACACTGAGGACTGAGTACGAACATTTATTACATTCCGCAACAAAAGGCACACTATCCTAATTTCTAACACCCGAGGATTGCATCCACTGGTGTGCACTGCAGCAGCGGCAGCACTTTCCTGGTCTCTGCTGCTGCTGACGCTACTGTGGACACCCTCCAGCTTTTTTGGCTGTCAGAGGAAAGACTGATCCGCTCCAGATGGTGTGTGGTCTGACGACTGGGGAGAGTGAAACTGCCGAGGGCAGTGCTGCGCGGTCTGTGTAAATGACTTCCTTGACCTCGCTGAGAGGCGGGGGGTCTTCATCCTAGAGACCACACTGAAGATAGGCCAAAACAGACTTCAGCAAGTGATGTGGAACTCAAGATGGACGCTCGTGTGTCTGTCATACTGAGTGAGCGAATTAAAGTTCTCTCATGAGATATAGTTCTAAATGCAATTAACATATTGAACTGCACCCAGTACCAACAAGTAGCCCTGCATGAGATTCTGGAAAAACACAGTTTCATCTCAGCACAGTTTGCTTCTTGGGTTAGAATGAGAAGACATGTTTCTGCAAACTCGTATTGTTGAAAGACAGAAATCCTGTGCGCGTAATTTCCTCCTTAGCTGCCAGAAATGTGAGCACCATGAAAAACACAAAATAACACCCAAAATATAATTTTCCAGAATCACACCCATGTTCTAGACAATGAAGGAAATATGCCACATCCATATAAAAACAACAAAGCCAAGAAATAAGAGGTGCACTGCACTCCAGACGAACTGTGGATACTGTCTACACACAAATAATGAACCTTGTGACAAATAATCACGGGCCAAGACTGCTTTTAAGGTCTTATTCTTACACAGTGTTGTCAAAGCTTGCGTTTTGTGTGAATCAGTGACTGCACCATAGCTCAGGATGCAAAACTATCATAAATGAACTGTTTCTTCAGCACACTAGTTGTTACATGTGTGAGCCCTGAGTTGGAAACTCAACTGTTAATAATTTTCTAGGTCTTAATTAAGTCAGAAGGGTTACGGAAAGTTCCACCAAAACGAAAGTATAATAGTCACTCACCAAAACAGAATAATGGTCTCACTAAAGCATAGCGGGCAACCAAGCACTAGGCTCTCTTTCAGAAGCGATGGGAGAGATGTTATGTTATAGGAGACTTGATATAGCACACAACTCATCCCCGTGGGGATATCTCGGCGCTGTGAGCAGCAGGTAGGTGGTTTTTAAAGGCAGCATTACAACCAAGTTTTCAAGTGTTTCTTGAAGCCATATAAACTAGTGCATGCACGAAAGTACAAAGGAAGCTTTTTCCAATGATACAGTCCAAGGTAGGAAAAGGCCGACCCCCATATTTGGCTGTGTGGATACACCACAGACATAAAAGCAGTTGGTTGCTGTATCTTAAGTTCCTGTTCGGGAGGCCCCAGGTAAGTCTGTCCTGAAGGTATCTTGGGCCAGAGACTGTCAGAGCTTTGTAGGTCAAGCAAAGCAGTTTAAATAATGCTCTCTTACAAATAGGGAGCCAGTGTAGAGCTCTGAGCGTGGGAGCTGACGGGGTCTATGGAGGTAGGTTGTTTACCATACAGGTGGCGGTATTTTAGACAACCTGCAATTTTGATAGAAGGGATTCATTAGAAGCAAGGATTAGGGCACTGCCATAGTCCAAATGACTGATTATTAATGCGTGGGTAAGTAACTTCTGGGAGCTTAACGGTAATCACTGAAAGATTTTCCTAAGTAGGTTGTTAGAAATGGGGTCACTAGTCGGCAGTGGTTTGCACCCGGTCCAAGTAGGGACCCTCACTCTAGTCAAGATAGAGGAGTCACACAGCTAATAGAACCCCTGGTCACCTCCTTGTGTAGCTTGGCTCAAGCAGTCAGGCTTACCTCAAAGACAATGTGTAAGTATTTGTACCCACACACAGTAATAAAGTGAAAACACCACAAAAGTACTCTACACAAGTTTAGAAAAATAGCAAATATTTATCTAAGTAAAACATGACCAAAATGACAAAAATCCAACATACACAAGTAAAGATATTATTTTTCAAAGATTAAATCTTAGTAAAGCGCTTAGAAACACAATAGCTCCAACTGGGGCTATCACTATGTCGTGACAGAGTCATTTCCAACAGTCCGACACCACTTGCAAGGGAGTGCGGGCCGATCATGGAGTCGCATGGACCCCAAGTACCGTACCTTGGAAAAACAATGAGGAAACAAAGACTTTGTACAGAGTCAGAGAGGTGAGACGCCGCTGGAGCAGGTGCGGTGTCAATTCCTTACTGCTACCGAGAAGGTGAGGCATCTGTTCCTTACTGCTAGGCAGGTGAGGTGAGGCGCAGATTCCTTACAGTATAAGGGGAGGTTATGCAATGTCGGTTCCTTATGACCCTGCGGGGAGATGAATCCAGCAGGTCAGGATGTGAGGCGTTGACTCTGCAGTGTCGCAATCACACAACCGGGCCACAGGTGCTGCGGTGGAGTTAGACGTCACGGATGTCGGTGATACAGCACTCGGGACTCAAGCTGTGGCAGGACTTTGAAGGCGCTGCGCGGCTTCGGGCCTGTGTTGTAGGTAGTAGTCGTTCCACTCCGCGGGGACCACAGCTCCAGTGCAGGCGGCGTCGCTGAGTCGGAGAGCAGCGCCTATTCCAAAGTCACTCTGGAGTCAATGTGCTTTGTTTCTTCTTAGTTGCACCAGAGCTAACTTCCAAGTGCCCAGGAACAAGATTTGGCACCACTTGGCAAGTCAGGGCTCTCAGTAAGAGAGCCGAGGCGCTGATAGGTGAAGGGTCTGTTGATGGCCCTGAGACTTAATAAGAAGCAAGCTCAGTTCAAGCCCTTGGAGAACCTTGGAAAGCAGGATGTAGAAAGCAAAGTCCAATCCTTTAGCTCCCAGGACAGAAGCAGTAAGCAGCAAGCAGCAGGCAGCAGGCAGCAGGCCAGCACAACAAAGCCACAAGCATAGCAGCAGTTCCTTCTACAGCATCCAGCTCTTCTTCCTGGCAGAATGTCCTCAGTCCATAGGTGTTCTAACTATGTGGGGTCAGAGGTCCAGTACTTATACCCATGTTTGTCTTTCAAGTGGGCAAACTTCAAAGAAAAGTCTTTCTGGTGCACAAGACCCTGACTTTCCCTGACTTGGACCCAAACTTATTCCAGGGGGTTGGAGACTGCTTTGTGTGAGGACAGGCACAGCCCTTTTCAGGTGCAAGTGCCACCACTCTAGCTCAGGAAGACACATCAGCCTGGTGATGGGCCTTCAGGATATGCAGGGCACACCTCAGCTCCCTTTGTGTGACTGTCTAGAGTGCATGCACAAACAGCCCAACTGTCACCCTGACCCAGACCTGTATTCAGCAGACAGGCAGAGGCACAGAATAGTTAAGCAAGAAAATGCCCACTTTCTAAAAGTGGCATTTTCAAACCTACAATTCAAAAAATAACTTCACCAAAAAATGTATTTTTAAATTGTGAGTTCAGAGACCCCAAATTCAATTTCTCTATCTGCTCTTAATGGGGAAATTACCCTTAAAGGGTATATCAAGGCAATCCCTATGTTACCCTAAGAGAGAGAGAGAGAGAGAGACAGGCCTTGCAGTAGTGAAAAAAACAAATTTAGTACACCAGTACATATCCTACCTTACACCGCACCCTGCCCACAGGGCTGCCTTGGGCCTACCTTCGGGGTGACTTACATGTGGTAAAAGGGAAGATTTAGATGTGGCAAGTGGGTGCACTTGCCACGTTGAAATGGCAGCTTAAAACTGCACACACAGACACAGACACAGCAGTGGCAGGTCTGAGACATGCTAACAGGGCTACTAATGAGGTTGGCTCAATCAATGCTGCAGGCCCACTGGTAGCATTTGATTTACAGGCCCTGGACACACATAGTGCATTTTACTAGGGGCTTGCTAGTAAATCAAATATGCCAATTATGGAGAAACCAATCACCAATACAATTTACACAGGGAGCACTTTCACTTTAGCACTGGACAGCAGTGGTAAAGTGCCTAGAGTCCTAAAATCAGCACAAAGGAATTCATCACAGGATCAAAATCAGGCGGTCAGAAGCAAAACGACAGGGGGAACCAAGCTACGAGCTGACAGGTCTAACAGGCGCATAATGTCAAAGCAAGTACCACAAACCAGGGTAATCTCGTCGCTCATTGGCAGTTTATCATCTAGAAGTATGCCCAAATTCCTAGCATTACTACTGGGCAAAGGGGCAGGAAAGAGTTCCACAGGCCACCAAACTTCCGCCCAATAAAGCTGTGCTTTTTTTAACAACAGAATCTCTGCTTTTCCTACTCTGAGTTGACGACAATTGAGGGACATCCAAATAGCAATTTTTCTCATGTAGGTGACAAATCGCTGTTTAACATTCACAGTGTTGTGCCCAAACAAGATGACCAACTGAGCGTTGTCTGCATAAGAAAAAGTTTCAAATCCAGAGGACTTAACTAAATGGGCTAAGGGGGCTACGTAGATACTAAAGAGCCTAGGGCTCAAGGAGGAGCCCTGGGGAACCCCCTTATTCAAGCTGACAGTGTTGGAATTGAACGCGCCCATAGAAACTGCTTGGACCCTGTCCTTCAGGAAGTCCGTCAGTCAATCAAGGGGCAGCTCCCTGGATGCCTATCTGAAGAAGACGCTGCACCAAGATGGATTAGGAAATGGTTTCAAACGCCGCTGATAGGTTAAGCGAGACCAGCATGGCTGGGTTTCCTGGATCCAAGGTTAACATAATAGTATCTACCATTGCAAGCAGTGTTGTTTCCGTGCTATGGGAAGTGCTAAAGCCAGACTGAGAACTGCCCAACAGACTACTGCTGCCCAGGTAAGAGGAGAGCTGTTTGTTGACATGGGTCTCCAACACCTTACCCAGTAGCGGAAGGAGAGATATGGGACTGTAGTTAGTTAGATCCTTAGGGTATGAATTAGGTTTTTTTCAGAATGGTGTGTTACATGGGCTGCATTCAAGAGCTGTGGGACAGAAGCTTGGGTCATGGACTTATTACGCAGTGCAGTAATCACTGGCGCAAGAAGAGGGGAAAGAGTTGCCATGATCTGTGGAGGACAGAGATCGGAAGGGGAGCCAGATTAAATTTTCCCTAACAAATCAATCATCTGTGTTAGAAGAAATAGGGTCAAGTCTTTCTAGAACCACTGAGGCAAAGTTGAATCAAGGGTCAGAAAAGGAAGTTACTGTGGAATGAAAACTATGGTGGAGGAGGGGGTCACGTAAAATAAGTGCACACATGAATTAAGGAAGTACAATAATGAAAAACAAGAAACACATTCAAACACAGTCATATACAATACAACACTATAAAAAAGCTCAGTAGATAGTGAAAATATTCAGAAAAAATACGAAGCAGTGATGTCTAACTTTAATGACCATACTACATTGTCCTTGAAGTACCTCTAGATTTAATCAGGTCTGCAAAGCAACATGTGATGGTCAGATAAGATATAGTTCATAAAGGCTTGCTATCTAGTGCACTATCAATACTATAATTACAAGGGAGGGCATGGTCTCGCCAGGCTGCAAGACAGCCGCTCTTTAGAGGGGCTTCCCAGGCCAGAGATAATAATCCAGAATCAATCCGTATAAACGTATGACATCATGACTGCCAAGCGCAAGTCACGGTGTGCAGAAGTTGTTGCAGACGATGTGAGGAGCTGTGGAGGCCCACTGTAGACCCGGGGGCTGTTTTGCCACAGTTGGGCCCAGGCGCAGCCTAGTGAGGCCCTCGGGTGTCAGCCCGGTCACATGCTGAGGGGAGCCATGAAAGCAGCCCGGAGCAAGGTAGGGCTCTTTCATCATAGTAGCATAAGCGTCTGAAGAGCTACATGGCTGGATATGGACTACCCCATGCATGCACCAGACAGCGTTTAGACGCCCGAGGGGGCGGAATTCTGTGATGTTAAGGCTGGGGGCTCCGGGTCTCTTTAATCGGAGCAAGACGATTGCAGGAAGGTTGCAGCTAGCTTAGTTGCGACATGAGGCCCCGCCACGCACGGGTAGGAGAGCCTTGGGCCCTGTGGGCTGTACGGTGCCCCATCAATTCAGTGCACATAATGACCTGGGGTGGAGAGGAAATTTGGAAGCAGCTTGAGGCCAGAGGTGGCTGAGCTGGCCTGCTTGGCCTTCAGTGACAGGGAGTGGCTGGACCAGTGCGGATGCGATATTTGAGCCCCGGGTCCCAAGTATTGCCTTGTCGAACACAATGGCCCCCAAAGTTATGAGCTGAGGTGACTTGTGACACTGGAAGCAGGCTGAAGGCACTTACCGGCTATAATCGTGGGTAAAACAGACACCAAGCAAGCAAAACTCACTTTCGAGGGCAAAAAGTGAAATAGCACTAAAGAAGGTGAAAGGTCCCATGGCGCAACTATGAATCCTCAAGTTGGAAGAAGACCCAGATGAGTTTGATCTCAAATATGATGATGATGGATGAGAAAACCAGTTTAAAAGACCATAGACGGCAAGTTGGATCTTCTCACTGCTTGATTAGACCAGGTAAAGCAATGTGAGGACACTCATGAATCCAGGCTGGATGGGCTGGAGAATTGTATATCTGACATCGACGAGCAACAATCCAAATTAAAAGAGCACCAGTTAAAAATGGACAAAATATTAGACATCATTAAGGCCGAAAACGAAGATTTGGAGGCTAGGTCTTGGCGCAGCAATATTCGCATCATGGGAGTCCCAGAGTCCACAACAATATCTAAAATGGATGACTTTGTGGAGGCACTGCTGTGCAGCCTGTTTGGCACGGATCTATCACGAGTGTTCATTGTCAAACGGGCCCATCGATCACCGGGCCCTTGAACATCGCCCGAGGCACAGGCCCGACCCATTATCGACAAATTACTGAATTATCTGGACAGAGACACGATCCTGAAACTGGCCAGAGAAAGAGGTCAGTTACAGTACAATATCCTTTTTCCCTGACTTTACTCAGAGCGTGCAGGTCGCCCGCCGTGAATTCATACCAGAGAAAAAACTCTTGTGCAACGTTGAAATCCCGTACGCCAGACTGAGTCACCGTGGAGGGGAAACAACCCTTTTTTACAGATGCAAAGTCAGCAATGAAGTTTGCCAAAAGTATAACAAAACAAAAAAACGTGGAATGGCGGGAAGATCGAATGAACACGGCCCCCCTCAGCTACAATGACTGAAGGACGCGTGAGGCCCTCAATGCCCCTGTAGTTGTTTGTACACTGTGCTCCCAACGCTCCTGTATGCTAACTCTAAACAGGACAAAATGTATCTTCGGCTACCCAGCCAACTGGCTGGGTTTACAACTGTAGTCACTTCACCCCCAGGGAGATTTCCCATGTTGCTCTCTTTTAAAAGGTGCGGGGAAGTTGGGGGGGAGGGGAGGCATTGCATCTCAACCAAGTTGGGTAGGTTGGTGTGGGTAGGATGGTATGCTTGTTATGTAGTTCAGTTATTTGTTTGTTTTTGTATTTTCCAGTAAGGTCCACAGATGGAAATTCACCACACGTGGGCTGTGACAATGCACCACAACATAGAATCTGTGGACCACGGTCCACTCCAATAGCACAGACCACACTGATACGACAACCCTTAAGTGTTTAACCTGGAATGTATGTGGCATAAATGACGCTAGAAAAGCACGCCTTGTATAGTCTTACCTCAATAGGCACAAAATTGACATATGTTTTCTACCGGAAACACACAGTCCCCGTGTCTAAGAGCTAAAGGCTGTGAGGCTGCTTTCTCATCCACATATTCGACATACGCCAGGGGGTCGCCATAATACTACACAGCGGGCTTCCAAGTAAGGGATACAGTGAGTCCGAAGGCTGATAAGTCCTCCTTGCGGGATCACTCGGTGAGCATTCTGTCACACTGGCTGCCGTATAAGGCCCAAATGCGGATGATCCTGAATTTTATTCCATACTATTGACCAAGATAGAGGGGCTGGGCCTGTGGAATCTCATATGGGGCAGTGACTTTAACACCATTCTGGAGGACCAATGTGACAGATTGGGTGTTTCTCAGGAGCTCCACCCTTGCACCTCCATGATGCTCCATATGATTATGAAAGACAACCAATTACAAGATATCCGGAGGCTAACACACCCACATGCACTAGAAGGAACTTGCATCTCCACATATCACAGAACATGGTCCTGAAGAGATTTTTGTGTAGTATCACATGAGTTGAGATCGTGGGCTGTGGAAGTCACCCACCATCTGCATACCTTATCAGATAACAAACTGGCCCTTTTGTGCTTGAACTTCCTTGAACTTCCTCAATCCACACCCAGACCCTTCTCTTGGCGCCTACCATCGGGCGCCTTACGTGACACTGTGTTCTGTGTTCTGTGAAGAGATCCGTAACGGGATCATCATGTTTTTTCGCCCATAACGTACAAACTGTTGACTCGCTCTCCACGCTATGCGAGGCCTTCAAGGTGTGCCTAAGAGGCACATGCATAGCACATCAGGCGGGTGTTTTGAAATCTATCTGCAAGACGCTTGCTAATCTAGAAAACGAGATCCACGCTCTAGAAATGTAATATTTTCACCTTAAAAGTACGGCGGATATAAATGACAAATTAAAGAGAATTCCAGGAGGAAGCCATCCAGGAAACTCCCTTCCTAAATAGGGATGCGTAAGCACGTCAATACGGTGAAGGCGACCGACCGGTCAGAACGCTAGCGAGACTACTGCACCCCAACCCAACCTCCCCCCCATATAGCCGAGATCTTAGATTCTGAAGACAACTTAGCAACCACCACACCAGAGATAGCACAGGTCTTTTCATAATTTTATGACAACCTGTACCAGTGTTGGAGGGCCAGGATCTCACGGAATACATAGATACTATACAACTAGTGTGGCTGGACCATGCTCATCGCGCCTACCTAAAAGCTCCTATTACAACTCTGGAGATTGCATGGGTGATAGCAGAACTCCACAGCGACAAGTCACCTGGTGGGGACTGCCTTACTATTGCATTCTACAAAGAGTATGCTTCCCTGCTGACCCCACATCTCCTGAAAATGTATAAAAAATCGTTAGAAACGGGCAGGCTCCCTGCCACGCTACAGGAAGCCACGATAGTTACCTTGCTCAAACCTGGCAAGCCAGCTACACAATGTGACTCCTACCGGCCATTATCCCTCATTAATGTGGATAATATAATATACACAAAGGTATTAGCTAACCAATTACTACCTCTTCTACAGAAACTAATAAGGCCAGACCAGGCCGGTTTTATACTGGGCCCTCCAACCTCTCATAACCGTCGCACTATTTTTGCCACTATGCATCCTCTTGCTCCCTATATATAGGCTACTGAGGCCCTGCTGGATGCCACCAAGGCGTTTGATACATTGGAGTGGTCCTACCTCTTCCCCCTTCTGGCCAGAATTGGCACTATTGGGACATGTCAGGGAGGTACCTGTTGAGAGTAGGCGACTAATCGCAATGCTGCTCCTGCTGACAAAGCGGAGGGTGGCGATGTACTAGGGCCGGCGTCCGGCTCCCACTGTAACTGACTGGTTACGTGATGTAACTTACTGTCAGGAGCAACTAGACACATACTGGGATTTAATGCCACAACGCTCCTAGCCCAAAGATATTTGGGGCTCCTTCCGGTCATACATTTACACACATAGTGCACCTGTATCTCCTGATGGAACACACTACACCACTTTATTAAGGACTGAGTAGTCAAAACACGAACACGATAACAATACACCACACATAAAATGTCTAACATTATGCCACAAGATTCCTAGCTCGCAAATCACCACACCTCAAAGGGTATACAAATGATGGCCATGCAAGTTCCTGGCCCCAACCACTAATAACAGGGACAAAGCAGCAAGGATCAAGTTATTCTCACTGATCTCTGTGCAATATGTTTATGGACAAGCAAATGCAGATCATGGTGCCACAGTTAGATGAGCATATGTTAAAATAAATTGCTTCAAAGTCCCTCATGGAGCTTGTTTGACGTTGTCGTACATGCAAAATCTAATAAATATATATAGAGATTTTTTTTTTAAAACAATATCATTTCAAGCTGGACACCAGATTCAGGAGCAGTGGTAGTGCAGGATGCAGAGCACTGCAAATGAATACCTGCCAAGCGCTTTACAAACCAAACGGAAAGAAAGAGGGACCAATGAAAATAAAATGAAAAAACTAAAAGGACCGGTCCTCCAGCATTAAAGTGCACTCAGTTTCATATGCATGTGTACATGGTCAGACGAAAAGTTGTCAATCACATCGTAATAGAGCTAATGGCTGTGTGTTGACCCACTGCCCCATGCTACATGCTGTCATGAGTACAAACAACATGTGAAGGACACGCTAACAGACCAATGGCGGAAGAGGGCCGGTCCAAAGCCTCTAAATGCATGTATATGCATGCATTTTATGATTATATATTTATTACTAGAGCCTTCCAGACAGCTGAAGCTGTAGGCTGGATTATGTTACTTAACCTGTAAATATTTGTGTAGAATACTGTAGATTCACATGCTTTTTATACTCCATTTAATGCTGGGTCTGGGGTTGGAAATGACCTTTTCTGCAGGGTCATATCAGACTTTTTGCCTTCTTCCTCCTCTTTTTCTGATCCTGCTTTTGGACTCTCTGCACTCTCATTGCTGACCAGTGGCTCTGTGTCTAAAACACCGGTACTCAAAGTACGGCCCGCGGGCCGCCAGCGGCCCCACGGACCTAACTTGGCGGCCCGCGACCGCGAGACGCACACCAAACGCAATAAACAATGGCCGCCGTATGTAAACATAGAGGAGGGCCGCGGGAGCATGCTCCCGCGGCCCTCCTCTATGTTTACATACGGCGGCCATTGTTTATTGCGTTGCCCTGACGATCTGTGGAAGCCAAAGCCCCATAAAAGTCAGCGCTTGCAGCTAACTTTTACGGGGCTTTGGTCGTCTGCCTGCTGTCACCGGCTCCACGTCTGCTGCCCGCCTGCCTGCCTGCTGTTCCAGATTTGTGGCATCTTTACAGTGCTTTGAGTCAGGTAAGGCTCTTTGGTTATTTATTTATTTGTTTTTAATGTAGTGTGTGTTACTGGGGTAGGCGTGTGAGCAGATTGCGCTGTGTGTGTGCGCTGTGTGTGTGTTTTACTGGGGTGGGGTGAGAGCAGATGGCGCTGTGTGTGTGCGCGCTGTGTGTGTTACTGGGGTGGGGTGAGAGCAGATGGCGCTGTGTGTGTGCGCGCTGTGTGTGTTACTGGGGTAGGGGTGAGAGCAGATGGCGCTGTGTGTGCGCGCGCTGTGTGTGTTACTGGGGTAGGGGTGAGAGCAGATGGCGCTGTGTGCGCTGTGTGTGTGTGTTACTGGGGTAGGCGTGAGAGCAGATGGCGCTGTGTGTGTGCGCGCTGTGTGTGTTACTGGGGTAGGCGTGAGAGCAGATGGCGCTGTGTGTGTGCGCTGTGTGTGTGTGTTACTGGGGTAGGGGTGAGAGCAGATGGCGCTGTGTGTGTGCGCGCTGTGTGTGTTACTGGGGTAGGCGTGAGAGCAGATGGCGCTGTGTGTGTGCGCTGTGTGTGTGTGTTACTGGGGTAGGGGTGAGAGCAGATGGCGCTGTGTGTGTGCGCGCTGTGTGTGTTACTGGGGTGGGGTGAGAGCAGATGGCGCTGTGTGTGTGCGCGCTGTGTGTGTTACTGGGGTAGGGGTGAGAGCAGATGGCGCTGTATGTGTGCGCGCTGTGTGTGTTACTGGGGTAGGGGTGAGAGCAGATGGCGCTGTGTGTGCGCGCGCTGTGTGTGTTACTGGGGTAGGGGTGAGAGCAGATGGCGCTGTGTGTGTGTGTTACTGGGGTAGGGGTGAGAGCAGATGGCGCTGTATGTGTGCGCGCTGTGTGTGTTACTGGGGTAGGGGCATTGTTTTGAAAAAGGGGGTGGGGTGGTTGTTCCCCCTCTAAGCCCCGCCCCCTCTAAGCCCCGCCCCCCGCTGTCACTTCAGTGCGGCCCTCGGCCGCAAACCATACTGCAATTTTGCCCCCCGAGAAAAAGTTTGTGAGTACCCATGGTCTAAAACATGGTAACATTGATAATGATTTGCATATCTGATTTACTAGTAAGTCCCTATAGTAAAGTGTTCTATGTGTGCCCAGGGCCTCTAAGTCAAAGGCTACTAGTGGGCCTGCAGTACTGGTTGTGCCTCCCACTACGGTAGCCTTTCAAGCATGCATAATGCTTGCCTTTGCAGAGCCTCTGTGTGCAGTTTAAACTGCCATTTCTACCTGGCAAGTGTACACACTTGGCAGGCCTAATCCTTCCTTTTTATCACATGTAAGACACCTCTAAGATAGGCCATGGTTAGCCCCAAGGGCAGGGTGCAGTGTATTTAGAAAGTTGAGCATGTAATTTTAATTTTAACATATCCAGGTACTAAAACAACTCTTAAATTTGATTTTCACTATTGCAAGGACTATTTCTCCCATAGGCTAGTAGGGGGATTCCCTTAAAACATATTTTAAGTGTAATTTCCAATAGGGAAAAATTGACTTTGGTGTCTCTGGACTCACAATTTGAAAACACATGTTCTAGTAAAGGTAGTTTTTAAATTGCAGGTCTGAAAATGCTACTTTTAGAAAGTTGGCCTTTTCTTACTTTAACCATCCTGTGCCTTAGCCTGCCTCCAATCTGGTCTGTGTAAATTTAGGTGACAGCTACCTTTGTGCATGCCATCCAGACAGCCATACATACAGGGCACTCAACTGCCCCTGCACTCCATCTGCATACTGACAGGTCTTCCTGGCCAGGAAGGGTGGAGGGCCTCAAAGAACGAGTTACTTACCTTCGGTAACGACTTTTCTGGTGGATACATTAGCTACCTGTGGATTCCTCACCTAATGAATACTCCCATGGCGCCAGCATTCGACGGAAATCTTCTTACTAGTCTCTGCACGTCGACGAGGACGTCACTCTAGCCCACGCGACGCCGTCTGACGTCATACAGGCAATAAGAGGTCCTCGACGACGTGCGGACGTCAGTACCAATCATTTTTTACGTGCATGAGAACAACCAGGCAATGCAATGAAAGAGCAAGGCAACATCCCATTACATTGTAAAAATACACAACATTGCATGAATAACTGTAAATCTTTTATATATATATATATATATATATATATATATATATATATAAATAAAACTCTCTCTTTTTTAAAATATATATATACACATCAAGTATATACACAAAGATATATACATATATACATATATAAATATATTATACACAACATCTATTGCTCCCTCGAAGACCAAGAGGAGCGCACTCAAGGATTACTTGGTAAGACCAGAAAGGCAACGGGGAGGCGGGTGGGACCGTGAGGAATCCACAGGTAGCTAATGTATCCACCAGAAAAGTCGTTACCGAAGGTAAGTAACTCGTTCTTCTGATGGATACAACTACCTGTGGATTCCTCACCTAATGAATAGAGTCCCAAAGCAGTACCACTCCCGGCGGTGGGTGCCGAAATGGTCAAACCAAGAAATCCTGCAGCACTGACCGTGCAAAATGGCCGTCCCTTCTAACCTCAGAATCCAAACAGTAATGTTTTGCAAAAGTGTGAAGGGACGACCAAGTTGCAGCCTTGCAGATGTCGACCACAGGAACACCTCTGGCCAAGGCCGAAGTGGCCGACTTAGCTCTGGTGGAATGAGCTCTAATGCCCTCAGGAGGATCCTTCTTTGCCAAAGAGTAACAGATTTTAATGCAAAGAACAACCCACCTGGATAGTGTTCTCTTGTGGACTGCCTTTCCTCTCCTCTTGCCCACGTATCCAATAAACAGCTGATCCTCCAGCCTGAAATCCTTTGTTCTATCAATAAAGAAGCTCAAGGCCCTCTTTGGGTCCAGACGGTGCAGTCTTTCTTCCTCTTTGGAAGGATGAGGCGGAGGATAGAACGTGGACAAAGTAATTGCCTGAGCCAAATGGAAGGGTGAAACAACCTTCGGGAGGAAAGCAGCCTTGGTCCTCAACACCACCTTATCCCCATAAAAAGTTGTATAAGGGGGCTTTACTGATAAGGCCTGCAACTCACTCACTCTCCTTGCTGATGTTATAGCTATCAGGAAGACTGTTTTTAAAACCAAATACCTTAAGGGGCAAGAATGCATAGGTTCAAAAGGGGACCCCATAAGGAAAGTCAGGACCAAGGACAAATCTCATTGCGGCATAACGAATGGCTTTGGAGGATATTTATTTAGAAGACCTTTCAAGAATCTGATAATAGGGGATTTAAATAAAGATGGTTGGTCTGGAAGACATATGAAGGCTGACAAGGCCGATAAATAACCCTTAATGGTAGCCACTGCACAACCTTTCTGCGCTAGAGACAGAGCAAAAGACAAAACGTCCGATAGATGAGCATGCAAAGGATCAATCTGCCTCTCTCCACACCACGCAACAAATTTAGACCATCTATTAGCGTAGACAGATTTAGTGGAGTGTCGCCTGGCCGCTAATATAACATCCACTACCTCAGGCGGGAGAGAAAAGGAACTCAGGTTGCCCCATTCAATCTCCAGGCATGTAGGTGCAGACCCTGGAGGTTGGGGTGTAGAACCTGCCCCTGCGACTGCGAGAGGAGGTCTGCCCTGAAAGGGAGACGGAGCGGAGGGCACATTGAGAGTTGGAGAAGGTCGGAGTACCATACCCTCCTTGGCCAATCCGGAGCTATTAGGATGACTAGAGTCCGGTCCTGGCGAATCTTCCTCAATACTCGAGGAATCAAGGGTATGGGAGGAAACACGTAAAGCAACTGGCCGCACCAGGTTATTTGAAACGCGTCCCCCAACGCTCCCTGCATCGGATACTGGAGGCTGCAGAATAACGGACAATGCGCGTTCTCTCGAGTGGCAAACAGATCTACCCGAGGAAACCCCCACCTCTGGAAGATTAAACGGACTTGATCTGGATGGAGACGCCACTCGTGGTCTGCCGAGAATTGGCGACTGAGACTGTCCGCACGCACGTTCAAGACTCCGGCCAGATGGTTTGCTATCAAGCAAATCTGATGGTCCTTTGCCCAGGACCATAGTCGAAGAGCTTCTCTGCAGAGAAGGTACGACCCCACTCCTCCCTGCTTGTTTATGTACCACATCGTGGTAGTATTGTCCGTTAGGACCTGTACCGACTGACCACGAAGGGAAGGGAGGAAGGCCTTGAGAGACAGACGTACAGCCCGTAACTCTAACAGATTGATGTGAAACATCTGTTCCTCTGGAGACCAAAGACCTTTGATCTCCAGATCCCCCAGATGAGCTCCCCACCCTAGAGTGGAAGCATCCATTATGACTGTGGCCACTGGTGGCGACTGCTGGAACGGCTTTCCTTGTGAAAGAGTGTTGCTTGCAATCCACCACTTCAAATCCACAGCAGCATCTCTGGAGATCTTGACAGTACTCTCTAGATCCCCTTTGTGTTGAGACCACTGCCTTCGGAGGCACCACTGAAGAGCCCTCATGTGCCAGCGAGCATGCGTGACCAACAGAATGCAGGAGGCAAACAGACCGAGCAGACGAAGGACCTTGAGGACTGGAACTACCGCTCCATTTCGAAACATTGGAACCAAATCCTGAATATCTTGAATCCGCTGAGGCGGAGGAAAGGCCCGACCCAATGTTGTATCCAGTACTGCCCCTATGAACAGGAGGCGCTGAGAGGGCTCTAGGTGAGATTTGGGCTCGTTCACCGAAAAACCCAGGTCGAACAACAACTGGGTTGTTGACTGCAGATGATGCGACACAAGCTCCGGGGACTTGGCTTTGATCAACCAGTCGTCCAAGTAAGGGAATACTGCTATCCCCTTCCTTCTGAGCTCTGCCGCAACCACCGACATCACCTTCGTGAAGACTCGAGGTGCTGAAGTAAGACCAAACGGAAGGACCGCAAACTGATAGTGCTGCAATCCCACCACAAACCGGAGATACTTCCTGTGTGACTTGAGTATCGGAATATGAAAGTAAGCATCCTGCAAGTCGACAGACACCATCCAGTCTTCCTTGTTCAACGCCAAGAGCACCTGTGCTAGGGTCAGCATCTTGAACTTTTCCTGCTTGAGGAACCAATTCAAGATCCTCAGGTCCAGGATTGGTCTCAAACGACCATCCTTCTTGGGAATCAGGAAATACCTTGAGTAACATCCTCGACCCCTTTCCTGCTCTGGGACCAACTCCACCGCGCCCTTTGAAAGGAGGGCTTGTACCTCCTGTTCTAGCAACCGGAGGTGTTCTTCTGAACAATAAGAAGGACGGGGCGGGATGAGGGGCGGGAACTCCCGAAAGGGAAGGGTGTAGCCTTTTCCCACAATACTGAGAACCCAAGTGTCCGTTGTAACAGTCTTCCATTTGGTGAGAAAATGCTGTAATCTTCCCCCTACAGGAGAGGAGTGAGTGGGAAATGGTGGAAGCCTAAGGCTGCTTCCCCTGCTGCACCCCGCCAGAGGATGAGGAAGAGGCAGAGTGCTGCTGAGAGGCTCCTCTGGTGCGGACCCTACCTCTCCCCCTAAAAGATCTATAGGGATGGGAAGAGGCAGGTTGCTGATATCTTCCCCGAAAGGAAGAGGAGGAAGAGCCACGCCCAAATCCACGAAACCTCCTGAAAAATCTGGAAGAGGCCGTGGAAGAAGGAGCTTGGAGCCCTAACGACTTAGCCGTGGCCCTGCTTTCTTTAAAACGTTCCAAGGCCGAATCAGCCTTGGCTCCAAACAGTTTGTCCCCATCAAACGGGAGATCCAACAATGTGGACTGTACATCCGCAGAAAAGCCCGAGTTACGGAGCCAGGCCTGTCTCCTTGCCACCACAGTTGTGCCCATTGCTCTGGCTACCGAGTCGGTGGTATCCAGTCCCGTCTGGATAATCTGGGTCGCAGCAGCCTGGGCATTTGAAACAAGATCCAAAAGACCCTGGGGAAGCTCTGTAAATGATGAAGAAATGTCATCCATCAGAGCATGAATATACCTCCCCAGGATACAGGTTGCATTGGTGGCTTTTAACGCCAAACTGCAGGACGAAAAAATCTTCTTCCGACTGCGCCTCTAGTTTCTTAGAATCTCTGTCCCCAGGCACCGTCGGGAAAGAACCAGGCGCTGACCTGGATGAACAGGAGGCCTGCACCACCAAGCTCTCCGGCGTAGGGTGCCTAGACAGAAAACCAGGGTCAGTCGGAGCCGCCCGATACCTCCTGGCCACGGCTCTGTGAACTGCTGGGGAAGATGCCGGCCTCTTCCACACCTCTAACACCGGATCCAGCAGAGCGTCATTAAATGGCAAAAGAGGCTCCGCCGCAGCTGAGGCCGGATGTAGCACCTCTGTTAAAAGGTTTTGTTTAGCCTCCACCACCGGCAAAGGCAGGTCCAAAAAACTAGCTGCCTTCCGTACCACTGCATGAAAGGAAGCAGCCTCCTCAGTGTATTCTCCCGGGGACGAAAGATCCCACTCAGGGGAAGTGTCCAGCCCACTGGCCGACTCCAGACCACGCAGCCCATCACCCGAGTCCTCTAGCTCTCCTTCCTCCAGGGCTCGTTGGTACTCCTGCTCCTCTAATACACGGAGAGCACGTCTCCTCGAATGAAGTCGTTGTTCAATACGCGGAGTCGACAATGCCTCCGCCGAAGTCGAAGATCGGCGCCGATCTTCAGAAGCCACCGACGCCGCGTCCGGCGCCACAGGTAACTTCGGCGCTGACGAAAGAGGAGCTGAAGCAGATGGACCCACCGGAGTCACAGGCCGAAATCCCGACGTCGACGTGATGGAAATCCCCGGGGCCAATCCTTCTGAAGCCACCGGAGCGGCCACCGGCGCCGACACTGGCGCCGAGCCCACGTTCCCAAAAGGGAGAAAGGGCATAAAGGGTGCCGGCCGAAGAGGCGCAGGATCACCCAATGAAAAGGCCAAAGGCCCAGCCGGAGCACCCCCTGGAGCCATCTGTTGGAAAATGGCATACATCGCATTCAATAATGCGGAACTATCGGCTCCAGGGGTGGGAAAAGCCGGATACTGGGGTGCCTGTCTCGGAGGCGACCCCGACGCCGGCCTCGACGTCTGCAACGCCGAAGAAAACACCTGAGGCTCCAAAACCTCAATCACCGACGCCTGTCCAGGTGAAGTTGGAGACGCCGGAGAGGGCAACGGCGTCGAAGGATGCGGCGTAACCGTGGGACTGATCTCCCATGTCCTTCGGTGCCGATCCGAAGACCTGGAACGAGTCTCCTTCGAAAGACGCCGAGATTCTCTACGGCGCCGGGAGTCTCGATGACGCCGATGTCTTGGAGAAGAAGACTTCTTGTGATGCTTCTCCTTCGATTTCGCCATAAACAGCTTCGCCTCACGTTCTTTGAGGGCCTTTGGATTCATGTGCTGGCATGAATCACAAGTCGAGACGTCATGGTCGGAGCACAAACACCAAAGGCAATCGGAATGAGGATCCGTCACCGACATCTTGCCTCCACACTCACGACAAGGCTTGAATCCAGACTTTGTCTGCGACATTATTACCATAGCGAAAGACTACGCAGCAAAAATACACTGTAACCACAAAAGTAACAGTTGCTCCCTCGAAGATAACCGTTTCGAATGCACGGAAAAAAGGGAACTGACGTCCGCACGTCGTCGAGGACCTCTTATTGCCTGTATGATGTCAGACGGTGTCGCGTGGGCTAGAGTGACGTCCTCGTCGACGTGCAGAGACTAGTAAGAAGATTTCCGTCGAATGCTGGCGCCATGGGAGTATTCATTAGGTGAGGAATCCACAGGTAGTTGTATCCATCAGAACTTACACTTTTAAGGGTAGTGGCCTGGCCCCACACAAAGGACTGATAACAACCCCTCACCCCCTCCCCACACAGACCTCCTGGTAGACAGAAGTGGGCTTAAAGGGAACTGGAGCACTTCAGAAGCACTCTTAGAAGTCTCCCACACTTTAAAGACACATTTGGATATAAACAGTGGGCCTCTGGCATCATACTCTCAGAACACTTCTGGATCATTTTATCAGGAAGAAGAACCAGGGTATTGTCAGGGATTTCCACTTTGCTTTTTGCTCTGCTGTGTTGGCCTGCTGCCTGCTACTTCTTGCCTGAGAGCGAGAGGACTGGAACCAACTCTCTACATCCTGCAATATAAAGTTTCTATAAGGGCCTGACTGAGCGTGCCTCCTGTTTCTGAAGTCTCAGGGACATCAAAGAGTTCACCTGCATCTTGCTACCAGCACCTGGGCTCCTCTGCTTGAGTCCTGCTCTACCAAGTGGTGCCAAATCCAGTCCTGGGCCCTTGGAGGAGTGTGGTGCTGCAACACAAAAACTGATGCAACAAAACCGGTGCTTCAATTGGAACAAATGCCTCCCGCTGCAGAAATGCTGCTTTGTCGCTGTCTGCACCAAAGCTGCGGACACCATTCATCTGCGTGACACAACGACCCTGACTTACTATGCAGCCCCGACATAGCCAACACATCTGAACCAGTACTCATCGTTTCTGGACATCGACGGGTCAACAATGTTGCCTGATCAGAAAATGATGCATCACCTGCAAGTGCAATGCATCCCTTCCTTTGGATCAACGTATTGTCATTGACCCAACAAAGGTACCGTCAGCAGATCTGCGTGACTCCTGTACCCGGCCCACGCTCCATTGCAGTCAGACTGCAGTTTTGAATGTGCCCCGGTCCAGCGCAACCAAATAGTTCTGGTTGGAGCTTTTGTCTTCTAAGCACTGCACTGTGATTGAACCTTTGAAAATTCATAACTTGGCTTTTGTATGTTGGATTTTTTTCATTCTGGTCTTGTTTGACTCCGATAAGGATTGTCTATCTTTCTAAACTGGTGTGGAGTCCTTTTGTGGTATTTTCACGTTGTTGCTTTGTGTGCACACAAATACTTTACACATTGCCTCTTTAGTTTAGCTGGACTGCTCTGTACCAAGCTGCCAGAGGTTGAGCACAAGTAAACTTTTAAATGTATAACTTACTTGGCCTGACTGGGATTGTGGTCCCTACTTAGAGTACAAACCTCTGCCAACCAGAGACCCGATTTCTAACATTTGGGCTTTACAAGTTTTTCTTCTTCAAAGTAATTTGAGTCACAAGATGTAGGGTGACTCCTCACTCAGTCCACAATGTGCATGGATCTTGACTCCAGTTAGATTGTTTTCCACACAGCGTGGTGAAAAGAAGACTAAGCATGAATATATAGATAAGTAAATATATGGTGTGAGCTATTGCGATGGAGCCACTAACCGCCCGCCTTTGGTAGCGTCATGCTCACAGAAGAATAGGATTCACCACTAGAGCCCTGGTGGTCTCCATGTACATCGAAGATGTGGTGCTATACACCTGTGATCCAAAAGACAACCTAGACCCAGTGATACATGAGGTGATTAGGTTTCGTTGCTATTCGGGGATCCAGATAAATTGGGGGAAATCTGCGTTATTCCCTCTCACAGATGAAACCAAGCCTTTCACATCTGAATTTCCACTTCAGTAGGCTGATGAGCCAGTACGGTATCTTGACATATGGCTCAGCCACGATATACGCACTATATGGCAAGCAAACTATGGAAGAGCTATTACCTGGTTGGAAGACAGAATACCACTCTGGACCTGCCTGCCCCTATCCCTAACAGGTCGTATTGAAATAGAAACAAGCATTTGCAATGCAACGGGTCTCGCGTTTGCTCGTGTTAGAGCTGATAGCGTTGTAAACTCCTAACCTGATTTTTCACTCGTAATGAAACCTATCGGCAAAAGTGCATTTATGTATGTAACCGGAAAAAGTGCAATTAACTGTGTAACAGGGTCGATATTATGTAAAGCGCTCGACTTCTGCCAAGCAAGATCTCGCTGGGAAAATAGAGAAAAAGTAGTCCACGAGCAGGACGGAAAACAGCGAGCCTTGCATGTTTTCTGTACTTGGTCGATGCCCTCGAGGAGGGCTATCCACCGGAAAAGGCATGACATATGCATGCCTTCCACTAATGAAATCAAGCAGATTCTAACAGGCAAGCCCACGAGCCAATGAAAGACACTCACGTGACGTGGACAGGGCTCCGAGCCCTTTTTAATTCCTAAAGCGTCTCGCTTAGCGAAACGCATGCGCAAGCTGTAGGGTGACTCCTCCCTCAGTCCACAATGTGTATGGATCTTGACTCCACAGTTAGATTGTTTTCCACACAGCGTGGTGAAAAGAAGACTAAGCATGAATACATAGATAAGTAAATATATAGTGTGAGCACTGTAGATGGTAATAGATAAAAAAAACATGTACTGTAAGTGTGCAGTTATGGGGAGGTGGGAGAGTGCATGTGAATTTACAGCACTACATGCTATGAAAGGATTCCAACATGGTAAGTAACATAATCCATTTGTAGCATGTGTTAATGTAGATACAATGTAGATACACAAGCTTTGCTGTGACTATAAAGCATTATCCTCCTAGCAGTGGTTTATGAGCAGCTGAAGCAGATGTTTGAAAAAGCGTTCTTAGTACTGTTTGGTGAACCACAGCCTATTGTTGTGCTAGTATAGCCACACAGTAAAGTTTAGTAAAGGTGGGTGGTTTTGACCAAGTTGCTGACGTACATATGTCAGTTATGGGAATGTTTCCTAACAACAACAAAAATGGTAGCTCCTTTTTTTGTGTACAATGTTCTCTAGGGGGTTAAGAGAGCATCCTGTTTGCTTTTGCATAGCAGGCCTGAAATCATTTTACAAACAATCTTGCAATGCCTGCTTTGGAAATTGGGTGCCCTTACAGTGGTGTCGCGTAGGCAACAAACAGCTAATTAGACTTTTGGAAGGCTTTTGTCCTAGCAATGTAGTACATGCATCCTTTTTACGAGCAATGTCTGTAAAACCCTTTCCATTACAAATTCTGTTTTTTGAAAGAACACTGGCAATTCTATGGACTTATTTAACTGAAATGGAGAAATTACCTTAGGCAAAAACTTTGTGTTAGTTTGCAGGACTGCCTTATCTGTATGTATTTCAATAAAGGGTTCTTGAATAGTAAGCATGTGTAACTCACTAACTGCTGTGAATATGCGATGGCTACTAAGAAGGCTACTTTCCACAAAAGAAACTGGAAATGGACTGCATGCACAGGATCAAATGGCAGTCCCATTAGCCATGTGAGTACCATATTTAAGTTCCACATAGGAGCAATAGGCGGCATATCACTGGTAATAAAAAAAAGGGAACAATCATTCTGTTTTACATGTATGCTAGCACTGCTGCAAGATGGAGTTGCATAGATGTACACACCAATCCTGCCGTTTGTAAGAGGTAGGAAATTATATTTGGAACGAGTACCTCTAAAATCTTTAGCTGATGTGCAACACAATAAGGGCTGAATAGTTTCCAATTCACAGTATAGCATGTGTGTGTAGTAGGTCTGATCCTTTAAGAAGGATAGCTGTACATTCCTCAGGAAGATTTAGGTACTCCATTTCCAAGATCTCAGGTGCCAAACCACAAGATTTAGCTTCTTGGGTCAGGATGTCTGATTAGTCTTGTGTTGAGTGAGAAAGTCCAATATGAAAAAAGCTTCTTGAGAGAAGATAGGCATTTCGAGTAGGGCTGAGTACCATGGTTGCATGACCATGGTACATTGGAATGAGAGTCACTGGGCATTGCTGCATCTTACTGACTATTTATGGAATGAGTGGGAGAGGTGGAAAAGCATTTCCAAATATATCCAAACAGCCCATTCATAGTGCATTACAAATTGTGGCTTTGGGTACCTGGAGTCCCAGCTTGGGGTTTTTTGCATTTTCGTGACTGGCAAAAAAGTTGACTGCTTTACTTCCCCACTTTTGAAAGTACTCTCATAGGGCTTGAGGGTGGAGTTTACATCTGTGTATAGGGTGATGTGTCTTGCTTAAGAGGTCTGCACATTAGTAGTCCTAACCTGGAAAGTGTTCCGCTAAGACGTGTATGTTGTGATGAATAGCCAATTTACAAATTTGCATTGCTAGAGTGGGCTGCTTTTGTATGAAATACATTGCTGTCATGCTGGTGGTTTTTATTAAGACAAAGTTGGTTTTCACCGTTGCATAGGCTGCTAGTGAACTGGCTGGGAGCTTGAAGTAGATGATGTGCTTGACTTGTAGAGTTCCATATTCCCTGGACAGTCAGTTTGCCAGGCTATGCTCCCCAACCCAAGAGGTATCACTAATGCAAACATGTTTTTGATTGGTCAATAGCTTCCAATACCTTCCATCCAACCAGGGTAAAGGTTCAGCAGCTGTCTAGAAAACTGGGGCACGCTGCACAAGCATTAAACACATATGATGGATGATGAGATACCCAATTGTTAGACTGCCTTTTGTGGTGTACACTGAAATGTTTCTGGAAATAAACTGATGGAGAAGTGTTCTGGTTTCTTAGGTCGATCACTGGTCATCTAGCTCCAGAAAGATCAGGGGACCTCTGAATTGAGGAGAAAGATGGTATCGGAGAAGAATTACGGAAGTATCAAACGCTTCCATTAGGTGTTTCAATCAGCAAATGCTATTGCTATATGTTCTCCCACTTTTACTGATACACCTATCTTTTGGATAGTCCGTGCTTTATTGTAATGCAGTTTCAATTAGATCAAGTTTATCTTCCGCTCCTCTAATAAGGACACACAAAAGACAACTCCGGGCATGTTAATGCAACGCTGGCCTCAGTGCACTGGATTTTAAAATCAGTATCTGGTCTGCAGTCCTTGAAGAGTGCAGAAAAAGCAACACTCTTGTTTCCTGAAGCAGCAGATTTGAGTGTTTTAAAGTGAGAAACAATCATCTGAACTACGGTAGCCATAGTCGATCACAGCCGCCTGCTTGGAGACTATGTTGCCGCTCTCGAAGCAGTGAACTGTTCTCAGATCCCGTTCCCACGCGTGCCCTTCCGAGTTTCCCAAGCTGTTTTATTCTGAGCTATTATGTCACATGTCGGTGGTTTATTGTCTGGTGGCAGCAGGCCTGGCAAGAATTGGGGTTCGACCTTCTAAATTTCATCTGGCTAAAATGTGTGCAGTGAGAAGGACCAGCGAAGCAAAAGCATACAGGTAACAGTGGGGCTCACTTCCACAAAGCATACCGGTAACACTGGGGCTCACTTCCGCAAAGCATGCAGGTAACACTGGGGCTCACTTCCACAACGCATACCGGTAACACTGGGGCTCACTTCCGCAAAGCATGCAGGTAACACTGGGGCTCACTTCCACAAAGCATACCGGTAACACTGGGGCTCACTTCCGCAAAGCATGCAGGTAACACTGGGGCTCACTTCCGCAAAGCATGCAGGTAACACTGGGGCTCACTTCCACAACGCATGCAGGTAACACTGGGGCTCACTTCCACAACGCATACCGGTAACACTGGGGCTCACTTCCGCAAAGCATACAGGTAACAGTGGGGCTCACTTCCACAAAGCAAACAGGTAACACTGGGGCTCACTTCCACAAAGCATACCGGTAACACTGGGGCTCACTTCCACAAAGCATACCGGTAACACTGGGGCTCACTTCCACAACACATACCGGTAACACTGGGGCTCACTTCCGCAAAGCATACCGGTAACAGTGGGGCTCACTTCCACAACACATACAGGTAACAGTGGGGCTCACTTCCGCAAAGCATACAGGTAACACTGGGGCTCACTTCCACAAAGCATACCGGGAACAGTGGGGCTCACTTCCGCAAAGCATACAGGTAGCACTGGGGCTCACTTCCACAACACATACAGGTAACACTGGGGCTCACTTCCACAAAGCATGCAGGTAAGACTGGGGCTCACTTCCACAACACATACAGGTAACAGTGGGGCTCACTTCCGAGAAGCATACCGGGAACAGTGGGGCTCACTTCCGCAAAGCAAACAGGTAACACTGGGGCTCACTTCCACAAAGCATACAGGTAACAGTGGGGCTCACTTCCACAAAGCATACAGGTAACAGTGGGGCTCACTTCCACAAAGCATGCAGGTAACACTGGGGCTCACTTCCACAAAGCAAACAGGTAACACTGGGGCTCACTCCACAAAGCATGTAGGTAACACTGGGGCTCACTTCTGCAAAGCATGCAAGTAACAGTGGGGCTCACTTTCGCAAAGCATGCAGTTAACAGTGGGGCTCACTTCCGCAAAGCATACAAGTAATAGTGGGGCTCACTTCCGCAAAGCATACCGGTAACACTGGGGCTCACTTCCACAACGCATGCAGGTAACACTGGGGCTCACTTCCACAACGCATACCGGTAACACTGGGGCTCACTTCCGCAAAGCATACAGGTAACAGTGGGGCTCACTTCCACAAAGCAAACAGGTAACACTGGGGCTCACTTCCACAAAGCATACCGGTAACACTGGGGCTCACTTCCACAAAGCATACTGGTAACACTGGGGCTCACTTCCACAACACATACCGGTAACACTGGGGCTCACTTCCGCAAAGCATACCGGTAACAGTGGGGCTCACTTCCACAACACATACAGGTAACAGTGGGGCTCACTTCCGCAAAGCATACAGGTAACACTGGGGCTCACTTCCACAAAGCATACCGGGAACAGTGGGGCTCACTTCCGCAAAGCATACAGGTAGCACTGGGGCTCACTTCCACAACACATACAGGTAACACTGGGGCTCACTTCCACAAAGCATGCAGGTAAGACTGGGGCTCACTTCCACAACACATACAGGTAACAGTGGGGCTCACTTCCGAGAAGCATACCGGGAACAGTGGGGCTCACTTCCGCAAAGCAAACAGGTAACACTGGGGCTCACTTCCACAAAGCATACAGGTAACAGTGGGGCTCACTTCCACAAAGCAAACAGGTAACAGTGGGGCTCACTTCCACAAAGCATGCAGGTAACACTGGGGCTCACTTCCACAAAGCAAACAGGTAACACTGGGGCTCACTCCACAAAGCATGTAGGTAACACTGGGGCTCACTTCTGCAAAGCATGCAAGTAACAGTGGGGCTCACTTTCGCAAAGCATGCAGTTAACAGTGGGGCTCACTTCCGCAAAGCATACAAGTAATAGTGGGGCTCACTTCCGCAAAGCATACCGGTAACAGTGGGGCTCACTTCCGCAAAGCATACCGGTAACAGTTGGGCTCACTTCCACAACGCATACCGGTAACACTGGGGCTCACTTCCACAAAGCATACCGGTAACACTGGGGCTCACTTCCGCAAAGCATGCAGGTAACACTGGGGCTCACTTACACAAAGCATGCAGGTAACACTGGGGCTCACTTCCACAACGCATACCGGTAACACTGGGGTTCACTTCCACAAAGCATACAGGTAACACTGGGGTTCACTTCCGCAAAGCATGCAGGTAACACTGGGGCTCACTTACACAAAGCAAACAGGTAACACTGGGGCTCACTTCCACAAAGCATGCAGGTAAGACTGGTGCTCACTTCCACAACACATACAGGTAACAGTGGGGCTCACTTCCGCAAAGCAAACAGGTAACACTGGGGCTCACTTCCACAAAGCATACAGCTAACAGTGGGGCTCACTTCCACAAAGCATACAGGTAACAGTGGGGCTCACTTCCACAAAGCATGCAGGTAACACTGGGGCTCACTTCCACAAAGCAAACAGGTAACACTGGGGCTCACTCCACAAAGCATATAGGTAACACTGGGGCTCACTCCACAAAGCATATAGGTAACACTGGGGCTCACTTCTGCAAAGCATGCAAGTAACAGTGGGGCGCACTTTCGCAAAGCATGCAGTTAACAGTGGGGCTCACTTCCGCAAAGCATACAAGTAACAGTGGGGCTCACTTCCGCAAAGCATACCGGTAACAGTGGGGCTCACTTCCGCAAAGCATACCGGTAACAGTGGGGCTCACTTCCACAACGCATACCGGTAACACTGGGGCTCACTTCCACAAAGCATACCGGTAACACTGGGGCTCACTTCCGCAAAGCATGCAGGTAACACTGGGGCTCACTTACGCAAAGCATGCAGGTAACACTGGGGCTCACTTCCACAACGCATACCGGTAACACTGGGGTTCACTTCCACAAAGCATACAGGTAACACTGGGGTTCACTTCCGCAAAGCATGCAGGTAACACTGGGGCTCACTTACACAAAGCAAACAGGTAACACTGGGGCTCACTTCCGCAAAGCATACAGGTAACACTGGGGTTCACTTCCACAAAGCATACAGGTAACACTGGGGTTCACTTCCACAAAGCATACAGGTAACACTGAGGCTCACTTCCACAAAGCATGCAGGTAACACTGGGGCTCACTTCCACAAAGCAAACAGGTAACAGTGGGGCTCACTTCCGCAAAGCATGCAGGTAACACTGGGGCTCACTTCCACCAGTCAAGCGGCTTCTATGGCCAAGCAAACGTCCTTCCACTCGGATAAATAATCCTATATCTCATAGCGTCGTGTCTGTAAACACAAACTGAACGTCAGGACTGAAAAACTGAACATTATCATAGCTATTTACAAAGCAGCACGAAGGAACTGACGAAGACGGAAAAGATGTAAACGTTTCTGCCATCACTCTACTAGTCTTCCCATAAGGAGCAGACAAAAAACCCGTTACCGAGGACAGGGCTTTGTACCTGCCCTTCAAGGCCCTAGTCCTGCTGTGAGGATGCAATGCGAAGCTTTGAAGGGCAACACAAAAAAAGGGCACTGGGAGGGACCCTGTGTAGTGAGGTCGAGCAATCAAAGAGCAATGGTCGGGCTTCATCAAATCTCCCAGATATGTTCTGCAGGGCCATTTGGCAATATTTTGGACTCGGAGGCCAAGTGTATTTGTCGTACTCCCCGTTTCACATGAACAGAGTTCGCTGTACCTCCTCGATTTTTATTTCGTTCTGCTTGCAGGAGGAAGGTGGTGGTGCCCGAGATTCGCAGAGCCAGATCAGGTGGGCGCTTATTTGTTTATGCCGTGGCCAACCTTTAGAACACCTTACCCATCCACATGTCTGGATCTGAAAATCGTTTGGTTTTTCATAAACATGGCTTCTTTCATCTTAACCCCGGGACCTTTTTTGGCTTCTTTACCTTGCTTCCCTCATTGCGTTAATGTCTCCTGATGGTTTAGCGCCTCGACACCTTTTGGATATTGCTATAATTTATAAATTATTTTTCATTTTATTGCACACGTTAACTTCAGCGCAGTTGGGAGAAGACGGCGAGTAAGTGCATGAATTAGCGAAGGCTTTTAAAGCAGCAGCTTGGTTGAGTGAGGTAAGTGCTCCCTGTTGGCTTGCAGTATTTAACCTGCTGCAGGTCATGAGTTTGAGCCTGACATGCCTCTCTCAGCCTTTAATCCTTTTAAGGTCAATATATGAAGGAGCATAAACAACTTAATACAGACATCAGTTATTTCCAAGGTTTAAAATCCCCCAACACCCTGGTATTATGTGTTATTTAAATCACACAGTTTTATATAGCTCCACATACCATGTACATTTTGAGGTTTCACCGGAGTGCTTTTTAAAGCTTCTTAGGATAGTAAAATATGGCGAACATCGCAGGAATCTGAGGTAAAGAATTTGTAGGCAATTTAGTGTGAATGGTACATTTAGACATGGACAGGCAGTGAAGGACAAAACTTTGTAGGTTTTTAAAAACTTCTTTATAAAGGGCTTTGAGGATTCTTACCCTAAGGATTATTTGGGAAATGTAATGTTAAAATTAGGCAAGTAGGATTTAATAACCACATTATATTAAGGCTAGGTTGGACTGTACTTTGAATGAGAGTATTATGACATAGCTCACGATTGCCCTCATATGCAGGATTTAACAGTCAGATTTTTGTTGCACACAGCCCTCAACTTTGTAGTAGGCACCCTCTGAGCTACTTTACTGGGACTGAAACCTGAAAGCTACACAGAGGCTGGTGCAGCTAGTATCTCCACCCACTACTTACTACTAAAGGAATCTGCTACTTGAATACTATACTGCATACTGATCTACTGAGCAGAGATTAAAAGTTTTAGGTCAGCTTCAGTCTAAAGTACTAGTTGGGCGAGCATGCCTACAACATTATCCGTCTTATTTTCAGTGCCATTTTATTTGTGCATTATGTGTGTTGTATGTGAAACAAACATTCAAGTAGTACTGTCTTTTAAGCCAACTGCAGTTGCATGCTGGGACTTGCACTATGGCTTCTACCATAAAAATCCCAGAGTGCAAATTGCTTTTATTTAGAATGCCGGGATTGGCTCAAGGTGTCCCACATGACATGATAAAAGCTGTAAAGTTACTCGTGGCTGGGAGCACAACAGATCCTTTAGCAAATATACAAACAGCAAGTGTTTAGATACTGAAAATAATAAAAAAGATAATGTTTGTCAAGCTGCAATGCGCAGTGTGAGAAGTGGTAATCTGTGTCTATGGCAGTTACATTAATTAGGTGTTAATGCTTTACTGAAAACCTCACCCTGGATAAAGGTAACGTTGCAGACCATAATCAAGCCAGAGATGAAAAGGTGAGATGAAGATGCTCCCTGCCAGGTGGTGTCACAGGTTACCGCGTATGCCTAGAAACAGCCCTAACGTTCTAGAGTTTATGTATGCGCCAGATGCTGGCGATTACCAACATCAAGGGAGTTGTTAGAGTCAACTTGATTTTACGAGCATGCAAGGTTATATAGGCTTCCACCTTGTTTGTATAGGTATATTTTCACATTACAGACAGTCTCTAATAATCTGATGACTAAGTATTGCATGGGGTTGAGCAAAATAGAGAGCCACAGACAGAACAGGCGCAGTTTTACAAGATCTTCAGTGTAATTAAGGCCAACCTTCTCGTGGCAAATATGATGTGGCATAGAGAGAAGGATAGAGAGAAGACACCTGCAAAAGAGATTTTCTTGTACCTGAAAGGACCAACAGTTTGAAGAACACCCAGTCCCATAGATGGCCATAGGTACACACTGACTTTTGTACACCGCAAGGAGGGGTATAATATGTTTTCCATCTATAGAATGTGATAAACTGAAATTAGCTCCCACGGCTCGTCTAAGCTTTGTAAAGCAGTTAGCAATGTTTGTGGCCCAAGTCCCCGAGGAGACAAAAAAAAGACCCCAAAGTAAGGACAGTTAGATACTCTTACTACCATATTGTTGTTAGCACTTAACGTGCTCACCCTTAGACATTTCAGAACGCAGGCCATAATATAGGATTTAGAAAAGTTAGTGACTAAATCTAAGTCAGCCATAATTAAGCTGGGTGAAAGCACTAACTGACGAAGAATGTTTGGGGTACGGGCAGTTAAAACTGTGTTGTCTTCGTATAAAAGAACGGCAGTGGGAACATAAGCCACCATAGGCATCTCTAAACAGGATCTAAGTAGGGAAAGATTGAGTTTATAAATATGTAAAATAAAAAAAAGTGTGCAATAAAACACACCTGGAGCATGTTTCAATGTAAATAAAACGTACCAGAGCTCCCTGTAAGATCCAAACCTCACCTTGGTTGAAACATCTTTATGGAGGACGGACAGAAAATGTATCAAGGGTACATCAAGCCCCAATTCAAACAGTAGATTCTACAGTGTTGTGCAACTGACAGTCAAATGGAGAGGTAATATCCATAAAGGCTAGTTGCAAAGACCAGTGTTTAGCAATGGTATATCTACATATAATCAGATTAAGATTTAGGCATTACTCCATTATAACCAGCAGGTCCCTAAAACCATACTGACAAATACTGAGTAAATTATTGTCACAGGCCAATTTGCATATCCTACTGTAGATGACTACTTATAGGTTTGACTGTGGAATCAATCACCAAGATTGTCCGGTAATATCTAGGTTCCGTTCGATTTCCCTTTTTAAATATTGGTACTATATTCGAAGTGGATCGTGAACTAGGCAATTGTGAGGTATCCAAATTATTAAACATGTTACTGGATGTGCAGTTGGAAAACGACCTGGAACTTGGGGAAAAAACAAGCACAAATTGAACCGATAAATACATTTCCTATTTATTATTACCATATAGGCCTAGAAGGGGATAACTCATAGGGCTCTGATACCAGGTCTGGTATTAGCACCGTGAATTATTTGCACTATTATAAAAAAACACATTACTATTTTAGACTGAGATAAAAAAAGACAAAGAGAGAAAAGGAGAAATGCCTCAGTAAACAGGGGGCTCATAAGAGACAGAGGACGGAGATGCTATCTGAGGGAAGACGAAAGCAGATTCCGACAGTTGGACACATTATACTTTTTTTCCACAATTATCAGAGATGCATTTCCTCCACCAACAGTGTAACTATTAAAACAAAAAAAACCTCGAGGTCCTCATTTGCTGAACACATTTATTAGTTTTTACACGAAAGTTTGTTTTGTTAAAAATTACATTTTGTATCCACAAAGGAAATGTTGAGTCCATGGATATTTGACTTTAAGTGGTTTTTGTTTCTCATAACCTAAACTTTTATGTTATTTTTTTGGATGCTTTTACCTTCAATATGCAGATTCCATTATTGCCAGCTTTGATTCATGGATATCAGAAGGTTTTTATTGTTAATTTTGTTGGGCACAAGCCTTAAAAAAGAAGTGGGGTGACTAACCAAGTTAGACTGTATACAAGTGACATCATGGTGCCTGATGCCACAAGTAGCATCACAGGAAGTAGCATTACATCCCATTACCCCTACAGGAAGTGACATCTGATCTTATATGTCCAGCAGGTCTATAAGGAGTACATTCAAGTGCATTACCAGATTTAACAAATTATATTTTGCATTGTGGTTGTGCCAAAAAAGCGACAAAACCCTGATGCAAAATCTGGGCCTCAAATGCAAACATTTATATTTTTAAATCTCTCCCACAAAGAAATTGAAACAAGGAGAAACTTGGCGTTAAATCTATTCTGTTAAATTGGTTGCAAAGACTGCATTTAAAAAAAAAAAAAAAAAACTTATGGGGTTAAGGCATTTGCTGCAGAGAGCTTGTATTCCCCTTAAATCTCAAGAAATAATAATAATGGTGAGATAACTCTCGTGGTTAACAAATTTGCTGGAGAGATGTCTGTCGTGTCTAGCCCCAGTTTTGACTCAAAGTACCATAGAGAGTTAACGTGTCTCCTGCAAAGCACATCATGACCGATTTTTATTTTATGTAGATCGGTAAATGGGCTATTACTTTTAACATGGAGATCCTTTTGTTAGTTGCAGTTTATAAATTGTAATCATTTAATATAGCACAGGGGGCTATGAAGGACATGCGACTCCTACACTTTTGTAACCCTCATAATCCTATGTGACACATCCTGTACATAGATTTACATATATATGATTTCTTGTCAATGTATAATGTGTAATGTGATGTAAAGCGCTCAGACACCCTGCTTTGGGGTAAGTAGCGCTATAAAAGAATTAAACATAATAGTGATATTTAAATTGCAATTTGTGTAAATACAGAAACACATCAGCTTATCTGACATTCTTACAGTGCATGCATCTCTCTCATATCCAGGGACTGCCCAAAGTCAAAATCATGCCTCTCTTAAGTTCTTGTGAAGTGACAACAAGCTGTGAGCCTTTGTTCCCTCCTTCCCCCCATTGCATTTTCAGGGATGTGTGAGGCTCCAGATAGCTCCTGTAAGAACCAAGGTCCGACGGCCACTTTGCTTGGGCCGTTGTTGAAGCCCCAGCTCGAAATTAAAAATTAAAAAAAAACCTTCACTGCCTGCTCAGAAAGGAAGCAGATATCGTGGAGGCGATGCTAAAACATTATACTACGAGTTCATCATATCACAGTGCGGCACATCTACTTTGCAGGGGGGGGCGGCGTCCACCTTGTGAAAATTACCTTATGAAAATAGTGGGTGGACGCCGTGTATCCAGACTTGTGCCCTGCTTTTGTGCTGTAAATTGTGCATTCATACGCCACGGCAGCAGTAGGTGTATGTGGACAAACTACTTAAACCCATGCACAGGGTAAAACAGACCTACATAACGGCACCACAGAGTTCTTCCGCAGTTCTCTTTATTTCCACATAAAAGTTTGCTTTCTGCACAGTCACGGTTGCACAGTCGTGCTCACACGGTGGCTTTTCCGCTCGCACACAAGCATGTGTTCGTGTTGAGAACATTTAGCAAACGGCAGGAAATCTCACCTCAAATTGTAGAAGTACCAATGTTTCATAAATGTTGTTATATTTAAAAAAAAAAAACACACACATATCCGTGGGGCATATATCGAAGAAATTGTGTTTAATTATTTAGGCTACCCTCGTATTTCACATCTAGAAGCCTTCAAGCCATTTATTGATAAACGCTTCAAAGGACACCTCAAAATAAGAAATTTCACACATCAACGATGGTCAACAAAAAGGCATGCACAAAAGTAGTACAATGTGCAACAAAAAGTAGCAAAAATCGCCCCATACACGGGCGAAGGAAAACTAAAGTGAAATAACTTTTGTCTATCCTTCCTCCACCGGTTGCTTCGTGATTTCTACGTCAACATCCGCTTGCAACGTGAGGACGCTCCCCCTGTCCGGACAGTTTCCCATCCTCCCCTGCCACAGACTCGCACGCGCTCTATTCACTCTACAGGCCCCACTTCCTCCTTCCCGTCCAGTTTCATCCCGGTGTCTTATTTACCACCTGTTCTGCGGCTGATAAAAGACCGTTGTGCAAACATAACAGGCAACTTAAAAAACGGATTCGTTATTCTCAGTCTGCTGCTGCGACGCGCCGTCCCCTGCTGCAATCATTTGTCAAGTGACAGCTCTGTGATACTTTTCAGCGCCATTTGGTGCCGCCCCTTCCGCCGGTGTCCTGTCCTGAGTGGAAAACAAACTGTTGGTCGATATCTGCAGGATGCGTATAACAGCGCGAGGCGGGAAAGGTATTCTTAATCTACACCAGGAGACCCATTTCTCAAATCTCGAGGGTGGTGGTGGAACTTGTGGAGGCCTTAATCATGTTTCCTGAAATTGTGTCTGTCCCTTCGCAATTCCTTCTATTGGTCCTCGTCCCCTAGTCTCACGCTCCTCAATTTGACCCTCTAGTGTCATCCTGGATTAGGCCGTTTGTCCCAGCTCTCATTCACTGTCTAGAAGGTACCAAGTAGCATGGTTTATTGAAAGAATTTCGGCACCTGGCCACGAGTATGAAATGCTTCAGTAAAGCAATAGAAATACTCTATCGCCTACCACTGTAACGTGTACATTAACAAGTGATGAGTGCATCTGCACACCCAGAGCTAAGCCTGGCTTTGAGTGCCAGGTACAATGCGGGATCAACACCAAGGTCAAGAAGACTAAAACCACCTTTAAACCACATACTACTGGAATTTCACAGTTTAACTACACAGTCAAAAACCGAGATGTTTGACTGAAATCCTCACCCAGCTACTGTTCAGCAATCTATAATAAGTGCGGAAACCACTAGCTGGAATATACCCTGCATGCAGCAGTGCCAAGAAACCACATTTATGGTACTTTTTGTGAGGGGCTTTTTTCATAACTATTACCGTGCCATATCAAGGAGAAAAAACTATAGGCTATCTTGTTTGCTGGGACGCATTCCCCTAGTAGAAACCTAAGTTGATCTATTACTTAAGCATGACTTATAAAGGAATGTCTCTGGCCCAGGAGAACACAGGGTTTTTCTACTCACATTTTATACGGTCTATAGTGCGGACCTGAAGGACTTTGCCTACTTCTTTACCCTTCCTCGGTGTCTTCAGCTTGCCAGCAAAGGCCAGCAGTACAAAAAAAAACCAAAAAAAGACTTCCCAGTCCCAGAAGGACGTGTGGAAGCGGATAAAGCCCCCTAACCTGTATACACCTAATGCTGATGGATGTTGAAAAATTAACCCAGAACAACTTTAACATTTTAAAGTCATTGACAGGCTTCAAACAACTCTGGCAGGTTTGAGCACTGCTGTCAAGGGGCTTTCATCTGGGGACTAGCGCACTAACAATGAATTGAAACATGGTGATACCTCAGCACAAACTGATTTTGTATGTGCGATTGCTCAGACAAGATCGCCGGTCCTAGATGACAACATTCCCTGGACTTTTTTGCTTATGGGCGCAGGATAATAGGATGATCTCTGATCAGGTAAAGAATGCTTCCCCTGTGTGCGCTTAGGCTGAGAAGTATAGTATCACAGGCTCTGACCTGCCCCTATGTACTGTACATAGGTTCAGTACAAGTCCCGCCACAGGCAACCATCAAAGTGGCAGTTTGGTCTCATGGGTTGGCTCACTGGGGAAATGTATCCTTAGTAATTGTGTGGTTCGCACATTCCGCGCACCCAGGCTTATTCAACTTCTTTTGGCTCCTATACATGTCTCAGAAAATAAATATAAAATTAAGATCCTCTCCCTTGTTTTTTCTATTGGCCCACAAGTAAGGATCAAAACATGGCAACAAGGGGGCAATATTGCAGACAATGGTTTGAAGGTTACACTTTCTATGAGAGCTGGAGGAATCACCCTTTTCTGCTTCAGGACAAATTAAGGCATCAAGGAGGCTCAATAGATCAGGAAGAAAGAAGGCTTTAAAGGCTATCCACCTATTATTGTTCTATTTACTGGGGGTTTCTGTTATGATCAAGAGCTTCTGAGGGGCGTGGGGGGCAGGGTATGGAACTGGGGTTGGCTGTTCTTTGCCCACTAATAGATAGCTAAATAGCACTGGTAAAAAGGTGTGTACCTCTGCCTATGTTGAAAATGAAGCAAACAAACCCCAGTTTGGACCCAGCCATATGCAAATCAGTCTTGACCCTGTTCCCCATGAAGAGTGATACCCTGAAACCAGTCCCAGGATGTTTGTTTCTATTTCACGGAGGACCTAGCCTGGCAGTTCTGGCTTGACTGTTCCCATGGGGAACAGGGCCAAGATTGATTTGCATATGGATGGGTCCAAACTGGAATGGCATGGCAAGCAAAAAAAACTGATGGCTTAAGCCCAGATCTGTGACTGGGGGTGAATGTTTGATTTGCTCTGCAGTCCGTCCATCATCTGTTTTTGCATTTGTCGCCCCAAGTGGGAAGGGTATGCCCACACATAAGTTCCGTGCTTGCTATACCACCAGATTCAAGCTAGCCTGGCTGATGAAGGGTGATACCCTGAAACTGGTCCTAGGATGCTTGTTTCTGGTTCAGGAAGGACCTGGCCTGGCTGTTTGAGATGGACTATTCCTATGGGGAACAGGGTCAAGACTGATTTGCATATGACTGGGTCCAAACTGGAATGGCATGGCAAGCAATTAATAAGATCTGTGACTATGGTGAATGTTTGATTTGCTCTGCATTCCGTTCATCACCTGTTGTTTTTGCATATGTTGAAAACAAGTCACTGCCAATTCGGAATGCAGAATTGACTGTGGTAGACACATGTAACAAAGAACAGGGTTACTATGGGATTGCATGAATGGATTCTTCAACTGCCAATATCAAAGAAAGAGGGGAAAATGTGTGTGCTATCTTGGACCATTGCAGATTTGGAGTCCAAGGTACAGTCTAAGACAAACCTTTTTAACAACACTAAAAAGGACTGCTGAGCCGCTCTGCAAGGGCTGCTGCTCTGTTGCCCTGCTTCCTGAGTGAGAAGGAATGGACCTGCATCTTGAACCCAGGACCACTAGAGTGACTCCAACAGCCAGTTGGCTGGCCTCCTGATGAAAGCCTCAGGGGCAGAAAAGACTCTAACCACCATGAAGCTAGCACCTGGACTCTGTCTGCTGTGAGTCGTACCCTCCAAGTGGTGATACCCAGTCCTGGACCCTTGAAGTGGGCCTGAAGAGGCTCTGCCAACCCAGCTGCTGTCCTGTGGGAAGAACCGACACAGCGCAATATCTCCTTGTAGCTCCGGTTCAGGACTGCAGCAGTGTGCCGCATTCCCAACGCAGGACCTTGCATCGCAACCACTACCCTCTTGGAACCGGCACTGCACAACGCATTCTTGACACATGCCTGCGCACTGCAAGCCCCTCATCAACGATATCCTCGATGATGACACAGGACTCCACATCACAGCTTCATTGGAACCACCGGTACATAATGCTTCTTCAGTGCAGTACTTCACATCACAACCCCCTTCTCAACTGCATCCTCGACAATTCAGGTCTCCGCATCGCAGCATCCTGTGAATCGCTGCTACACAACACATACTCAACACAGGATCTCATAACGCTCTGCAAACCAGGATTTATGGTACTTTCTTCAGAAGGCGTAATTTGGTACTTGTATCCGGCCTGTGCTCCATCACAGTCAGTCTGAACTTGTGACTGTCCCAGTCCGGTGCGATCGGATAACCATAGTTGCTCCTTGCTGCTCTTAAACACTATTTTCACTTAAATCTTTAAAGCTACATATCTCCTATTCTACTGACTGTTTTTTGGTCATTTTGATCTCAAATAAGTTATTACATTTTGCTGTATTTTTCTAAATTGGTGTGGGATTTTCTTGTGTCGCATTTCACTTTATGCAGAACCTGAAACACTAATAAACACTTTACACATTGCCCCTAAGCTAAGACTGACTGTTGCTGCCAAGCTACCACAGGGTTAAGCACAGGTAAGGTGGGGTTTGCTGGTTACTTCACTCTTGTGGTTGCTGCTGAAGTAGGGTTTCACCCCCTCAACCAGTTACCCAATTTCCTACAGGTGCCATAACAATTTATAAATACAGTTATTACTCCAAACACTCAATGCTCACTGAATGTATTTTTGACACTGACAGAATACAGCGCTCTGCTGCCTTTTGGCTAGGCTCATGTTGTACAGATACCACATACTTAAGTACTAATATGGCATATATGGTGTTTCACAATCTTTATTGTGAAATTTCATGTTCCTTGCCTCCACTAAACATGAGTTTTGAAGTAACTACATATGGGTGATGTTCAGACCTTTTTTTAGCTTGTTGCAGTGGGAGAAAAAGGACAGCTGTATGGTGGAATACTTCAGACCCGATCTAGAGTTTGGCGGAGGGGTTACTCTGTCACAAACGTGGCGGATATCTCGTCTGCCGTATTACAAATTCCATAGGCTATAATGGTATTTTAATATGATGAATGGGATATCTGTCACATTTGTGACAGAGTAACCCTTCCACCAAATTCTAAATTGGGTCCTTACTTTGATGTGCTTTTCACCACTTTTACAGATTTGAAACATTTGCTTCCCTTACATGTAAGATTATCTGAAGGTTCCTTAATTTACGTGATTAGTATTATCATTATTATTTTGGTAGGAAAAGTTCCTTGCTTTTATTAGAAATTTGTTGGCGTTTCTTCAAACTTCAAAGTAAAACAATGACTTTGTGCCATATCTTTCCTTAGTCATTTTTATTGCAGGCAATTCTAATGCCAAGAACGGGGTGGGTGTTAATCATGTTAATAATGGCAACTGGGATTTTCTCTTGCAAAATAAATTTAATTTTAGTTAACAATTCATTTCTTAAGAGAGTGGATCTTTTTTCCCATTTTAAGTTAATGTGTGGGTGTACTGAAGTATGTAGATTTATAATTATGAAGCAACAAACTCCCATTTTGCCTGCCACCAAGAGATGTGCGGGCATATAAGAGACAAGATCAGATGGGCCTTGTAACTCTGGATCCGGGTAATTGATAATCTGACTTTGACGAGGGAGATTTTAAGGGATGTGGTGTGGTAAAATCACAAATTTAATCCCATCCCTTAAATATACTGTAAAGGCAGCCCATCACATAGGATGCTCATACTTCATGGATTAAACTAGCAAAATAACATTGGGCCATATGCACAAAGAGAGACTGACTCTTTCTGATTAGTCTCTGATTTTGTGATGCAAACTATTTACTCATAGTTCGCGAAATCTCTAGTTGCAGGGTTAAGCAGAATAACTAGTCTAATGAATATTAGTTAGGCAGGCCACTACTGATGACCACCTTTGATTATTTACAAACACGCTATGGTGGACTGCAAGGAACAGAAGACCTCAGTCACTGCATTTGTACTCCTAAATAGGAAAAAAAAAAAAATAGGCAAGTGGTGCTGCTTTTAATAAATAAAAAAAAACATATTTCCTGTTTGGGAAAACATTAAGAAGAGCCGACAAAGGTCATCCATCGCATTTCCCAAAGGAGAATGCAAATGAGTTGTCATCTCCTTCAAGGAGTCAGAACTTTTAAATGGTTTGTAACTGCTACTGTGGTCACAAAACATTGGCTTTACAAATGCCAAAATCAGTTTAGGAGATAGCAAAAAAACATTTTGAAGCTACAAACCTTGGGATTCTGCAAATCTCCGGCTGTGCGAGTGCAAAATGGCTTTGTACATCAGGCCCTTTAGCTGTTGAAAATATGTACTTCGATTATTTGTCCTGATGAAAAGAAAAGCTTGCCGGTTGGGAAAGAAGCAATCTGCCAGTGCATGTTTTTTAAGTCCTACAACGGCCAAGAACTTTATTTGAACTGGATTATAAGATTGTATGAGCAGAACCTGCTGTCTTGGTTTAAAATGGTTTAAAATGAGCTTGAGGGTAGGAATGCAGCTTCTCATGATAAAGGTGCTTGACACTCATGCCCCAGTTTCCTGCGAGTTTCTCTCCCATCAGTGATGCTTGCATTTCTCATTCTTTCTGTCCATTTGTTAATTTACCCAGATTAAAATGCGAGAGAAAGGCCTTAAACGCTGCAGGCGAAATAATTGCAAAGATGAATTTGTCAACTTAAACTAACATTAAGCTCCCTTATTACGTTTTGTTCTATCTAACTTTCTCAGGGCTGCTATCAATACTAGGTATAGTCATAAATAAAATTGTATTAATATAAATGAAGAGGTGATTTTTAATGTGTGTAAACATGTGTTTGACTGGATTTTAACTAGATTAATTCTAAATGAAAGTACTGATTTCTAAAAGGGGGCTGGTCGGTTTTTTTATTTGCTTATGGTATGTATGCATTATCTGTACTGTTTTGGTGTATTTTTGTGCGTTGGTGGAAACAAACAAAACTACTAATTAAAATACAAAAATTCGAGTTTAGCACGTGGTGCTGAAAAAAATGCATTGTATTCTTAAGTGGTAACCCAAGAAACATCCTGAGCACTGAGCGACTGACACAGTGAACAATATTATGAAAGAATAACAGTGATCATTTTCCAAACCACTACTCAGATCCAGTAGGAGTTGGGGTTCAAGGAGACTTGGGTACACCCGGTTCCAAGTCCCAACCTCCACTCAAACCCAGGTGAAATATTAAGGGTGATATAGGAGAGATCAAAAGCAGAAGAGTGAATTGCCAACGATCTAGCCTATTCCTCTTTGTGCTATTAATGCTGTCTATGCTAAAGATCCAACCATGCATTGCCTCGTGCTTAATATATACGTGCTATTGTACTATCAGTGGAGTACAATGCTGCTGCTTTCTACTCAGACTATCGGGCTATTTTTAGACACACTACCCTGTAAACTAAGCCCATCTGCATTACAGAACATAAAGTAGCTCACCCGGACCGGGCAAAGTATCATTGGGCAGCCAAAAGCTGTCAAAGCCAAGCATCTCCGACTTCAAACACCAAGCGCCACAGTACACTAGTATTTCAGCAATGGGGTTGATGAAATAAATTATAGTCAAACAGTAACTTTACTGAGGGCATGATTAGAAGTTCGAGGTAACTGAAAACCATCCAGTTTCCAAAGGGAAAACAACCACGGGTTAGAATCCGTCTGCCGAATTTCCTCCACCATAGGAATAGTACCGAGGAAGACTTTCAGCCAATTGACGCTCTGTAATTAGAACTTTTTTCCCCAGAAATGGTAGGTCTTTCACATACAATCAGACTCTAAATCGGGCTCTAACTAATTAAGCACTAAGACACAATAATGTTCGTTGGGAATTATCTCTGAACACAAGATCAAATGAGGTCTTAAAAATAGACAGCAAGGTTTGCCACATCATTCGAGAAGACCCATTTGTCCACAAATGGTTAAAAAATAAAATCATGGCTGTTTAGGTTTTCATTTGACCCCACTGTTCGTAATAATTTCTTGGCGATATTATTGTCTTTTCTTCAAAGAAGAACCTAAAAGGTTTGCACATACAAAATGCGTAATATTCGTTCCCTGATGAAAAGCATTACCGCACCTACAGAGAAGCGTAAATGCAACTCTACTTGCAAGCATTTGCAGTAGACATTAGCTTTGCTAGGAATTTAAAGAAATAAAGAAAATGAGAGCTTTCCCCCTCACTTGGCTATCATCTTGATGCAGGCACGGCATGATAAAAGTATCAAAAATATTTATTGTTCACCAATACATTACACAACACAATATGCATTAAAATATGTCCTTTTAAAAATGCACTCTCGAAAAACAATTTTAACAAGCACACTCGAACTAAAATACGCAAGCACAAGCCAACCCCTGATACTCCACAGACCTTGCCAGAACACACGCTCCATTCACAGCCATTAAAAAAAAATAAAAAAAAAGACCCCCCCAACGACCTCATACTCGTGAAGTTCCTCTGAGCAAAACATATACAACTTATTGCATCAAAGGCAAGTACTACATCAAATCCATGATTGACACTGCCTACAGACGCAGAATGCTCTTCAAGAAAATCGAGAATTGCTCCAACCTACTGCAAAACCCCCAATCGAACACTTCACAAACAAGTGAATGTTACTGTCTTCTTCAATGATAAAAACACAGAAGACCTGACAGCACATCACAACACAAAGACTCAGTCTATCCTTACACCTACCCCTCCAAGTAGCGTCTCATAATGGTCATCGTTCAGACACACATCTCTCACAGACCTTGCAGACATTCTCAAGTCCTTCAAAGCCACCTCTTATGAAGAAAATGTCTTACCCTTGCCCTTCATCTAAGCCCTCTCTGGGGAAGTTATCTTATACCTAGTCACCATTGTCAATACACCTCCTCCAAAACTCTTGAGAGGCTAAGTTCCCCCACTCCTGAAGAAACCAACACTAGATCTTGATAACCTTACAAACGTCCACTCATCAGCAAGATCACAAAAAAAGAAGTCCATTCAAAACTCCAAAACCACAGCAGTGCCAACCTTCGTCCGCATGACTGCTCATCCAGCTTCAAATGAGGCTGGGGCATGGAGACAGGTACTTAACAAATCGTAGATGAACCACATATGAAGACTGCAGCCTTTTGAGCACATTGGACCTTTCAATCACTTTTAACAAGTTCATCCTCATGCTGAAGTCTTGAATGGTTGTTGCTGGAACTATCCTACACTTGTTCTTCTATTTGTGGACACTTTTTCAAAAGTCTTGGATTAAAAGTTACAAGGCTAAGATTGGATCAATCAGAGCTGTTCACTGCTGTTATCCTGGGGCTTACCTTACCCCACCACTGGGCCCACCACTGAGCAACAAATTACTAAGTGACACAGAGTACCGAAGTTGAGCAGCCTATGGTTTACAGGGAGATGGTATGAGTTTAGAGGCTCACAACTCAATAAGGCAACCATGTAAGCAATTCACTGTCAACTCACTGCTTATTTTGGAAAAAGTTAAGTATTTTACTCAAACCACGCAGAACACAATCACTATATATAATACTGATTACAGGGGAGACAGGCTATGCTGTTCCTGTAGGACAACCACTTAGGTAATCCGTAAAACAGTCCACATCCAGTAAGTGGGAGTCCTTTTGAAGGTATATTTTATCTGAACAGTCTAAAGCACAGGAAATCCATCTGGATAGCATTCCAACTAAATGTTTTTCACCAACTGGGCCACTCTAAATAGCCCCTGTTGCCCTCCCAAGCAGCATTTCAGCTGTTATTGAGGCATAAGAACTCAATAAGGCAACCGAGCTAATAACTCAATGTCCAGCCACTGTTTGCTCTTTAACAAAGGAGAAATATTGTACTCAAAACACAAAGCATGCAATACTCTACATAATATTCCAGCTGCATCAAAAAATGCCCCCTAGCCCCCGGTGGTATCAATGAATATTTACATCTTGGTGCAAGTTTCAAAGCTTCTCAGTCAATGTGGTTCTCGCTCCGGCACGACTGGTTCTTTCTCAGGAGGTTGGCAGACTGCCTCTAGAATGTAATGCAAGCAACCCTATACAAGTTAGGGCCATGTTAGACCTTGTCAGTGAAACACTGGCAAGACATTCCAATTAATCGTTTTTCACCAACTGCCCCACTCTAAACAGCTCCAATGTCCCTCCCGAGTAGCTAGTGAGGTATTAGATATTTTTCTCAAAGCAGGGTCCAAACATCCTCTCCTAGCAGTCTTTGTCAAAGTACTGAGGTGTTTGGTCCCAAACCTGGCAAGACAAATTCACATTAACACCCCAACCCCGGAGAGCATAGTTTCTCAGTCACAGCTGGCAGAGAAATCTTGGCACACTTGCTGGAAGTTTCTGTCCTGATTTATACTACAAATTGCCTACAGCGGTTGTGCATACCAACAGCTCGGACAGCAGCTCTGGGTAGTTCTACCCATTTTTCTTATTCCACTCAAATTGGTCAAGCCATGGTCTTTGTCATTGGATGCTAACAAGAAGATAAAGTAGAGCTGGAAGTCTTCTGGGAAGAGAAACCCAAACCAACAGCACACAAGCAAAGGAGACTAGCCCACTTAATTACCTGTTAACCCGTGCAGAGTAGTCTTTCCAGCAGTGTGCCAGGAAAGGTCAGAGGGAGATTCTGTAACTTAAAAGGGGCCCTCTGTCTCCTGTACTTTATGCTCACCAGCCTGACCCATCACAAAGGATCCCTTTAATGTCCAGTAAAAGCCCTACAGTTCACAGGTGCTGTCTGTGCCAGCTGCAACCTTCCAAATTAGCTACTACTTGGATGTAGCAAATACAAAGTGAATTCCAGTGTGGGTACAGCCACATGTATCATTCACACTCCGCACATGCAATATGCGACCCACTGCAACATCCATGCCCCACATAAATAAGTGAAGGACCCAGTTGTGGGGGACTGGCAGACAAACGTAAAAAGGTGGGAGAGGCAAATAAGAACAAAAAGAGGACAGGTAAAAGAAAAAAAAAGAAAAGTCAGTTTTGACACTACAAATGCTATTGCTGCCACTTTCAATCCTCTACAGCCAGAAGAGCTGAAAACAGTTATACTTAGAAAAGAGGGTGCAGATAGTTTACATCTGTGAACCACGGGGGTCCTGCTTTGGGTCTCAGTCTGTCAAAGAAATGCCTCCAGCACACACGTATGTTTCTCCTATATGCTGAGAAGGTGGCAACAAAGCTAAACCTAGCAATGAAGAACTCTAGGAAGGAGCGCACACTCTCCACAGCCATGCAGAGGACCTTTCCTCATCCAAACAATACTCAACAAACACCAGCTCATTTACATGGGCCTCTACATAGAAGTTCTCCATCTCCCATGAAGTGCTCAAGGATTTCATCTTTTCCCTCGGCACCTCGAACCTCCACATGGATCCCCAGGGCACTCTACTCGATAACACATCAGCATTCACCAACATTCTGACGAAACACAACAAATTGAAAGTCTTCTCTGCTCCAGAGATACAAAGTCTGAAGCACTGCATGCACTTCATGCAGATCTTTATGTCTAACAGCTGCCTTAAGCTGCACCCCACCCAAACCGATTTCCTGGTGTTTGGCAAGAACTGCTTGGATTCCAGTCCCAACTTTTGATCAATGACAAGTCACTATAATTCATCCTTAGCATGATGCGCAATCTCAAGGAAACCAGGACAGCTTAGTTCAAGCTGTTTCTATTCAAGAAAGTGAAAATGTGCCTGCCAGATAGCATCTTCAGAACTGGCATTGAAGCTCTCCTCCATGGCCTCCTAGACTCTGCACTGGCCCACTGTAACATCTTCGTACCCACCACAGAAATATGACCAGTTCAGCTCGACTCAAATACAACTCCATTGGCTGCCTTGACGAAATTAGTCGATTGGATGCACACGTTCAAAAGTAATCGCAGCAATGAAAGCAAAATATATTAAAGTACTTCTCAGCAGCAAATATAGGTGATTATATTATAGCATAACTTCAAAGCAAAGCATAAAAGTCCAAATTCATCACCGTATGGGCAAGGCTGTAGGCCTACATTCAGCTTCATCTTTCTGGGGTCTGCAAGTTGATGACTCCGGTCAACTGCGAGAAGGAGATTTTCTACCCAAACAGGAGACAGGCAACTGACGTCTAGCTCCTGTCTGAAGTCAAGCAGATTCAATCTACCCTGCTGTAGCCCAGAGTCATCCTTAAAAGCAAACTCAGTGTGAGAGCCGAAGAACCTTGGAGAGTGGCCAATTCTCCCGAGCCCCCGTTCTCAGACTGGATTGCGAGGTAAACACAAAATCCGTCCCGGTAACTTTCCTCTCTCCAACTGCTTTGTGACTGTTTGTGGGACAGATTGCTCTTGTGCATGCTGACAAATAGGCACAATCACAGTTTTTATCAAATCTAGGGGAATGTACATCTCTCTAATCTCTGCCCACCTGTATGTGTCTTTTTCTCCCAGCTGTCCACATTTCTGGTGCACCCACTAAGCCATCCCCACTAAGTCAGAATTCTGGGTGGACACTTCAGACTCTGAATTTTTCTCTTTAACATCTGCAAGGGAATTGAACCATTTATGTACAAGCCATGTGGAAAACCAAACGGCTAAACCATTGGCAGTGAACCAAGAATCAGTGTAAAAATGACACATCTCAAGCAGCTCTTGCTTTAAAGTCTGACACACATTGTACAACGCTGTTCCTTCTCCTGTGCTCGAAAACAACTCTTCAGTCAATGAATCATTAGTCAAACAAACATGCTTTTTATCCTCAGGGGACACAAATTCAAATGGTGCACTCAATTTCACTGGTGACTCTTTTACCTGTGGTACTCCCTGCACCCTCTCCACATCCTGAAAAGGGGCTTGTGACCTGTTCATGTAGGGCTGCAGTGATTCTAGCCCTGTCTTGCATGTACCAGATCCAGTGTATGATACTAGCTTCCTGTACCTGTCCTAAATTGTGAGATTTAGGTGAATTCATGACCCACTGATAGCAAGTCAAAAGCTTACTCCAAAGTTCCAGGGGCACTCTTGTCATCCCCTTTTCCTGATTTACATGTAAATCAGTGTTTCCCTCTTGCACTGCGCAGAAACCTAAAGTCTGTATTATTTCATTTGCCAAATTAAAAGCGCGCAGCTGCTTATATTTGATCCTAGATACTTTATACCAAAGTGATAAGATTTCACTCAGATGAGGGCTATACTGTTTCCAAAAATCAAACAAGCTAATGAAACTCTGTGTCTCTTGCTTAGTGCAAATAGTAAGAAACTCTAAAATCTTGCTTTTTACTTGTGCCAGTAACTGCACATTTTGCGACGGTACTTCTGACATGTAATTAATTTTTCTTTGCAGCAGCGGTCTGTAAATAACATTCTGAGCTCTGTTCTCAGTGTTATCAGTTAAGGAATGCGGGGTGTTTTGCTCTATGTAGTGCTCACAATGAGGCTCAGACTGGCTCACAGCTGTCTTAACCACCTCATTACTGGAATGAGAAAAGCCAGATTCTTCTAAAACAGCAGTTTTATAGATTTCAGCATTATCTTGCATTAATGTGTTCTAGCTAATTTGCTCACGTAAATTCTTATTTTCATGTTCTAACTGCCTACATCTCTCCTGCATTTTTCTGTAAGCAGATAAAAAAGTATCCAAACCCTTCTGTCAAGAACAAAAGGAACATAATTTCTTTCAAAAGGCACATTTTGTAAATATGCTTTATCACAGCAAGAAAACATGTTTCTCACAGCACCATAAGGCAGTTTAACTTCACATGCATTTTCAAACATGGCCTGCCGTGCTTCTTTAATTCTCTAAACAACAAAAAACAATTACACTTTTAAATAGTGCACTTCCAATTTCCAATTTGACTCCCAGACTGACGACTAACGACAAAATGTTCTGCTTTCCCTCTTATCTCATAACCGAGTTTACAGAACCTCTCTGGAATGCACTTCTGAGTTTAAAGAAGACATTTATTGTTTTTAATTCCCCACCACGAGGTTCCTGAGAGACGAAATTAGTAGATTGGAAGCACACGTTCAAAAGTAGTCGCAGCAATGAAAGCAAAATATATCAAAGTACTTGTACACAGCAAATGTAGGTGATTATATTATACCATAACTTCAAAGCAAAGCATAAAAGTCAAAATTCATCACCGTATGGGCAAGGCTGTAGGGCTTATATTCAGCTTCATCTTTCTGGGGTCTGCAAGTTGATGACTCCAGTCAACTGCGAGAAAGAGATTTTCTATCCAAACGGGAGACAGGCAACCGACGTCTAGCTCCTGTCTGAAGTCAAGCAGATTCAATCTACCCTGCTGTAGCCCAGAGTCATCCTTAAAAGCAAACTCAGTGTGAGAGCCGAAGAACCTTGGAGAGTGGCCAATTCTCCTGAGCCCCCGTTCTCAGACTGGATTGCGAGGTAAACACAAAATCTACGTGCTCTTATCAGCTAAGGTCTGGTATGAAGAAAACAGCTTGGGTCATCTTGTGGAAAAACACAGTTTTGAAAAACACAGCTCATCTGCAATGTCTCAACTGCAATGTCTAACCCCACGTTAAAGCCAATAGGCAGCTAACCTAAATATCAAATGTAATGTCTAATGTCATGTCAATGCTAATAGGCAGCTAAGCTGACTACAGAATGTAATGGCTAATGTCATGTCAAAGCCAATAGGCAGCTAAGCTGAATACAGAATGTAATGGTAAATGCCACGTCAAAGCCAATAGGCAGCTAACGTAAATATCAAATGTAATGTCTAATGTCATGTCAAAGCCAATAGGCAGCTAAACTGAATACAGAATGTAATGGCTAATGCCATGTCAAAGCCAATAGGCAGCTGAACTGAATACAAAATGTAATGGCTAACTCCGTGTTAAAGCCAATAGGCAGCTAAACTGAACACATCATGTAATGTGCTACTGGTGAACATTGAGCAACTAATATGCGCAGTGGTGAAACACAAAGTCATTTGTCAAACACAATTAATAGATCACACTTGGCAGTTGCTGCACCAATTAAGTACCTGTATTCTATCCTTTTTAAATCCAATCATATACATAGATCTTTCTTCAAGAAATCTCTTTCAGTCTTTGTTCAATGATTCCATATTTGTATATAACTACAATGGAGAAGTCTGCATCACTTCATTAAGGATAAAACAGGTCAGTGGTCTGGATAAGGTAAGAAAGTTGAATTAAGTACCTTTGTGCCCTACTCAGCTTTGTTCTCATGACTGGGGACGAGATACTCTCACTTTTACTGGGCGCCACAGTAGAATCAGAAAGTTGGCAAGGGTTCAGTCGGACAGCTCTTCAGCTACTTTTCAGAGGTGGGGAGAGGGTTCACGCCCCAGACCACAGCTTGGAGTTTGCCTGTTCTTGGCAATCGGGCGAGTCGAAGACAAAATAAAAAAAAAAATTGTAAATCTGTCACCATGAACATAGGCCCAAACTGGGAAAAAAATATGGTGACTCCCATGGGGGAGTCAGGGTAGGCACTACAACATGCGAGAACTCGGTGGGCCTGAAGTTCTGTTTCTGCTGTTACTTTGGATTCAAGAACATGGCCTGGAGAGCAAAGAGTGCTGCATGAGAGGCATTAGCAGGAACCAAAATCTCAAATCTGGCAAAGAAAAAAACACAACCGATAATTTAAAAACCAGAAACCAGTGCATACTGCTTATACTAGGGGGCCCGGATTTTTGTTTTCAGAAACATTACCCGTTGTCTGTTACATTTTTGACTGGGGAGGGCTCCGCTTTATGGTTAGAAGGTATGCCTGGGTAGGTGAACAACGTAGGAGGCAGGTCTGAGCACGTCTCCTGTTGAGGGAGAAAGTTGTGGACGGAGTCTCAAACATTTCCCAACATGGGGGGAGGGCAGACTTCATGTGCGTGAAGGATTCATATTCATTAACATATCTGTTACATGCAGGTCATTATCACGTGACTGCCGAGGAAATGGAGCCAGAGGTCAGGCTTGACTCTACAAACCAGTGCACGAGCCGTCCCTCAAAATATGCTGGCATGTACATCGTGCCACAGAAGTCCTGTAAAATATATGACTAAGACTTCAAAGTTTACATCAGTGCATTTCTTTAATATGCTAGAGCTTTTCAACGAGTGCATGGCATTGTATCGCAGCAGTGAGTGATACTTATAGGGAGTGACAGCTTCCAAACTAAGCCCTATGAACACTCCTGAACCGCAGACACCACCCCTGCAATTTAGCAGAGGTAAAGCAGGCCACAAGCCAGCCGGCCGGCCGGCCGCTCAGCCGTCAGGTGCCCTCTGCCGACGCCCAATAGCTGTGTTTGTAAACGGGGCGGCCTTCTAGTCTGTATATCCGAACGAGGGTGTAGGACAGCGCGCAGACAGAACGGAGTCATAAGTAAGCGCTTTCAAATGCAATTATCGGGAAAGGAGGCGCAGGGAAGTAACTTAATTGTTTACTCCGGGATGACACATTGTGTCCAAGGTGCCGATTACACATTGTGCGGTGCAGCCACAGGACGGCTATCCCCTCACTCCCCAGTTTCATACCAAAGAACACTGCTTTATGTTTGTTGAAGCGCTAAATTAAGGAAGTGTATTAAATAACGCCTGCGTAGTTTAAATCAAGCACGCCATTTTTTTTCTACAAAGAAAGACAAAAAGTGAAGTTAATGGGAGGCAGGTGGCTCGACTTTTAAACGGATGCCACATGACAGTCTGACCCGGGTACTTAAGCGTCCTTGTTGTGCAGGCGCCGTTCACCCCCAATTAATCAAGAGGGCCGGATAAGAAAACCCAACTAAACTTGTCAGACACACTTTCGCTGCAAAATTAGAAGGGCTTAAACATTGTTTTATTAAACCACATACCAGTTTTTACCAATTCCGACGCATTTCAGCAATCGAATGATTTTGCTGTATACAGCAAAGGCTCCGTTTTTAAAGTAAGAATTGAAGCAGTAAGAAAGGGGCTTGTGGTTGGTAGTTTATTGGGACAGCTAGAAAGGTATCTGTATTGTTTAGTAGGTATTTCCGTACACAGATTCCAAAAGAATATAATCGGAGAAGAAATGCCCAAACCGGAAATCTCGAAAGTATATCCCATTGTGTAAAGACTAAGAAATAAAAAGTCATTATTTTTAAGTAGCAGCTGACTTAGCTGGTAGCGTGGAAACAGCGAGACTAGTGCGCTCGGATACCCAAAGGAACATGGGTGCAGAACACTCCTCACTGCACTGGCAAAGGATTCAACTGGTTCTAGGCCAACTGTTGACAACGTGTCCTAACACGGCGCTAAATGAACTAGATGCTAGACAGAGCATGGGCAGAAGGTGGAGAGCGGGAGCACCACTCTGTCGTCTGTAGCGACTCAGCACAACGGCAATTGCACGGTCAGCAAAGAATGATGCCTCCGAGTGAGTTTGGGGTGGGTCCCACACGTCACTGAAGACCCTATTAAAGCGCTCGGAGAAGGACATAATGTTGCGTGAAAAGTCATGAGGTTAGCTCTCCTCTCCGAGCACTTCCACAAGCACTCCAGGGCGTCCGACATGAGCCTGTCCTTCAGATGAGTGCCGTGCAGGAGCTACACTTAGGCTGGGCTTGCTCTCAACTCGGGCCTGGAGCTCGATCAGTCAGGCATCTGGCTCGAGCCTTAGGTCGCTCGTCCACCTCTACTGCGCAGAAAAACAAATACACTCCAAGTATTGCGGCCTCACTGTTGTGATGCCGCAGTAGTAGTCTCCACTTCACAAAAGCAAGGGAGGTCTAGGCATGCCTATAGCAAAACAACACTTTAAAGGCAGAAAGCCTTTCGTCAGACAAGACTCTGATAACCAAAGAAAAACTGCAACCAAATAAAAAACATACAACGGATCATGACAAAAGAGTAAACAATTAAGAACTGGAGCCTACCATTCATAACATCTGAAGAGACTAGATTCATAACATTGCTAATAAGAAGGCATGGCACCCATAAAGAACACAAGTGAAGATTGAAAAACATCTCCCTTGTTGACAAGTACCATCAACAATAATATGGGATGCACCAGCCACATACAAGGGTTGTAGCTAACAACACTTTGTTGGAGCATCCAGAGGTTTCTCAGACGTATGCAGTAATTACTAGCCCTTCTGAGACTGAAAAGATGACAAGCGAAGCATGTGGCTGGACACAATCCCAAACTCTCAGACAGAAAGGGGAAGTCTATATCAGCGCATTCGGTGATCTGAGGTTTGAACTTAAGGTTGATGCAAGTTTAAGGCTTGTAACCCCTTTGCTACACGCCAAAAATAAACAAGCATGAACAAAGCCAATTGTTCTATCATTGGCTGCCAGCCTTTCTGCTTTGTCAGTGCTTGTTTTGGTTCAACCTGGTTTTATAGAACATTGTTGTGAATGTATCAGGCGCCCACCAATATTACAAAAAATACATTTAGACAAAAGAAAAAATATATATTTTTGGGCTCAAAAAGAACACTTTGCCATAGCACTACCTGGCACTGAAGGGAGCTACTTTGTGTGTGGATGTGCTCCTTATGAAAGATTAGTGTGCCAGAATTAGCCAGTGGCTGAAGTGGAGTAGCCCATTTCCACATGCTGTATGCAGTAGGGGATGGAAATAAAAAGTGAAAGGCACAGCAAAAGACCAATGAATTAAGAGGGCTGGGCCCAAAGCTGCTATAAGTAAGCATAATATTACATGTTTCACTGAAATGAAAAGGCCTTGGCTTACACCAGTCCTAAATAAGAGTGCAGTGCACATGATCTCAAACTCACACAGGATAATCGTTGTTCACAATACCAGCTGGAAGTAGGCATTTGGAACAATATGCTCTGGGGCAGTCCCTCACTGCAGCCCTTTCGGGTACAGGTTTTGATTGTAGGGAGGACTAAAAGTGAAACTACTTATTTTTTTAATTGCTCAGCCAATAAGAATGGGCATTACATCTTCCTTGTGTACTCAATGGCTAATAGCAGCACTCTGGTCGAGATGGAAGCTCTATCTTTCAGCAACTGCTGGGTCCTATGTGCAAGACTAAGCAAAAGGCAAAAAACTATTACATTTAATAGGGGGCTTGTTTTGCAGATTTTAGATTTTTTTGAATTTAGGCTGTCATTAGGAATACTGCTCCAGGGAATTACACGTCTTCTGGTGAATTCCAGTTCAGGGAGGACGTGGCTTGGCAGTTTGGGCTGGATTGTTCCCACTGGAGCAGGGTCAAGACTGATTTGCATATGGCTAGGTCCAACTTGAGGTGCCATGGTGAGTGAAAAACAGTGGATTGGGATGCGGCTCGAGCAACTGCCAGTGGCTGAGAATAGTTCCAGCACTCTATTCATCACATTGTTCTTGTTGCAGTTGACACCCTAAGTGTGATGGGTATGCCCAGGCGTGGGTCCCCTGCTCATTGTGCCACTGGAATCAAGCTGTACCCAGCTGAAGAGCCCTTAATATGGGCAAAACCGCTCCTAGGTTGCTTGTATTCCAGTTCCAGTAGGACCTGGGTTGGCAGTTCGGGCTGGACTGTGCCCACTGGAGAAGGGTCAAGATTAATTTGCATATGGATGGGTCCGAACTGAGGTGGCATCATGAACGAAACCAATTGATGTGTCCCGTGCGATTGCTAGTAGTTGAGATTAATTCAAGCATTCTATCCATCACGTTGTTGTAGAAGAATACAGTATGGAAGCAGGTTCTATTTTCATCAACATGTCATTGCTGTTTATTTCAAGGTACTGGTTGCACTACACTTTCTGGTCCTTACATCATTCGTTGGCCCTTGGCTGGCATTCCACAGACAAGCAAATGCTGGCGCCTGAACCAGGTACTGACCTGCATTTACAGATGATTTCAGAAGTAAATCACCATACTACAGCCCCTGGAGACCAGGCAATGGGTTTCCCAAAAATTGTATTCCATTGCCTACTTTTCACGTTCTAGTAGGCATCAACTGCACCCACGTCATTTCCCCCACTTCGGCACTGGTAACACTATTATCACAATCACCACCACTGCTAAACCAAAAAATCTGCAATTGTTTGCGATCCAGGTCTCTTCATATGTGTACACCGCCTTCCCTGAGGCAACAAAGGACAGCTTCTTATTCAATCGTTGATGGAATGTCCGCTTGCAACAGATTACGTTGATACGTGTTTGCTAGGTGAGTAATGTAGCAATTAGCACATCCCTCAGCACACTTTCCAATGTTAGCCATGATGGAAGCTGTGGCCATGTTTTTGTTGCTGGTGATGCTGTTTATTGCCTCTCCCCTACATCCACATCTGGAGTACAACCATGTACCTCAATATTGTTATATCAGAGCACAAACACTGAACAGAAGCACTGCAGAGCGTGCACTTAGCATCCTCAAGAGTGCGCTTCAGTTATCTTGATTGCAAGGGGAGAGGGCGGGCTACTGTACTTCTCTGAAGTAGTGTGCAAAATCACCTTTCCTTGTTGCACAATGTCGCCTTGCATCAGGGGATGCATCTGGCACTCTAGCCCCATTCAGGTCCTCAAACTGGCCCAGAGCCAGCTCAGAGCCCCACGAGGTCAGAGTACGCTCAGGGACGGATGGAGAAGGCTGATAACCGACCGAGGCCCAAAGGTCAAGGCCAGCGGTGGGGATGCTTTTCCCTACTTTTGTAGTGTGCAAGGCCAACCTGCTGCTCTAGCACGAGGAAGAGCCGACAGCAGCCCCAAACACGCACTGCCTGGTGGCCGACTACCTTTTACAGAATGAGAATGGACGGCCGGGTTATGAGTTTCTCGCTGAGAATAACTTAGAGTGCCTGCTTTGAAAGGCCGGCTTCTGCTGAAGAGGTGACGGGGAGACAAGGGCTGCCCACAAACAGTGGTGCTGTAAACTCAGAGGGAGAAAGCTCGTTTCTTCTTTAGATATGCTAATAAGGACCCCAAGCGCCTTCACTGAAGGGGCCCTAAAGAAGCAGGTGGGCCTCTAAAGCAGCCAGATAAAATTATTTGCCAGAATGCCGCTTTAGGTTATATTCCTGCATTTAAAAATAGAAATACAATTGTGTAGTTTCAAGACTTTTTTTTTTATACCACTTTGCAACCTGCTGGACTAATTTATTTTTATTTTCACACCTCTTTTATATAATCATAAAGTAAATGCAAATAGTTAACTTAAACTAAACGGTGTGTTATGATGCTTTATCAGGCAGTGCAGACCAGACTGGCATTAGCTTTTAATTATAACTGGATATAAATGAAAATATAAAAACAAAAACGTATTGAAGGAAAACTGCGCAGATGTCTTATCCAGTGTACAGACCCACTGGTCTCATTTCACGCAGAGGGCTTCTCAGAGAGTTCCCACACAAGGGGAGATAAGACGGCACATGCATAGAGAGTACATGATTTGTCCATGAAAAACAGTTTGGTCAAGCAGAATTGAGACTGCAAAGTGGGATTGCTTGTTCTAAGGCTCGTAATTTTCCTGCCAAGGTAAATGCCATTGTGTGTTAGGTTCCAGTCCAGTTTTCTGATCATGTATTTTGTATCAGTTTCGGTTTCTAGCAAGTACTCCCACCTTTGTAAAACAAGAATTGTAAAGCCAATAGGTCTCATCTTTGGGACCTACTGGCTTTGCCTGTGGTTTTAGCGATGCTGTACAGCACAGCTGAAACAGAAGGGTGAAAAAAGTCATTTTGTAGGTATGCGTATCAAGCATGGGAATATCTACAAACTGATGAAAGCATATATATATATATATATTTTTTTTTGCTCACTGATCCCAGATGGATGGGGAGTTTGGAATCACGGAGGGCAGGGGTTGTGAACCAACACGGGGGCAGGCGGAAGGAACAAGTGGGCGAGCGTAGGGTGTGCAGCATGGAGGGAAAGGAGGCAAACAGGAACATGGAGGGGGAAACGAACAGATGAGAGAGCACAATGTGAAGCTGGTGAAGGGGGAACACACGTGTGAGAAAGCAATGACTGGGGGGGCACATGTTAGAAAATCATGAAAGGGGGCAGAGGAAAGCGCACAGGCAAAAAATAAGCAACACAAGCATGGTGGAAGGGAGAAGGACACGAGGGAGGCAGCTGGAAAACATATGCAACCTTGTGGAATGAAACAAAAAGAAAAATACAGTGGCTAAAAAACGAAAGGACAAGATAAATGCATCCATGCTCCAGGAGAGGGACAACCCCAGGAGGAGGAAGTAACGCCCACACAAGTTACCAAATAAGAAGCAGGCAAACAATCAGGACAGTGAAGTCAAACAATGGTAAACAATGGACAGGTTTTAAACCCACTGTAAGCTGACAATATATCTTGAAACAGTGCATGAGCTGTCTGGGAGGTGACACCTAAAAACAAAAGCAGACGAATATGTTAAACAAGGATTATCCAAAACCACTAAATCTGTTCTCCTGATTCCACATTTTTCAACTTGTTCTGTAGACCATAACATGAGTGGCTGTTGTTCAAGTTACCAAGTGGCTGTGGTTACAATGGTGATGCTTCTGGTGTGCCATCATCAAGAAAATGTAACTCTTTTATGGGCCTTGTCCAGACATTTAATAGCATGTTCTTTAACCCGTACTTTGACAAAGTTGTAAATCTGGAGCCATATGTGAAGTCTAGGTTCCAGGGCAAAAACCGAGGGACCATATCTGGAGGCAGGAGTCTAGGGTGGTCTCTGCCATCCTTCTTGTTCCCAATAAGTGCCCACCTATTGTGGATGGTATCAATGTGCTTTTTTTAATATGTACTACCAGAATTGAACTGACCCTGCTTCTAAACAATCATAAGATTTGCAGATGAGGATAAAGAAAAAAGGAAGATAGTCAAGTATTTCCTTTGAGCCTCAGGGTAGTCGGTGTGTACTGGCCAGTATCATAAAGTGGATACTGAAGTTTACTAATGACATCCCAGGGCCTAAAATATATTTTTATTCCAATTGGTAACTATGTAACTTTTTTTCTACATTAAACGCAAGAGTAGCGATAGGGAACAGCCGAGGTTTATTTCAGGAGGCAGTTAAGGGATTGGACACAGACAAAGTATGACACCTGTACGCATATTCAAACTCAATCTCTAGTCAGAGTGATTTATCCTACCCCCCCCCCCCCCAAAAAAAAAAAAGAAATCTAGGGAAAGATCCCTGCATACAAAGTGTCACATGAAAGGATAATTTGGGCGGCGGGGGCACCTAAAAGTGTTTGTAAGGAGAGAGCAAGCTGACTTTATATGCGATATTGGTTTCAGCTCAGCCTTTAGAAAAGCAAATGAGTCGAAGAAGAAGGAGAAAAGCTTAACAGAGAGAAGAAAGGGGTAAAGGCTGGAAAAAATGGATGCTGATGGAAAGCAAAATGGTGGTAAAACACGGGTGAGGGGAGGAAAATAAGAGAAAGACAGTGTAGAGAATAAAAAGGATGACGTAAAGGGAGATGAAGAAAGTGGAGGGAAAGTGAACAATGCAGATGAGTAAAGAATGGAGAAGAACTGAGGGAGGTAAAGAGAGGAATGCAGGCTGGGTGTAATACAATGGAGAGCTAAGAGAAGAGGGGCCAAAATGGAGAAAAGGACTGAAAGGAATAAACAATTAGTGAATGCAAAAGGAGACATAAACGAGGTATAAGGACTGGGTGAAAGAAAAAAGACAAGCTGGTGGAAAAACATTAAAAGCTGGAGGAATTGAAGGGAAGAAAATAAAAAAACGTAGGAAAAGAACAACGGCAGCTAAGGCAGGAAAAGGACGGAAAGGAAAAAGAGTAACCTAAGCTGGATCGGGGAAGAGTGAGTGAGATAAGCTGAGCTGAAATAACACGGAGAAGAGACGAGAATTTGGAAAGGAGGTATGAAGAGTGGAGGGGAGGAAACGTATTGAAGGGAGAAGAATGAGGGTCATGGAGGACGAGGGGTGAACGAGTGAAAAGGACTGAAAAAGAGGTTAGTGGTTGGGCTGGGAGAAGAACACGTTTTACCACTTTTCTCCACAAATTATGATTTGCAAAAGGCTGAGATCCACAAATGTGGTCCACTCTTGTTTCGGATGCCACGCCTATTTTTGGTCCCAGTTTGACTCTAGATCCACAAGCACCCTGTGGTTTCTCGCATTACATAAGCATGCACATCTGGATGTGGTATGTCAAGGCCTATCAGAATAGCAGTCCACGCAAGAGGAGGTGGTCATAGGTCAGTGACATGGAGACTGTGGAAATCCGGGCAATGGCATCTTGGGCGGACACACAGGAGCCGAGGCTTTCAGGTAAAAAACAAACAGCCATCCAGTCATATCAGCAGAAAGACTTATCCAGGACAAATAAAGTAGCCCTGTAGCAGGAACCAGTTGCCTCGTAACTGCTTGGTTGTATCGTTTCCATACTATCAGTGGCTCACAGTATCTGGCGGTCCTTTCACCTTCATTGTGCTTTTCCAATTCATCTTGTGTTTGTGGAGAGTGGTAGACTAGCATCGGCTGTGATCAAGTATTAAGCTGCATGATGCAAAACAAGATAAATACAATTGATTCCACGGTTTATGATTTGTAGATCTACTAATGTCAAACATCAACCTAAACTTATACTTAAGAACTATTGAGAAATGGTTATACAACATAACACATTGTGAGGAAATAGGTGTTATGTTAGCTCTTTTGTAATATTTTTTTATATAATTCTAATGCATTCATATGTTATTTTACAGCCCCAATGAAGTTTCAGTTGGGGAAATCTAAAGTGTATTCTTGTACAGTAAAAATGTAAAAGCAAATAAAAAGTAATTAAAAAAACTACATGTGTATGCCTTGCGTTTCGAGCTCCCATTAAGGACCACAGTAGGAAGTCTTCTTCAGAACCGTAGACCTTTATGTGAGAAATTAGGCCAGGCCTTCCTTGTTTGAGGTGATACTCTACTAAGTTGAAGACAAACAATATTTAGCTTTTCTTATTTTCATAAGTGGTGGCTTCTCATGTTTCGTGCCACCATTGTTGTGTTTACCACCGTGTGGGCTCTTGACTGGCCCTAGACGTATGCCACTTGAATTAGCCTCCACTCACTATTAGTGCTTGGTTCTTGCTTCTCTAATCAGTGCCCCTCAATACGTCATCATCTTTTTTGCTTGTTGGGTCAGCATCTGAATCCTAGTCTCTTATCTCAAAGAGGCAGAGGAGGGGGTCACTCCAGCACAGATGGGATGAACATCAGCCTTGGACCTTGTGCTTAGGGCTTGAAACATAATCACATAGAAAAGTTAATGCCCAGGAAAATTGCAGGACCAATTGATGTCAAGTTAAAGAAATATTGGTTTAAAACATGGCATAATCGTCTTCCTGTTTTTAAATATATGGATGGGAGACTCAGACACAGGTCAAGGAGCACCCAATAGGAGACAATAGGCAAGAGTCAACACACACTTCCTCCTGAAAGTCAGGTAGGAGTTCAGAAAGGGCAATACTAGCTTGGGTGTGCTGCAAGATCAACACACAGCTAGGGGCTGCAATTAATACAAAGCTAGTCACTAGTGAACAGCTCTCATCAATTTCCTCCTTGCTTTCTTGTGGAAACTAATGCCCTTTTAGCTTATTATCAAAATGACTTGTGAGGAAATAGCCAGACGAGAATGTCTTTAATATGTGCCCCCAGCTGAAGCACTTGCGTACCCCATCAGCTCTATTTGAAGGCTTTCCTTACACCAGAAAGGGAAACTCTTTCTGTGTTTCATGCTTTATGATCTTTGCTGCATAATATCAGTAAAAGAACAGTTATTAATAGGTTCACTGCGTATCCTTTTTTCTTTCAGTGAAATGGGACATACACATGGTGGACTCAATGTAAAGACTAAAATCTTCCCAGCCTCACTGTTTTTCTTCAGAGGCAGGAGTACCCTTTATAATTTTTCACTTCTTCTACATTAAGGTTCGACGCTGCAGATGGGCCTAGTAACTGCCAACACAATGTGCATGGAAGGAGTAGATGGGATGGCTATGAACGTATATTTTTGCCTCTACATTTATTTGAGGGTGTGTGTTGTGCTACGTTACATATGTTGTGGTGTGTTATACCTGGAACAGCGTGTGGCATGCGTGCTATGTAAGGGAACAATATAAATGGCAAGGGTTTGAATATGTAGCTACATTGTAGTTTTCCTGGCTTGCAGATGATGATGATCTGAAAAGCCATGCAGTTGGTGGGAATGTGTGCTGCTGAGGATATAATACTCCATTGGCGATGGAGGGAAGATCATGGACCCCTGCCAAGGACTACAACTGCCATGTGTATCCTTAAAAAAATGTCCTTGACATGTCTCTTCTCAACCTGGATTTTGTTTTACAATTTTCCCCACATTGCGTACCTACAGCCCCAATACTTTCGCCCTGTCACAGAGGTCTTGCACTATACAGCGCTTCTCTGCTACTCTCAAGCCATACAGTGTATTAGTCAATTGCAAAGTCGACGAAATCTCAGACTCCACCTCATTGTGGTTTCTCTTCACTAGTATAATCTGCATCCTGGTGGTTATTGAAACACTCTAGCTCCAAGATCAAGCACAACACCAATGGAAGAGGGATAATCATGGGGTTTCATTGAATTTGTGAGCTTCAGGTTCTTATCACTGCTTGGGGGTGTGGAGGTGTATGTGTATGAGAGAGACAGATAGGGTCAGGTGCAGCTGTTATGCCTATTGTTCCCATTCTGAACTTACACAGTATAGGTGTAATATGCCGTAACAGATAGTATGTAGTGTTACCTGAAGTGAAATTACATTTGTAGTTTCAGAGGTGTGTCTTACACTTGCCCTGATTTGCACAGTTGTAAGGTGTTTATTGACGTACATTTGCTAGTGGGCCTATTTCTAGATCTGATTTCTGTAATAGTGTATTTTTAGAATAATAGGCAGTCATAAACGTATATATGCGTATGCATAATACATGAACATGGTTTTCCGTTTGTGAATCAAACTCCATGACACCCAGCAGCTAAATTTCGATTTCATAGGTTTTTCTCTGCAAAACTTTCACTTCGTATTAATTGACAACATTTTCGTGGGGGCCACTGCAACATTTTACGCATGACTGGTCATCTTAAATTAGGCGCAAAAAGCTCAGAATGAGAGCTTTAGTACACATTAATTGTTTATCAGGTTATTTCAAACAGATCGCATAGTCCTACTGTAGTTGTACAGATAGAGTGATGACGTGTTGAAAGCTTCTGATCTTGATCCACATGTAAAGTAGTATTTTCACTTGTCTGGGACCATCTCCACCAGTGGGCCTGCGTTTGCCATCATGTTTTTTTCAATAGACTCCAGGTACCAGTCAGGCTGCCTGACAGCACGTCCCCTCTGCCTTTGGTGCACTGGGTGTTGCCAGTGTTCTGTGCATTCTAAAGTCTCCCATGTGTCCCTGCTTACTTCCTTGGTTTTGGCATAAGTGATTATGGCACTGAAGGTTGGCAGTTGGGTGGACCTCTCCTCTATTTCAGGATTGAAAGTACGTTATTTTGATGGGCTTCTACGTTGGGTGGCCTGTAATACCCAATATAATTGCTGCCTAACTGCCTCACCATCTCATCCGCTACTTCAATAAGCCTCGAACAAGTTCACAAGTAAACCAGATAGTACTACATTTCCAATCTACTAGCTGAGCTTTGCTCACAACCATAATAAAAGGTCACGTGTCTAGACTAGGCAAATACATTACAAATATGGTTTTGTACTGTATCACTTGTATGTTACCTCCTGTGCCTGAAGCGTGTCCGAAGTGCATTTCGGTGGTCGGGTGAGAGTCTACCCCATTTACTATGCACTGTTGGTTATCATAAATGCTCTTCTCCAGATAGTTAAGTTCCAACTGGTCTAAACAAACTACTATCCCTCCTGTGCTATTTAAACTCACAGACCCATTTTCAATTTCTCCTTTTAGAAAAAATAATGGAGGATGAGGTTCCACATCACCTTCAAGAATATGGCGAGTCAAATAAAATTTTTCACACAAGACAACAGGCTTTCAGGACAAGGAAATAAACTAACTTTAATAATGGCTACTCAGAAAGATCTGCTTGCGTCTCGACATTGGCACCCTAGAAACTCTAATCTTACTAGAAGTCTCTGCAGCCTACAAAAGAGTGGACCACAATGTCTGAAAAAAATGAGAGGAAGTCATTGGAACAGCTCTTTAATGGTTTACAGCATTCTTTTACAACCAAAGCCAAGGAATCAGAAAGGAATCATGTACCTCATCAACAAAAAGCATATCTTACTGTTGCCCCTTATGATTGGTATTATCACTTCTTCTATTTAATATCTACATAAGACTCACTCAGGGTATCTCCTTCTGCCACACACATTGTTAGAGATTACATTCAAATCTGCATCTATGTAGGTAAGTCGTAGACATCTGTATCAAGTAGAGGTATATTTGTGTCAACGGCCTGAATACTAAACTTCTAATAGTCACAGAATCTCCAAATGGGTGTATACTATTCAAAAGTCCTCAGGATTGAGATAATACTCCTACCTCCATACAGACAATAAAATATTTTGGTGCATAGTTATACACTGTCCCACTGTTTGTACATAACATTTTTAAAGTTGTAAAAAACACCAGTCTAATGTAACAAAATCTATGCACCACACAAAGACCTCCAAATATTCCAGAGATTTCAAAGTCAAGCAGCTAAACAGTAAAGAAAACTGGCAAAAATGTTACCCAATAACTCGGAGTTTAACTGGTAGCACCACTAGCACAATGAATGAAGTTCATACTTATGTGCTCATTCTGTAAAACATGATGGGCACTTGGCCCAAACTACTTACAGAAACTAACAAGGAAATACATACCCGAAAGATATGTGAGATCAAGACTACTAAATTTGATCACACAATTCAGAGTTAAACAAAAAGCAGTCGCCACATTAGCACTGTGAAGTGGCTTTTGTCTGCATTACAGCGCATACTTTTCCATCAAACGAAATTTAAAACATAATATCATGAATGTATTTACTACCAACTATAAGGGTCAAATATGTACAGTAATATCATGAGACGACCAAAATTACGTAAACACCCAAAAGGGATTTACATTTAGGCATTCATAAGTCTAATAATATATCTGAAAGCAGAAACATAATCAAAAACATGTCATCTAGAAAAGTGGTTCCCAACCTGTGGTCCGGGTACCCCTGGGGTTCCACAAAGCCTTCTCATGGGGGCCGCGACTACTTAGAAAATGAAATCATATTAATAGATTAGGTCCCCAGCTTTTAGTAATGGCTCAGTGGGGCAGCCCCAGATTCCAATAATGATTCAGTGGGGGTCCCTGGGTTCCATTAATGATAAAGTGGGGGGTCCACAGAAGTCAAAATGTTGGCAACCGCTGATCTAGAACAGAGACTCTTTAACGTTCTGACTTCTGTGGACCCTCATTGAATTACAACCCACGCCTAAAAACTTCTAAGATTTAAACCTCAAAACATTACACAAAAATCCAGAAACAAATATATAATCAAACAAATACTCTTTCTTTAAAATTTTATTTACAAACATGAAAATAGGCAAATTCGAAGGTTGGAGATTTTCTTTTCAAAAGTGAGTTTTATATATAAAATACAAAGTGATATGCTGGACTGCAGCTTAGCACTTGACTGTTTGGTTACTAAAGTATGCACTTTGTCAGCGCACACCAGTGCTGATTCAGTTGAGGCCATCATTTGTCCATATTAGATTCTGTCTGCTGTACAAGCCCTGCTCCCACTAATCAAGATAAGTATAACACCTTAATTTTTAGCATCCAATTTCAAATTCCTTCATATTTACAGAGCATTTCAAAACTTTCAAATGTTCATTTTAATTCAATTGCGTACTTTATTGATCTTCTGAAAATATTTAATTTTCTCAACAATCACAGGCCTCATGAGGCGGCTTCGTGAATCACCAGGGAACTGCTGATTTATAAAGTTTTAGCAGCAAAAGTGTCTGGACTGAGCCGGGCCTGGTTGCGAAATAACTGGTGTGAGGCTGAGGTAGGCCATTTCGGAAAAGTTACTTTGCACTTAGTCATGCTCACCATATATGTAAGGCAGACAGACTACAGTCTGTTGTGGTCAATATACTGATAAAACAGTATTAAGGCTGGCTATGTGCAGACTCGAAATAATGTCACAGAATTAAGCATGCAACAATGGAAATGGATTGAGACCCCAGTTGTCCAAAGAAGCGTGCACCAAGTTCATAAGAGTGGTGTAGGAAAGTACCCTCTTTTTGGCATGTTACCCTCAATTTCTGCATGCACCATTTCACAGCCATTTACACTGCATCAGATCACGTATAAGTCACATATATGTCAGGCCTTCCAGCCCTGAAGGCTCGGTGCAAAGTGCCTGTGTGAGGGCACCCCTTCACTAGCAGAGGTGCCCCCATGTCGTCCAAGACCATTTTCCCAGACTTTGTGAGTGCGGGGACGCCAGTTTACGTGTGCACTGGACATGGTTCAATACCTATGTCCAGCTTCACAATGGTAACCCCGAATATGGCCATATAAGGTGTCTAACAACTGGGAATTATACTCCAATACTGATTCTAGTATTGGTTGTACAATCCCATGCACTCTGGGGGCTCCACAGCTGACCACCAGTACTGCCATACCAGCCTTGTAAGGTTTTCCAGGCAGCCCCAGCTACAGCCACCTCACAGACAGGATTCTGCCCTCCTGCTGCTTGAGCAGCTCAAGGCCAGGAAGGCAGAACAAAGAAATTACTTTGGGAGAGGGGTGTTACACCCTCTCCCTTTGGAAATAGGTGTTACAGGCATGGGAGGGGCAGCCTTCCAGAGCCTCTGGAAATGCTTTGAAGGGGACTGATGATGCCCTCCTTGCATACTCCAGTCTAGGCCAGTTCAGGGGCCCCCAGTCTCATTCTGGCGCCAAACTGGACAAAGGAAAGGGAAGTGGCCACTCCCCTGTCCATCACCACCAGAAGGGTGGTGCCCAGAGCTCCTCCAGAGTGTCCCTGGGTTTTGCTATCTTGGATTCCAAGGTGGTGGGGCACTCTGGGAGCATCTGAGTGGCCAGTGCCAGCAGGTTACATCAGAACCCTCCCCTAATAGGTGCTTACCTGGTTAGGTAACCAATCACCCTTTCAGAGCTATTTAGGGTCTCTCCTCTGGGTGTTTCTTGAGATTCGAATTGCAAGACTCCAGCTGGAATCCCCTGCATCCTTTACTTCATTTTCTACCGACTGAACCACTGCTGAACCCTCCAGGAACTCTACAAACTGCAACAAAGAAGCAAAAACAACTTCTGCAACATTGTACCTTCAGCTCCTGCCAGCAACTGCAACTGTTTCCAGGTTGTCTTCAGCCTCCACAAGAAGAACCAAATTAATCTCCCGTGAAGTGACTGAGTCACTTCCCTGCTTCAGCAGACATTTCTCTGCAGCGACGACCAGTGGCGTGGGTCCCCTCTCCAGATTATGAGCGTGGATCCAGCAACACGGGTGGTGGACTGAAGTGAACCCCGACAGTCCCAAGGTCCAGCTGTCCAACTTTGGTGGAGGTAAAAGTTTGCCTCCCCACGCAAGACAGTACCCCAGTGCACCACGTGACTTGCAGTTGCCAAGGCTTGCATGTGACCTTCCAAGAAGTTCTTTGTGCACAGGCTAGGGCCCCAACACTCCATCCTGCGACGCACAGCTTCCTGAGTGGTTCTCCGGCAGTGTGGGACCCCTTTGTGGCCTGTTGCGTGGGACTCTATTTGCACCTTCATTGTCTCCATGCTGTGAGACTCCTGTGCACACTGCTTGGTCTTCTGAGGGCTCTCTGAGTTGCTGAGAGCCTCCTCGGTCTCCCCCTCCTGGGTAGAGGCCACCAGGTCCCTCCCGGTCCCGGACAGCACCATTTACCACTAACCGCGAGCTTTGCGTGTGCCAAGGCTTGTTGGCAGAATCCAGTGACTCAAACCATACTGCAATCATCCATCCGGCATGGGACATCTTCTGCACCAACCAGGAACCTGCATCTGTCTTCTTGGGTCCATAACTGACTTTGTCTTCTCACCAGTGGTTCTTCTTTTGCACCTTCATCCAGGTTAGCAGGGGCTCCTGTTCTCCCTGGACTCTTCAGTGCTTCTTGGACTTGGTCCCCTTCCACCACAGGTCTTCAGGTCCAGGAATCCATTGTTGGTGTCTTGCAGTCTCTTCTGGTTCCTGTATAATCTTCTACCACGACTTCTTGTGTGTTTCAGGAAACTTACTGTGATTTACTCCCATTTTCCTGGGCTCTGGGGTGGGTTCTATTACCTACCTTTAGTGTTTTCTTACACTCCCAGTGCCCCTCTACACACTACACTAACCTAGGTAGGAAACCGACTTTTGCATTCTACTATTTTAGTATATGGTTTGTGCTCCCCCTAGACCCATTGCAACCTATTGTGATTTTCACTATTTCTACTGTTTCTAAGTGTTTTTGGATACTTGTGAGTGTGTGTGTGTGTGTGTATATATATATATATATATATATATATATATATATATATTGTGTATATTACTTACCTCCTAAGGGAGTATAGTCTCTAAGGTATTTTTTGGCACCGTGTCACTAAAAATAGAAGTATCTTTATTTTTGTAACACTGAGTATTTTCTTTCATGTGTGTGAGTACTGTGCGACTACAGTGGTATTGCATGAGCTTTGCATGTCTCCTAGATAAGCCTTGGCTGCTCAGCTACAGCTACCCCTAGACAGCCTGGCTTCTAGACACTGACTACATTTCACTAATAAGGGATAACTGGACCTGGTATAAGGTGTAAGTACCTTCGGTACCCACTACAAACCAGGCTTCTATCAGCTCACAGTGCTGATAATGGTGACAGCAAAATGTTATAGTTAAACTAGCAGGCATATTTACCTGTTAACTTCAATGGGAGAGTTGTTTCCTGGTCTCTTCTGTGTAGAAGGTCTGCCAGTTCTAGCCAGCCGTATTCCTCATTCTATCATGTGGTACATGGATCGAGCTATTGTGTTTTGGGTTTTTTCCTTAGCAAGTGGCAATTTGAGCATGGAGTGTGTGTGTGTGTGTGGCATGCTTCACTGTATGAAAAAGGGAATTCATTTTGGACCTGGTGTGTGTGACGTGTTCATTAAATGTAGAATGAAGAAAGCCTTCCAGACAGTGATGTGAATTTTAGGTATCCCCCATAACAATACGAGGTCCTTTGGTATGGTCTAGACTCCAGTTAACAGAGCGATGAAGACAGATGCCACTTTTGAAGTGCAGTGAATGTCCCTGTCCCTTTCCTACTCCCTTCTTTCCCAAAGTTGTATGCCAGATATGTTTGTGTACTAGTCAGACCAACTACATGGCAGACGAAGGAGCTGTATGGTTATACTATCAGGGAGAGCAAAGTACTGAGTGCAACACGAGAAATGGAATTCACTGCTCAGAAACATGGTGAGTCAAGTATTGTCCCATTCTCCTAAGTGCGCCTCCGGACAAAATGTTCTGATAGGTCTAGGGTGTACCTTAAGATGCAACCTGGACTGAAGACCACTCACTCAAAGGACAAAAATCAGAACTGTTATCCTGCAGACTGGGTTATTCTTGCCTAGTTGCAGTGCTGGACATCTCTAAAATTGTGACAGGATCACACAACCACAACATCATGAATTGCAAACAGACTACTTCTCCCTTCACAGGCACACCTCTAATCACCAGTCGGACTCCTGCCAGAACAGATACCGCAACTTGGGCTGGGCTGTTCGATTTGGCAAGTTGTTTTCTGGGCCAGAGCAATCTCTCACATGAGATGTTGTGTACCAAAGACAGACATCTGCTGATACTCCCAAGAGCAGGAGGATCAGGGCCAGCATGGGTTCAACTTAATTGGAGCAATGCTCGTCCTTGGGATTCCAATGTCAGTGCAACAAGATTCACCAGACCAACCTGTGCACAAGCATGTGAGACAGCAGAGCAAGGCTAAAAACAATCAGAGCATAGAGCAATGGTGCAACAAGAACCACAGACTGGTTATACCAAGAGAATGGGTACAAACATTGCCTACATGTGCACCTGAAAACTCCCAAGACACAGGGAGAACCACAAAACTAAGTGAGAGGTCAGGGGAGACCAAGACTAGACAGCACACCAGGGTTCACAGAACGATAAACAATCAAGTAAGAGACTGCGGAAGTGTAAGGAGTCAAAGGTATTTTGCATTCCATTGAGATTAATCCAGCATTTCCAGCCAAAGACTTATTTCCCCTGACCCGAACAGTAAATAGTTCAAATCCGTGTTAGTGACTGTGTAGTATTTGTTATAGACAGAACACAGTACTTGTCTTTTTGCTAAAATGAAGCACTAGTCACAATTGATATATTGGGCTCTGCTGAGTTCTGAGTTCTCCACACAACCAACCCCATTAAATCTTGAACCGCTGTGCTGCACTACCCGGTGAGCCAACTGCTAAAAGGACATGCTCATAAATTAGTTGGCCAAATAGTATGTTACGTCCCAGGCAACACCACCAGTTGATATAATCTGAGTTTCTGAAGGAAAGATCTGCCAGCCAAGATGTTCCAAACAACCAAAAACATTGGGAGCTTTATGTGGACATCAATTCTCTGTTCAGGGCACAGGACTTATTTAGGTTGGAATGAACATGGAATGAGAAAATGTAGGGTTGGAAAGCAGAATAACTGCCTGGCTTAAAATGTAATTCTGAGTTAAGCCGTTGTGTGTTAAATTGGTGTACATCTGTAGAGCTATTGTTGGTAAGTTCTTCAAGTGAAGTTGCTCTAAGTGCATGTCGGAAAGGTTATGATGTGTGTGTTGTTACCATGTGTTATATTAGTCACCTGCGGTGCTCAACAAATAGTATGTAACATTATATTAGTGCATGTAGGTTAGTGTGTCTGCTGTGTGTTATATTCACTTGTGTGTTTGTACAAATGCCAGAGGCCCTGGAAGTAGCACCCTCCATTAATGAGCAATACCGATGCCTTTAAATTGTTTATTTATCTTGTCATTTGCTGTGTGTTCAAAGACAAAACTCTTGCTATTTCTCTTAACAAATTGTAGCTTATTTGGAAACTGGGGTTTATTTTTATTTCTCTGACTTCAAAGTGATGGATTTTGTAAAAGTGACCTAGGTGTCAATCTTGCTGGGGTACAAGAAGTGAAAGGAAAGGCTGTAGGGTGTCTGCTTTTTTCTAACACACAACATTTAAATACCTGCAAACGAAATATATACATATTTCAAAAGTTACCAGCATTTAAGAAAGTACAAATGAAGCACGTTTTTGGGGATTCTGAAGTGTGATGGAAAAAAACATTTGAATAGGCAGTTTACTTGGTGATGCACAAATGATAAATGTTTACTGAAACAGTTGCCTCGCATTATTGTTTCTATGCTATATAGTTTTACTAGTAAAACGGCACATCTATGCAAATTTAATGGTCATTTCAACAGAAAATGTGCTGTTTGTAAATGACAATAGGCTACCACACTAGTGCTCCAAAATGCACCACTGGCTACTTACTACATCCTTACCACTCTCCTTCTGAATGGGGTGTCAAATTTGCTACACTTGTTCTTAGTCTGACAATTGGATTTTTCACAATCCCTATGACTTCAGTGATATAACATTACTGGCAGCTGTCCCATTATGAAACCTGTTCCAGCATCAGTGACGCATGCTTACATGCACAATGTGTGAAGGAGGCAGGTCGTGGTTGGATTGTGTGTATGGAACTGAATACCAGCCTGACAGGACTGGAAGACTTTTAGAGGGTGTGGACTCTTATCAGGAACCTATTTCACCAACTAGAGGTTGATTTCTTCAGTCTTACTGGGTTCTTTTCCTCACACTTTCTCCAAGTTCTGCAGCTGCTGACTCTTAATTCAATACCTTAAATTCATGCAGACTGTAGAAGTGCTGCATTTGTGTTTACTGTGTGATAGCGTGAGCCTGGGCAGTTTAAGTTTGCCATGGCCTCGGGGAAGCGGTTTGCTGAGTCACCCCTTCCTCTCCGGGCTCTTTGTTCGAAGGCCGGTCTTCAGTAGGAAGGAACATGTAGCCAAGAAGCACACAGGCTCTGACTGAACGGCGAGACACGTCCCCCCGTGCAGGAGGTAAAAGAGGGTCAAATGTGTGGCCCGAGGCCCCCTGCCGCTTGTCCTGCGCGGAGGCGGTGGGTGTAGAGAAGTGCGAACGCGCGGGAGTTCCACATTCCCTCAAGTCACTGGAGCCCGCCCGACTAACCCATCACCTGCCTTCCCGGCGAGACTGTGAAAAACAGGAACTTAACCGCAGTAAAGCAAACGTCCCAGGCGTCAGCTGCTCTTCAGAACTGCACGGAAATTTACAAAAGATAAGCACATTCACTCTCTCCAGCCTGCCCGGCCCTACCCCACTTCTTTTCTAATACACGCACTGTTTGTCTCTTTTCTTCCGCTAGGAAGGTGATCTTTATTTGTATCTCTTGTGCAGTTCTGTATAGCGCTAATTTGGCCTAGGAGCAATGGGCGCTTTACATAAGCACCAGACTACATTACACATATATCTTTTAGGCTCAGGGAGATTAAGTGATGTCCCCTATCCACAGTATATGGAGATGAGGCTGAGAGTCGAACCATGTTCCTCAGTTCCAAGTTTAGACCACATCTCCACCTGTTCTATCATACATCATATTGATTTCCCTTGTTAGTGGAAACAATATTTTTAGAGTCCATTCCAAAAGGAATCTCATACATGCCTTCACCTAACTACCACACGGTGCACCCTCTCCCAAGCCCTATGTTTTGAAATATTAACACCGCAGTATGCTCTTACAGTTGTCTCCTATCCTTTGCCTCCCAAGTCTCTACATGTAGTCTTTTTGTGTAACCTTTAAAAATATCTCAGAACTGGCCACCCGTGGACATAAGACTTCGACAAGCATTTCCTACACACAATGAGGGATAGTTATTTTGGGCTGCATGACAATTAAGGTTACCAGGCAGTGTCGTGTGACGATATCAGTGTTTGCCGCTGGTGTCCATAGACACAAGTATTGCTACACTGCGATGAGATAACCAAGTTCCTCCCTTTTGACCCGACTCTGAAGAGGTAGTGAATACGAGCAATCCAGGAATATTTTATTATGTGGTAGTTGTTTAAAACACGGATGCCGCATGACATAGTGAATAGGCATGTATTCACAGGAAGGTAGAATACCTCGATTAAAAGTATAACAGCCATTAAAACAGAAGATGTTTGCACGTTTTGGGGCAGACACAGGCTTTCAAACATTTTTTATAGTGTTTATGTGCTAGACAGATTTTATAACTTGGAGCCCTATGACTAATGCCCGACTGTGGGGAGGGGAAATTTTCTACGCTGCCTTTCAAAGTCTTCTGGATTTCAAATAATAAGAGCTACGATGTGAACTAGAGCAGCAAAGTACCAAGCAAGATACATCTTATCTGCCATCTGTTCTAGTTTTTTGGTAGCACTCAGAGCAAGGTGGAACAAGTCCCTGGCTTGGAGCCCCGTAGCAAACTTTCCTGCAAAACAATTAAGTAGGTCCATAAAAACTCCCACACAACTAAAGAAATGGATGATCCTGAGGCTACCCACAATAAAGCAACCAGGGTTCCAAACGTTTTGAACCCATATCATGGAACTGGCCAGTTACAATCAAACTAAGTTTGCTGGGGCACCCACAAGATCAGGACAGCCGCTAGAAAAGGAAAAAAACCTCAGAGTTCCACTTAGGCTTCCTCTGGACAGGTATCAGGTGGATCTAGGCTGGTCCAGACTCAACACACTTGTGGCCCTGTCTCCCTGGCTGCAGGCACTGTAGTTGTCTCTTAGGGCCATTCCAGCCAGCTTGATTACAAGGTTCATAATTCAGGAGAAGTGACAAAGCAACCCACGAAAGTCAAAGTCTCCAACCAATAAGTGGAACCTTGTCCAGCAGCATGCATTAAGAAACATCTCCCCACTTTCAAAGCTCATTTGCTTCCATTACAAGCAATCCATGTGTGGCCAACTGCAGACCATACCTCCAGCCTTCCATACAAGAGCAAAACTGTATACAGAATTTAGGAGACAGCATCTTGGGTGTATTGGACAGAACCTCATGCTAAATGATTGCCAGTTATGATTCAGATGTTCACAAGGTACAAAATCAGCAACAACAAATATATGAAAGTACTTCTTGTCACATTTGAGGAAAGTCAGCAAGGAGCCTTAATTCTCTCTGCTCTCTTAGCAGCCTATAATTTGGCAGACCACTCCACCGAGACTTAAAGAATGGGTGGGAGAACAAAAGCTGGCCCTAAATTGGATATGATCACTCCAATATAAGAGAAGTAAGAAAATATAAACAGGCTCATCATCTTCATCCTCCAGCAAAGTCTTCTTTTTTAAGATCTACGTTTCGCTTGTCAAGAGTACTAGATGAACATTACATGCAGTTTCAAATGTATGATGAAAAGTCCTGATTCAAACCAATCAGGAGAACAGCGCCAAGAAACGTACTCACATTGTAGGTTGCTTCCATCAAATCAACCTGTGGATGATGGAGAGCTTTCTATATCTGAACAGCAGTCTTAATCACGGAAGGGACTGTTCTACAGTCATCCCAATTTAACCCAATTTAATTGGCCCACTGAAAGGGCCCTCTCTCTACATTCAGTCGGCATTCAGAGCTAACTTTCAACTTTCTCTCCTCTCGAAATTAGCCTGTATTCCAAACCAAACGGGCCATGATGAAGCCCTGACTGGGTGACTGCAACACATTTTACACTGGTCTCCCCACAAGTCCGCTGCCAGGCTACACATAGTGCAATAACTGGCTGCTGGCACGCACACCTCCACTTATGTAGATGTTCTCATGGTAAACCAGCCCTGAAATAACTCCATAGTTTTCCAATGGACTCAAGGATCAAATATAAAAACACTCTATATTATGCGGAAAGGTTACAGAGGCAAATGTGTGCGCTACCTTTCTGAAATAACATGCCACTACAAACCAGCCAGAGAATTAGGATTATCTTCTTTTCATCTGATCCAGCAATGCTCCTTCAAAAGGCTAAAACATGGCAGAACATCTTTGATGGATCTTGGCAAAAGAGTTTGTAATGCGCTTAGCCTTCGGTTCTGATCTGAATCTAGCTATTTTCTACACAGGAAACACATACAAATTAAGTTATCCAGATTAGTTTTCAGGTGTAGTAAGACCTTTTGTTACCTTACAGTAGGCTTAGAAACCTCTTGCTTACCATTTATTGGCTACATTGTCACTCTCATTTGTTTGCTACTTTTTCCATCAGCTTCCGTAAGCTTTCCTTCCTCTTCTTGTGTTTACCCCTCCCCTGCATACATGGATGCATTATTGCGTCATTAAACGCCTTTCCATCTTTTTCAGGCATTTCTTTTTTTTTCTTTTTGTTGAAGCATCTTACATGAGTGTGTGTGTTTATCAGCGGTCTCCCCCATTTAGTTCTCCCTGTTCATGTTCCTCCCTTACCCCCCCCACTCACACCATGCCCCAGCCCATCCTCTGATGGCCATGTACTTCCCCTAGCCCCTCCCGCCCACTTCTGCTGGTACTGTGGGCCCTCAGTGCGGAAAGCTTGTTGTATAATGAACAGAACAATTTGGTCCTGGTGTTTTCTGGAAGATAGTGCAGTGCTTTTAAGGCAGATTTGGTGTGGGTGTGCTTCTTCCTGTTGAGGACATATCTTGCCGCTTGGTTTTGTAATCACTGTAGACCACCAATGAGGTTTTTAGATTGGCTCATCTAGAGCACACTGCAGTATTTTACTCAAGCTATCAACAAAGATCTGGCTAGGTTTACTCTCCGCATTGCTTGGATAAGTGGAGGAATCCTGCGAAGCAACAAGAATTTGAAGCAAATAAGGTTTAATGACATTTACTAAGGTATGTAAATAGGGCCACTGTAATTATGCGGCAGGAGAGCACTAAATTATGTATTAATGTTAAGTAAATTATGCAGCAAGAAAGGAACATTATGCTGCATAATGCAGCACATTTGTTGATGGTATTAGTTAATGATTTTGTAATTTTTACACATGGTAATACTGTTTGGGCAAAGATTTCACCTCATCCGTACCGGTCGGACAACCAAACACAAATACGCGACTGAAAGATGACCAGTTAATCTTTGTGATGGGTCTTCCAATGCACGAACACATATCGCCATGATTTTAGTAACTTTTGATTCGTCTGAGCTAGAAACAATTTTTTTCTCTTCATCTGCAGAGTATGCAGCAGATGATGTATTGTGTAGCACAAGCAGCAAGTCCTCAATTATGCGAAAAAAGCTGCAGAATGACATAACTCCAGCGGCTCTGCATATAGATGAGAGGTGTACTAAGGATCTGAATCAAATGTTACTCTCAAGTTTCTCGCCTTTCATGCTAGTATAAGGGTTGTTATGATAGCTGGAGACCATGCATACAGGACTGTATTTTTTCTATTCGTGCCCTGTTTCAGAAAGTGCACTGTGATACTAATTAGGTACAGAAAGCTTTCAATCAGAATGTGATAGATGTAAATCAAGTATTTTGTGATACAAACTTAATTCCTTGCTTCCTTTTCCAGACTGAGTGCCATCTGTTTACGCCCGAGATTCGGGGCAGTGGTGTGTGATACGTTTAGCCAGTTGTGGTGTTGATATGGAGGAAATCTGTTGCACATCACATAAAACGTTCTTGCTGATCTTAAACGTCCATGTTTTGATTCACTGTTTCGACTTCTAGAGGAATCATTGGATCTAATGCTGCAGTACTGCAGGAGCCATACCAGATAGATATTAGTCTTTTTGCTATCATGCCATGGCCTACATATTGATATGCTTAGTACTGACACAAAAGGATAATGCTGTTTGTTGGTCTGTGCTAGGAGTGAAAAGGAGATCTTTGCCAATGTCAGCCTCTGTAATTTCCTGGCTGAGGGAATTTTATCTCGTTCCATGTGTCCTTACAGTTATCTTGTGACATCCTTTGATAGATGTTACTGATATAAGGAATAATATAAATAGATCTATAAATGGCAAGGGCTACCAGGTGGTGTTGGTTTCTTTTGCTTATTGCGGCCTGCTACAAGTGTTCAGGTATTCCTATACCTTGGCATAGGAAGTACTGATGCGACCAAAGACCTCATGTGCAAGTGTTTAAAAAACTATCTGATCTATAAAAACCGACAATGGCTTCATTTTTGGTACCGACGTCCTGATCTTTTCCATTTACAAAGGTTTAAGCCACAAGAAGTGTGATTTTAGGGAGGAGTCCTAAACGGAAATGAAGGGGGGGGGGGGTGTAATGGTGGTTATTATGTTCATGTACATTTTTGCTGTTTCAGAGTTAAAGAATGAGAAATGTTTTTATAATGTTTGTGTGCTGTTAAGACAATGAATATATGTGAAACTTTTCTCTGGACTGTTTGATTAGTTAACATCCTTTGCATGGTACACGTTTTTGGGATTGTTGCAGTTTTGGAATACTCACCATCTCTTTCACTCTGTCTGTGGGTTTTATGTACTTCAGCACTATCAAACCAATAAATGTAGAAGCTGATTTTCTGCATCGACTTTGGGCATGTACTGTAGTGATAAGTAATTAATGCAATATTCGGCCATGCAGCCTGACGTCTATCTATATTGGTTGTGTGAGTAAATCAGGCACATCTCCAGCAGTCTGTGTGAGGGAGTCGCGCCACTGGGTGAAGTGGAAGGCTTCCGATTTCTGTCCCAGTTGAGTTCCCCATTTGCTTTTAGAGCGCCCATCCCAGAGGTGGTAATCCCAGCTCCAACGTTTGTTTAACTTGCTATATCCAAGTGCAGTTCAGCTCAGGCATCCCATCCAGTAAGATATTGCGGACGGTTTATGTTAAATGACTGCAGCACTTGTGGATCTTTGTGTCCACTGTGCAGTCGCACATAAATTGAATTGTATGGTGATATCTGGATCGCTGTGCTTTACACCGAACACCTTTCCCTGTTTGCTGGGCTGATTGGTGACCCGTCAGCAGCCATTCGTACATATTGGTGGCCGAACTGTTTCTGGGTAGTTGTGCCACATTTATTTTAGGGCATATTCTTCTCCTAAATAGGTCGTAAGTATTAACGGAACGTTTCTGTAATCAGCTGGTGTTAAGCAGACTAATTTGAACAAACGCTTTTCTATCTGCTGTGCGAAGTTCACGAGGCTGGGCTAGGTGTTACGTTCAGATGGGTACTGGTTTGTTTCCTTACCCGTTTTGCAGAAATCATCCAATAGGAATCTGTCATCAGAGAGTAATCTTAACCGACCTTTAGCCCTCATTCTGGCTCATTTATGGCTCCAAGTGACTGACATTTTTATTAGCTCTGCGATCAGAATGTATTTTGTGTTTCAAGAATTGGTGGCCTGAATGTGGTTGTGTTTTAGATGTGCGGATTAGTACTGGTGTAGGAAAACAGTTTCGCCCGTCCTAATACAACAGTGAGCATTTGCTCCGTTTTCCTGAACACTGCAATTCTGACAAAATATTCTCATCATAACAGCTGTAACAATATAGACACATAGCAAAATAGTCTGTGCATTACTTTGATGTGATCTGGTTTAAGGCCTAAGTGAATAATCACTGTTGACATCTGAACGATAATGCAGAACTTTTGACACCACCAAGAATGTGAATTAATTAGCGAATGCCATACAATTGACCATTAAAAACAAGGAAATATGTTATGAGAATGGATCACAAGGGCCTTAAAAGGATGACAAATACAAACTACAAATAAAAGCTTTAAAATATGTTCTACAACTACAAAAGGTATCCAGCGTAGCCAGTCAACCACAGAATCAGAGTGCATCTGCTAAGCATTAAGAGTTTACCACGTATGAATGAGCATGTCTTCAGTGCGGGCAGTCAGTCATTTTTTTTCTTCAGATTACAGCCGTCTCGTTGGGAACAGGGTGCACAGAATGCTTTCTCCTAAAGCCCCCACCTATATCAACTGGCCTTACACTGCAGAGAGAATTAATTTGCTTGAACATTTTCTTGGAATTGAAGCACAGGAATTAATCTGCGTTCCAAGAAAAATGCTAGGAGCGCGCATCCAATCAATGGCCCATTTCTCATCTCTGGCCCTGCTTGGAGGAGAACTGATCAGCAGATCTTCACCATAATTAAGTTCACCAAGATGGCCAGAAAAACACAAGCAAGTACACCACAGAGTTTTGACCTCGGTCTCCGAACATTTTGTTCTTGCTTCCGAGGAACTGCTCACCCATCGCTGTACACAAGAACCAGTGCTGCAGTACAAGACCATCTATGTCACAATACTTTTATACCAGCAAGTGATGTACATTTTCCTGGTCTATCCCCAGTATCTGATGGAATGACAGCATGAAAATAAACAGGGGCTGGGAATGATTAGGGGCATATTTTGTGTATGCCTGTATGTAATGCAAAACAGGTTACCACCTATCCCTAGAAATATTCCATTCCCCTCCTCCCGATTAGAATTTTTGGACTGGACCTTTATATTTGGACAGCTCTGAAACCCAACTAATGTGGATAGTCCCTTCATGGAGATTTATGGAGATTTACCTAGATGGTCCGCAGAAACCAATTAAGTTTCCCCTTAGTTCGTGGAGGTGTTAGTCGCGGTTTTGGGTATTTCATATTCCTCTATGTCCAAAAGGTCCACAAAGTGCAAATTATATTTACATCATTTTATTACTTGGTAACTTTGCAGAACTGGTGCTGCGTGAGCAGGTATAAGCTTCCCACTATTTTATCTACTTCATAAAGTTTAACTTAGGAAACACACACATACTCAGTCTCTGCAAATGTCTATCTCAGCTACACCAATATGCCCACACGTTTTGGCTCCTCAGAGCGATGGTCAAGTCTCTGATGGTCTGAAACATATAGGTATGCTGCTGCTTCTTTCAAATAGGTTTAGTCGGTTTTCTTCTTCAAGAGCCTAGCAGCTCAGAGCACTTTTCCTCTGCCAATGCAGGGTGAAAGTTCTCATGCCATCCGTACGAGTTAGAAACCGGCACTGTCACCCGTGTGCGAGTTTGAGTACCCAGGCCAGGTATAGGTGAGGGTTGGCCTCTCTAAACCGGGCGTCCATGCCTCTGATAGGGTGGGGTGATTCCTAAGTGAATGCACACATGGCCGAAGTGACCAAGGTGCTAGTATTTACACACAAGCATTCATGATAGGAACGAAGCCTGAGGGCTCAGGCTGACCGAGGCGCACGAGCACCGTGGGGGTGGCTGTTGCAGAAGTGTCACCTGCCTTGGCAGGTTGGTGCATGAGCTAGGGCACAAGTGCCCTCGAAGTCACAAACACCCATGTGTATTCGCACTGCCAATGAGAGCTGCTCTATCCATACAGTGGAATGGGACATCAAGGCTTATTAAGTCCGGTTGAAATAGATGATAGCAGGGAAGCAGCCTTATACTGTTTGGTAGGATGACAAACCCAAGCTGTGGGTAACAGTAGCTTTGTCACCCCTGGCCAGGAAGTGTCACTTCTAGGAAGTGGGCATTTCTAAGTGTTGGGACTGGTTCTGGTGCCCTGTAAAGTAGGCTTCATCCCATGGGTTCCGGGGGAAGAGCACATCTGCAAATTCCCCAGTTGACCGATATAACACTCGGGCATCCAGAACGACATATCCCTGCAATTTGGGGCTTGGTGAGATAGAAGGGGGAGGGTAGTCTATGACACTTGGCCTCCCGAAGCCAGAGCCTGGCACCTATAAAGATCTGCGTTCCAAGACCCCCAGGACAGACATGGAGAAAATGGAGGGAAGACATCTGTGCTTCAATGGGATACTCTTCAAACCAACTACCACTTCAAAGGTTTTACGTAGTATATGCAGGAGTACTCAAAGTCTGCAACTTAGCGTACCACCGATAGATACATGGGACTAGTGTGGATGGACCAGGTTGAGTGGGAAGCATTTCTCTTGTGTGACCCTCATCTGCATGCTCACTGTGTGCTGTGCCCGTTCATGGGTTAGAACCTGCAGAGGAGTGCTTTACGTGGCATAGTATTGCACGACAGAAAATGCAGCTGGTGTGCTCGTCTGAAGAGTCCAGTACTGCTAAGGTCATAGAGTACTGGGCAGAGTATCTCAACCCAGAGGGATTCGGAAACCAAGTTCCGAGTGGAACCTGAAGGTCTGGTGCAGTTCAAGTCACCGTGCATCAGATTAGCGCCTCCTGTCAAGGATGGTATGAGGCAAGGAGTTGGTTGAGGAATCCTGGTGCCATCCGGGTACCCCCCAGCCATCGGAGGTACAGCACTGAGCGTTTTTTTTTTTTTTTTTTAAAGGTGGGATCAAACCTGTCGGGTCACTGGAACTTCACGGGCACCAGACAGGGTGTCTTCAATTTGGAGACACAGATCTGGTAACTTGTGTGTGCAACCTGAAGTGTCTAGGGTAGGTTCAGTCAATGCGCCCAGACAACGCCTTTTCATTCTAGAGGTGCTAAATTCTGTTATTATTTGGTAATACTGGATTGTCTGGTAGGGCGGGCTCCCTCTGTGTCTAACAGTTGGCCCCGGTGACCATCCCCCTGTGTTTTGCAGACCTCTGAGTGAACCTCCTATTGGGAGCCTGAACGTCTCCTCCTTGTTTACTGGCTGTTGTTTTTTTGGTCCCCCACTTTGACCCCTGGCACCTGGAGAGTTGCGACTTGGCCGGCCGTTAGAGGCTGGGTGCCCAGGGGAAAGTTACTCAAATCTTTGGGGTTGCGGTGGGGCAAGGTTAACTGGAGGCTGGTTTGCAGGTGGACGGTGGGTTAGGACCCAGAGGATGTGCAAGCATATGGGCATCCATTTGCCAGGTTAACAGGGCACCTCATTAGGGTGCCGGATGCAAGTGCATACAAGAGTGTGTGCGTGCGTATCAGCGACAACAGATACCTGTGTACCATGCCTAGGAGTGAGATGGATGGGAGTCTAAGCGAGAACAAGTGAGTGCTGGGGCAGCACTGTGGTGTTGCTGGGTACTCTGCCAGGGAGATCATAAGGTTAACATCACATTTTACTAGCGCAGCTGAGGCAGTGGGTCTAGTTGGACTGTGGCTTACTGTGATATACATTGTGCTGCTATTGTCAGCCCTGGGACGAACCTTGGATTGCAAGTGTTACACTGATCGCGAGTAACGTGAGGGTGGACCTAGTGCTGACAGCAGGTGGGCACCTTATCGGAGTGCGTGGAGGGAATTAATGGTTTCCTCAAATGTATATACAGTGATCAATGTTTAATGCGGTGGGGCCTATTACCATTTGTTGCCTGGGTCATTGAGATTCACGCCCAAATGTAGATTGCGTATTGTAGTGCGTTGTGTGCTCACTGAAAGTTACGCTGAGATAATCTTGTAATCAAACTGCATAAATCATGTATGTGTGTGTGTGTGTGTGTTGAATAGAATGTTTCTCTACATACAACCCGTGTGAAGTCTCTTTTTGTGGTTGTTCAGTCGGGTTGTTGTGGGAACGTGCTGTGCTGTTGCTTTACAAATTGCCTCGGACATAAGCCTGACTGCTCCGAGCAAAGCTACACAAGGGTGAGTACAGGTTATATAGCAGGTTTACTTGACCATCCCGGACTGGAGTGGCATATTCCGCCATGCTGAGCATATGCTTTAGCCAACCGGAATAAGCCACCTCCAACAACAGCAGGTAAAAGTGACTTAATAAGACTTTTGTTTAGGGCAGCTAAACTTATAAACACACCTTCAGATGTTTATTAAGTACAGTGTATACACCAAATTCCACGTTATTACCACAGTGCAGAACAAGTCGTATAAGAATGCCACTCTTCACTGCCTCACAGACTCACAATGACCTTACACAGGGAAACACAAGAAAACAACTTTGTAAATAGTTACCAGGGTTATTCAATGTGATCTTACATCACTTCAGAAACGTAACCCTTTGCATACTAAATCTGGTTAAACACCATTTGTAACAAGCACAGGAACTACAAATCAGCCCCCTTAAGTAATCAAGTTAAGTAGGGCAGCTTTGTGAATCGTTTGTCCTTAATGTATCTCTTAAAGCAATCTTGAGCCTCCTGTAAGCATCAAATAAAAGCACAGTGGCTTCTAGGCACACTAGGGTGAAATCTTGAACTCTGAAACCAGGATCACAGCCACCCTCATCTAGCTGAGTACCAGACTGGGACTTTATTACTCTGTGGAGTGCTCCTCCTTGGATACCCCTGTCACACAAGGAGCCTGAGCACCTATAGAAGTAAAGGAAAAAGTACGTGGTGGCCCACCACTTCTACCCACTCTTCAGCCATGAGCAGTCTGGTACCTTTATCGGCTGTAGAAAGGCAACAAAAAGTTCTAACTGTTGGGGTGAACAGTTATACCAAAGCTCTCACATGGTCAAACACATTCTACCATTTTGTCTCTCCTGCCCCTACAATGGTTAAGGCCCACTCAGCACAAAGTGCCATAACTCCATTCAAGTCAACATAACAGTAAAAACTAGCCTATGAATGCTACGAGGCTGAGAAAATTGCTTTGCCAAAAGAGCTGTTTCCGCTGTATTCAAGACAAGAATCTCTGCATTGTGCTTGCTTACTGTGTTGTTTGTACGTAACAAATTGCAAAACTAAGTTCCATCTTCGTCAACTCTACTTGCACATGCAGCTGAAGAAATTCATAGTTCTTTTTAGTTTTTAAATTTTCATAATCAAGACACACGCCAAAAGATGCTCGACAGAACACCACCTCTGCATTTTAGATTACATTTTTTTGCAAATGTATGTTTTTTGTGTTGAATAATGATGTGTCTTTGCTGTAATGTATGTATTTTTATTTTCCTTTTTTGAGAGACAGAAGGAATACACACAGCCATACATATTTAGTCGAGATGTGTGAGGGAAATATATAAGGAAAAATACCCATAGTTCTCCTTGTACTTTAAGTTTGTGAATTCTGTGGGACTACAACATCGGGTCTACAGATATCACAAAGAAAGTGTGCGGCAGGTATATTATCCCTGTGCGCTATGCTACTTTGATTGGGACATAAACAACAAGTACAACAAGCAATGGCATAGCCAACAGGGCTCGTCTACAAGAGGTACTAGCTTTGTCCATGTTTTTTAGCCATGTTGTAAAGCAGAGGAGTTGGGCACAGAGGCAACACAGACAATGAAGGGAGGACAGTTGGAGGGTGCAGCAGACAACAGATGGGACAACGCAGACAATAGATGGGAAACATATACAAAAGAGGACGACGGGGTGTGGAGATCAACAAGGACAAAAGAGGGAAAGTAAGAGGTAGTCACTGGAGGGAGGGTGGGTATGGGTAAACAAGGACAATGGATGTAGGGCGGATGGGGGCAAAAAAGACAGCAGATGCACAACAAAGACAATGGAGGGAGGGCGGATGGCAATCAACAAAGACCACAGAAGGTTGATGGGGGACATCAAGGACAACTGATGGACCACAAGAACAGAGGGATGATGGAGTTGGTGCTGAGTGACTGGTAAGGACAGATCCAACACTGCAGGAGTGACAGGGTGTGGGTCTGGATAAGACGCGGCTGATCCTGGTGTTGTTTGACTGGTGTGCTAGAGACTTGAAGCCAGTCCCTGAACTCTTTGGAGAAACTGTGGCACTTCTGAAGCGGGCCCCCGAGGGCAATGTTGTTGTTACCATTGTTTCACAGATGGCACTTGCTAAAGTGTGCCCTACTGAAACTGGGACTGACCTTGCTCCATGGCACCCACTGGGCACCCATAGATTAAGGCTAGCAAGAACACAGCACTACCTCTGTCCATGCAGATCACTCAAAGAAATTTGCAAAAATGTGGTGTCTAGTCCAGTATACCACTACCGCCTTGTCCAAGTAGCTAGCCTAGGACTAACCATAAGGGCTGCCAAATGGATAACACTGCCTTGCAGCACAAGGCAGTCACCCTCAAGGCACTCCATGCCCACGTATTGACTGGTAACCGTGGCGCTGAATGTCCAAGCACCTTATTGGACTTTTGCCACTGTGTTCACGAAGCTCCTTGAATCAAAGACATTGCCACTGAAGCTCCACCTAGAGAAGAGGAATGCAAGATCGCTGCAATCCATGGAAACCCTATCAGTGACTCACTAGAGTGGAGTAATCAGACCCACTGAGACTGCAAGCCTAGTCTGCTGCCAAGGCCTACCAGAGCCCGGAACAGATCCATCGCCAGAAGGCATACGTCCCTGCCACTACCGTCAAGGACTAGTTGAGCAGCCTGACCACACCCAACCTGAATGGTTCTGCCCCATGCCATGATCACGGTGTAGCACAAGTGCGGTGAACCCACTTCCAAGCGGCCTACTGTGGCCCTGTGCCTCCAGAAGAGGCAGGTGAGATGCTATTTTGGCTACTCACTGTGGACAGACTGTGTATTAAAGAGATGAGATGTGCTGTATCTGTTCTGGAGACTATGACACTGAGTCCCAGGCCATCAGGGTAGAGATGGAGGGTGGATTTCCTAAGAGGGGCCCAACGTTAAAGCATATTGGATTCACACACTTATACTGTGGATTTAAGACATCATTGTATACCTTACTGTTGGGCAAAGTACTTGTTTTTTCCAAATGAGAAGCACCGAGCTAGCCACTTACATCATTGTGCTTCTGGTGTATGTTTCTTAAAGTTCTAAACCCACACTAACCTCCCTGAGAAACCTGTGAGTATGTAAGTGCCCAAAATAAATACCACTGAGAGTCAAGAGCTGATGGAGTGCTACTTGGCCCACTTTTTAGAGCTTTAGTAGGGTGGGCCCCATGGTATTAGAGGCACATCATCCCAGCCCCCACAGCTATGACCCAGAAATTCCAGAGTGTCCCTGCTCTCAATTTCCCCTTCACCTCCTGAATAGGGCCTGATACCACCTTTTGCTTTTACATTTGAAGAGGAAATATCTAGCCTTCTTCAATGTCACAGGTCAGGATCTCCATATAACATTTTCCAAGTGTCCATTCTTCTCTCATGCCCTTACTCAGAGGCTAGGACATTATAAATTTGTTCTGAACTTTGGGGTTGCTCTGCATGACTGGAAAACCAAAGTAGTTAGTCCACTTTTATAAACAAGCATTTACAATGCATCGGGTCTCGCGTTTGCTCATGTTAGAGCTGATCGTGTTGTAAACTCCTAACCCGACTTTTCACCTATCGGGCAAAAGTGCATTTATGTACATAACCCGAATAAGTGAAATCAAGTACGTAAAGCGCTCGACTTCTGCCAAGCGAGATCGGGCTCGTAAATTAGAGAAAAAAAAAAGTCCACAAGCCCGATGGAAAACAGCGAGCCTCGCATGTTTTCTGTACTTGGTCGCTGCGCTGGAGGAGGGCTTGCCACCGGAAAAGGCATGCCATATGCGTGCCTTCGACTAATGAAAGCAAGCGGATTTTATTAGGGAAGCCCACAACCCAATAAAAAACACTGATGTGAAGTTGACAGGGCTCCGAGCCCTTTTATAAATACAAAAGAGTCTCCCTGCGAAACGCATGCGCGAGCGCATGCAACGCAGGCTCGACCCTAAAAAAAAGAGAACCTACATCAAGCAATTAATGAAAAAATGTTCTCTTGTGTTGCCATCTGTCACAAGCCCGTTCAGGGGGCCACAGGGCACACAGGAGTTACTGGGCTCAATCAAGGTGGTTCAGGCCATTTACTCCTGATGTCCCTGGGTCCACCCTGCTATGGATCCTGCTCAAATGGGTTAAGCACCCACTTCTGCACCCTACTCCCAGTTGCATAGCATAGCTCGAACAGTCAAGGCTCCTTCAGGGGAAGCTCAGATACAGATCAGTGAACACAATTCATAACTCAAGCAGCGCATCCAATAAATCACTGTCCAGTGAAATACTTGTTTTTTAATAAAAAACATTTTAATTTTAACTCTGCGCATGCATAGGTAAACAACATTCAAAAAGCAAAAACATCCCCTTAAGGTAGGGTCTCTAGTAGTTGTCAGGCCATTCCCTGTATTCGCAACTCTTGCGTAATGGGTGAGCTGTTATTCCCCATTCGCTTATGACTGCATCCAGAGAATGTAGTTTATTTGGCCATATTCAAGAGTTCTCCCCTTTCAGACTCTGCACATAAGGTGTAGTAACATCTGGCCCTTGGAGTTTCAGAACCAAAAAGCAGTATATTCCCCAGGGCCCCAAGGGCCCAGTTCTCAGTTCACCCGCTCCGGCAGTACAAAACCTGTCAGCAGTGCAGCACGGTCCTGGTCCAGATCAGCAAGTCGGGCTGCACATGATCACATTTGTAGCTCCTGGCAGGCACAGGCGCTCTTTCTCTCTCTCTCTCTCTCTCACTCCTAACCCATGCTTAGCAGCGATCCCGATGATAAGAGTTGTCCCAGCAAACATCCAGAAAGTCTTTATCTCCTTCCTCGGGGATGGGGGTAGTGTCTTTGACCCCATGGGGCTCTCACACAGTCCTCTTTGTCTTAGGGCCTTCCCCAGTGCAATCCCCTGCATACGAAAAGATCCTGTCCTGTCTCAATTGCAGCAGCAGTTTCCCAGGTCACAGGCAATGGCCCAGACCCCCGGCCTCAGCTTCATGAGTGGCCCCTTGTGACAAAGGAGGTGGCTCCAACAGACTCCACCAGTCTGATCACGCGGGCCTAAAGTTGGCTTCCTCCGAAGCCTCTCCCGGCAGCAGGGGTTGCAGGAACCATACAGCAACCGGCTGATCAGTGCGGGAGCGGGATTCTCCCCCACCCCATAACTTAGTTCAAGGCAGTCCCTGCTGGCATACAGGGTTGCCAATTTAACTCTCTGCACACAGACAACATCCCAATCAGTGCGAGAGTTCCTTGGGAGCCCACCACGTCTGGGCTCCCCTCTGGATCTCGCTACCTCCAACAAGCTCCTCTCCCTCACGGGCACACTGGTCTTGGCGAGCAGGCAGCCCTGGAGATCCAGGTTCCAGGGCAGATGATCTCGGTTTCCCTGGGTGATGTCCCCTCACTCAGCAGGAAGACTATCAGGCTGGGCCCCTTGTAGTGGTCACAGGCAGAAGTCTTGCAGAGCTTCCCCTTCTCACGCAGCACAGCCGACTGCTTGGCAGATGACAAAGTTTGAGGTATCAAATTCGCATACTTATAGTTTTTTTCCAGACATAAAATGTAATTTAGTGCCGGAGTCTTTGAAGTTTTATGTTGAGGTTCGGACTCCTTGAAATAGAGATCTTTTTCCTTTTTTCTTCCTCCTGAAGGATTTCTGTTACAGCAGACAGGACTCAAAAGCTGATTAACCCACGACATGATTCATGGGCGTGACCAGAGTTTACACTTGGATTTCAATCACAGTGATATGTGCATCAAAAGTTTAATTCTATGCCCTCGGCTATACTCTTTACGATTTCCTCATCAGCACTATCTCCCTCTTCTTGAGATATGTCCAGGCCCCTTCCTTGTGATCTGTCACTGAATCAAAGAGCCCTTTGAAATGCCCAGTGAGAGCATGGATCTCTCTTCAGCCAGTGCTTGTCCCACCCAGGCTTACAGGAATGTAGCAATACACAAACCTGTTTGGAGTGCTTCTACTCCTCATGTTTTCACGAGGCAGGCCTGTGCATCCCAAAATGGAACCCAGGGTCCTCTATCTACTGCACCAGTGCAGGCACTTATGCACTCAGTGTACATTCACACTACCTTCACTGTCCAGCACTGCTCTCTTCATGTATTATGCTACCACCAGCCTGCACACGCTGTTCAGTGATGCAACCACTCTGTACTGTACCAGAGTATATTTTAAAGCCACACACTGCCTGCACACAAATTTACCACGTGCGCACTGTACTACCCTCACCCTTTAATGTAGTGTGTTTCTTATGAGCCCACATGCACTCAGCATGTTTTTATCACACACGAACTTCCACATCAACCTAATGCAGCCCAGAGACACACAACAGCATAACGTTTAAAAAGGTTAGCGGACCTCACTCCAGTGACCCAGGGAAATTTTTCCCTGTTCACTATTATTGATTATTTACACAGTATGCTGAGGGCAGTAGCCTTTCAACACTATAAGGGTAGCTATTTGGGTGCCCTTCTCGTCCCAACAAGACTGCAATCCGTGATACAGGCTTATATCATGGCGCACATGCATGATCAATGTTTCCTATGACCAAAAAAATAAATAATCAGCATTAGGAATCCAGACAGCAGCACAATTAGACACTCAGGGCAGGGGTACACCTTTCTCACCATCTAAAGGACTTTCCCGCCCCAACACCACCTCTCAGTAAAAACACAGAAAAAAGTAGCAGCTAAACAGCATTTTAGGTTCCAGTAAGAGGGAGATAATTTGGATCTATGCCAGCTAGGTTTATTTTGGGACACGCACTGAGTAGTAGATAAGATATACATGCTACAGTTCACATCAGCATACAATACAACAAAATGCAATTCTAAAGTGCACTGCTACCTAAGAAGGTGTCCTGGCGCTAGCGGAAGGGGATGTCACATTTTTCAACTTAGAGAGACAGTTTGGACAGCATTTGAACAGGATCAGAGAGAAACGTTTTTAGACCTTTTAGACCAGTAAAAGGTCAACAGAGTTGGGTAAGGACAGGTCATGAGGTAGATTTACCCCCGAGAGAATTGCAGGTCTGGTTCAGAATCAAAATTAGCAAAAATGTACAGCTCCACTTGGCTAGGCTGAATTAGTAATATTACTGAGCACATTCGTGTCAGGATCACATGTTAACGGGCAGCCAAGCAGAGGCGGAATCAGTCATTTATCATTCTTGCATCTGCAAGAGCTCCCTCATACATTTGATTGACTCTATAGCCACAACATCACAGGATACACATTAGGCAAACCGAAACAATTAAAAAAAACTGAACAGGGGATTATCTGGACAGTGCATTTTCACCCCGAGGGGGGATAATTTAGAGCTAATGGTGAGTAACAGATGTTTATTGTCACCAAGGCATAGGTACTCATTTTATCAAGGATGAAAGGCTGTGTGGAACCAGTGAGGTATGAACTGGTGACCTGTGTGTCAAAGACATTGCATGCATTACTCCACAATCCCAGCCTTAATGCAATAGTTTTGACAAATTTGAGAAAAAAAAGCTTAGCTACATTATCTACTTTAAGAAAACTTGGTAAATTCGAGGGCCAATGATGGAAGTAGTGAGGGGTGAAAAAAAAGAGTACGAAAGACATGGTCGAAGGAGTCAAGAAGAAAATGGGAGTTTGGGAGAGACTGCAGCGCTTACCAGTGTGGGGAGGTGGCAAGGCCTAGCTCTGACAGAAGCATCTCTGGGCAGATGCTGTGAGCCTTGAACAGTGTCAAAGGTAGGGGATACCAGTAAGCTTAAAAATAGGAACACATGACCAAGAAACAGTCAATTACTTTTAATGAAAATTTAGTGAAAAAAATAATAATAACAGACATCCACACTAGGTCAGGCCCCAGGAAAAAGCTATCTTCCCTTTAATTATCGAAGCATATTGCTAGATATGGCATTCAGATCGCTACTTGGGGCCACACACGCCACAGAGTCCTGTGCACAAAAAGCGGACTGGAGTGGAGTCAGCAGCTTTATTGCCTCTGCCAAGATGGCATAAAGAAAATGAACAAAACTATAATGAATAAACTGACTGGAAGCCTCCTCATACAAAGCACTCTAGGTACTCTTCTGGCTAATACAAATATGATGCGCCCACAGACTTCCTAATATGTAGCCCATTTCTGGCGCTCTCTCGTTCCAGTAGTTTTACCCCAGCTGTGCTAAAGTGCCAATACACCAAAACATAAGAAACGTACAATTAAAAAAGCCTGTGACGTCCACTAAAAAATGAAAAAGTTATCTAGAAGTAACCATGTCTGAATCTTATATTTTTGTAAATTCACAAGATGTGCATATGTCTAGCACATAGCTGTAGGGCCGGAATGGAACTTATCTTTGTTACAGTCTAATTCCTTGAGGGTCATGAACGGCAGCGCCTGAGTCCTGTAGTCCTCAGAGGCCCAAGCAGCCAGCAGGCAGTGGCCCAACCTCTTCTTCTATTGTTAGATAACTTTTTATTTCGGCAGTGTGTTGGTTCCAGCTGGTTGTATAACGCAATGCGTTAAGTGAATTTTCCGATGTGCAGCGTGTTTTCCATCTTGTCTGTCTATCCAGATCTTTCTTTTCCTAAATATTCTGTTATAATCCATTTGCTTTTACTTGAAAGGGCGATATAGATTACTAGCACGTGCCTGTGTTAAATACTGCAAGTCATTTAGGAATTTCTCTATATGGTCAACTTGTAAAATAAAATAAAGCAAACAGGGCGGTGACTACAGAATTCTTTCCAGGACTGTCCGCTGGGAAAGCTTTGCACGTGTCATTCATTTCAAGGCTCTCAGATGCGTGGCATTCAATCCAGTATGATGTGAGAGGCGAACAATGATCGCTTAATGAACACTGCTCGGTTCCCCTTCTGGGGCCATTAACTTTGCTAAGGGATCACGACTCTGGACCACAACCGAGGCAGGAAGGCAGCCACAGCCCAGCTTCCCTTCTGGGGCCAGTAACTCTGCTAAGGCAGCACGGCTCTGGAACACAACCAAGGCAGGAAGAGAGCCCCTGGAACGCAGGGCGGGTGCTAAACAGCATGTGAAATGGGCAGACTTGCTCACAAGAACACCCTTAAAGGAATATCCATCCCCTTGTTGGGTGCTCTGAAATTATCACGTTTAAAATATGTGCCTTTTTTCCACCCTGGTTTAATAGCTTTGTACTTTAATGTACTCCCCTTTAAGTGCTGTAAAACTAGCACTCCTGGGTTCAGAGCTCTGAGCCCAGCGCTCTTCCCACTGCGAGACGCGAGGCATCCACAAATACTCAAAACAATATACATTGTCGGTGGGTGACGTGGCCATACTGTGAAACAAACCTGCTATACGCAGTAGAGACCTTGAGTCTGACCCACCAAACTGCCGAGTCCTGGATTCCCAAGGCAAAATGGAGGATGCTCTCATTCTGTGCATGGAAGTGCTGAACACACCGCATGAAGTCACGCTGCCTTACATATCTGGTCCTCGATGTCTTCTTTCCTTGGGTAGTCCCAGGGTCAACTTTGTCATAGTAATGAAATTTGGATATGTCATAATCAAATTTCTGTGCTGTTTACTTTAGAACTGCTCTGCTGAATTGCTGAGGTGGTTGTAGTAGTTTATCTCATATAGATTCAGTCAAGAAAAGTATTGAAATGCTATGTTTCTTATTTGGAGAAGAAAGGTACAGGTCTTGAGCCTTTGCCCGGCCTCCCAATGAATGCCCAACATTCCCCCATCCTCACAACCACTCTAGAACATAGAATTATGAAACAGAATATAGAACAAGCAAATAACTTCTAAGATTCTACTTACAATACTACACAACCCCCACACTTCTTCCAAAAGAAAACTGAATCCATATACGATAAAATAAACTGAAATGCATTTACAAATAAACATTTCTAATTTCTAAGGCTTCTTAATAATTCTTCCTTTTGAGGTTTTCACAACTTTTGCCTCCTCAGTAAGGTTTTGATTTTCAGGAGAGTTTTGTTTCTTTCTACAACTTTGATCTCAAATTGAATTTCCATTGACATCGACATATTCAGATTCTTCTGAGAAACTGGTTAGAGTACAGCTTTCCCGATTCAACTACCAATAATTATCAACTACCCTGTGTTCATCATCTGTTCTTATGTTTTCTCTAGCCAACGAAAGGAGACTTAAATGCCATACTTCACCACTGACTAATACAGCAGTGTTATTCATGACTTTCACAACTTTTTTAGGTTCACTGAATTTACTTTCTCCTTTTGCAACTTTCCTAGTATATTTTACACGAACCCATTGACCAGGCTCTAACCTCACCTGCTTAACGGCATGTTTACGATTATAATACTGTTTATTTTTCCTTTGTGATTCCCTGATACACTTACTAACTTGTTGACTATCACAAGTCACCATTTAAATTTTATTCATCCATGGGGGATTGATTTCGGAATATGGTATTCTTCCCCTCATTACAGAAAATGAGCGTTTACCAATAGAAACATGGCTTATTGTTCTATAAGCCCATATCATTTTCTTTATTTCACTTTCCCATGAGACATGTCTTTTACTAGAAAGTTGCAAAATACTTTTAATGCATCAGTTTACTCTTTCCATGATGTCTTTACTAGGATGATAAAGAGCTTTAAATTTTTGCTTGATGCCAGATGCTTTTAAATACTCTTGCATTTCTGGTGATTTAAACTGTACACCATTATCAGATAGCATTACTGCAGGGAAACATTTCAGTAAGAATATTTCATCTAAAAATGTTATCATTGTCTTAGTATTGACTTTGTCCACCATTCCCACCTCCAACTAATTCAAAAACATATTTACTAAAACCAAAATATTCTTGCATGAGCCATCTTGCCAAATAATGGGTCATATTATATCCAAAGTTACTTCCTCCCATGGAAAGTTCAGACAACCTAGGGAACACTTAAGGTGGATTGAATGTTTTTTTTAACTTTATCAGACATATCACAGCTAGTACAACACCTAAAAAATCTTTCTATGTCAATATCCACGTTAGGCCACCAATATAACTCTTTCAACCTTCTTTTAGTACGCATGATACCAGAATGACCCTCATGGTACGGCTTGATTATTTGTTCATATAAACCCTTTGGTGGAATTACTTGTTCACTACTAAAATGTCACCTACACTCAACTCATCTCTTACTTCCCAAAATCCTCCAAGTTCATCCTTTATACTTTTTTGTATTACATCAATTCACTCATTAACAGTTTTCTCCTTGATATCTTTCAAAACTTAATCTTTGCTTTCAGCATCCAACCATTCTTTCCTATCAAAAGTGTTTTGAGGTATCAGAACTTATGATACATTAGCAACAGAAAATTCGTTCCAGGTTTTTTTTTAAATACATTTCTGATAATGGTAGTGGCATTCTGCTTAAAAATAATCTTCTGTATAAATTTTTGCCCCAGGTACATATAGAATCTTTCACCTAAAGTCCTGTAAAGTCTTGCTATTCTTGCAGTAGCTCGTACAAAATCCTCAGTTCCTAATAGTATAGTCAATGGTTTATGATCACGTCTTAGTGTGAATTCTCTTCACAAGAACCTGCTAAAATGTTCCAATGCCCACACTGATGCTAGTGTTTCTCATTCTATGACTGAATATTTTTCTTCAATGCGGTAAGTGAACATGATGCAAAAGCAATTACTACCTCTCTACCATTTGTGTTAATTTGTGTTAACAAGGCTCCAAACCCTTTAGCACTAGCATCAGTGCTGAACACTGTGGAATGTGCATTAGGAGCAAACCCCTGTAGGTTCAGTGCTTTGCTGATGGCATTCTTTATTTATTTGAAAGCTTGTCTGCATTCCTTGCTCCATTCAAAGTGTACATTATATTTTTTTTAATAAGACTCTCGTGGCATGAGTTTTTTTCTGAAAATGTGTTTACAAATTTAGAATAAAATTCTGAAAGACCAAAAAATTACCTGAGATCATCTTTAGACTGCGGTGAAGGAGCATCAACAATAGATTTCACTATTTATTTTTTTTGGTCTAATGCCATTGGAGCTCACTTCGTGATCCAAATAAATGAATTTTTTCTCAGTAAACCTGCACTTCAAAATTTCAGCAGCTAACCCTTTGTGAGATAGTACTTCCATTACTTTCTTAAATCTGTCATCATGGTTCTTTTTATTGCTACCCATAATTAAGATATCATCCTGAAAACATACCATTCCCGGCATATCACCAAATAGTTCTGTCACAAGCCTTTGAAACACAGCAGCAGCAGGTGCTACTCCAAAAGGCATACACCAGACTGAAAATATCCAAATGGCGTGCAGAATGCAGTTATATTTCTACTGGAATGATGCAAGGAAATCTGGTGATATGCAGAGAAGAGATCTATAGTGGAAAACCACTGGGCATTCCTAGATGCTGACAGCAATTCATGAATTCTTGGCAGAGGAAACTGATGAACTATTATATTGTCATTAACATATCTAAGATCCACACATAGTATGATTTTACCATTGTCTTGTCTTGCAATGACCACCAGAGAAATCCACTCTGAGGCTTCAATTGGCTTTATAATGCCAGCATCCTCCAGTTTCTTGAGTTCTGAGTTCATTCTTAACCTCATCCCGAACTATTAGGGGGATATTTCGTGCTGTATGAATTTCAAGAGAGGCAGACGGTTTTGTCTTAATTTTATGAGTCAAACCTTCCAGTTTACCTATTTTGCAACTGAACACATAGAGATATTCATTTGGGACCTAATTCTTTGTTTCATCACCTTCAGAAACCACTAGGACTCGTTCTGGACTATTAGGACCTAGTACTATGTGTAATGCTTTTTGGTCTTTCCACCCTAAAACCGATGGGCCATTGATTGCCACATACAATTTTCAAGTAGCCCTTCTACCTTTAAATTCAAATACCAGTAAACAAAATCCTACTTTGTTGATGTGTTTCACCAGTAAAGCTTTTAGGGTTCACGATAGTTGGTTCCAAATGTGAGCCAATAACATTTATAAAACTTTCATCCCAAACTGAATGTAAAATGATTGCAAAAAGGAGAGCCCGAATCTGCTGCAACCCATACAACAATACCACAAACTTTCGACATTCAATACAACATTCTTATTAGTACTGTTTTTCGTATGATATGAAATTTAAGTTCCATCATCAGAATGTTTATCTGAAGACTCTGAGCCGCTTTCAGTGAGGCAAGCCACTCGATTTGTTTTTTCTTATCTTGCTTCCTACACACTCTAGCAAAGTGTCCTAAGGTAACACATCCAAGACGTTTCGCATTTTTTGCAGGACATTTGTTAAATCTGATTATATGTGCAGTACACCCACAACGGAAACACTTAATTTCAGATGAATTTCCTTGGTTCGGTTTACTTCGTCTTATTGTACTTGGCACAAAAATTTTTGTTGGATGCTTTAACTTTGCTGCTCCCTTCAGATATTTTATTCACCAAAAAATGTTCTGTTAAAGGAGTTACAGCTTTAGCAAATCTTTTTGAGAGTTTAGCTATTTTTTTTTTTTTTTTTTTACTAAAATCATGATGTCTCTTAGACTGGATTCATCTTTGATCCAGTCTCTCTTGGATGTTTTTGTTTCTAGAGCACATTACAACTTAGGGGGTCATTCTAACCCTGGCGGTAAAAACCGCCAGGGTGAATGACCGCGGTAGCACCGCCAACAGGCTGGCGGTGCACCGCTGGGCATTCTGACTGCGGCGATTCAGCCGCGGTCAGAAACGGAAAGTCGGCGGTCTCCCGCCGACTTTCCGCTGCCCGGGAGAATCCTCCATGGCGGCGGAGTGCGCTCCGCCGCCATGGGGATTCTGACACCCCCTACCGCCATCCTGTTCCTGGTGGGTCTCCCGCCAGGAACAGGATGGCGGTAGGGGGTGCCGCGGGGCCCCTGGGGGCCCCTGCAGTGCCCATGCTAATGGCATGGGCACTGCAGGGGCCTCCGTAAGAGGGCCCCACTTGCTATTGAAATACGCGACGAGTGCAACTGCACCCGTCGCACATACCCACTCTGCCGGCTCCATTCGGAGCCGGCTTCCTCGTGGGGAGGGGTTTCCCGCTGGGCTGGCGGGCGGCCTTCTGGCGGTCGCCCGCCAGCCCAGCGGGAAAGCCTGAATGGCCTCCGCGGTCTTTCGACCGCGGAGCGGCCATATGGCGGTTCCCGCGAGGCGGGAGGCGACCGCCGCCCGCCTCTATCAGAATCAGGCCCTTAGTCTCTTATCAACTCATCATGTAAGTTGCCAATCTGACATTTTACTGCCAGATTTTTTACTACAGAGACATAGCCCTTCATTACTACTTCGGCGGTCTCGTCAAAAGACCGCCGAAGCCGCGGGCGCCAACATACCGCCTGTGCTGGCGGTATGCGTGGCACTCTATTATGACTTTTCTGCTGGGCAACGGATGGAAACAGCGTTTCTGCCCGCTGGGCCAGCGGAAAAGTCACATCAACATTGAAGCCGGCTCGTAATAGAGCCGGCGGCAATGCTGATGTTCAGCGGGGCAGTGAAATGCGTAATGGGGCTGTGCCTGGGGGCCCCTGGAACCCTGAGTCCCCCTTACTGCCAGCCTTTCCATGGCGGTGTTTACCGCCATGGACAGGCCGGTGGTTGAGGACTCATAATCCCCAGGGAAGCGCTACTTGCAGCGCTGCCCTGGCGGATTACGACCGCATGGCTGCAGCCTGGCGGTGTCCTGGCGGGACCAGCAGTATGACCGTGGCACATAATACGCCATCGGAACACCGCTAGCCTGTTGGCAGTACTACCGCCAGAGTTCCCCCGTCCGCTGGGGTCATAATGACCACCATAGTCTTCAACTGATTCTTTACATTCCTGTTTATGTTGAAAGAAAGCTTGCCTAGTGACAGAAACACATACAACTGTTGAATAATGTTCATCCAAATCTAAAATAGCTGATTTATATACATCAGAATCACCTCCTCTCTCAGGCTTCTGCGTTGGATTGTAAACTCTAAGACCTTCTGATCTCAAACAATGTAAAAGTATTCTTTTATTCCTCTCAGCTGGTAGAACATAACCATTGTCTTCTAATGTTGCAAGTTAATTAAAAAAATATTGTTTCCATTCTTGCCACTGAACATTTGGTTCTCCAGGGTTAGTTAAAAATTCTTTAGGCATATTTAGAGTTATTCCCCCATTCATCGTGCTGTTTAACCTTTCTTCCATGCGTATACAATAGTGCTCTCAATATAAATAAATCAAAAACATTTTTTTAAACGTGTACTGAGTTTAGGAATAATGCTAACTGTATTCCTCACTGTTCCACCAACCAGTCCTCACTGCTAATAAAGCGTTAAATGTAAAGGTCAACTTGTAAAAGTAAACGATCTGCAAACTGGTTGATTGAAGCTAGAAACAATGGTAACAAATATGGTTGCTACACAGATCACGCAGCGTGGTCTTACGTGTAGGTGCCTCCAAATTGAAATAAAGAAGATGAAAGAAGCGTCTGCAGCTTGAATAGCACAGCACACAGTGAAAAATGCACGAGCGGTACAATGAGGTGGCGTTAGGGTGCAAAGGAACAGTGCACTTGAGATGGCTGGCATGTAGAGCAACGGCCCAAGTCTGAAGGTAAACAGACAGTTTGTGTACCAGTTGCAATAAAGCTAGCACTCAAAAGATAAGGAGATTAATAGTACATCACCATACACGCATTCATGTAGTCACGTAGGTGCTCACTGTTCTAATGAGACTACTGGAGTTGAGCGGCAGAATTGCCTTCGGTGTGGGAGACTGACTCTAACCCACTACAGGTCAGACCTGTCGCCCCAATCCAGGTTTTGTCAACCTGAAGACAGTTCCTGGAGTGAAATTTGAAAGATTGTCTTTAATGATCACAAAATACCTCAGGATATCAAGGACTCCACCACCAACACAGAATGTAGGCTACCTTACAACCTTTTGTCGTCCTTCTGGTCTGCAGCCATATTCGGCATTGCTCCAGTGAAATTCTTCTCACCCACTCAAACCTATATTTGCCACATCTTTTACCCTCTTCCATGACATTTATTTCATACCTCTTCCATACACTTCACCCACCAAATCTAATACTCTAACTACACCTTTGAGGAACCTAGGCCTACGACAAACCAAGACCAATTTTTTCTGCACTAAACAGTAGTGCAAAGCCTGTGTTCCACTTTAAAAAAAGGCTTAATTGGCTTATTCCTAGCTGACACATTTATCTTGGCTGTAAGTCCCTGGTATATTGTTTAGAAATCACACCAATAGCCTGAAAATTGCATGCCACCTCTGAATTGCTGCATCTATTATGCCTTCTAAACAGTGGGCTCGCAATAAATGGATTCAGTTCTACCATTGAAGCTAGACTACTGTAGTGTAAAACTCAGTGTGACCTGTCAAAATAAACCTTTTGACAGCTGAAGATGTCCCTCCTAAATATTATGAATAATATAGATAATATTAATAAGCCACCCCTGTGTAAGTCTTGCAGCCACAAAGTAGAGTGCAAGGTATTTAAGACCAGAGCTCTCTGGTAGCAAGCTCTGCCAGCGTAACCCCTTCTCAGGACCCCTCCACCCTGCTGCCCCTATTCTTAAACAGCAAGATCACAAGCTTGTATGACAACTTCAGGACAACTGGACCCTTGCACCCTCACAGTCCTCCAGTCTATCTCAAACAACACCCAGAGTACTACCCTGACCAACACTCGAGGAGCACCAACAATCATGCAGTCCATACACTACAGAGTGCCATCGTTCCTCTGCCCTCACCATGTCTTCATCAAAGCACAGGGCGCCATCAGTGCATCCCTCACTCTGATCCTTGAATGACTATCAGTACAGCCACCTACCAGAACGCCTGGAAACACTACACATTATCCTGCCTCCTCAAGAAGCCCTCAGCACATCCAAAGACACTAGCCAATACTGACCTATTTGCCTGCTATTGTGCCTGGCAAAGTCACTGGAAATATGATAAACACCTCGCAACATACCTCAACGACAACCACCTCCTTCACATCACTCAATCCAGATTCAGGACCAACTACAGTACAGAGACCGCCTTAATAACCATCACGGGCAACAGCCAGATGATCATGAACTGAGGCGACACCACAGTCCGCATCATGCTGGACTTTTCAGCATCTTTCAACACAGCTGCCTACTCCATCCTCATCCAAAGACTGCAAAAAGCTGGCATTAAAGGAACTATACTTCACTAGATTTGCTCCTTTTTTGACAGGCTGGACTCAGGTGGTCATCCTGGCCCTTTCACCTGGATGCTGTCAACCTCATCTGTGGAGTTCACAAGGATCCTCACTCTGCCCCTACCCTATAAAACACTTATACAATCCCACTCACCAGCATAATACACACCCGCAAGAAACTGAAGACCTGGCTCTTAAGCTTGTCCCAGACCTGGCTCAGCTCATACAGCTATTGCTTCAGTGTCAACATACCCTCCCAGGTGAGTCGTGTGATATGTAAATACACATACATAACACAATACTGGGACATGTAGAAAATTAATTTCACCATGCCTTTACTGTGACATGGCCCCCTATAGCTATTTTCACTGTGGCAGTCCTGGCTTTGCTATACAGAAAACTAGATACATATTAAAATATTAATATTGCTATTTCAGTTTTGGGACCAGCTAGAAAAATAAAAACCACAATTTTTAACAGTTATTAAAATCCAATTCAATGGTGAGGTATTATTTTTACTCCGTATTAAGAAAGTTACCTTTATATTGCTGGCACCTCCTGGAGGCTTACTTCCATTAGCTCTCCAGTAGCGCTTAGAGTTTAATGAGGAGTGAAAATGCTCCGAGGAGCTACGTAACAGACGACTTTGATTGCCAGGTCGACTTGCACAGGCAGGGATAACTCTTCTGAGCTCAAAAGAACATGCAGGGTGGGGGCTGCTGTCCCTCCTGTCGACACTTGAGCTTTAGGTGAAGACTCAACATCCCCATAACTCGCAGTCCCCTAGCTACCCTTACTTCTAACACTCTCTTACCCAATAAAGACTGAAGGCAATCAAATCAGTAAGCGAGAAAGAGCAGGAAAGGCCTGGTACATGCAGCCAGTTGAGGAAAAAGTCTGGGAACAGACCAGCTACGGAAAAAGCAATACACTGGTCAGGAGAATACAAAACTTGCACCCTGTCGTGCAGTGATGCTATCCTCTGCACCAAAACACATAACCCACTGTTCACACTGGTCTCCCGGCCTCATTCTGAAGCCCTGTTATTAGGATAACCCAAAAAACAGCAGACAAGAATCTGTATAAAAAAATCGAACAGTATCACAGACCTCGAACATGGGTAGGCGTTGCTAATTTAGTGCCAAGATGATGCCATTCAGCTTCAGATCACTCCCAGGCTCTGAAAACATGCAAACTCAAAAAAAGACAATACAGCAATTCATAAGTTAAACATGGTTAGTTAACAGAATGAGCGTGGTTCATCATGTGGTGTAATGGTGACCTCAGGGCATGTGGTGCGAGTAAATGGTCATGCTCCAGATTTATTTCGATTCATATATGAAAGGGCACAAAAGGCACCAGTCCTGCTAAAAGCTGACCACTTGCAGCACCTAAGAACTCTCCATAGTTTAGGTAAGGCTTTACACGGGTTCACATTCTCGCAACTTTGTTTATTTTTAATATTTGCTTTATTTTATTTATGCAGTTATGCTTAATGCGAACATGGCCCTGAGCATTAGAGGGCTCCACAAAAAAAATCATGTAGAAGCAGATTTAAACATGAGCGAATAATGGAGTCAAAACATTAACGAAAATAAGAATCAAATACAGGGCACGGAACAGTTACGTAAAGATGAAAAGTAGGACTATTTCAGGGAAAGGTCGAACCACAACCAGTATATAAAGTATAAGGAGGCCAGAGAGGAAAAATGGCAGTAAGTGAAATTCGAATCACCAACAACCTCTCCGTCAAAAACCAAAAGGAACAGGGCGGTCTTTTTTTAAACTTTCTACACAAGGGGAGAGCTGAGAAATGAATTATAAATTCTCCGGGCACTGCCACAGAATCATTGCTTCGTACATCTTTTTTGTTTAAATGTAAGAGGCTCAAGGACATGGGTCTGGGCACTGCGTTACCCCCAATGGCTACTAGAGATTTTCAGTTTTTACTTTAAATAGGAGGAGTTAACGTGTGAAAGACCACCTGCATGCCAAGGACAGTGTGACCACTAGTACATCCATCAGGGTGGCATTATGCCACGTAAGTGAACTAGACCTACATTCAAACATTTATAGAATAGACTGGCTCTGCCTCCGGTGTATAAAAGAGGAAGTGCTACTGACTAAATCTCACATGTCCATGAATACCCAACTAATGTGAAATAAGCGTTAGTTTAATTTTATGGTCTTGGTTATGCATCCATTCTAGATTTAAAAAAAAAACCTTTAGCCTAGTTAAACACTGCATTGAAAAAAGGAGATGCACGTACCAGAGTTATTCATGTTACATGCAACTAAAATTGTGCATTGAAAACCGAAACAATAATTGAACAATACACATTGATTTCTAAGTAAGACATTTAATAGTGATGAACATAAGTCTTCTGTTTACAGATTCCAGTTGTTGACAGATGTCTTGCCCTGTATGCACACAGCACTAGGGCTTTTTCAAGGCTTCTAAAGGTTCACAACCATAATTACTGGCTGACCATAAAAGTCATGGAATTCAAAAGGTGATCATATTGGGCATTGTTGTTATTATTATACCATGAACAGAAGATACTGTAATAGGACCAGTGGGCATCTCTTAATCTTCGTTAGTTATTATATTAACCATTCAGTCCAGTTGGAATATTTTACAATTTGCTAATTGTAGTAATAAACAATTCAGTCTTGAAAAGCAACTAGATCCACCATAATGTCTGTGGTTACAAGAGCTAGGTAAGCATCAAGAAGCTGACACATTTAGGTGTCATTAGGATCTTGCTGGAGGTGGCAATCACTAGTCTCTTGTCTCAATGCATTGCTTACGCCTACTGGACTGAACTTGTAATATTATAAATCAATGAACATTACGCCACTGGTATTCTTGGTTCTATCCAAATTATGATAACAACCACAAGGCTCAGTAGGATCATCTTTGTTATTCCATGACTGTCATGATCAACCAAAAACAAAGGTTACAAACCTTTGAAAAAGCCCAAGGCCTATGCGTCATGCAAGGCAAAACACGATTTGGCTGGACAACTGGAATCCGTAAACAAAAGACTTATGTTCATCACTATTAAGGGGGTCATTCTGACCCCGGCCGGCGGCGGAAGCCGCCGGCCTGGCTGGAACCTCCAGAATACCGCTGCGCGGTCAAAAGACCGCCGCGGTTATTCTGAGTTTCCCGCTGGGTGGGCGGGCGACCGCCAGAAGGCCGCCCGCCCGCCCCGCGGGAAACCCCTTCCCACGAGGAAGCCGGCTCCGAATGGAGCCGGCGGAGTGGGAAGGGTGCGACGGGTGCAGTTGCACCCGTCGCGATTTTCAGTGTCTGCATGGCAGACACTGAAAATCTTGGTGGGGCCCTGTTAGGGGGGCCCCACGACACCCCTTACCGCCATCCTGTTCCTGGCGGCCAAAACCGCCAGGAACAGGATGGCGGTAATGGGGGTCGGAATCCCCATGGCGGCGCAGCAAGCTGCGCCGCCGTGGAGGATTCCCCAGGGCAGCGGGAAACCGGCGGTACACCGCCGGTTTCCCGTTTCTGACCACGGCTGTACCGCCGTGGTCAGAATGCCCAGGGATGCACCGCCAGCCTGTTGGCGGTGCATCCGCGGTCTCCGGCCCTGGCGGATTTTACCGCCAGGGTCGGAATGACCCCCTAAATGTCTTATATAGAATTTAACTTGTATTCTTCATACTAATTTCTGTTTCAGTTTCAATGCTCAACAAATGTAGCCATACGTACCATGAATAACTCGGTATGTGCATCTATCTCCTGGTCATGTTTCCTGGCACAGATTCATGTCTTTGAGGGACTTTTGATGCTTGTATATGTTGAGAATGCATGCAATAGGCTGAGTCTGGGTAAGCATTTATTATCTTGGCACTCAATATTTAATCAGTATTATCTATGGGAAAAACCCCAGTTACTTACTGGCCAACAGTTAATTATAGCACCCATGCTGATGCCAATGGCCGCCTTGCACACCAAACAAACGCTACCCAGGAGTCACCTCCCTCCCCACCTTTATGGATAATACTGTTCAAATATTAATGTCCAAGCGACATTTCTTTCCATAGCTTATTAACTGCAGCATTTTTGCAACACAACTGTATTCTCCTTTGTACATATCAGTGAAGAAAATACAATATAAAAATGCAGCATTTTGGTATTATATAGCTGCCTGACTTGAAATACCCATTTGTTACGGCCTAATCCAATGGTGCTACTTTCATGGCCCTTCAAACTATAAAATCCTAAGATTCCAACTCCGCCAACCACCCTCCACTGATTTTACCCAGACACCTGCAGGTTACAAATATACATCTGTGCACTTAGGAATCACACCACAAAGTGATGATCTTTGTAACAGGCTTTAGTAAGCTATGGGCCAGCTCTGGTAACTAATGCTCCTGTTTACTTTTCTTCAATATGTATACATTTGCAAGAGGGCCTAGTTAACTTTGCCCATCAAAGGGTAAGCTTTGGGGTGTCTGAATAGAACTTATTTACTGGCAATGGAGTCAGTTCCAAAAATAAATGTATTAAAACATTAACAGAAGCTACTCAGGACAAAATAATTTCTTACAATAGTGTTCCGAAGGGTAGGAAATTGAGCTCTTGGCATATGCCAAACAATATGCATATTGGCATCAACATTTTAAAACCTACCTATACACCTGGGCTTCTCACAAATTCTAGATGAATTAATTGTTAGAAGCTGCCATATGTACCCGTGCTTGCTCTCCAGGTGCCTCGAGTCATCCAACTTATTCTATCATCCATGGCTACACTTTCATAACGATTTATACAATCCCTTTGTCAATATTGGAAGCAGAGCAGTAAAACTGTAATAGTGAAATGTGTCTGTGTTGAAGATTAGATGGTATAGATGCAGACAGGATGTAAAAAAAATGAGGCAGGATGTGTGTCACAGTTGTTTGCCAGTTTCAGCACTCGACTTGCACAGCACTGACTGCCCCAAATTCAAATACTCTAAGTTTACCAGTGAGCAGCTGAGGGTGGATGAACTGCTGTGAGATTATGGTATGTACTGGCATGTGTTATGAAGGGTGCAATGCATGCCCCTGTGGTGCAGGAGTCGGGGGCAACCTTTGAGCTGCCCCCAACTCTTCAGGGACCCCCCCATTCAGCACAATTATGAATATATGTAATCTATGGGAGACTAAGGGGCCCCTCACCACAATTTGCAGGGTATCATCATCATTGGGCGCTACACACTGATGGTTATGCAAAAATCGAGAAAGACACACTACGTGGTTAAAATGCCAACTTTTAGCTCTAAAAATAAGGACTGTGCTTCTGAAAAGGAAATACTGGGGGTGTTGAGGGCGCTGAGACACAGGAGCCAAGCTTGTTGCAGTCAGACATTGCATTAAAACGACAGAACGGGACATTTTGACTCAAAAGACAGTGAGATCCGTCAGATAAAAAGGAGTATGCTCAACACAAAGGTTCCCTCAACTATTTGCTGCCTCCATGATGGTACGTACAGTCAACAAACTACAGGAATCAGAAGGACATAACAAGCATTTTCAATGCAACGGGTCTCGCATTAGTTCGAGTTAGAGCTATTAGCGTTGTAAAGAAGAAAAAAAAACGCAGCGCAAACGCACTATGTAAAATGCAGCGCAATTGCGCTGCGTGGAAAATAAACAGATAAAGTAGTCCGGACCCCAGGCTGAAAACATCAAGCCTCGTATGTTTTTGGTACTTTACCGGTGCTGTGTAGGTGGGCTAAACACCGGAAAAGGCATGACATATTCATGCCTTACACAAATGGAAGCAAGTGGATTTTAAAAGGCAAGCCCACGAACCAATGTAAGTGACTGACGTGGCCTGGGCGTTGTTTGAAGCCCAAAGAGAGATTACAGAATGGGACGGAGCGCTTTGCGCTCGCCCATATAAACGGGTGAGAGGATCTCAGAACTATGCTCAGCTGTTGCCCCTTGTGTGCCTGCTCAGAGCGACAAGTGAAAAGGAGAAGTGAACTTGAGCAACACACCATGCTGGATCAGCCTGAATCACAAGTCATGCTCCTCGCTGACTGTTTCCTCAAACTATTACTTGTCATCTTTTCCACATACTCTCGGAGCACAGCTGCAGAAAGGTCACTGTTTTACCATCTTCAGTTAAGAGACCCAACAGTCTGAGAAGGTTGGATCCTGCCTCTCACTCGATTTCCTCTCCCGCCGCACATACAATCAGTACATCTGCCCCATTTGCAGCAGGTACTGTGGAGACCCCACCAGGGACCATCATCAATATGAATGTGCCTTCTGCATTACAGTGGAGCAACTATCCTTTGTCCCTGAAACATTTGCCTGATGGAACAGGGGTAGACGCTTGGAAACAATCAAATTGCTATCTATACATCTCTCTCTTTCTGTAGATGCACATATACATTTTATATTCTCTGAAGAAAAAAAAACACTGCACTGCCACACTGTGTACACCTGACGGCCCTCCCATACGCAAACACTTCAAACTGCAGAGACGAGACCTTAAGTGTGGGTGTTCCTTCCCCTCCTCACACAGGCAGCAGATCTATACTGTTTGCAAACTCCCCCTCAGAAGTTAAAAGGAAAACACTCTTTGGTGCAAACCAGACCCTAGTGCCCAGACATGCTGAGTCTCTGGTCTAACTCCGGCTCGCCGCCCCCAACTGTGCTTGTAAGTCACATTTAACCAGGCGACAACCTCTTCCAGGAACCATCAGGAAAGACTGCACTTCAGACAAGCTATCTGGTTGCTATGTGTTGTACCGTTCTCTGCCTTGTCAGGTCAACCTCTGTCACCGCCTTATCAAAACCACGTTGGCCAACTTATCTTCTATTCACTGCTTCCTTATTTAGAGGGAGCTCAGGAAAATCAGATGAAACAGGCTAAACAACGTCTGTCCTAGCAGCCTCACACAGTCCAAATGGGCTGCTTTATAGCCTGGCACACCGTTTTACGGTTTATAAGAAGCTGTTATATAACATGCTGATATTTTTTGTTACAATATATGTTAAATCAAATGTTGGCAACAGATCGAAAGATAAAAACTACTGAGGAAAGGTTAAGACACAGAGAGTCTGCTCACTGTGCTGCACGGAGTAGCTCACATTCACTTTTCCGCTAAGCCTTACTAGAAACAAAAAGACCTAGCAGTACATTTTGGTGAACAAAAAGTATTCCGTACCACAATACTCGTAATTTTGCAGAAATGTGCCTCACACATCGCATGGTATAAATAACTGTTGTTGAACAAAGCTAACACCACTTCTTAGCATCTATAAAGTCTCCAACTCTGGGATTTGATTTCCATTACAGAAAATGAATACACACATGAATAAATCATTTACAAAACAATCGGACGGAAAAACATTGATTGTTTTTTAATTTTGTGGGTGCAAAAAATGCAAAAAAAGTTCGAATTGATCACTTCTAAACATAGGCAAATCTTTGCTAAATTGATACGTTCAATTTAGAGGCACTGTGGCGTAGTTACTTCAAAAGGAAAGAGTCCATTAGAGCGACTCCAAATGCAAGTATTTAGAGTGTCTTGGTATCGCATGTACATCCTTGCTCCTCCTATCCTGTCTCACATATGCACCAGAAAGCTCCAGAGCGCTAAAGGATCGAACCCTCGTTAGGAGATGAGCAGAGACAAAAGGGCACCAGATATTTTCCCATTGCGATGTGAAGTTAGGGACAACTATATATAGGGCTTGAAGTGCTGTTCCTGGAGCCGTGCGTATTATAATTGTTTGCCATGTTTTAGACCACTTTAATAGCTTCCAACCATATATCCTATGGAACATATGACACTATGATATATAGTGTACTCATGGTTACATGTTCATATATTTGTAACTTTTTAAAGAAAATAAAAAAGAAAGACTGTCTACCTCTTCTTTACAACACTGCCGCGTATCTTCAACTCAATGAGGAAAAAGTCAAAGTTCATTTAACGAGGAAGTAACCCTCTGTATCCACCTCTCATCCCATCCCTCCCCCAGCCTCGCCACTCTCTCCCCACACAAAACAGCAATATATCTTCCCTCTTTGAAAATAATTTTGTAGCTAATACAGTGGGTAAGGGTGGCCCTACTTCCCACGTACACTACCAAGTAACTCAACACACTTACTCCCAACCGCCTCACTTTCTTGACTCAGCCCTCCACAAAAACTACTTTCATAAATACATTTAATTTACAAAACAACAAACCCACAAACTCCTCCTCCAATATTCAATCCATGTTTGAAACCCCCCCCCAAAAAAAAACAGTTGAATCAACACCGTCTGCCACACTGTTGTTGCAATATATTGCATTTGGTTTTAAAAATTAAATGTTGTCACTACAATATTTACTTTAGTAGGAAGACAATTAAAAGAACTAACAAATTAAATGGAGAACAAATTACATGAAAATTCTGAAGGAGTATCCCCACGTAATAATGATTAATATACTATGACTTGGGTGGATAATAATATATATAAAAATATGTGGATTTAAGTTGAGTAGTGGACCAAGGAAAGACAAACATCTAGATCAAGGCTCTCCAACATTTGCATTACAGAAAGAAAAACTTATGTTCAGTGAAAACCGCCATGACCTAATAATACTTATAACTGGTTATACAGCAGTGATCGCATCACCCAAGATTACATTAGTGACAATCATATGCAAGATTATTAGCAGTGACCACCCCAGTGCATCAGGCAGGGTTACCAGCAGCATTGTTAAAAAAAAAAAAAAAGTGTTATTAATTTGGATTGCCTCTACATCAGTACTGACTTAAGACACACTGACCTCTGCTATCAAGAAAACTGTTGGGGTTGAGGCCTTTTTCTGCTGATGTCCTGGTGCCCGACCTACTATGGATCCTGAGCAACTTGGCCAGGTACCCCTTTTGCACTTGGCTCTTGGTAGTAATGTGGTAACGCAATAATGTGGTTGAGCAGTCCAAGGCCCTAGGGGTGAGCGGTTGGTGATACAGGAAGGTGAGAAGATCCTGGTGCAAATCCTTCATGCTGCAGGGGCATGGAGACGTCAAGGTAACCTCAGTCCTCCAGCAATGACTCCAACCAGGTGACACGTCTGGCTGGTCACGGTAACCCCCTCTGGCATACAGGTCACTGTATTCTCACAGTACCTGGGCTATGGCCCGCTAGCCAGAGCAAAGTCCTCGGCAGTGGCCCACACTGCACAACACTACATCCTTCATGTAGTGTACCACTCACAGGCACACATGTACCCTGCACATGAATTCAAAATGCATGCACTCCAGTATCCCTGCAGTGGGCTCTTACCAGGCACACACACCCATCCAGCAAATGTACACCACTCTTGCTCTGCGTAGCAATTCACAACCTGATGTAGGCCAAGGGGTGAGTTAAGCACACAGCAGCAGAACTTTGAACGAGTGAGTCCGTAGGTCTCCCTCCAGTGACAAAGGTTAAAGCGGATTTGCTTGCGCCTACTGATCACTACATGGTATGCTGCCACCAGCGTACAGCCTTGCACCATTACAAGGGTGGCGCTTTTGGCACCCCCCGGTCCTATAAGACAGCAAACCATGAGACAGGCCTGTCTCATGGCAAGCACATGTGATCCATGTTTGGCCAAGACAACAAAATCAGCCTTTAGGGATCCAGACATCAGTACAGTTGGCGCATTCAGGACAGGGGTGCACATTAATTACTATGCAGAGAACTTTTCCGCCCCCAAAAAATGTGTTTTGGAAATTCAACGTCAGCTTATCAGTTCTGAAAATAAAGGCACACATTTTCCACTGAAATATGTAATTTTCAGTTTTAAAAACACATATTTCAACCGGACCAAAACCTTTTATATGCTAAAAGGGCTGCATGCAGGGGAGCTACTTTTAGGTAACTGGAGAGCTACTAATAGCTTATGAGTTCCTCAGTTGAGAACTCTAATCTAATTAACATACATACTCAGTGAGAAATAGTATAGTAAAAGTAATCAAGAGGAGTTTAGTTGTAAAAGGTGGAGAAGCAGTAGGTGGATTATAAGAACAGTTTTAAACAAACTGAATGAGAGGTGAATCGTAACTTTGGGCCTACGAGGTCCACTAGCCTTTCTCATTGAGGTGGCTGATGAAGTGGAAAACCTAGAACATCAGATGAATCGCAGGACATCTTCTAGGCTGTTTTGTGATAGTCCAAAGCAGCGAACAGTGTTATCATGCTTATACTTGGGAACCAACAGAAGAGATAGCAGTGGGGGAAGACATTGCATGGGCAGTTGAAGGCAACGCTGAGCAATTTGTAGACCACTTGATCGTTAGCTAAAAGCAAAACAGCTAGAAGTTCTGTTAGCACATGAAAGTTGTGATGGGGAAGACTGAAAGTGTCCAGTGGCTAAGTTTATGACTTTGTCCAGGAGGCAAACAATAACTGCTGTGAGGGGGTGGCCAAAGACTGATCCCATATTCCTGGCAGTTCATAGCCATTGTGTCCAGTGACTGATTTAACTGTGGTAAAGAGCTGACCGCAGCTTGTACAGATGCAGAGTAGTTGAAATCTAGCACAGGTGGCAGCAGGGGAAATTAATGATTGGAGCTGATCTTAGATTCAAAAGTAATTCAAAGAGTCCTTGTATTCATCATCAGTAAACATGTGGATATTAGAGGCAACATTCTCAAAATGTAGCCCACCTCTACAAAAGCCACACAAAGCACAGACAGGCATATAACTGTAAATGGACATTTAATTATTTGGGGGAAGTGAGCAATCCCCTGCTCTTTGTAAGTAAGGCCAACTGTCAAATAAGCAATATCTGCACGGGCTTCCTCCAAGAATGCACCAGAACGTGGAATGTTCCCTCCTGATATTAGAAATTAAACTACTGGATTCATGGGAATACATGCTCTAGGTACATCTAAAAAGTAACGCACAGGGACATATTGTTTGCCCAGAACTAAATGATTTTTGGCAAGTGTCAAAGCTAGGATTTGAAAACAGGTTCAGAGGATCCAAATCCAACAACTGGACCACTACACCACACCTCGGCCCTATGTGTGAACCAATTTTTTTTACAATATGGGAAAGTGAAGATCACGGGCACATAAAAGGGGCAGAGTTACAGAGGAGTGGCCTATTACAAATTTTCCTACAGAGCTTTAATTTGGTCTTGTGTAGGTTGCGTTACAGAGTTCTGTTGGACTTTTAGGCATGAACTGCTGTTAACCAGCTGAAACTGATCAAATTTTCTCCTGTACTGGCACCAGCGCTCATGGGACTCCATCAAGAATTGGTAAAAAGTCAATCTGTTTAAATGGTCTGGTGAAAGGACTATTCATAACTCTAATCAGATATGGCAAGACCGATCTTTCACAGATGCCTATAAAAATAGACCATCGACCCCCTTATCCTAAGGTAAGGTTGCCAATCCTGCAGGAAAAACTGCAAAGTAAAAGAAGTGATTTTGATCCCACGCTGTAATCGCTGATCTGATGACTAGTAGTCAACACCATTTGTCTGTCTTCTTTGGTTTAGATATGCCCTTTTGCTGTGGCTAGTTACAGGTGTGAGAGATCAGAGGGAATGAAGCACAGATGAGAGCTGCCGAACCCCTGAGGCAATACTCCATCTTACCACAAAATTCGGCTAAGAGACTAACAGACGTCTAGGTAAGTGATACATTTTGTAAAACTCTTTAAAGGCAAATGATTTTCCACATCAGAATTTAGATAGAGAATCGAGACACCAGACTTTGATGAGTGTGAGCACAGTATAATCATTGTAGGGTAGATCTTGGTATTTAACTACAGTAGTAAAGATCATGTACATAAAACACAACAGCAACACCTTTGTTTCGGAATCGGGGTGCTGCCATGAATGTTACATCGCTGAATTGAAAGTTTGTGAAAAATTCCAATTTCACACAAAGAATAAGTGTAGCAAGAGAGTCACGTCTATTCAGCAGGAGACTGGGTAGCGTGTAGCATGTAGCTCATAGTACGATTTGGGGCACACTGACGCAGATACATTACTATAGCATGGTGTAGTACCACACTGTCATTTACAGACAGCACGTTTCCCATTGAAATGTCCACTAAGTGAGCGTAGATTTGCAGTTTTACTGATAAATCGATATAGTGCACAAACCATAGTGTGTTGAAATCGGTTCTCAGCAAAGAGCATCACCAAGAAAAATGTCTTGATTTGTTTTGATCCAGTTAAGGTCCTTGTTTCCATCACAATTCAGAATAACAAAAAAGTGCATTGTATACTTTTCTAATAGTGATATAGTTTGAATTATTTGTACAGTTCATGTACAGGTATTTAAATGTAGTTGTGTGTTGGAATAAAGGTATTTAAATGTAGTTGTGTGTTGGAATAAAACGGACAAGCTGGTCTTACAGCCTCTCCTTTCAGAATCCCTGTACCCCCCATTGAAATTGTCACAGAGTTCATTTTACAAAATGCCCTCACTTTGCAGTCAGAGAAAGACGCAAATACCCCAATCTCTTGATAAAAAAATAAAAATCAGCAGTTTGACAGAAGTCATATCCCGACGTTTGACCTCTGTCTTTGTAGACACAAACAAATGTGACACGATAATAGCAAAATGTAAAGGCATCTTTAATGCTAATTCACCCTCTGAACTTTAGCATAGTTATTTTGGCAGCGGTGCTGCACCACCCCTGCACTCCAACTTCCAGCACCTATGCATATTTGTTTGTTGCATTTTACCCGAAATAATGGCACTCATTTATTTGAGCAAAATAAATCCGCACATTTTCCCTCCATTGATTCAAATTCATGCTGGGCACATCAGGTGTTGATTTGTTTTGTAATATCCCGGGGGTTGCACCTGGATGCCGATGTGAAACGAACAACCCCACAAAGCAATAATTGAGATTCTATTGTGCACCTTTCACATTAGATACAACACTGCTACAGACACATTAACCGCCTGAACGATTTTACCAATACCTGAAGGTGGAACCTGCTGACTATAAGGCGATGTCTGCAGAGGGTACTTTAACACAATGAACTCACTCAGTAGCTGATCCACTTGGTCAGAAAATCTACACCCGTTAAGATAACTCAGGAGGTTAAACATTTCTATCGCAGAAACGCACAGTACAAAGTACTGTGCACAGTATACACGTCTGTGGGAAAACTGAAGTAACTGGCATTCATATTTCGTTGTACCAACATTGATTATCATCCTGCGGAGGTCATATGTACTACTGACTTGGGTAATAACACATATTAGTTACAGTGTTTCTTATCAGCACAATTGGTAACAAGTGCCATGTAAACAAAAAAATACAAAAGAGCTGCGTTTTTCAACTCCAGATATAATTTTACATTAAGGCAGCAATCCTTTCAGAAAAACATCCTAGAACCACAGCCCCTGCCTTTGCCCAGCCTTCGTCTTGGACAAATCAACACATTTTGGGACCACTAATAAAAAGGAAACAGGGTACAAACCAAAGTTTTTCAAATCTACAACTTCCCAAAATATTGATTAACATATTATGTTTTTGCTGTGTAATCGCCAAATACTAGTGCCCTTCTGCAGTAAATAGCTAGTATTAATCACTGGAATCAAATGAACAGTGAAATAACGTGTGCCATCATCTTGTTGCCAATTTGGAGAAATTGGGTAAGCAAGCCTTATACATTCTTAAGGTAGCAATTCACAAAGCAAAATGATCAAACTCAAGTGGCATTCTTTATGGAGATTGTTGATACAAAAAAAATATTTTGGAAGTGTTCTGCTAATTAAACGACCCTGACTCCCTCAAAGCGGTCAAAGGAAGTACACACATCCATCTCACACAAAATACCACATTCATAAACACCCATGGACTACTTCTACAATAGACATTCAATATTTAGAAAAAAAGAAAAACCCAGCCAGTGTAAACAGAGAAATTACTGTTAAAGCAAGTTGTGAGGCTTAAGCTCAGAGAGGCCGGCAACATGATTTATTCTACAATATCACTAGACAGTTGCCTTATCGGGCCCTAAACAAATCACGTCCTAAATTATCACAGCCTCATTCATTACCAGGTATTTGGGTGCCGACCATCATGTAATACAGAGTTTCACTTTTGAAGCTCTAGCAAAATGAGGTAACCTCTAAGTGTCGATAGTCATTGTTCAACAATTTGATAATGGTATGACTGATGTAAACTGTACATCAAAAACCATGGCAGAGGTCAGCCTCAGGCTTGGCTCCAAGGACTGAATTCTTCTTTCTCCTTCCATCTTTCTTTCATTCTTTGTCTTTTTTTTCGTCTTTCACACACTCATTCCAATTGCCTCTCGCGTATTTCTTATATTTTCCTTTGCATTTGTAATCTCTTCTATCTAACCAGGTCTGGTTTCATTTCTGCTTCCCACGATGTCACCACTCCGCAGCTCTGGCATGGTATCTATCTTCTTTCTTGCAGTGTAACTATTTACTAGACTTTGCTTCAGTTTTGAGGCATGCAAGTCACAGATTAAAGTTGAGAAGGGCCATTAAGTAATCATTGAATCAGCCCGGTGCCAGTATAGTAGGCGCTTCAATACACTCCTGTCAACATGTCCTAATTCAACCAGGTACAAAGCAAATTAGTAGAAGGTAAGTCTCTGCCACGGAGATAGTCGTCACATGCTTGATGTTAGAGGGTTTCCCATTATTTTCAGAAGGGGCACAATGCTTGTAAAAATGCAGAGGTTTAGACAGAACTGCATCACAACTAGTGCTTAATTTGTGCTTGTTGTTTCCGATGCTGTGCACCAGCACTTATTTTTGAGGGACGCCACATATTTTTCTGCCTCAAGCATTTACTGCGAGAAAAAGACACATATGGGAAATACGGAGGAAGAGAAAAATGAAGGTGTCACAAAGGGGAAAAGCAGAAAGCTGCAAGAGTGAGCGGAAGGGGCAGGGAGTGGCTTTAAATGAATTGAAGAGGCCTGAGATGGCTTCAGGATTACGCTGCCTCCATATTCTGTGTTCGCACATTTAATTGCAGCAGCTGCATGTTTAAGAGGAGGGCTTTGAGCACCGGCACGTTTTTATTCACAAATTAAACACTGATCACAGACATGACATTCCCTCCTTCTTCATATATATAATTGTAAACAAACATAGGGTTACAGGGACTTTATAATTCGGTTGACGTTTTACCAATGCACAACCATAGAAACTGAGCATTTATAGTTATACTTATGTTAAAAAACTATAACTTGTGACCTAAAGTTAATTTCCTGCACGAGTTATAGTTTCTTCAGATTAGTATAACTATAACTGCTGAATTTCTATGGTTTTGTATGGGTAAAACGTCCATCTTACGATAACGTCCCTATAACCTTTGGTTTTTCAGTGAATCTCTATGGGTTTTTTTTTTAAGTAAAGTAATATCCGCATGTTAGTACAACCACCGCCAAACGCGGTCACTGGCCGTGTGCAGCGGGGGTTGGCCGCAATTCCTGCCTATGGTCAGGACCTGCGGCCAACCTACCGCCGCGCATGCACTGCACAGCGAGGTTGGTGAGAAAGTCGGTGTTTTTTCATTTTTTGGGGGATCTGCGGATCCTTCACGAGTTTACACCGGGGAGCCATGCTGAGCACCAAGGTAGATCTGCTGATCGGCAAAATAATATATATTTGAGAAAATGTTGGCCATGAGGGGTCCCCCAGGCCCCACCATCTGTCCTCTGGGGTCAGGATTCATCTATCCTGACCCCTTAAATGATTCTACAGTTTATTTTCATCTCTCCCAGGGCCGCTGCAAGAAATAAACAGTAGCTGCAACTTTCCTGTCAGGTTGCGCCAGCTAATCAGGGCCTTGCCTTTTCTTACGATTGGACCCACGATGGATCCGTATCCCTACATATACAGTTTTTTTTCCTTTAATAAGTCCAAAACTACTGAATGAATTTACACTAAATAATAACAAGCATTTTCAATGCAACGGGTCTCGCATTTGCTCGCGTTAGAGCTATTAGCGGTGTAAAGAAAAACAAAATGCAGCGCAATCACACTATGTAAAATGCAGCGCAATGGCGCTGCGTGGAATTTAAACAGATAAAGTAGTCCGGACCCCAGGCTCAAAACATCGAGCCTCTTATGTTTCTAGTAGGTTACCGGTGCTGTGTAGGCGGGCTAAACACCGGAAAAGGCATGACGTATGCATGCCTTTCACAAATGGAAGCAAGCGGATTTTAAAAGGCAAGCCCACGAACCAATGTAAGTGACTGACGTGACATGGGCATGGTTTGAAGCCCAAAGAGAGATTACTGAATGGACTGAGCGCTTTGAGCTCGCCCATAAAAAGGACGCTTTCTCAACCAAAATTTGGTGTGATTACATTCAGCAGTTCCGTCTGTAGCCATGTCTACAAACTGCAAAATCCTTATAGACTTGGAATGAAGAAAAAGCGTTTTGGGACCAACCCTTTTCTCAGTCCCCGCTTGATGGATCACCCCAGAACTTTCAACACAGCAATTGAAGTGGCAAACTAGTTTTAAAAATTCAGTAAAGATTCGTCAAATACGCCAAAGTTATAAGCAAAACAAAAAACGCTTCTTCTATGGGAAAAGTTGGCCCTAACTATAATTGCCAACTGGCTATCGCCAGTAGGTAATTAATTTATATATATGGTTTATAGCCTAACAACTTTACAGAGGCTACACCCTAGGGCCTTGAAATGTACGAATGGACTATATACACACACAAAATCTTCACATACAATGAAGGAATTGTGCACCATGTAGGGCTTTTGACACCCGGAAAATTAAACTCAATTTAAAAAAAGTAGCCTGTATCACAAAACGAGCATTTGTTGTAGCACTTTTCCCCATTATGTACATGTTCTATGAAAGAAAAGCACGCCTAAGAAGACAATAAAAGAAAACCGAGGTATAGAGATACATTCAATGTAATATAAATATTGTTAATCTGTTTCCTTGACAGGCATTTTCCAAGGGTTTTCCCAAATGGTTCAGAACACAAGATGTCTCACTTTATATCTTTAATAGCCTGAAGAGAATGTTACACAGATGGCGGTGACGTCTAGTTAATTACTATAATGCATGAAACCTGAACTCCTGTATAGTGGGCTAACCGAGGACCATTAAGTTGCATAACCGTCAACTTGTCCCTCCGTTTGGATGGTAATTATCTGCCTTCCAATTATATTCATCCTCCTAAAAAGGAACTTTTCCTTACGGGCTCCAATAGGGTCAAGACCTTTACAAATATGCACCATTCATTCTAATGGGGCCACCCCGTTAAATACACACTTTACCCTCATTCTTGAGGAAGCAAGTTCAGGGATATAAAGCTGCCAAACAGTAGATGCCACTACAGTGCCTGGAAGAGAAACAAAACCACATGGAGCCTTATACAGACAATCCGGGTTTCTTCATTCATACATACCGGCGGCGCTCTCGTGCTGGTTGGCTGTCCGCTCGCTGGCGGGCTCTGCGGTGGTGGCACCGGACGCCTCGCTGAAGCTGGCCTCCGGCACGCTGTCCCGCGAGCTGAAGCGCACCCGCGAGCTCGAGCGGGAGCTCACCTCCGGGCTGGTGTCCGAGAAACCGGGAACATCGTCGAACTTGGTGGGCGTCACGGTGAACCGGACCGAAGACATCTTAGGAGGCATCTAACGGCAATTCTCCCTTGTCACCCAAGTGCTGCTTTTGAGGGTGACAATTAAACGCGATAAAAACCTAAAAAAAACGCTGATCCCCTCTACTGTGCTAGTACGATGGTTAAATTATCGAGAAAGCAATAAAGAGGCGCTCAGACCCTCTGGCGGTGATGGTGAGAGGAGGCTGCAATTGGTCCAAATGTAATAAAAGATCACGTTAAGTTCTTTGACTTCACATCTATAACACCAAAATGACCAGGTACATAAACACCAAGAATTAAAAAAAAAAAGAAAAATAATGTCCAAAAACTGGCCGAAAGGGATGGCGACTGCCTTTTTTTCATAGACGTACTCGTTATATATACTACCAGAAGATATGCGGATTAATACCGACGTGACCGTATATTTAAAAAAATACCTATATGTCTTTTTTTCCGCATTAATGTTTTTTGGAAAATGAATGAGGCCGAAGCGTAAACAAGATGAAGTCCTGATCCAGTCATGCCAAAACGTCCTGAAAAAGGCAGGGGTTTTCTCAAGGATCTCACCTACCGCCGCCAAACAGAAATGAAACATCCGATCATTGCTGCCGGGCTTTCGACTGTACCCGGCTTCGACAGATGAAGGACACTAACGGTAAGTGAAGTCAGAACGTAACGAATCGGGGAGCTAGTTTATAGTGATTAACATGTTAAGGGGCGGTGATAGGCGGGCTTCTCGACTAGCCCGCCCCCTAATTCTTGTGATTGGTGAAAACAACTGTCTTGCCCCGCCTATCCATCATAATTAAAAACGTTCTATGCCTTTGTGCCGGGATACGCTGCCCCTTTTGTTCTATCCCGGAAGTTATGGACCAGTCGCGCGTGGGCCGGTGTATCTTCCGGAGTGTCTGCGTAGGCTTCAAGAGAGGTGTAGTTGGAGTGGCTGTGTAGGTAGCTTTCGGACAGGGACCCCGGAAAGCCACGGATTCATACGCCCGTAGAGTGAACTCTGCTTGTCAGACAGATCAGGGCAGTTGTCCACACGGAGTGCAGGCTGGGCAAGGTGGAGTGTGTGCTTAAAGGAAGGGGTACGGGAGTAGACCAGCCATTGTCTGGCAGGGTCGTAGCTGAAAAATGTCATTGCTCTTGTGCGTCATTTGTAATTTTCAGTATGATTGTGAGTGGCATTTCAATTGTGCAGGTGCGACACTGTAGGAGGGAGAGGAAGACGCCAGAAAATCAGGAAATGTTTTTCTTAAAGAAAACAAGTTTATTCTCCGAGAAGAAAGACCCACGACAGCAGAGGCACGACCATCCGATCCGAGGGTCCGACGCCAACTGACAGGCTCGGAACCTCGAACACGGATTGTCAAGCAGAGCTGCCTGGAAGGAACACAAAAACAAAAGGAAACATTGCGCGAGAGAACGTGCGCGTGAGGCAGAACGGTGAATACGAAAAACAACTAACATAACAAGCATTTAAAATATAAATAGAAATACATAACCTATTACAACACCTCCCTCTCATAACTAAATGACAAAAAACAAAGTCAATTCATTATGAACTCATCAAATCTAGAAGGCATTTTGATGGCACGTTTGTGCTTTGTATTTTGTTCTTTTTCTCCACATTCCCTTGTGCTAAACTCTACATCAGTCTCTTGAGTTATAGCATTGTCGGTTTGTATGACAGTACTTGTCAAAGTATCTGGAAAAGTCTGTTCCGAAGTAGATGGCATGGGGTCAACCCGCACACAATTTCCATTGATGAGAAAGTCTGATGAATTCGAGCTATTAGCACATGAAGGAATGCCTGAATCTGGCTCAGAGTAAACTTTACTAAATATTTCAGTTTGTTGTTTAGATACTGTAACAACGCTGTTCTTATTCCACCATCCCTTCCCTTCTAACAAAAGAGAATTTTTGTTAACCTTGATGACTTTAACAGGTAAAGAGAACTTGGATTCCCCTTTCAATGTTTTATAAGGTTTTCTGATTAGAACAAAGTCCTGAGCAGCTATATTAATATCTTTAACCTTGTGCCTGAAGTCCTAATTTTCTTTCTGTACCATCTGTTTCTTTGCAACTGTAGATCTTAATTTATCCAAGTTTATCAAACAATCATTTCCTTCCTTATGCTTCCTGTTCTGTAATAGCCATGAGGGAGTCAAATTGGTAGTAGCTTCTCTCCCTCTGAGAAGTAAAAAAGGAGTAAGTTCCGTAGTAGAATGAGGGGTGGTATTGTATGCCCAGATTTTTTCCTGGAGGAAATGAGCAACATCAATGTTCATGGCAATAGCTGTTTGTATACCTTCTTTTAAGATGCGGTTGGCCCTCTCTACCAAACCATTAGATGAGGAACTATAGAGTGCCACTTGTGAGTGTCTAACACCAAATTTCCTGAAAAAAACTTCCATTTTATGACATGAAAAATGCACCCCATTGTCAGAAACAATAGTAGTAGGAGTGCCTTCAACATGGAAGAGTTTCTCCAGGAACTTCATAACAGATTCAGAGTCAGCTGACTCAACAAAAGAGTAATATATCCACTTTGAATAGTAGTCAATAAGTACAATGAGAAACTTCATTTCCATAGGTAAAATATGGAAAGGACCAGAAAAATCAATGGCTAAGCTATCCCATGCTTTCTTTGGAAAAGGAACAGGATGCAACGGTTTGGTAGTATTCCTCCAATGTTTGTCTGATACAACACAATGTTCACAATTATCAATAAAATGTTCAACTTGATCATATAAACCAGGCCACCAATAAGACAGTTTCAATTTTTTAAGTGTGGCGGAAACTCCTAGGTGACCTGCATGAGCAATTTTGATAATTTTATGGCGTAGATCAAAAGGTGGAATGAATAGGTTTCCCCTCATGCAAACCTCATTATTGTATGACAATTCCCCTGACACTTGTTTAAAAGACCTCATGACTTTATCAAGTGTTTTCTCTGCGGGCCAACCACATTTGATGAAATAAGCTACACGAGACAATGTTTTGTCTGAAAGCATGGCTGTTTTCCATTCATCCATAGTAACATTCCCAGCACAAGCTGAAACAGCTTCTATTAAACCAACTACACACTCATCCTCCTGACAATCCAGCTCATTACCAGAATTCTCTAGTGGCATGCGAGATAGACAATCAGCCCGAACATTCAAGCCCCCTTGGATGTACTTGACAGTTAAGTTGTATTCCTGTAATTTGGATAAGATACGCACTAAGCGGGCAGAAGCCTTTCCCAAGCCATTACCACTAAGTAAATAAACCAACGGTTTGTGATCAGTGAATATGTCACATTTCCTGCCCCATATATAAGTTTTAAACTTTTCAACAGACCACGCGCAAGCAAGGGCTTCCCTTTCTATGGTACTATAGTTTTTTTCTGCATCAGAAAGAGATCGAGAAGCAAACGCAACAGTATTCTCCCTACCATTGACAATCTGCCCAAAAACAACGCCTAAACCTTTTAGACTGGCGTCTACTGTTATAAAAGACTCACCACCCGAAATAAAAGGTTTAAGTGATGGTGCTGATAACACTAAATCTTTGATTCTTTGAAAAGTAGTATGCACCTTGGTATCCCAGACAAATTTCTGTCCTTTCTTGAGTAAAGACCTCAATGGTTGTACAATCAAAGCATACCCGGACACAAAACGGGCATAGTATTCGCAGAGACCCAGGAAAGAGCGTAAGGCATCTTTATCACAGGGTGGAGGAGCATTTTTAATAGCTTCTAGATTACAAAGTTTAGGTCTTATTCCTTCCGCTGAGATGGTGTGGCCAAGATATTCTACTTGTTCAGCTAGAATCCTGCACTTATCCGCTTTGACAGTCATACCATGAGATTGCAGAATGTCGAAAACTTTGCCTAAAAGAACAACATGCTTTTCTGATGTGACACTATGAACTAAAATATCATCCTGGAAAGCTACCACATTATTCATCCCACTGAACAAAGAATCCATCATTTTTTGGAAAACGGAGGCTGCGGACGCCAGGCCAAAAGGAAGTCTGCAATATTTATACGCCCCAAAAGGAGTAATAAAAGTAGTGAGAGCTTGAGATTCCTGACTTAAGGGTATCTGATGATATGCTGAATGTAGGTCAATGGTAGAAAAATACCTTGAATTCCCTATACTAGCTATGAGCTCCTGTATGTGGGGTAGAGGATGACAATCTACTAATATGTTTTTGTTGAGTGACCTCAAATCAACACATAATCTCAAGTCCCCTGATCTTTTCTTTGTGAGAACAATAGGTGAAACCCACTCAGAAGAATCTGTGGGAGTAATTATGCCTTCAACCATTAATTTGTCCAAAAGCTCTTTCAACTGTTCTCTAATACTTAAGGGTACTGGCCTGACTTTGTGAACCACAGGTAGAGCTTCTTTTTTAACTTAATACTATGTTCAAATCCATTTACGTTTCCCACTTTGTCTTGAAATACCTTAGAAAATGTCAGTTTAAGATCACTGAAAACTGACTCAGAAGATACCACTGACAAAACAGAAGTGGAGTTCGTCGGTAAGTTAGCTAACATAATGGGTGTACCATGACCCGGGCGTAGAATAATACCAAGCTTAGCTAAATCCCTCCAACCAACAATATCTCTACCATTGACGGCCACATAGATTTTAGTATGTATTAATCTCCCTAAAATAGACAAATTTGACCAAAAATACCCCAATAAGTCTATATCCTGATCACCAAAAGCCTTTGGATTAATATCCGGACACTGTAACTTAGGAGGATCTTGCCATAATGCATAATAAGTCCTGTCAGCAATGATGGTCACAGGTGCCCCAGAGTCTGCTATGATCATTAATTGCTTCTCACCTATACTGGCCTCACAAAGGGGTCCTTTGATTTTCCCTTCGTCAAAACTTTGATCCTTGTGGGTACCAACAGTCAACACAACATTGGAAAGTCTGTTCATGCATTCGGAAACATCATTCTCTGACTCTGCAGTGTAAACATTACTGACACGCATTTTGGATGTATTGATACTGGGGTTAGATTTAAATTTACCCATTCTGCATACTTTTTGGAAATGACCAATTTTTCTACACTTCAGACATCTTTTGTTCAGAGCAGGACAGGAAGAGCAATTCCCTAAATGATTATAAGACCCACATCTAAAACAGGCAGGCATGCTCATATTTTGACTGAGATTTCTCTTACTTCTCTGGGATTTGTCAGAAACGGTGCAGACAGTATCTTCCTCTACCAGCGAGCTAACACCCATGTGATGATTCAAACTAGATAGAGCTTTGGAAGATACAATGGACCTTTCAATACTTTTTGCAATATCTATGGTCTCTAATAAGGTTGGGTTTCGGCACGCCAGAAGGCGTTCTTGTATTTTTTTTGAAAAACAATAGAAAACAAATTGATCTCTGATGTAAAGATCAACATTGTCACCAAAATCACATTTGGCTGCAAGAACACGCAAAGTAGCCACATACTCCTCTACTGACTCATCAGCAGCCTGCTTGCACATGGCAAAGTTAAACCTATCTAATAAAACACTGGACTCATCTGCATACTGCTTCATCATTCTAGCTTTTCCCTCTTCATACTCATTCCACAACATAGCATCGGAAAGAGGAGGAGGAACAGGTGGCAAATTGTCAAAGACACGTTGCCCTGCTACACCTAAGTGATTAAATAACAGGGCCATTTTCCTTGCAGGAGAGAACGCATGGGCATCAATGGCTACAAGGTAGTTCTCAAATATTCTTAACCACTCTGACCACTTCAACTCTGGCTTCCCATTTTTTTGTAAAAAGGACGGAGGTTGGACAACATTTTGATAGGAAGCCATCGCAGGAAAATTTGATAAATCTAAAACACAGGCGTGGCTAAAACTATAGCTGTTTAGATAATAGGGCACAGAATACAACTGATGACAATTATAATAAAGCACATCTTCTACTTGCCAGCAACAAGTAAATCAAAAAAACTAAATTTCCCCATTTCTGGCAGTGACACAGACGGCAGGCAATACATATAATACTTTCACAAAATAACAGCAGAGTTTAAGTACAGTTGCTATGAAAACAATGTCTTCTAGGTAAAGTGTAGAGATTCAGTGCCTGTGATACCAGGTTCACTTTTCCTGTAGTCTAGTCGTTGACAATCGATGACGCGCGACGGCACATTCATGCAAGTTGTTCCGGTGCCAAGACGCGCACAGTTTGAATATTAATGCGGAAGATCACAAGCAGGACGACGTGCGCATGAAGAAACCTGGAGAAGCCTATTCCCTGTTAACATCAACAGCACCTTCAAAGTGAAGCTGAAAGACGTCCGCGTTTCCTCTCACGACAGTTCACAGAAACAGAGCCAGCTTTTTCTTTGCGCTAACGCTCCGGTGGACAAAAATCTCCAGAAAATCCGCTACACTCCTCTGAGGTATGCCTTGCGCTAACGCGCCTGTCAGCAAAATTTCAAGGAGAACAAAAAAAACAAGAACTCTCACACTCTGAGAAGCCTCTGCGCTCCAGTCAGCAAAATATAGAAGGAGCATATAAGTCGGTGGGTCCCAAATACATCTTCTGCCCCACTCCTGGTACCAAAGAATGTAGGAGGGAGAGGAGGACGCCAGAAAATCAGGAAATGTTTTTCTTAAAGAAAACAAGTTTATTCTCCGAGAAGAAAGATCCACGACAGCAGAGGCACGACCATCCGATCCGAGGGTCCGACGCCAACTGACAGGCTCGGAACCTCGAACACGGATTGTCAAGCAGAGCTGCCTGGAAGGAACACAAAAACAAAAGGAAACATTGCGCGAGAGAACGTGCGCGTGAGGCAGAACGGTGAATACGAAAAACAACTAACATAACAAGCATTTAAAATATAAATAGAAATACATAACCTATTACAGACACCTTGTCAGTTTATCACGACTGACGAGAATCAGTCAGGTCCATGTAACCTAATCACATTTTAAAATGGATCCTTGTAGTGAGTTATCTTAATTGCCCACTTGTCATTTCTCTTTGAGCAGGGTTGCATCATGACATAGCAGATGTCGCGATGCAAGCCTGTTCTATTTTGTCAAAAGAACGTTAGCCTCTTGTTGCTAGACGAGAGATTTTTAGAGGCTTCTCACCTGGATGACGGAGACAGCCGTGATTCTAGTATTTGCTTTATTTAAGAAAATAAACAACTTCCTTCCTGGCATTTCGTTTGAAGAGTTCTTCGGCTGTGATAATAGCCTGTACCACAATCCCTTTATTTAGTAGCCAGAGGTGTAGTATAAAGCCATCTTTAAAAAAATAAATTATACCATGTGAGCCATTTTCTACATTACATGATAGTTCGGATTATGCACTAGACATGATAAAACACGTTCCTCTTTGATGTATATTTTGTGTATTATGATCAGGTGAAAGTAATACTGTACAGAGAAGCTTTGGGAATCTAATCTGTTACTTAACAGGTTTGTAAAGTACACAACTCATACCTGCCAAAAGACCGGAATGAGACGAGAGACTACGATTTGTGAAGCCAATATGGCTTTATTTTACCTGTATCCAGCTTGAAACTGACCCTTGTTCAATATAAGTCAATGGGGTAAAAAACATTCTCAAACACTCACACTTTACTGTTGTAAAATATTGAGATATATGAGAACTGCTACAAAATGTAGCGTTCCAGTGTTGGGATCCTGTTTGGAGAGGAGGTAACAGATCTATAGGGCCAGTAATTAAATTAGAAAAGAGAGGTTTTGAGTTGTTTTCTGAAGATTCCTTTAGTTGGGCTGTAGGAGGCTGGCCCTCTATGTAGTGTGCAAAATGTACAAAGTGCAGATTGTCAAGGCAACCACACGTTGGTTTACAGAAAACTAGACCACCTAATGCTCTACTTTTTATGGTTGCTTGGCCAAGCAGGCTGATCTTGGAGAAGTGCAAAGCATTTTTCTGATGGATACAACTACCTGTGGATTCCTCACCTCATGAATACTCCCATGGCGCCAGCATTCGACGGAAATCTTCTTACTAGTCTCTGCACGTCGACGAGGACGTCACTGTCTCGCACGCGACGCCGTCTGACGTCATACAGGCAATAAGAGGTCCTCGACGACGTGCAGACGTCAGTTCCCTTTTTTCCGTGCATTCGAAACGGTTATCTTCGAGGGAGCAACTGTTACTCTTGCGGTTACAGTGTATATCTTGCTGCGTACTCTTTCTCTGTGGAAATAATGTCGCAGAGAAAGTCTGGATTTAAGCCTTGTCGTGAGTGTGGAGGCAAGATGTCGGTGACGGATCCTCATTCCGATTGCCTTTGGTGTTTGAGCTCCGACCACGACGTCTCGACTTGTGATTCATGTCAGCACATGAATCCGAAGGCCCTTAAAGAACGCGAGGCGAAGCTGTTTATGGCCAAGTCAAAGGAGAAGCATCACAAGAAAAAGTCTTCTCCAAGACATCGGCGTCATCGAGACTCCCGGCGCCGTAGAGAATCTCGGCGTCATTCAAGGGAGGCTCGTTCCAGGTCTCCGGATCGGCGCCGAAGAACATGGGAGGTCAGCCCCACGGTGACGCCGCATCCTTCGACGCCGTTGCCCTCTCCGGCGTCTCCAACTTCGCCTGGACAGGCGTCGGTGATTGAGGTATTGGAGCCTCAAGTGTTTTCTCCGGCGCAGACGCCGAGGCCGGCGTCGGGGTCGCCTCCGAGTCAGGCACCCCAGTATCCGGCTTTTCCCACCCCTGGAGCCGATAGTTCCGCATTCTTGAATGCGATGTATGCCATCTTCCAACAGATGGCTCCAGGGGGTGCTCCGGCTGGGCCTTTGGCCTTTTCTTTGGGTGATCCTGCGCCTCTTCGGCCGGCACCCTTTATGCCCTTTCTCCCGTTTGGGAACGTGGGCTCGGCGCCAGTGTCGGCGCCGGTGGCCGCTCCGGTGGCTTCGGAGGGATTGGCCCCAGGGATTTCCATCCCGTCGACGTCGAGATTTCGGCCTGTGACTCCGGTGGGTCCATCCGTTTCAACTGCTCTTCAGTCGGCGCCAAAGTTACCTGTGGCGCCGGATGCGGCGTCGGTGGCTTCGGAAGATCGGCGCCGATCTCCGACTTCGGCGGAGGTATTGTCGACTCCGCGGATTGAGCAACGACTGCATTCAAGGAGGCGTGCTCTCCGGGTACTAGAAGAGCAGGAGTACCAACGAGCCCTAGAGGAAGGAGAGCTAGAGGACTCGGGTGATGGGCTGCGTGGACTGGAGTCGGCCAGTGGGCTGGACACTTCCCCTGAGTGGGACCTTTCGTCCCCGGGGGAATATACCGAGGAAGCTGCTTCCTTTCATACAGTGGTACGGAAGGCAGCTAGTTTTTTGGACCTGCCTTTGCCGGTGGTGGAGGCGAAACAAAACCTTTTGACAGAGGTGTTGCATCCGGCCTCAGCCGCGGCGGAGCCTCTATTACCTTTTAATGACGCTCTGCTGGATCTGGTTTTAGAGGTGTGGAAGAAGCCGGCATCTTCCCCAGCAGTTCACAGAGCCGTGGCCAGGAGGTATCGGACGGCTCCAACTGATCCTGGTTTCCTATCTAGGCACCCTACGCCGGAGAGCTTGGTTGTGCAGGCCTCCTGTTCGTCCAAGTCAGCGCCTGGTTCTTTTCCGACGGTGCCTGGGGACAGAGATTCAAAAAAGCTGGAGGCGCAGTCGAAGAAGATTTTTTCGTCCTGCAGTCTGGCATTAAAAGCCACCAATGCAACCTGTATCCTGGGGAGGTATATTCATGCTCTGATGGATGACATCTCCTCTTCGTTTACAGAGCTTCCCCAGGGTCTTTTTGGATCTTGTCTCTGATGCCCAGGCTGCTGCGACCCAAATTATCCAGACGGGACTGGATACCACCGACTCGGTAGCCAGAGCAATGGGCACAACTGTAGTTGAAAGGAGACAGGCCTGGCTCCGTAACTCGGGCTTTTCGGCAGATGTACAGTCCACATTGTTGGATCTCCCGTTTGATGGGGACAAACTGTTTGGGGCTAAGGCTGATTCGGCCTTGGAACGGTTTAAGGAGAGCAGGGCCACGGCTAAGTCGTTGGGACTCCAAGCTCCTTCTTCCACGGCCTCTTCCAGATTCTTCAGGAGGTTTCGTGGATTTGGGCGTGGCTCTTCCTCCTCTTCCTTTCGGGGAAGATATCAGCAACCTGCCTCTTCCCATCCCTATAGATCTTTTAGGGGGAGGGGTAGGGTCCGCACCAGGGGAGCTTCTCAGCAGCACTCTGCCTCTTCCTCATCCTCTGGCGGGGTGCAGCAGGGGAAGCAGCCTTAGGCTTCCACCATTTCCCACTCACTCCTCTCCTGTAGGGGGAAGATTACAGCATTTTCTCACCAAATGGGAGACTGTTACGTCGGACACTTGGGTTCTCAGTGTTGTGGGAAAAGGCTACACCCTTCCCTTTCGGGAGTTTCCGCCCCTCATCCCGCCCCGCCCTTCGTATTGTTCACAAGAACACCTCCTGTTGCTAGAACAGGAGGTAGAAGTCCTCCTTTTAAAGGGCGCGGTGGAGTTGGTCCCGGAGCAGGAAAGGGGTCAAGGAGTTTACTCAAGGTATTTCCTGATTCCCAAGAAGGATGGTCGTTTGAGACCAATTCTGGACCTGAGGATCTTGAATTGGTTCCTCAAGCAGGAAAAGTTCAAGATGCTGACCCTAGCACAGGTGCTTTTGGCGTTGAACATGGAAGACTGGATGGTGTCTGTCGACTTGCAGGATGCTTACTTTCATATCCCGATACTCAAGTCACACAGGAAGTATCTCCGGTTTGTGGTGGGATCGCAACACTACCAGTTTGCGGTCCTTCCGTTTGGTCTTACTTCAGCACCTCGAGTCTTCACGAAGGTGATGTCGGTGGTTGCGGCAGAGCTCAGAAGGAAGGGGATAGCAGTATTCCCTTACTTGGACGATTGGTTGATCAAAGCCAAGTCCCCGGAGCTTGTGTTGCGTCATCTGCAGTCAACAACCCAGTTGTTGTTCGACCTGGGCTTTTCGGTGAACGAGCCCAAATCTCACCTAGAGCCCTCTCAGCGCCTCCTGTTCATAGGGGCAGTACTGGATACAACATTGGGTCGGGCCTTTCCTCCACCTCAGCGGATTCAAGATATTCAGGATTTGGTTCCAATGTTTCGAAATGGAGCGGTAGTTCCAGTCCTCAAGGTCCTTCGTCTGCTCGGTCTTTTTGCCTCCTGCATTCTGTTGGTCACGCATGCTCGCTGGCACATGAGGGCTCTTCAGTGGTGCCTCCGAAGGCAGTGGTCTCAAAACAGAGGGGATCTAGAGGGTACTGTCAAGATCTCCAGAGATGCTGCTGTGGATTTGAAGTGGTGGATTGCAAGCAACAATCTTTCACAAGGAAAGCCGTTCCAGCAGTTGCCACCAGTGGCCACAGTCATAACGGATGCTTCCACTCTAGGGTGGGGAGCTCATCTGGGGGATCTGGAGATCAAAGGTCTTTGGTCTCCAGAGGAACAGATGTTTCACATCAATCTGTTAGAGTTACGGGCTGTACGTCTGGCTCTCAAGGCCTTCCTCCCTTCCCTTCGTGGTCAGTCGGTACAGGTCCTAACGGACAATACTACCACGATGTGGTACATAAACAAGCAGGGAGGAGTGGGGTCGTACCTTCTCTGCAGAGAAGCTCTTCGACTATGGTCCTGGGCAAAGGACCATCGGATTTGCTTGATAGCAAACCATCTGGCCGGAGTTTTGAACGTGCGTGCGGACAGTCTCAGTCGCCACTTCTCGGCAGACTACGAGTGGCGTCTCCATCCAGATCAAGTCCGTTTAATCTTCCAGAAGTGGGGGTTTCCTCGGGTAGATCTGTTCGCCACTCGAGAGAACGCGCATTGTCCGTTGTTCTGCAGCCTTCAGTATCCGATGCAGGAAGCGTTGGGGGACGCGTTTCAAATGACCTGGTGCGGCCAGTTGCTTTACGCGTTTCCTCCCATACCCTTGATTCCTCGAGTATTGAGGAAGATTCGCCAAGACCGGGCTCTAGTAATCTTAATAGCTCCGGATTGGCCAAGGAGGGTGTGGTACTCCGACCTTCTCCAACTCTCAACGTGCCCGCCGCTCCGTCTCCCTTTCAGGGCAGACCTCCTCTCACAGTCGCAGGGGCAGGTTCTACACCCCAACCTCCAGAGTCTGCACCTACATGCCTGGAGATTGAACGGGGCAACCTGAGTTCCTTCTCTCTCCCGCCTGAGGTAGTGGATGTTATATTAGCGGCCAGGCGACACTCCACTAAATCTATCTACGCTAATAGGTGGTCTAAATTTGTTGCGTGGTGTGGAGAGAGGCAGATTGATCCTTTACATGCTCATCTATCGGACGTTTTGTCTTTTGCTCTATCTCTGGCGCAGAAAGGTTGTGCAGTGGCTACCATTAAAGGTTATTTATCGGCCTTGTCAGCCTTCATATGTCTTCCAGACCAACCATCTTTATTTAAATCCCCTATTGTTATCAGATTCTTGAAAGGTCTTCTAAATCAATATCCTCCAAAGCCATTCGTTATGCCGCAATGGGATTTGTCCTTAGTCCTGACTTTCCTTATGGGGTCCCCTTTTGAACCTATGCATTCTTGCCCCTTGAGGTATTTGGTTTTAAAAACAGTCTTCCTGATAGCTATAACATCAGCAAGGAGAGTGAGTGAGTTGCAGGCCTTATCAGTAAAACCCCCTTATACAACTTTTTATGGGGATAAGGTGGTGTTGAGGACCAAGGCTGCTTTCCTCCCGAAGGTTGTTTCACCCTTCCATTTGGCTCAGGCAATTACTTTGTCCACGTTCTATCCTCCGCCTCATCCTTCCAAAGAGGAAGAAAGACTGCACCGTCTGGACCCAAAGAGAGCGTTGAGCTTCTTTATCGATAGAACAAGGGATTTCAGGCTGGAGGATCAGCTGTTTATTGGATACGTGGGCAAGAGGAGAGGAAAGGCAGTCCACAAGAGAACACTATCCAGGTGGGTTGTTCTTTGCATTAAAATATGTTACTCTTTGGCAAAGAAGGATCCTCCTGAGGGCATTAGAGCTCATTCCACCAGAGCTAAGTCGGCCACTTCGGCCTTAGCCAGAGGTGTTCCTGTGGTCGACATCTGCAAGGCCGCAACTTGGTCGTCCCTTCACACTTTTGCAAAACATTACTGTTTAGATTCTGAGGTTAGAAGGGACGGCCATTTTGCACGGTCAGTGCTGCAGGATTTCTTGGTTTGACCATTTAGGCACCCACCGCCGGGCGTGGTACTGCTTTGGGACTCTATTCATGAGGTGAGGAATCCACAGGTAGTTGTATCCATCAGAAGAACGAGTTACTTACCTTCGGTAACGACTTTTCTGGTGGATACATTAGCTACCTGTGGATTCCTCACGGTCCCACCCGCCTCCCCGTTGCCTTTATGGTCTTGCCAAGTAATCCTTGAGTGCGCTCCTCTTGGTCTTTGAGGGTGCAATAGATGTATATATAATATATTTATATATATATATATATGTATATGTGTATATTTCTTTATGTATATACTTGGTGTGTGTATATATTTTAAAAGAGAGAGTTTTATATATATATATATATATGTACATAAAAAGATTTACAGTTATTCATACAATGTGGTGTATTTTTACAATATAATGGATGTTGCCTTGCTCTTTCATTGCATTGCCTGGTTGTTCTCATGCACGTAAAAAATGATTGGTACTGACGTCTGCACGTCGTCGAGGACCTCTTATTGCCTGTATGACGTCAGACGGCGTCGCGTGCGAGACAGTGACGTCCTCGTCGACGTGCAGAGACTAGTAAGAAGATTTCCGTCTAATGCTGGCGCCATGGGAGTATTCATGAGGTGAGGAATCCACAGGTAGCTAATGTATCCACCAGAAAAGTCGTTACCGAAGGTAAGTAACTCGTTCGTTGCGCTCACAGTATCATTAAATGAGACCACACACTCAAAAGAATAACTCATGACCAATTTACAAAAATATGTCAGATTTTTATAAACATTTTAAGACCATGATCATCCAAATCGGGTAAGTACTGTTAAGTTATGAATTTTCAAAATTTAGAAAATGTCTCAGCTCTGTGCTAATTACACAGCATAGGCTTCAGTGGAGAAAGCCTTTAAAAATGCATATAAAGTCAGGCAGTCTCTTGGTTGTGGGCCTTGTGGACCAGCTGGAGAAGTTCCGGCCGCTCTTGGTTTCAGCGGCAATAGCTCCAGAAAGTCGTTGGAGCTGGTGCAAGGCCACTGTGGGGGACCACTTGAAAAAGCACTGCACAGGTGGACTTTGTGAGTCCTGTGGGTCCCGTTGGAGTGCCGAGGTCGCCAGAGGTCGGGTACCCTTAGGGCACAGTTGGATCTTCTATGCAGGGCGGCCAGCTGCAGAACTAATCGGTGACCAGGAGCTGTGCGCAAAGGTGCCCTTGGAAGCAGGAGGTTGGTCACTTTGAGTGTTGCTTGCAGGTAAGCAGGGGAACCCTCTGGTGGGAGGTCCTGGTGTTTTCTGAAGTCCCTTGGCTGGGGCTCCCTCCTGGTCCTTTTTCAGTTTGGAGTGGACTGTCTTTCTGGGTGTCTGGCGTGGAGTGACCAGTCCCTGGGGATATTGCACGGTTCAGCCACTGGAGGTCACAGTACCACTAAACTTAGTACAGTGGTAGGTTTTGTCTTCACGGTCCGTCAGGTGAAATTTGGTCCAGCTGCGGCTCTCGGTTCCTTATCAGCAACCGGTCAGTGAACTGAACTTCCCAGGTCTTTTAGCCTTTGTTGCAGGAGAGTGATGCCTTCACTTTGGCGATTTTTAGAAGAGTGGGTGTCCTCTAGGGGTTTGCAGACTCTGTCTGATGTCTGAGCAACCCCTCAGTGGCGATTGTCGAGTCCTGGGTGCAGCAGGCAGTGTTTGGTGCCTTCTTCTTGATGCAGCAGGACCTCAGTTCCTGAGCCTTGGGTCTTTGTTGCTGGTCTTCTTTTGTCCTTGAAATCTGAATCTCTGGTCTAGGGGTGCCCACTAAATACTGTATTTAATGGGCGCTTAGGGAGTACCTAGTAGTGACCAGTGGGTCATCTACCTTAGGGTGGCAACACCCACTAAGTGGCCACTTCCTGTGAGCAGAGTTCACTTCCCTAAACCTGATTGGCTATTTTCCTTCAATGCAAGATGGAGGAAAATTAAATGGAGCTCCTTGAGCCACACAATTGACAATATTATACCAACATTTGAGATTACAAAGCATTCCTTTTTTATTACTTTCAAAAGTGAAATATCTTGTTTGAATTTTTGTCATTTGATTGTATTACTACCAGATACAAATCACCTATTTTCCTAATACCGTGTGGAGTCTGTTTTTTGATATTCCATTGTGATTTCTGTATGCATGTTGGAATAATACTTTACACATTGCCTTCTAAGTTAAGCCTGTCTGCTCTGTGCCAAGCTACAAGAGGGTGAGCACAGGTTAATTTAGCTCATGTAATTGACCTACCCTGACTAGGATTGTGGTCCCTACTTGGCCATTGTGCATACCATTGCCAACAAGAGAGACAATTTCTAACAGAGACCTTCCTAATACTACTTCCATCTTCACTCGATTTTCCAACATCAACACATTTCACGTTAACCTTAGACTCTTCCTTCTTTTTGCAGACCTTGACAAAATAACCAATTACACCGCATGACAAACATTTCTGTTTGATTGCTGGACAAAATGTACTTTGTGCTAGATGTGACCTACTATCACAGCGAAAGTATTTAGGCCCCTCTTTTCGATTATCCTTCCCTTTAAGACTCACTTTCTTAGGTTTATTGAATACTTTACCCTTTACTCATTATTTCTTCTGGGCGGTCTTGTGATTCTGCTTTCAAAGCTTTAGCGCTACAACTAGACAATTTTGCTTTCCTTACAATAGCCAGTATATCTTTAAGGTTAGCATCCCCATTGATCCACAATCTTTCCTGTGTAGCTGGATCACGAGCATGCATGACCACCTGATCTCTGATAAGGTGTTCTTGTAAATGGTCAGACTTACAATCCTCAGCTAGGGTTTTAAGTGCTGCAACATACTCACCAGTAGTCTCCCCAAATTCTTGTTTTCTCTGAAAGAAATGTACATTTTGCAAATCCTATAGAAACTTTTAGTGCAAAATTGTTATCAACATTTTTCAAGGCAGCATCAAACACATTTAAACTCCACCCCCAACACTTTAGATATCTGTTCATGAACTTTTAACCCTTCTTACAGAATGTTAAAAAAAAAAAAAACTTTTCCTTGCTGTAGACATTTTACCCTCTTCGTCAATTGTTGTCAGGAAATTTAAGAAATAAGCCTTCCATGCAACCCATTGCTGTAGACATTTTACCCTCTTCGTCAATTGTTGTCAGGAAATTTAAGAAATAAGCCTTCCATGCAACCCATTTCATACATGGTTTCACTCCTACAGGCCAAAATGCTTGTGGCGGCTGTAAAGAAACATTTTGTGAAGCCATGCTAATAACAGTACATTTTGCTCTTCAGAGTTCAAATAATGTAAAAAAAAACTTCTCAATTGCTAGAATGAGTGTTGTTACTTCACTTTCAATAAGATGTGTCCACTGATCTAGCTATAATATTTCCAAACTACTGAGTGTTGTTGTTTTTTTTTTTTTTTTTAAGAAATAAGGTTTTAAACTTGCTGGATATCAAAAGTTTAGAGATTGGTTTGTGTAAAAGTGCTTTCCTTCCCAGCGCGTGAACACTCAGCATTAATAATTTCCACAACAACGATATAAACAGCAGCAAACACAGTTGAGAAATCAGTGGAGCAGCTAACACCGACCCACTGACTTCTGAAATGGTGGCTGGCATGCACGCACAGTGATGCAGTTGAATTTATACAGTGACCTCAACACAACACGCAAAGTCACGTATCAGTGAATTGATGTAATCCCTGATTCTATGTCCAGACCGGAGGCTTCAGATTATGCTTTCTCTTTCTTTACTGAGAAAATGACAGCAGCCTATCAACATTAAAAAACTACATGTCACAGCATTCCCAGTAGTCCATATCCTGCCCAATCCCAGGCATGCTCTCCATATCAATGTGCCTGTCTCTAAAGTCCTTCCCCTTTCTTTGCTGCTTGCTGCCAGAGATAAGTTACCTTAGTTACTTTTCCATTTATCTTACGTTGATTACATTAGATTGTTCTTTTATCAGATGGCTATGGAGCAGGAGTGGGGTTTGAACAGCACGTTGCAGGGGATTTCCCCTTGTTTACACACACACTCCGTTGCGCGTAGATCCATCCGTTTTTCCATTTAACGGCGGATCTGCCAGGGCGAGCGCTGGATCAAGAGGATAGTCCTCTCTCTATTTTAATGAATGCGCAAGACTATCTCCGAGGTTGTTTTTTCATTTTGGAGACCGGCCTGAGTGCTGTGTTTCATTTTCTCAGAATATTTCACCCCCATAATGCCTGGTGGGGTGCAAAAATGATAAAGGGCTTTGCCATAGGGAGATAATAAAGCAGGTGCTCACTCTACTTTGAACTTGGCCATTTTGAGAGATTTGTCTCTCATTTGAATAAGGAGTTTCTCCTCAGCTGACCTGTTGGGACCCATCTTCCCCCACCCCCCTTATTTGAACTCCACCATAATCCTCTTGTTATTTCTAACATTATGTTTTATGCAGAAGAGGACAAATACTATCAGGAAGAGGCAGAAGTGCCCTATGAACAAATGGAGGAGGGACTAGTACAGCCCCTGGGTCACCATTTACAGGACACTGTTAATCAGGCTCTAATAAAGGCCTTAAAACCTTTTACTCAACCTTGGTGAGATTTGGACAAAGAGAGTTGATGGGGTGACCCCCCCCCCCTCTGAGACAATAGCTAGAGAGAGCCAGTCTTCTGATTTGGGCCTTTCCCCAGGAGCCTCAATGAAACCCATTTCCTTAGTGGAAATCTTTACACAAATGGCTACCTCGGTCCTAAGAGATCACAAGTACGGTCCTGGAGTATCATTAGACTCTGAGAATCTTCCGAGCAATTCAAAACCACACACTGAGGCGGATCAGTCCTCAGTCACACAATCTTCTGACTCGAACCGGCACTAGATGAGCCTAAACAGCCTGGTAAACGTAAACGCAAGTCCCGTCACACCACAGCAGAGTCTGTGGTCCAGAAGACTTTATTCTTTGACCCTGAAAATATAGTTCACCCAATGTCTACACAGTGGGTTACATCTTTTGAAGTGGCACATTATGTTCAGGAGAGACTTCACAAAAGTTTTAATATGCTCAGAATGTCCTTGTCCCTCTGTTCTCAGCAAGGTTGCTGATAACCCGAACTGGACCCTAGCATGGCCACGTTCCTTGAGAAATTTGCGAAAGATCCTAAAAAAAGGCCTGGATCGAGCCTGGAGAGGTTGTCAAGACAAACTTCTTGATATTTCAAAGCCCCTCACAAACATCCTGGAGCTGGCAGTGCAGGCGAAATGCTTCCTAGGGAATGCCAACTGTGCCATGTCCACGGAGCAACGATGCAAATCGATCCTATGCTGGCCGAAATGGTCCCATCGGAGCCTGGAACATTAGCTAATGGTCTGCTGCTTGGAGAAAAATTTGTGAAAGACCTGGGCAAATATGTATCCACTTTTTCTGCCCTTGACAAAGCTCAGACCTCTATGAAGAGGATGTTTAGTGGGGGCCTTTCTGCCAGGGCCGGGCGCTATCGGGCCGAGCACCAGGCTGAGGTTTCTATCGGGATTCAGGGTATCCCCAGAGGTCATGGCACTTACCAAGCTACATCAGGATTCTATCCCTCCCGGAGCAGGAGAGGTTGTGGTCAAGCCTACAGAGGTGGTAGTAGAGGTGGCTTCAACACCACAGATGTCACAGCATCAGTTGAGAATAATTCCCTTTTCAAAAGTTATTCTGGGGGCAAAGCTGAAATGGTATTTAACTGCTTGGGAACAGATTTCTCAAGATCGTTGGATCTTGCAAACAGTTCAGGGTTACAGACAAGAGTTTTATTCCTCTCCCAAACAAGAAGCTGTTCCCCTTCCTCTTCATTTTTCCCAATCAGAGAGCAGTTTTCTAGACAACGAAATTGCCTCACTTCTGCACAAACAGGCAATAGTCAAGACTGTTTCCCAACCACCAGGTTTTGTCAGCACAATCTTTTTAGTGCAGAAAAAAAGTGGGGCTTCCGTTTAGTCCTAAACCTAAAAACATTCTACTCTTAGATAGTGTACCGCCATTTCAAATGTAGGGTATCCATCTGTTAAGAGATCTGTTACAAGAAAATTATTGGCTTATCTGACTAGATCTCAAGTACGCGTATTTAACAGTGCCAATTTTCACACCGCATCAATGTTTTCTTCAGTTTTGTTGGTGAAACCTATGGTACAAGTTTAGCGTCCTTCCTTTCGGACCCTTTTTACCCCCCTGGTGATTCACCAAACTGCTACGACAAGTGGTACAATTCCTTCGAGAACAAGGCGTTCGCCTCTATATGTCTTGAAGACATTTTGATCATGGTCCAAACCAAAGAGTTAGTTCTTTTACATCAGTCTTGGATCATTCAGGTCCTGCAAGATCTGGGTTTCCTGATAAATTCCGACAAGTCGGTCACAAATCACTCTCAATGTATAGAATTCTTAGGTTTCCAATTAGATTCCATCTAAACACAATTTAAATTACCTCTACAGAAACAAGCTTTGATCAAGAGAGAGTTGCGGAGAGCCCTTGCCTCTCCAAATATATCATTGAGGACTCTTGCTTGCCTGGTGGGGCTTCTAGTCTCTTCCATACAAGCGATATTTCCGGGGTCCCTACACTACTGGGCCAGTCAATGCCTCAGAATCCTATATCTTGGCAAGGGGCTATCTTATTCAGAGCAGATTTTATTGACGGACGAAGCCAGGTTGGAGATTCTTTGGTGGCTGGACCACATAGATGTGTAGAACAGCAGTGCCATCTTTGCATCCTCCTCCAACGTAATAATAGATTCAGATGCCAGTCAGTGGAGATGGGGAGCTCGATGCGAACAGTGGAAACAGGGGGCCGGTGGTCTCCAGACGAGTTGAATCTTTATATCAATTGTCTGGAGCTCCTAGTGGGAACATTTGCAATTTGCTTTCTTTCTCCCCTCAAAGTCAGTTGTTGCATACTGTTACGTATGGACAACATATCAGTGGTGAGACATAGCAGTCGCCTAGGAGATTGGCAAAAACCTTTGGCACTTTTGCACACAACATCAGATCTCAATGATAGCAATGCTCCAATGTGGTAGTGGAGTGGAACTCTCACTTTTCAAGGGATGGCAACTCCACCCGCCGGTTTTTCACAGTCTGGTGCGACAGATGGGGAAGAGTGTTCGATGGACCTTTTTTGCGTCATGGCTAAATGCTCAGCTCCCACAGCTTTACAGTTGGAGACTGGATCCTGTAGCTTTGGGATCAGATGCTTTTCTCCAGAACGGGACCATGGGCCTTCTTTATGCCTTCCCTCATTCTCCAGGATTCAGAGAGTACTCTTTCAGGTGAAGAGACAATTGGCAGAGATAATTTTAGTGACACCCCTCTGGAAAGCTCAGTTGTGGTTTCAGGTGGCGATGTCGCTGTCATATGCTCCTCCGGCTCCACTTCCATCCTTCTTATCCTTGCTTCTGGGTCTGGGGAATCTTCCTTACCCTCTGATACTACAGGGACAATTGTCTCTCATGGAATGGAGACTTTCCAAGTGCCAGGAGTTTCGAGAGACACTATGGGGGTGATTCTAAGTCTGACGGGCGGCAGAGGCCGCCCGCCAGACTTCCCCCTCCAAAATACCGCTCCGCGGTCGAAAGACCGCTGAGGGTATTTTGGGTTTTGCGCTGGGCTGGCGGGCGACCGCCAAAAGGCCGCCCGCCAGCCCAGTGCAAAACACCCTTCCCACGAGGACGCCGGCTCAGAATTGAGCCGGCGGAGTGGGAAGGTGCGACGGGTGCAGTGGCACCTGTCGCGTATTTCAGTGTCTGCAAAGCAGACACTGAAATACAAAGTGGGGCCCTCTTACGGGGGCCCCTGCAGTGCCCATGCCATTGGCATGGGCACTGCAGGGGCCCCCAGGGGCCCCACGACACCCCATACCGCCATCCTGTTCCTGGCGGCTCTGCCGCCAGGAACAGGATGGCGGTATGGGGTGTCAGAATCCCCATGGCGGCGCAGCGAGCTGCGCCGCCATGGAGGATTCTACAGGGCAGCGGAAAACCGGCGGGAGACCGCCGGTTTTCCCTTTCTGGCCACGGCTGAACCGCCGCGGTCAGAATACCCTGTGGAGCACCGCCAGCCTGTTGGCGGTGCTCCCGGGGTCAGAATGACCCCCTATGTTCTTGTTATCCCAATCTTCAGATCCTTTCACCCATAAACGATATGAAGCCTCCTGGAGACGATGGGTGGGTTGGTGCAGTGAACGGATTCTTGATCCCTTGGGGAACCCTGTTAGTATGATTGTCAGTTACCTTTCAGATTTAGCTTCCGAGGGTTTTGCATATTGGACCATTAATAATTTTAGATCGGCTATCTCTGCAGGACAACCCCAGCTGAAAGGTAGGGCGGTGGGTGAGCATCCTTAGATTTGTAAGCTTTTGTGGGGTATTTGAATGATCAAAGCCCCTCAACTTAGATATACAACGTTATGGGACGTAGATATTGTTCTGTGGTTTCTAAGAACCTGGCCATGTGATGAAGATCTATCTTGTAAGCAATTATCAGCCAAACTTACTGTGCTTTTATGTCTTATTTCATGTCGACGTGTGTCCGATGTACACACGCTTGATTTAGCAGGTAGAGTATTTACTCCTTCGGGAGTTTCTTTCACTATTTCCTGATGTATAAAGATTTCAACTAAGTGTATTTCTTATCCAGATTTTCCCCATAATCAAAAATTGTATGTTGTAAAGTGTTTAAAGGCTTACGAAGATTGCACTCAAGACTTTCATAGAGATATTCAAGGGCAATTGCTCATTTCATTACAAAGTCAGTTTTCTCTGGTATCATCTGCCACTTTGGCCAGATGGGTCTAATGGTTGCTAGGAGAGGCTGGTATAGATACCAGCGCTTTTGGAGCAAATTCAGTGCGCTGGGCTATGGCATCCAAGTCCCTTGGTGCTGGTTCTCGTTTAAAAGATATTATGGCTGCCGCAGATTGGTCTTCTGACACTACGCTTAATTTTTTTTAATCATAAACCTGTTGTTGATGTGGCTTGTGTTGTGGTGGATCAGCTTTGAACTAGCATAACCCAAAGCCTCCAGTCCTGACATCGAATAAAAATATGTCTAGCTCTCGCGTCAAGAATTTTCAATTCTATAAAGGGCACGGAGACGAGGATTATCCCACCCTTAGTACTGTTATTATATTTTTCTAAACAATTGTCTTGCTGTGTTCTATGTGATACAGTTTGATTTACATGTATGATGTATTTTCTCATGTACATTGTTTTGTACCCACCCATGTTTTCATTATCATTACCATTATTCGTAGGATCAGACAATATAGGCGCTTGAATAATCAGGAGCACGCATAAGGACAAGATGGTCGCGCCAGTGTTCAGCTGATGGCTTCAGTTCATTGTTCCTCATTGGGACTTTTGAGAATACAGTTTGTGGGAATCAGATTGTCATGTTCTTTTACTGCAAAGAAAGAGGAAAGACTATAGAGACAGAGGCATTTATATGGAGCGCAGGCCTGGGATTAGGAAGGATATGGACTACTGTGAATGTTGGGGTATGTAGTTTTTTTTTGTATGTTTTAATGTTGATTGGTTTTGTCATGTTCTCAGTAAAGAAAGAGAAAGCACAATCCTTGCCTCCGTGACCTTAATAGAATTGAAAATTCTTGATGCAAGAGTTTTTTGTTATATTTGGTCATTGACGATGGAACTTCTTCAGCACTCCTTTCCAAACTGCATGAAACAGCAAAAAATGCGTTCCAGACCGTGCGCTGATGCAGGTGATGTCCTCCTTGCGGCTCCGGAACTCCAGAACCTCTCTATTCCAGATACATTTGCAGAGTGGTTTTGAAAAATGCCTCTAACCACAAACAACTGTCTGCAGGATAGTCCTACAATATTAAAGCGTAAAATCCTCCAAGATGTATGTCAAAGAAATATGCCTCCAGTAATCCAGTGATGGTCTGCAGATGTCCACAAATGTCACCAAATGTAATCTTTATACTTTTTTGAGGATTTCCAACATCTCTATAATCCACATTAGCCACATTTGTAAATCTGTGGGTTCATCGTGTTTCAACGAGTCACTTGTCGGCAAATTTGTAATGTATATTCCACACACGGATAAATTCAAGAAGTTTATTCCAAGATATATCTAAGTCAAAACATTGAAGGTACAGAGCAGTTCAGGAAGCGCCCAGTCCCAGCATCCACTTCCAGCGACCCTCTCCAAAGTTCCAAGAAAAAACCTACTCTAGAACATTAAGAGAAGCACGCTTCAAGGAAGTCACACATGAGCTCCCTCTTGGTGCAGTGCCACACAAAGGATGAAAAATATACTAGCTGTGAATCGACTGGCCCCCATGTGTTAGAGTAAGGTGTATGGTTTTACTGGAACCTAGTGATTGGTTGTGTGTCAAGTGTTGCTGATGCTTAAGATCCCTTGCCAGCGCTGAACAGGTACAAGGCGCATCCAAGTCACTGGCTATGCCCTTGTTCTCTTCATTTGCTCTTTGCAGGCCGCATGTTCACCAACAGAATCTTGGTCAGAAGCTCCTCTGATGCTTTCTAGATTTTGTTGATCAACACTAGACACAGTTTCCCATGCTACACTGGTTTGTGCAGGTGGCGGTGGGAATAAGTCCAGCAACATGCTGGGGCACAACAAAGAAAACCACCAGCAAGGTTGCAACTATTTACAATGGTAACCCACTATTGTGGAGTTTCACAAGTCAGGGAGAACCCTAAGGAATGTTGCCTCAACCTTTTGTCTGCTCACGCACACTCGCAACATACACTTTGTGTTCGGTGGTGGGAGTGGCAGATGACAAGAGATTTACCAGGGAGGTTCAAGAGACATTATCCCAGACTGGATATATTGTTAATAGCCTTATTCCCCAGGACTACAGACCAGCTGACACCAACCATTAGTTGTGTAATCGCATTGTCATAGAGACTGTAGCCACCGAAGTGAAAATAATTTTTACTTAGGTTAACCGTATCTCCAGCACATTTTGAACGTGACGGGGTGTTTTTGCTCTAAGGAAATAGCACTAAATGCTGAATGACTCTTCTTTCATAATTACGCAGAATCTTGCACAATTTTGTGGTAATTCCACAAAATTACAAACAGCAAGTAACATAAGTTACGCTTACCGCTATAAACTAGCCTAACCTGTAAATATTTTCAATATCATTAGGCTCTGTTTGTGCATCCTGGCCCAGATCTCCCCGTGCTGCTGCATCACACTTGCTCCTGTTTGCTCCTTGCTTTTTCCCCTGTTTTTTAAGTGCCTGCTCCTTGCTTTTCCCTTGTTCTCACTGCTTTCTCCTTGCTTTTCCCCGTTTTTTGTGTGCCGCCTTCTTGCTTTTCCCATGTTTTCGCAATTTTCACCTTGCTTTTTCCCTGTTTTTTGTGTGCCCTTTTCTTGCTTTTCCCTTGTTTTCAATGCTTTCTCCCTTTCCCCTGATTTCTTGTGTGCCCTCTCTTTGCTTTTCCCCCGATTTCACTGCTTTTTCCTTGCTTCCTCCCCCCCCTGTTTTTTGTGTGCCTTCTCCTTGCTTTTTCCTCATTTTCACTGCTTTCTCTGGGACAAACGAGCACACCTGCAAACCCTATTGGGTAATTAGCAGCTCTTTACGAACCCTGATTGATTGATTGATTACCCTGTTAGGGAGCAACTTCGAAAAAATGTAGACCACCTAGGAGGGCATGTGTGCCATCAGCCTTCTGTACAGGGAAAAATATTGGGACCAAGGGACTACAGTGTACCTGCAGATTGAGAGTGAGGCAGGTTGGCAGAGTTGAGTGCATACAGGTTATGGAGGTAAGTCAGCATTGATGTGCAATGGAAAAGCTGGCAGAATATTCATGGTATGTTTGCGGTGCACTAAAGCATGGGTGGAGTCCTGCAACCGTTCTTAGCAGTGTGTGTCCATCCAATTTCTGAAGGTAGAATTTTTTGGTTCTATTTAATTGCAGAATTCCACCTTTTGCACATTAAACAATCGTTTTAGCTGTTTTTATCATTTAAAGAAAAAAAAGATAGTGAATGTGTGATCTCTTTGGCATTTACCTAGGATTTACTAGAGTGTTTGAAAAGATTAGTGTTAGATGACACTGGGTAGGTGTTGTAGGGGCAGAAAGTGAAGTCAGGCTGTTTTTTTCTCGACCTTGTAAACTAACCTGTTGCTGCATTAGTCTCCTGTGCATTGTCCAAGAGCTTACACTCCCAAGAGCATGCATAAATTCCAGCAACAGTACTTAACTGGTTCCCCTACGTCTCTGCATCGAAGGCAAGCCTATCTACGAATTGGCAGGACTATGGGCCACCTACTGGGCTGGATCAATATGCTATACCCCTGAAACCTTAATTGCCTACAATATTATAGCAACATAGTTTTTTAGCGTTATACTGTAAACAATAACTCCAGTACAAGCGGCATAAGTAAAGCATAACAGCTTGGCGACTTGTAAATTCCCAAGAGGGTTACAATGCAGGTCAGTCAGCCACTATACCTCTATCTTCAGCCCCCGATACCAATGTGGTAAGCAAATCGGACCACAATTCCAAGTCATCCTGCAGCTTCGGGTCTGTTCTGACAATCTTCGTTTTAGTTTCTTCCACTGTAGCCCACTCCCCAAATCTCTTTGCCACTCCGCCAGAGAGGGGCCGTGGGCTCTCACCCAGTAGATAGCAATAGGGCGCTTTGCACCAACCCCAAGGAAGCAAATTTATATTCAACTAACCATTCTTAGATATAAGATTAGGTATGCAGGGACAGGGTGAAAGTACTATGGGAATATGCCCTAGTTTAGTTAGTTTAGGCACCAGTGCCAACCAGAATACATTGAGCTGTCCACAGTTCCACGTTGTATGTAGAAAATCAGCTCTCTCCACCCTCCACTTGGGACAAAAGCAGATTCATCTGTCTGGGCAAATTCTGTGCAGCTGCGTAGGTGTCCTGTATGTGCAATGAAGGAAATGGAAGTGGGTCAGCTGAAGTCTGTCATTACACAAGATCAACTTCACACATCCCTTGGTCAATTCCCACTCATCATCCGTCAAGGGTGTATCCAAATCTGCGTCCCACAGTTGTCGGACTGGCACGTCTGCTCTGCTTTACGACTTCAGTGCCCTATAAAAGGGGATACGGTATGTGTGGTGCAACCCAGCTCCATAATTGCAGTCGCAACTGTGTAAACTCTGGGGGCAGCCAGGAACTTTGGCCATATTTCACTCTCTGTTCGGACAGCTTGGCATGAAAATGAAGCTGTCCAACAGGTATAATTCTCCCAATGTCAAGCATTCTCCCACCTGACAACAGACATGTCATTGCCAGTTGTCTGGAAGGCTTACAACCACCAGATCTCCAAACATCTGGAAAATGGAGTGTGTTTCAGAACCCTGCGGGTCATTGCCACCTAAACCACCTCTGTATGCCTAATAAACGGACATGGGGCAGACACGCCTTTGCCCCTTGTAGGAAAGTACCACTGTTCGCATGGTTACCCTCCCCACACTTTTTGCCTAGTGTTGATGCCAACTTGGATTGAAAGTGTGCTGGGACCCTGCTAACCAGGCCCCAGCACCAGTGTTCTTTCCATAAAACTGCACCTTTGTTTCCACAGTTCGCACAGCCCTGGCACACAGTTAAGTCCCTTGTAAAAAGGTACCCCTGGTACAAGGGCCCTGTGGCCAGGAGAGGTCTCTAAGGGCTGCAGCATGTAATATGCCACCCTAGGGGACCCCCACTCAGCAAATGCACACTACCTTGCAGCTTGTGTGTGCTTGTGGGGAGAAAAAGATAAAGTCAACATGGCTCCCCTCTCTGTGTCATGCCCACAAACCACTGCCTGTGGCATAGGCAAATCACCCCTCTAGCAGGCCTTACAGCCATAAGGCAGGGTGCAATATACCACAGGTGAGGGCATAGCTGCATGAGCAATATGCCCTACAGTGTCTAAGTCCATTCTTAGACATTGTAAGTGCACTGTAGCCATATTGAGTATATGGTCTGGGAGTTTGTCATTACGAACTCAACAGCTCCACAATGGCTTCAGTGAATACTGGGAAGTTTGGTATCAAACTACTCAGCACAATAAACCCACACTGATGCCAGTATGGGATTTATTGAAAAATGCACACAGAGGGCATCTTAGAGAGAGCATCTTAGTATGTTAGCCAAACTGGTAGTGTAGGACTGACCGGTCTCTGCCAGCCTGCCAGTTTCAGACAAGTTTCTGACCACATGGGGTGAGTGCCTCTGTGCACTTTGGTCAGAAACAAAGCCTGTCCTGGGTGGAGGTGCTTCACACCTCTCCCTGCAGGAACTGTAACACCTGGCAGTGAGCCTCAAAGGCTCCAGCCTCGGTTACAGGACCCCACAGCACTCCGCTAGTGGAGATGCTCACCCCCTGGACAAAGCCCCACTTTTGGCAGCAAGTCTGGAGGGAAAATTAGGGAAAACAGGAAGTGGCCACCCCAACCAGGACTACCCCTAAGGTGTCCAGAGCTGAGGTGACCCCCCTCCCTGCAGAATCCTCCATCTTCGTTTAGAGGACAGGAACCAGTATGGATAGGAATGTGCCCCCCCCCCCCTCCAAAGGGAGTGGGCAGTAGAAGGGTGTAGCCACCCTCAGGGACAGTATCCATTGGCTACTTTCCTCTGTCCGCTAAAACACCCCTAAATTTAGGATTTAAGGGCCTCCCTGAACCCAGCTCACCAGATTCCTGATGACCTGCACGAAGAAGAAGGACTGCTAAGCTGAAACCCCCAGCAGAGAAGAAGGAAGACAACAACTGCTTTGTCCCCAGCCATACCAGCTTGTCTCCTGCTTCAAAGAACGTGCAAAAAGACCAGTGATGTGCCTAGCGGGCCCAGCAACCTCTGCCAACTCCAGAGGACTGCTCTGCACCCAACAGGACCAAGTACTCCAGAGGACAGTGGCTCTGTCCAAAGATACTTACAATCAAATACTTCCACCTCCCTCCCAATGTGTGAGTCTTGACCCCTGTGCACCCGACGCCCACGGCCCGTCTCCAGGTGGTCCACCCAGCAAGAGAGGGTCTCCAGGCGATTGCGAACAAGTGCCCATCCTGGGTTGTCGTCTCCACCCCTCCTCAACAACCCCTGCAGAGGGAATCCCGAGGACCCCCCCCCAGACCACGAAGCTCTAGCCAAAGATATCTGACCCCTAAGAACACACTGCACCCGCAGCCCCCAGGCCTTAGAGAAACCAACCCCCGGTGCCTCATTGTTCAGCAGGCGGCCCTCCTCCCTGTCCGACCGGTGATGTGCCCGAGACACCCTCTGGACCTCGCCTTCAGCCTCCTAGTGACCCCCAGGATCTCCTCATTGGAAACCCGACGTCCTCTTTGCACCCTGCACCCAGCCGCCCGTGCCGCTGAGAATGTGTGTTTGGTGCCTATTTGTGGCCCCTCCAGTGCTCTTCTAATCCCCCCTGGTCTGCCCTCCGAGCCGTGGTAGTACCCCCTGTCTCCATAGGAGCCCACGTTAAATTTGCTCAACTTTGACCTCTGCACCCGGACGGCCCCGTGTTGCTGGTGGTGGGTGTCTGGGATTAACTTGAATCCCAACTGGTGGACTTCCTAAAACCCGGAGACTGAAAGTGTAAGTGTTTTACTTACCTGTAAACCGACCTACCATTTCTTCCCCCCAGGAACTGTTCTGAAAATTGTAGTGGCCACTTTTAAAACAGATTATTGCCAGTAATCCAAAAACTGTATTACTTACCTATTTCAAACAAAGTACTGCTGATACCTGTGTGAAATACGAAACTGTTAAAGTACTTACCTGCAACTTAAATCTTGTGGTTCTAAAAATAAATTAAGAAAATATATTTTTGCTATATAAAAACCATTGGTCTGGAGTTAAGTCATTGAGTGTGTGCTTCATCTATTTTCTCTGTGTGTACAACAAATGCTTTGCACTACCCTCTAATAAGCCAAACTGCTCTACCACACTACCACAAAAGAGAGCATTAGTATTCTCTACTTTAGCCTCCGTCTGGCGAACCCCTGGACTCTGTGCATACTATATCTCACTTTGATATAGTATATACAGAGCCAGCTTCCTACACCCCTCATCAATGTGACAGAAAGGGGCTTCTTTTCCCAGCAGCCTCCCAATATGCATTTCTCCCAGTTGTCTTCTGTTGAGTACCATAGGGCACATGTTGGAGATGAGATGCTGTATAATTTAATTCTAAATCGGGGGGAGTCCTAGCCCACCATCTATTTAGTTCAAGGGAAGGCAGCCGTACTCTACTCCTTTTACTGGACCAGACCAGTGAGGTCAGAAGGGAGTCTATCTACCTGAAACATGGATCTGGAGATGCTACACAATGTGTTTTGGAGATGGTACAGAAAATCAGGCAAAAATACCATCTTTGCAAGTGCAGTGCGGCCCATGGTCTAGGAGGGGAGCATATTCTAGGAGGCAAAAGTGCTGCAGAGGCCCTCTAGGACCCTACTCATATTGTACCCATATCAATTCTTTTGATCAGTCGCAATTTGTTTGCCAAGGTAGCAGAATCTGCCCACCTTCCACTGCTGACCTACATTATGCAGTCTGTCTCGTGAACCTCCTGCCGGCTTGCCCTGAGGTAGAAGACTGTCTTGTCCTGATTGAGCCATATACCAGATGTCGCCCCAAAGCTCTCCAGTTCCATAAAGAGGACTGGCAATTAAATGTGAAGGTCCCTGAGGTAAATCAGTGTATAACCCGCATACATGGAAACTATGTGTGTGGCACAGCCCGCTGTGTCTCCCCAGTTGATCAGCACATTCAGAAAACAAATTGCCAATGGCTCCAGAGCCAGTTTGAACAAGACAAAGGACAAGTAACATTCCTGCTGAGTGCCTTGCTCGATCTCCTATCTTTTAAATACCACACCACCCAGGTGCATTCTGACCACAGGTTTTGTGTAGAGAAGCCTTACCCAACCTTGAAAAAGAGGTCCAAATACTATTCTGTGTTGTACTGCAAACATGTATGACCATCTGAGGGTATCAAAAGATTTTTCAGTGTCCTGCTGTATCAAGGCACCCTCCATGTTAAATTCCCTTGTGGAATGTAGGATGTGCGGTAATCATCAGCAGTTCATTGAGGTTCTACAGACAGATATGAAGCTGCCCTAATCTTCGTGCTGAGAATTCCACAACTCTCAGAAGTCTATTTGCCAGCACTTTAGCCAGAAGCATAGTGTCCGTGTTTATCATCAAAAGGGGCCTACAAGAGCCCATCTCAGCTGTAGATCTATCCCGCTTAGGTAGCATCCCCAGTAAATCCATAATAGTTGAGAAGAAATTCCCATCATCAATATTTGTGGCATATACATTGAGAAGGCAAACCTCAGTCTCATTTAGTAGGCAATAGATCAGTATATATCGCAACATCTGCGGAGGTGTAGTCGTGCGAGAAAGGAACCCCAGGTCTATCCAGATTGATACCTCCTGGCAAAGGATGAATAGGTAGGAAAGTACATCTCACTTCTTATGAACTTTGCTCACCTCCGCATCAATCAGATGTATTTCCTGTAGGAATGCAATGTTGATTGATTGACATCTAAAGTAAGAGTGTGTTCTATACCTCTTTGCAGGTGCTGAGCCCTGTGACTTTCGATGTCATTAACTTAAAGCCCCCTACCACACTCAGCATTCGGTATCATGCAATTCATCAGGAAAGTAGAGGGCCACTCCGGATGGGAAGCTCTCACCTGCTTCAGCCCAAGGGACAGACAGCATCAACCACCACTCCCGATCCCAGGCACACAACAGGTTGAAAAGCCAGTGTACCGAACCAGACAGAGCAAACAAGAATGTAAATTTTTAAACAACAGTGCCCTACCCCACTTCCCTCTGGGTAAACATATCATAGGAGAAAGGTACCTTTCCCCATGCTGTCCAACACTGAACTGTATCTACTCAAACAACTCTGATAAAAAAAGTTGTGATGCCAAGGTTGGCAATATGCTAACTCAAACTAATAAAACTGATCCCTACACCAATTAGACTCATAAAACAGGAGGGGCCAACCTCACCAATTGATGCCCCTCGGCATATCAAACCCCGGTAGCTGGTGTCTCCCACAGTATTCCTAAAGTATTAAAGAAGAAAAAAGAAGGGTAAATCTGCCCACAGTATGGAGACTTCAGTCTCCTCACGCCTCCGCTAAGAGAAGTAGAATTAGCCATGAGATCATAGTAAGTCTAGTCATTGCTATCATGACATCACAAGATAAGAACATATCCTCAACAAACATCCAATGTATGATGGAAGTATGATGATAGATGTTGTATGCCATATTTAGACCTTCCTTGTCTAACATGTAATGTGTCCCATCATAAGCATATATATTGAGCCATCTGTGGATCCCCTCGCTTCTGACAAAGTGGGTGCACCAATTTCGATATGCAGCGAGGCTTGGACTGCATTTCTGTCATATCAGACTGTAGTGTGCTTACTGTCCTCCCTGTGGCCACCGACCTGTAGTTCACCTTCTGTCAGTCTGTGCCTCAGGATCCTACCTTCCAGGAAGCACAAATCCAATTTCAAGTAGTCCATCATACTCCTCATTTTTCCTGTTCTCAGTAAAGAAATTTATGAATTTGATTCACTTGGGTAAATCTGGATTACCATTAGCTTCTTGCCCAGTGTCAATAGTCTGTATTTGAACAACTTATTCAAGTCATCAGCCCTTCACGTCTGTAGCAACTCATTTCCTCCTTGTAGCCAAGGATTGTGCATCATCCTTTAAAGATGCCACTATTAGCCCACTGCTTGAAGAAATCAGGAGCTGACCCTGCAAGTCTGAAAAAACTATTGCCCATTTCATTATTACCATTTGCAGCTAAGATTCTAGAAGGGCATGTTGCAAAACACCTGTGCAAATATCTCTATACTAATAAGTGTTTAGTTGGCACACAAGTGAGTTCTGGCCCAGCCCATGATACTGAAACTGTACTTTTGTCCATTCTTGGTCGTCTAAGATGTGAGCTGGACTCAGGCCACACATGTGCCTTGACCTTGCTGGATCTATCGGCTGCGTTTGACACAGTTGACTATCCAATCCTCTTAGACCATGTTGGGGTATTTAGCATTATTGGGACTATAAATCCATGAATAAAATCCTTTCTGCCCAACCCTTTTCCAATGGCAAAGCTGTGTAATTTTTTCATCTCAATGGATACAAGTAACCCAGGATTCCGTGCTATTCCATCATTTGTTCCACATGTATGTTGTGCTGCTAGCAAAAGGTCTTCTGGAGCATAGTGTGATATCATACTTGTATGCTGCCAACAATCCATCCTCCCACATTACATTTCAACAAACTAGGGGCCTCATTTAGAGTTTAACGAATGGGTTTACTCTGTTACAAACGTGAGGGATATCCCATCCATCGTATTATGATCCCATTATATCCAATGGGAATCGTAATATGTCGGTTGAGATATCCATCATGTTTGGGACAGAGTAACCCATCTGCCAAACTCTAAATCGGGCCCTACGTGTTTTAAATGGCATTTGATGGGCAGCAGCGCACTTAAGATAAATGCTGGAAGGATGAAAATTCCTATTGTAAATTAACAGAGAGACTTGTGACTTGACTCTTATAGGCTGGTTGAACTGGTAATAGTGCCATCACCAGGCAATGCTGGAACAGCCTGGGGTTAAAAACAGCTTTCTATGCCAGCCCAAGTTCCCACAGTTGTCTCTTCTTGTACATACCATATCAAAATCCTGAGAAACGTTCTTCCTTATTTCTCTTCTGACTGTAAACATATTGCAGTAAATACTTTCACTTGCCTACTCTAAGTCATTTTGATTGCAGCTGCCTCTGTCTATATCAATAAAGTAACAAGTGGTCCGGAAATTTAGCAGCCAGACTGGGGGCAGGTACACCCCATTTCGATCATGCAGACCTGATTTTACACAACCTAAACTGGCTTCCATGGAGGCAACACATTAATTTTAAAACTGTGCATCATGCAAAAGTAGTTGTCAGGTGATGCACTGGTGTTTGTCAAAAGGTGCTTACAAAGTGATTTACCTATAAGTACTCATCCCTCCTTATCCACAGATCTACTAATTCAGAACTGGTGGGTGTTGCTTTTTGTCTTGCTCTACAAAGTATGAAGTTCTTTTCCAGATAACTGATGCCATGAAAAAGCCTTACCTCGATTTAGATACCACCTGCGATCCACTAATGAAAGCGCCTAGAGATCTTTGGTGATAATCTGCTATACAAATGCATATTAATCTAGCATACCTCTGGCAGAGCTATGTCTGAACATTTTATGTGCATATAAAGATGGATGTTTGCTGGCTAAGCTACATGTGCACAGATTATGGGCATGCCAGGATTATTTTGCACTAGTAGAGCAGTGTGTATACAACTTACCGGTAGGTACAAGACCTAGTTGCGGTGGCAGTATTGTTATTGCACATGGTATATACAGATGGGAAAGTAAGTGCACAGGCAGAATTGCAGGCACAAAGCACAATGACAAGACTAGACAGGAATGCACTGTGGGACTAATGAATAAGGTATTACAAATCAGGGCTGGGGAGCATTTGCAGAGTTTTGAGGGCACATTGTACAAGCATATCTGGTTTGAGTTAGATGATTAGAGCTGTGTGTGCACAATAAATGTACATGCTAGTAATATCGGATTGTGCAGTACCTGCGCATTCAGGTTCCAGCTTCTTCCGCCTAATCATGCACTACTCTTTAGGTAATCGTCAGTGATGCCATCCTTTGAGCTCAAGGCATACAGATGGACTGTCCTCTTCCCTCTTCCCTGTACCCCCTTTTGAATCCTGGGATAACTACAGCTTCCACGTCACAACAGTTTTTGTCAGCTGGAACAGAAAACAAATATTTTATCTATTTTATGCTGTCTACTGCTGAACAAATACACCCCGTGGAGGAGGAAGGATGTAGAAGAGCAATCAAGTCTGGCAAACTGAGCAGAAACCACAAAAACCTTAAAAGACCCAGATTCCATCACCTCCTGCTAGGCCAAAGGAAATCAAAATTTGTGCAGAGGTTCATGCCCAGAGTCACTCCCTGGATCTCAAATGTGAAATGGGTAAATCCTTTTTCGGTCGTAACTCAAGACCCTGGGTAGCCTGGCACCGTGCACGTGTGAGGGTGAGATACAAAGTGCTTGGTAGGTTGTTGCTGTAACAGCACAAGAGCGATTCGGCTTCCCTTATGTTAGCCTGCTGCCCTCATCGTCTCCATGTGGGCCCAATACTTTTTGTGGATCCCAGAGACCCCTGTTATTTCTAGTTTACATAATAAGGCATCCCCCTGACATTCTAGAATTTCCTCCCAGGACAACTTCTCATTTATTATTTGTAGTGAATGTCATTTCAGGCTGGAAAAGAACCAGTGTAGTGAAAAGATAATTATCCTGCTTCCATTATTTCAACTAAGACAGGAGGAGAATGGCAGTTGGTTTGATTTGGTAGTTCTCACTTTGCTCAATCCTAGCCCAGCTCTTCTCTAACCTGTCAGCCCTGTGAAAAACAATCGTATACATGCCTCCACAAGTTAACTTCCCTTCTGAGCTCCCTTGTCTGGTCTGTTCCCAATTTACCTCTCCCCACTCATTAACTACTCTCACCTCAAGTCAGAGGCATTTGAACTAAAACAATAATAGCCAATAGGTGTAATTTCGTGGCCTGAACAGCTCCTAATTTAACTCCCCTGAATGCTGGTTGCAGCCTGCAGAGTGCATTGACTGAGTCTATTGGATACTGCTGCAGATTTGGTCTGCCCTGGGAGAGCAGAGCCTTTGCCTGCCTTGTTCATTCAAGAACGTTGATCTTGGGCATTAAAGGCCTATGCAGGGAATATTAGACTATTCCTTACTACTTTAGGTCAGGTCGTTATATCTCAGGCTAGATTTGCTGATTCCTGGGCACTTGGTCCCATCCTGCTGAAACTTTCAGTTCTGGAGATATGGCACGCAGGTGTGCCTTTCCCAGCATTAGACCATGCATGTATGTTGGCAGCATGCCCTACCACATTGTCTGGTCACAATGTCTCAGACTAACCTTGCTGAATCTTAGGGAATTGGTCCTGTACTGCTGGCCCTACCGAGTGTGAGAAGGGCATTAGTGAATACTGTTAAGTTGTTATTTAGGTCAATGGCAATCTGTATTCTGCTTTGTATTTTGTGACTGGTACTCGTCGCGCTGTTAGCAGCCAAAACTCCTACTGGGTACGGTTGAAAAGGCGTACCAGCTAATAAGGTGCTCAAGTAAGTTAATTAATCTTCTGCAGAGGTCTGTGTGAGCCCTACAGATCTCAGGTTAAATCTCAGTGGGGCTGCAGGGGCCTTCCATCCCCCCAGGGTAAATACAATGACTGCGATGGGTAAGAGTTACAACTAGTATTAGCCACAGCCATTTAGTTGAGCTCTGCATGCGGTGCTCCCGGTATGTATTACTTGAAATGACTGGATGTGAAACATTTTGTATAGTTCTGTCTGGCTGCAAAAGACATATTTTGGGCTTACCAAGAACATAAAGGGGCTTACAGCCCACCCATTGCTTACCATTGGTTGGCTTTACTGTCGCTCTTTTTTGCCTGCTTCTTATTTGATGACTTGTCCTGTAGATTTTATATCTGCCTCTCCACTGGATGCAAAAAGAACAGATGATAGATGGAATGCAGAACAACTCAAACATTCACCCCAGTCACAGATCTGTGTTAAATCCATTGTTTTTTTTGCACGCCATCCCATTCCAGATTGGACCCAGCCATATGCAAATCAGTCTTGACCCTGCTCCTGATGGGAACAGTCCAACCAGAATTGCCAGGCCGGGTCCACCCTGGACCACACTCAAGCATCCTGGGACCAGTTTCGGGTTATCTTCACTCATCAGCCAGGCCAGCTTGACTCGGGTAGCACAGTGAGCAAGGGACCCATGTCTTGGCATACCCTTCCCACTTAGGGTGACAAATTTAAAAAGAATAGACAATGGACAGAAAGCTGAACAAATCAAACATTCAACCCAGTCACAGATTTGGGTTAAATCTATTGTTTTTTGCATGTCATGCCATTCCAGTTTGGAACCAACCACATACAAATTAGTCTTGGCCCTGCTCCCGATGGGAACATTTTAGCCCGAACTGCCAGACCAGGTCCTCCCTGGACCAGAATCAAGCACCCTGTGACTGGTTTTGGGGTATCTTCACTCATCAGCCAGGCTAGCTTGAATCAGGTGGCATAGTGAGCAGGGGACCCATGTCTTGGCATACCCTTCCCACTGAGGCTCATATTTATACTTTTTTAGCGCCGCATTTGTGCCGCTTTTTAATGCAAAAGCGGCGCAAACTTACTGTAGGAAGTTGGCTCTGTATGTACTATTTCAAAGTAAGGAATTGTCACGACTCACGTGCTGCTTGCGCCTGGAATTTGCAGATCTGGTGGCGTGAATCTTCAATGTTCGGTTTTGGCCCAAAAAGGGGCGACTCTTTCTGGTAGCCACGGTGCTGTAGGCAATGGAGACACCAAGAACAGACCGTGCCCTTCAGAAAGTAGCGCCAGAGGGAAAAACCCCTTCCAAAGGGGAAAAACCTCCAAACAGGAAAAGTCCTGGAGAAAAACAAGAACAAACAAACAGGAATCCAAAAGGAGCAAAAATCAGAAAACACAGAATGCTGAGTCCAAAACCAAAAGGCAAGGAAATCAGGAGCGAAGACACCAACTGAGCAGAAAGTGTTGCAGCGCAAAGAAAGAGGAAAAACACAGCCCTTATATACCAAAAAACAGGAAGTGACCCACAGGAAGTAAAAGGACACCATCTTAGATAGGGAAACAATATATAGAACAGAATAGTAGAGGAACCATAGAGAATAGGGAACAAGGAATGCTGGGAAAGCACAGGAATCTGGGAAGGAGGAAAAGACATAAAGAAAGGCACACAACAGACTGCAAAAAGAAGAAAGGACAAAGAAACGAAGAAAAACAGGTAAGAGGGTTCAGAGACCCCTGGGACAGTGAAAGGCAGAAGGAAGAACGAGGCCCCAAGCAAATCTGGGGCCTCGAAACGCGCAGGAGAGGCTGGGGGCGCGCCGCGTCTTAATAACGCGGTGTGCGGCCCTAGCCGAACGCCCGGCAGAAGTCGAGCTCTCGGCTCGCGCCGCACCGCGCGGCGCGACAGTAGGTCCCCCTCCCGAAGGCCCAGGTTTAAGAGGGAATAAACAGTGAAAGCGTTGAGTCAGGAGAGGAGCGTGAACGGAAGAGGCATCTTCCCATGAACATTCACTGAGAGGATAACCCCTCCAATGAATCAGATACTGAAGTAGTTTATGAAAAAGACGAGAGTCACAGATTTCCTGCACTTCATATTCAGGAGCATCATTCACAAGGACAGGAGGTGGACAAGGAAACTGACGTGAGTAAGGATCAGGCACATAAGGTTTAAGCTGAGAAACATGAAAAACCGGATGGATCTTCCATGTATGGGGTAAGTGAAGACGGACAGTGACAGGATTGACCAACTGGAGAATACGGAAAGGCCCATAGTAACGAGGTGTGAACTTGTTTTGAGAGAGACGTGAGGGCAAGAATTTGGAGGAGAGCCAGACTTTATCTTGCAGATGATAATTTGGATTGGTTGTACGTCTCTTGTCTGCAGCCTTCTTCATATACCTCTTGGTATGTAACAAATTAGATCGAATTAGTTTATGGAGTTGGAGAAGGCGTTTGGAGAAATAGTTAATAGCAGGTAGAGGAGAGTTGGATTGTGGAGAAGTAGGGAAAGAGGTAGGATGAAAACCATAGGAACAGAAAAAGGGAGTGACCTTGGAGGCACTATGGACTGAGTTATTGTAGGAAAATTCAGCTAAAGAGAGGTAAGTGCTCCAGTTACTTTGGGTAGAATTGCAAAAGCATCGAAGATATTGCTCTAGTCCTTGGTTCAGACGCTCAGTCTGTCCGTTGGTCTGAGGATGGAACCCTGAAGACAGGGCTCTGTTCATATTCAGTGTTTTACAAAAATGCTTCCAAAATCGGGAGATGTACTGAGGTCCTCTATCAGAGATTATGGTATGTGGAAGTCCATGGAGACGGAAGACATGATCTATGAATATTTGACCTAGTTCTTGGGAAGTAGGCAGCTTTTTTAGGCCAGTGAAATGAGCCATCTTTGTGAAAGAATCCACTGTGACCATGATAACCCGGTTTCCTGCTGATGGTGGGAGCGAACACATAAAATCAGTAGAGATAGTATGCCATGGGGCCGATGGAACAGGCAAAGGTTGTAGTAATCCTGCCGGTCTGGTGTGAGGTATTTTGACTTGGGCACATATGGGACAGGCCTGAACGTATCTTTCCACATCCAGTTTCCAGGTAGGCCACCAAAAAAAATCGTGAAAGTAGTTCTTGTGTGGCTTTGATGCCTCTGTGACCAGCTACAGGGGAATCATGGCACATTTGTAATGCTTTCTTTTGCACCTTGTTTGTAGGGAGGAATATCAGGTCTTGGTAATAAAAATATCCTTGTTTCTTGTACAATAATGGTCTTAGTTCTTCTATGTCATGGTCCGATAGGTTGGCGTATTCTTGTTGTACTTCTTCCAGGAAAGACTGAGCCACTCCAATGATCTTACTGGGTTCTAGAAGATACTGGGATGAGGAAGGAGAACACTCTGGATATCGGCGAGACAGAGCATCAGCCAGAATGTTTTGAGATCCTGGAATATATGTAATATAAAAATCGTACTGACTGAAGAAAAAGGCCCAGCGGGCCTGACGACTATTCTGGCATACAAAATTTCTTAAACATTGTAAATTACGGTGGTCTGTCCTTACCTCAAATGGTTCCTTGGAACCCATCAGAAACTGCCTCCACTCAAGGCAGGCTGTTTTCAGAGCCAATAATTCCCTTTCAAGTACGGAATAATGTTGTTCAGCTGTGGAAAGGATATGAGACAAATAGAAAACAGGATGTTCAAGGCCATCATCCTCTTGTCGTTGGAGTAAGACAGCTCCGATGGCTCTCTCAGAAGCATCAGTTACTACTATAAATTGCTTGGTGGTATCTGGATGTCTTAAGATGGGGGCTTGGGTGAAGGCTCTCTTTAAGCTTTGAAAGGCTGCTTCAGCAGCCTCAGTCCAGACAAACCCCTTCTTTAAATTGTCCTTCTTTAAGGTGTGAGTTATGTGGCTAGTCTGACTGGCAAAGTCTAGAATGAATTGTCGATAGAAGTTTGCTAAACCTAGGAAACATTGTGTTTCTTTTATGGTAGAAGGAGAAGGCCACTCTAGGATAGCTTGTACCTTTTCTTGATCCATAGCTATGCCGGTGGGACTTAAATGATAGCCCAGATATTTGACTTCCGTTATGTCGAACTCACATTTCTCTGGTTTGCAAAATAGTTGATGATCACGAAGTCTTTGAAGAACTTGTTTCACATGGGAAGTATGGAGTTCAGGATTTCTAGAATAAATAAGAATGTCATCTAGGTAGATCACGACTGTCTGATTAAGTAGGTCTGAAAACACTGAGTCCATAAATCTCTGGAAGATTGCCGGGGCGTTAGTAAGACCAAACGGCATAACCCTATATTCAAAATGGCCAAATGGGGTCCTGAATGCTGTCTTCCATTCGTCGCCTTCTCTTATGCGTAAAAGGTGGTAGGCTCCTCGTAAATCCAATTTAGTAAAACGTTGGGCCCCTCTGATTGCTTCCAGTATGTCCCTGATGAGAGGCAAAGGATAACGATCTTTAATGGTGATTTTATTCAGACCTCGAAAATCCAGGCACGGACGAAGATCCTTAGTCTTCTTGGGCACAAAAAAGAGAGGGGCCCCAGCCGGAGACGACGATGGAACAATAAGACCACTCTGTATATTTTCGTCCAGATACTCCTTTAGAACTTCCCTTTCGGGTTCCGTGAGGGAGTACATCCTCCCAAAAGGAACAATTGTGCCGGGTTCTAATGGAATTGCACAATCATATTCTCGATGTGGAGGTAGCACAGGTTTTGACGGTTTTTGGAAAATATCCTGAAACTCCAAATAGTGGTCTGGGACCCCTTGGACCGTATTAATGGACATACCAGTGGCACCTTCAGTAGCTAAGGATCTTTTCGGAGACCAATACTTGTCGGAAGTAAAACAGTTCTCGTGACAAAATTGCGAAGACAAAGAGACTGTCCGGGTAACCCAATTTATATATGGGTTATGTCTAATGAGCCACGGAATTCCAAGAATGATGGTATGGTTAGGGGACGTAATAAGATCGAAGGAGATGTGTTCTTGATGGTTTCCCACCTGTAGACTTAACATCAGGGTAGTGGTGTCTACAGGACCAGAGGATATCAAAGATCCATCCACAGTGTGTACCTGTTCGGGTACTTCTTTTGCTTGAGTAGGAACTAGGTTAGCAGCAGCCCATGTCTTGTCCATGTATATACCACTAGCACCACAGTCTAGTAATGCCATAGTCTTTTCTTGACGACCGTCAGGAAGTTGTAACAGGACAGGAAAGATGAACAAGGCAGTTGTATTGTCATTAAAGGAGCTGATGGAAGGTATAGCTGTAGATCCCGTCCCCTCCCTTCTTACAGAGGACGGGAGGTGGCGTTTCCCGAAGGTCTGGACGGACGTACTGGACAGGTACGGAGTATGTGACCAGCAGAACCACAATACAGGCACAACCCTCTCTTGCGTCTGTCTTCTCGTTCACTAGCAGAGAGCGGACCTCGGGTAGTATCCACCTGCATGGGTTCCCCTTCGATGTCTCTAGCAGGAGTGCGAGGTTCCTCGGAACGCTGCAGGTATGCACGTGAGCTACTTGGCTGGGTAAACCCTCTACTCCTTTTCTTTTCCGATCTCCGTTCCTGAAGACGATATTCGATGGACAGTGCTTGATCCATCAGGCCACGAAGATCTTCCGCTCTGGTAGAATGCACTAGTTCATCCTTTATTTCTTCTTTGAGTCCTCTACGAAATAATGTTACCAGAGTACGTTCCACCCAAGTGATCTCTGCCGCCAGCTGACGAAAACGGGTTATATATTGCAGGACGTCTTGGGAGCCTTGTTGGATGTCGCACAAGGCTTCTTCAGCGGAGGCTTCCAATCCAGGACGGCTAAACATTTGTTTGAAGCGACTCACAAAGGCGGAATAGTCTGACAATACAGGGTCGTCGGAGGACACCATCGGGGTTGCCCAGGCCAAGGCTGGACCGGATAAGGCACTGATAAGATAACCCACCTTGGTCCTGTCATGGGAGAATTGAGTAGGTCGGAAGGCGAAATACACCGTTAAAGCATCCAAGAACTCGCGAAGCTTGGTTGGTTCACCAGAGAAACAAGGGGTAGAAGCAGAGATTGTCGGAACATCACTGGTGCGGAGGGCCAAAGCCTGTCGTAACGCAGCATTTTCATTACGTAGTTGTTGCAACTCCTGGGCTTGTTGCTGAATCGTGGTTAACAGAGATTGCTCCGGATCTGCAGCAGCCGCCACTGTATTATCCATGGCGTTTGAGGACGTCGGAATGGTTAGGCGCTGCAATCTGTCACGACTCACGTGCTGCTTGCGCCTGGAATTTGCAGATCTGGTGGCGTGAATCTTCAATGTTCGGTTTTGGCCCAAAAAGGGGCGACTCTTTCTGGTAGCCACGGTGCTGTAGGCAATGGAGACACCAAGAACAGACCGTGCCCTTCAGAAAGTAGCGCCAGAGGGAAAAACCCCTTCCAAAGGGGAAAAACCTCCAAACAGGAAAAGTCCTGGAGAAAAACAAGAACAAACAAACAGGAATCCAAAAGGAGCAAAAATCAGAAAACACAGAATGCTGAGTCCAAAACCAAAAGGCAAGGAAATCAGGAGCGAAGACACCAACTGAGCAGAAAGTGTTGCAGCGCAAAGAAAGAGGAAAAACACAGCCCTTATATACCAAAAAACAGGAAGTGACCCACAGGAAGTAAAAGGACACCATCTTAGATAGGGAAACAATATATAGAACAGAATAGTAGAGGAACCATAGAGAATAGGGAACAAGGAATGCTGGGAAAGCACAGGATCTGGGAAGGAGGAAAAGACATAAAGAAAGGCACACAACAGACTGCAAAAAGAAGAAAGGACAAAGAAACGAAGAAAAACAGGTAAGAGGGTTCAGAGACCCCTGGGACAGTGAAAGGCAGAAGGAAGAACGAGGCCCCAAGCAAATCTGGGGCCTCGAAACGCGCAGGAGAGGCTGGGGGCGCGCCGCGTCTTAATAACGCGGTGTGCGGCCCGAGCCGAACGCCCGGCAGAAGTCGAGCTCTCGGCTCGCGCCGCACCGCGCGGCGCGACAGGAATAGTATGCACAGAGTCCAAGGGTTCCCCTTAGAGGTAAGATAGTGGCAAAAAGAGATAATTCTAATGCTCTATTTTGTGGTAGTGTGGTCGAGCAGTAGGCTTATCAGAGGAGTAGTGTTAAGCATTTGTTGTACATGCACAGGCAATAAATGAGGAACACACACTCAGAGACAATTCCAGGCCAATAGGTTTTTGTATAGAAAAATATATTTTCTTAGTTTATTTTAAGAACCACAGGTTCAAGATTTACAAGTAATACTTCAAATGAAAGGTATTTCAGGTAGGCACTATAGGAACTTTGAATTAGCAAAATAGCATATACAGTTTTCACATAAATGACATATAGCTATTTTAAAACTAGACAGTGCAATTTTCAACAGTTCCTGGGGGAGGTAAGTGTTTGTTAGTTTTTGCAGGTAAGTAAACCACCGTTGGGGTTCAAGTTTGGGTCCAAGGTAGCCCACCATTGGGGGTTCAGAGCAACCCCAAAGTTACCACACCAGCAGCTCAGGGCCGGTCAGGTGCAGAGGTCAAAGTGGTGCCCAAAACGCATAGGCTTCAATGGAGAAGGGGGTGCCCCAGTTCCAGTCTGCCAGCAGGTAAGTACCCGCGTCTTCGGGGGGCAGACCAGGGGGGTTTTGTAGGGCACTGGGGGGGACACAAGTCCACACAGAAAATACACCCTTAGCGGCACCGGGGCGGCCGGGTGCAGTGTGCAAACAAGCGTCGGGTTTGTAATAGAAATCAATGGGAGACCAAGGGGTCTCTTCAGCAATGCAGGCAGGCAAGGGGGGGGCTCTTCGGGGTAGCTACCACCTGGGCAAGGGAGAGGGCCACCTGGGGGTCGCTCCTGCACTGGAGGTTGGATCCTTCAGGTCCTGGGGGCTGCGGGTGCAGAGTCTTTACCAGGCGTCGGGTCTTTGAAGCAGGCAGTCGCTGTCAGGGGGAGTCTCGGGATTCCCTCTGCAGGCGTCGCTGTGGGGGATCAGGGGGGTCAACTCTGGCCACTCACGGTCTCGTAGTCACCGGGTAGTCCTCCCTGTGGTGTTTGTTCTCCACAAGTCGAGCCGGGGGCGTCGGGTGCAGAGTGCAAAGTCTCACGCTTCCGGCGGGAAACGTGTGTTGTTTCAAAATTGCTTCTTTGTTGCAAAGTTGCAGTCTTTGGTGAACAGAGCCGCTGTCCTCTGGAGTTTTTGGTCCTTCTAGATGCAGGGTAGTCCTCTGAGGCTTCAGAGGTTGCTGGACCCTGGGAACGCATAGCTGGAGCAGTGTCTTTAGAAGTGGGATGACAGGCCGGTAGAGCTGGGGCCAAAGCAGTTGGTGTCTCCATCTTCTCTGCAGGTTTTCAGTTCAGCAGTCCTCTTCTTCTTAGGTTGCTGGAATCTGAGTTCCTAGGTTCAGGGGAGCCCCTAAATACTGAATTTAGGGGTGTGTTTAGGTCTGGGGGTTAGTAGCCAATGGCTACTAGCCCTCAGGGTGACTACACCCTCTTTGTGCCTCCTCCCTGAGGGGAGGGGGGCACACCCCTAATCCTATTGGGGGAATCCTCCATCTGCAAGATGGAGGATTTCTAAAAGTTAGAGTCACCTCAGCTCAGGACACCTTAGGGGCTGTCCTGACTGGCCAGTGACTCCTCCTTGTTGTCCTCATTATTTCCTCCGGCCTTGCCGCCAAAAGTGGGCCCATGGCCGGAGGGGGCTGTAACAAAGTGGGTGAGACTTTGAGGCTCACCGCTAGGTGTTACAGTTCCTGCAGGAGGAGGTGTGAAGCACCTCCACCCAGTACAGGCTTTGTTACTAGCCACAGAGTGACAAAGGCACTCTCCCCATGTGGCCAGCAACATGTCTGGAGTGTGGCAGGCTGCTAAAACCAGTCAGCCTACACGGGTAGTTGGTTAAGGTTTCGGGGGCACCTCTAAGGGGCCCTCTGGGGTGTATGTTACAATAAAATGTACACTGGCATCAGTGTGCATTTATTGTGCTGAGAAGTTTGATACCAAACTTCACAGTTTTCAGTGTAGCCATTATGGTGCTGTGGAGTTCGTGCATGACAGACTCCCAGACCATATACTCTTATGGCTACCCTGCACTTACAATGTCTACGGTTTTGCTTAGGCACTGTAGGGGCATAGTGCCCATGCACTTATGCCCTCACCTATGGTATAGTGCACCCTGCCTTAGGGCTGTAAGGCCTGCTAGATGGGTGACTTATCTATACTTTATAGGCAGTGTGGGGTTGGCATGGCACCCTGAGGGGAGTGCCATGTCGACTTAGTATTTTTATCCCCACTAGCACACACAAGCTGGTAAGCAGTGTGTCTGTGCTGAGTGAGGGGTCCCCAGGGTGACATGCTGCAGCCCTTAGAGACCTTCCCTGGCATCAGGGCCCTTGGTACCAGGGGTACCAGTTACAAGGGACTTATCTGGATGCCAGGGTGTGCCAATTGTGGAAACAAAAGTACAGGTTAGGGAAAGAACACTGGTGCTGGGGCCTGGTTAGCAGGCCTCAGCACACTTTCAAATCAAAACTTAGCATCGGCAAAGGCAAAAAGTCAGGGGGTAACCATGCCAAGGAGGCATTTCCTTACACACACACCCCCCCAAACGAAAGAGGATGAGACTAACCTTTCCCAAGAGAGTCTTCATTTTCTAAGTGGAAGAACCTGGAAAGGCCATCTGTATTGGCATCGGCAGTCCCAGGTCTGTGTTCCACTATACAGTCCATTCCCTGTAGGGAGATGGACCACCTCAACAGTTTTGGATTTTCACCTTTCATTTGCATCAGCCATCTGAGAGGTCTGTGGTCAGTTTGAACTACAAAGTGAGTACCAAAGAGGTATGGTCTCAGCTTCTTCAGGGACCAAACCACAGCAAATGCCTTCCTCTCAATGGCACTCCAACGCTGCTCCCTGGGGAGTAACCTCCTGCTAATGAAAGCAACAGGCTGGTCAAGGCCATCTTCATTTGTTTGAGACAAAACTGCCCCTATCCCATGTTCAGAGGCATCTGTCTGCACAATGAACTGCTTGGAGTAATCTGGAGCTTTTAGAACTGGTGCTGAGCACATTGCTTGTTTCAGGGTGTCAAAGGCCTGTTGGCATTCTACAGTCCAGTTTACCTTCTTGGGCATTTTCTTGGAGGTAAGTTCTGTGAGGGCTGTCACTATGGATCCATATCCCTTCACACACCTCCTGTAGTACCCAGTCAAGCCAAGGGATGCCCTGACTTGAGTCTGGGTTTTTGGAGCTGCCCAGTCCAGAATAGTCTGGATCTTAGGCTGGAGTGGCTGAACTTGGCCTTCACCTACAAGGTGACCCAAGTAAACCACAGTTCCCTGCCCTATCTGGCATGTGGATGCCTTGATAGAGAGGCCTGCTGATTGCAGAGCCTTCAAAACCTTCTTCAGGTGGACCAGGTGATCCTGCCAGCTGGAGCAAAAGACAGCAATATCGTCAAGATAAGCTGCACTAAAGGACTCCAAGCCAGCAAGGACTTGATTCACCAACCTTTGGAAGGTGGCAGGGGCATTCTTTAAACCAAAGGGCATAACAGTAAACTGATAATGCCCATCAGGTGTGGAGAATGCTGTCTTTTCTTTTGCTCCTGGTGCCATTTTGATTTGCCAGTACCCTGCTGTCAAGTCAAAGGTACTTAAGTATTTGGCAGCACCTAGTTAGTCAATGAGTTCATCTGCCCTTGGAATGGGATGGGCATCTGTCTTGGTGACAGAATTAAGTCCTCTGTAGTCCACACAAAACCTCATCTCTCTCTTTCCATCTTTGGTGTGAGGTTTGGGGACTAAGACCAGTGGGCTAGCCCAGGGGCTGTCAGAGTGCTCAGTGACTCCCAATTCCAGCATCTTGTAGACTCCCACCTTGATGCTTTCCTTAACTTGGTCAGACTGTCTGAAAATGTGTTTTTGACAGGCATGCTGTCTCCTGTGTCCACATCATGGGTACACAGGTGTGTCTGACCAGGGGTTAGGGAAAAGAGCTCAGCAAACTGTTGCAAGACCTTCCTACAGTCAGATTGCTGTTGGCCAGAGAGGGTGTCTGAATAGATAACTCCATCAACTGAGCCATCTTTAGGGTCTGTGGAGAGGAGATCAGGGAGAGGTTCACTCTCAGCTTCCTGGTCCTCATCTGTTACCATCAACAGATTCACATCTGCCCTGACATGGAAGAGCTTGAGGCGTTTCACATGGATCACCCTTTTGGGGGTCCTGCTAGTGCCTAGGTCTACCAGGTAGGTGACCTGACTCTTCTTTTCTAGCACTGGGTAAGGACCACTCCATCTGTCCTGAAGTGCCCTGGGAGCCACAGGCTCCAAAACCCAGACTTTCTGCCCTGGCTGAAATTCAACCATTGCAGCCTTTTGGTCATACCAAAACTTCTGGAGCTGTTGGCTGGCCTCAAGGTTTTTACTTGCCTTTTCCATATACTCTGCCATCCTTGAACGTGGGCCTAGTACATAGTCCACTATATCTTGCTTAGGCTCATGAAGAGGTCTCTCCCAGCCTTCTTTCACAAGAGCTAGTGGTCCCCTTACAGGATGGCCAAACAGAAGTTCAAAGGGGGAAAACCCCACTCCCTTCTGAGGCACCTCTCTGTAGGCGAAAAGCAGACATGGCAAGAGGACATCCCATCTCCTTTTGAGTTTTTCAGGGAGCCCCATGATCATGCCTTTCAATGTCTTGTTAAACCTTTCAACAAGACCATTGGTTTGTGGATGGTATGGTGTGGTGAATTTGTAAGTCACCCCACACTCATTCCATATGTGCTTCAGGTATGCTGACATAAAGTTGGTACCTCTGTCAGACACCACCTCCTTAGGAAAACCCACTCTGGTAAAAATACCAATGAGTGCTTTGGCTACTGCAAGGGCAGTAGTCGACCTAAGGGGAATTGCTTAAGGTTATCTAGTAGTATGATCCACTACTACTAGTATGTACAGGTTCCCTGAGGCTGTGGGAGGTTCAAGTGGACCCACTATGTCCACACCCACTCTTTCAAAGGGGACCCCCACCACTGGAAGTGGAATGAGGGGTGCCCACCTGTCTTACCACTGGCTTGACAGGTGGCACAGGAGACACAAAACTCCTTGACCTTCTGGGACATGTTGGGCCAATAGAAGTGGTTGACTAGTCTCTCCCACGTCTTGGTCTGTCCCAGATGCCCAGCAAGAGGAATATCATGGGCTAAGGTCAGAATGAACTCCCTAAACTCCTGAGGCACTACCACTCTCCTAGTGGCACCAGGTTTGGGATCTCTTGCCTCAGTGTAAAGGAGTCCATCTTCCCAATAGACCCTATGTGTTCCTGTTATTTTTCCATTGGACTCTTCAGCAGCTTGCTGCCTAAGGCCTTCAAGAGAGGGAGAGGTTTCTTGTCCCTTACACAACTGATCCCTTGAGGGTCCCCCTGGGCCTAGGAGCTCAACCTGATAAGGTTCTAACTCCAGAGGCTCAGTTCCCTCAGAGGGCAGAACGTCTTCCTGGGAAGAGAGATTCCCTTTCTCTTGTTGTGTGGAAGCTGGTTCCCCAGTCTTCCTTCCTTTTCTCTTGGTGGGTTGGGCTCTTTTTCCAGGCTCCAACACCACTTTTTCACCCTGAGACTTGCACTGTGCGCCTTGTCTTGACACACACCAGTTCAGGGATACCCAGCATGGCTGCATGGGTTTTCAGTTCTACCTCAGCCCATGCTGAGGATTACAGGTCATTTCCAAGCAAACAGTCTACAGGGATATTTGAGGAGACCACCACCTGTTTCAGGCCATTGACCCCTCCCCACTCTAAAGTTACCATAGCCATGGGATGTACTTTAGTCTGATTGTCAGCATTGGTGACTGGATACGTTTGTCCAGCCAGGTATTGACCAGGGGAAACCAGTTTCTCTGTCACCATGGTGACACTGGCACCTGTATCCCTCAGGCCTTCTACACTTGTCCCATTAATTAAGAGCTGCTGCCTGTATTTTTGCATGTTAGGGGGCCAGGCAGCCAGTGTGGCTAAATCCACCCCACCCTCAGAGACTAATGTAGCTTCAGTGTGTGATACCTGATTTGCTCTGGGCACACTGTTGATCCCACTTGGAGACTAGCCATTCCAGTGTTAGCTGGAGTAGAGTTAGAAGTGGAACCTTTCTTAGGACAGGCCTTGTCTCCAGTTTGGTGTCCAGGCTGATTACAGTCACGACACCAGGCCTTTTTGGGATCAAAGTTTTTACCCTTGTACCCAAAATTGGATTGTGAAGAGGCTCTGTCTGGGCCCACCCTCCTGAGCAGGTTTTTGGGGGCCTGTAGAAGACTCTTTACTATTTTTCCCTTTGGATGTCTCAACACTCTTCCCCTGGGGAGGCTTTGTGACCCCTTTCTTTTGGTCACTCCCTGTGGAAGTCTTGGTCACCCTAGTCTTGACCCAATGGTTCGCCTTCTTTCCCAATTCTTGGGGAGAAATTGGTCCTAGGTCTACCAGATGCTGATGCAGTTTATCATTTGAACAATTACTTAACAGGTGTTCTTTCACAAATAAATTGTACAGCCCATCATAATCATTTACACCACTGCCTTGAATCCAACCATCCAGTGTTTTCACTGAGTAGTCAACAAAATCAACCCAGGTCTGGCTCGAGGATTTGTGAGCCCCCCTGAACCTAATTCTATACTCCTCAGTGGAGAATCCAAAGCCCTCAATCAGGGTAGCCTTCATGAGGTCATAGGATTCTGCATCTTTTCCAGAGAGTGTGAGGAGTCTATCCCTACACTTTCCAGTGAACATTTCCCAGAGGAGAGCACCCCAGTGAGATCTGTTTACTTTTCTGGTTGCACAAGCCCTCTCAAAAGCTGTGAACCATTTGGTGATGTCATCACCATCTTCATATTTAGTTATAATCCCTTTAGGGATTTTCAACATGTCAGGAAAATCTCTGACCCTATTTATGTTGCTGCCACCATGGATGGGACCAAAACCCATCTCTTGTCTTTCCTTTTCTATGGCTAGGAGCTGTCTCTCTAAAGCCAATCTTTTGACCATCCTGGCTAACAATAGGTCATCTTCACTGAGGCTATCCTCAGTGACTCCAGAGGTGCTGGACCCTCCTGTGAGGGAAGCAGCATCTCTGACTATCACATTTGGAGTCAGGGTTTGAGGAGCCCTGATCTCCCTAACTAGGACAGGAGGGGGGGGGGGGGGGGAATTCTCCTCCACATCACTAGCCTCCTCCTCTGGGAGGTCATCCTCAGAGGGGTTGTCTTTGGCAAACTCTGCCAACAACTCCTGGAGCTGTAATTTGGTAGGGTTTAAACCAGCTTTAATATTTTTTAATTTGCAGAGAGACCTTAACTCTCACATCCTAAGATGGAGGTAAGGGGTGATGTCGAGTTCCATCACATTCTCTTCTGCATTAGACATTATGGGGGTGATTCTGATTCTGGCGGGCGGCGGAGGCCGCCCGCCAGAATTCCGCCCCCATTATACCGCTCCGCGGTCAGAAGACCGCGGAGGGTATCATGAGTTTTTCCCTGGGCTGGCGGGCGGTCTCCAAAAGACCGCCCGCCAGCCCAGGGAAAAACTCCCTTCCCACGAGGATGCCGGCTCGTAATCGAGCCGGCGGAGTGGGAAGGTGCGACGGGTGCAGTGGCACCCGTCGCGTATTTCAGTGTCTGCAAGGCAGACACTGAAATACTTTGCGGGGCCCTCTTACGGGGGCCCCTGCCGTGCCCATGCCATTGGCATGGGCACGGCAGGGGCCCCCAGGGGCCCCGCGACCCCCCCTACCGCCATCCTGTTCATGGCGGCTTTCCCGCCATGAACAGGATGGCGGTAGGGGGGGTCAGAATCCTCATGGCGGCGGAGCGCGCTCCGCCGCCATGAAGGATTCCCCCGAGAAGCGGTAAGTCGGCGGGAGCCCGCCGACTTGCCGCTTCTGACCGCGGCTGAACCGCCGTGGTCAGAATGCTCGTGGGAGCACCGCCAGCCTGTTGGCGGTGCTCCCGTGGTCGGTGGCCCTGGCGGCCACCGGCCGCCAGGGTCAGAATGACCCCCTATGTTTCTAAAAGTTGGAATACTTTTTAAGAATCTAAAACTATCTCTGGAACTTAATTCAAACTTTTACAAAACTTTTAAACTCTAAAAGGAATGCTAACAGGGACTAACACAAGGCCCTAGCAGGACTTTTTAAAATTTAGAAAAATAGCTCAAATTTCAAAAATCAGTTTCTAATGACAATTTTTGGAATTTAGTCATGTGATCAGGTATTGGCTGAGTAGTCCAGCAAATGCAAAGTCTTGTACCCCACCGCTGATCCACCAATGTGGGAAGTTGGCTCTGTATGTACTATTTCAAAGTAAGGAATAGTATGCACAGAGTCGAAGAGTTCCCCTTAGAGGTAAGATAGTGACAAAAAGAGATAATTCTAATGCTCTATTTTGTGGTAGTGTGGTTGAGCAGTAGGCTTATCAGAGGAGTAGTGTTAAGCATTTGTTGTACATGCACAGGCAATAAATGAGGAACACACACTCAGAGACAATTCCAGGCCAATAGGTTTTTGTATAGAAAAATATATTTTCTTAGTTTATTTTAAGAACCACAGGTTCAAGATTTACAAGTAATACTTCAAATGAAAGGTATTTCAGGTAGGTACTTTAGGAACTTTGAATTTGCAAAATAGCATATACAGTTTTCACATAAATGACATATAGCTATTTTAAAACTCGACAGAGCAATTTTCAACAGTTCCTGGGGGAGGTAAGTGTTTGTTAGTTTTTGCAGGTAAGTAAACCACCTACGGGGTTCAAGTTTGGGTCCAAGGTAGCCCACCGTTGGGGGTTCAGAGCAACCCAAAAGTTACCACACCAGCAGCTCAGAGCCGGTCAGGTGCAGAGGTCAAAGTGGTGCCCAAAACGCATAGGCTTCAATGGAGAAGGGGGTGCCCCAGTTCCAGTCTGCCAGCAGGTAAGTACCCGCGTCTTCGGGGGCAGACCAGGGGGGTTTTGTAGGGCACCAGGGGGGACACAAGTCCACACAGAAAATACACCGTCAGCGGCACGGGGCGGCCGCGTGCAGTGTGCAAACAAGCGTCGGGTTTGTAATAGAAATCAATGGGAGACCAAGGGTTCACTTCAGCGATGCAGGCAAGGGGGGGGCTCCTCGGGGTAGCCACCACCTGGGAGGGCCACCTGGGGGTCGCTCCTGCACTGGAGGTCGGATCCTTCAGGTCCTGGGGGCTGCGGGTGCAGAGTCTTTACCAGGCGTCGGGTCTTTGAAGCAGGCAGTCGCGGTCAGGGGGAGCCTCGAGATTCCCTCTGCAGGCGTCACTGTGGGGGCTCAGGGGGGTCAACTCTGGCTACTCACAGTCTCGTAGTCGCTGGGGAGTCCTCCCTGTGGTGCTTGTTCTCCACAAGTTGAGCCGGGGGCGTCGGGTGCAGAGTGAAAAGTCTCACGCTTCCGGCGGGAAACGTGTGTTGTTTCAAAGTTGCTTCTTTGTTGCAAAGTTGCAGTCTTTGGTGAACAGAGCCGCTGTCCTCGGGAGTTCTTGGTCCTTCTAGATGCAGGGTAGTCCTCTGAGGCTTCAGAGGTTGCTGGACCCTGGGAACGCGTCGCTGGAGCAGTGTCTTTAGAAGTGGGGAGACAGGCCGGTAGAGCTGGGGCCAAAGCAGTTGGTGTCTCCGTCTTCTCTGCAGGTTTTCAGTTCAGCAGTCCTCTTCTTCTTAGGTTGCAGGAATCTGAGTTCCTAGGTTCTGGGGAGCCCCTAAATACTGAATTTAGAGGTGTGTTTAGGTCTGGGGGGTTAGTAGCCAATGGCTACTAGCCCTCAGGGTGGCTACGCCCTCTTTGTGTCTCCTCCCTGAGGGGAGGGGGGCACATCCCTAATCCTATTGGGGGAATCCTCCATTTGCAAGATGGAGGATTTCTAAAAGTTAGAGTCACCTCAGCTCAGGACACCTTAGGGGCTGTCCTGACTGACCAGTGACTCCTCCTTGTTGTTCTCATTATTTCCTCCGGCCTTGCCGCCAAAAGTGGGGCCGTGGCTGGAGGGGGCGGGCAACTCCACTAGCTGGAGTGCCCTGGGGTGCAGTAACAAAGGGGGTGAGTCTTTGAGGCTCACCGCCAGGTGTTACAGTTCCTGCAGGGGGAAGTGTGAAGCACCTCCACCCAGTACAGGCTTTGTTACTAGCCACAGAGCGACAAAGGCTCTCTCTCCCCATGTGGCCAGCAACATGTCTGGAGTGTGGCAGGCTGCTAAAACCAGTCAGCCTACACGGGTAGTTGGTTAAGGTTTCAGGCGGCACCTCTAAGGTGCCCTCTGGGGTGCATGTTACAATAAAATGTACACTGGCATCAGTGTGCATTTATTCTGCTGAGAAGTTTGATACCAAACTTCACAGTTTTCAGTGTAGCCAGGGGTACCAGTTACAAGGGACTTATCTGGATGCCAGGGTGTGCCAATTGTGGAAACAAAAGTACAGGTTAGGGAAAGAACACTGGTGCTGGGGGCCTGGTTAGCAGGCCTCAGCACACTTTCAAATCAAAACTTAGCATCAGCAAAGGCAAAAAGTCAGGGGGTAACCATGCCAAGGAGGCATTTCCTTACACTTACAAAATACAATTGTATTTTGTATGTTTGTTCCGCTTTTGCATCAAAAAATGACGCAAATGCGGCGCTAAAAAAGTATAAATATGGCCTTAGAGCGACAAATGCAAAAAGAACAGACGATGGACAGAATGCTAAGCAAATCAAACATTCGCTCCAGTCACAGGTCTGGGTTAATTCCATTTTTTTTTTGCACGCTAGGCTATTCTGTTTTGGAAACAGCGACATACAAATTAGTCTTGGCCCTGCTCCCAAAGGGAACATTCCGGCCCGAAATGCCAGGCCAGGTTCTCCCTGGACCAGAAACAAGCATCCTGGGACCAGTTTCGGGGTATCACCCTTGTATTAAATCCATTGTGTTTTTGCACGCCATGCCATTCCAGTTTGGACCCAGCCACATACAAATCTGTCTTGACCCTGCTCCTGATGAGAACAGTCCAACCAGAACTGCTAGGCCAGGTCCACCCGAACAGAATAAAGCATCCTGGGACCAGTTTCGGGATATCTTCACTCATCAGCCAGGATAGCTTGAATCGGGTGGCATAGGGAGCACGGGACCCACATCTGGGCATACGCTTCCTACTTAGGGCGACACATGCAAAAACAATAGCTGATGGATTGAATGCTGAAGAAATCAAGCATTCACCCACAGTCACAGAGCTGAGTTAAATTCATTGGCTTTTTGGCACGCCATGCCATTTCAGTTTGGACCCTCCACTGCAGCATTGCCAATTTATATGTGTCCTTTCACAGCTCACTTTTAGGCAACTACTTTTTTCTTTTGGCTAAGCATTCCACGAGTGTGCATATATTTCCCAGCTATCTCACTAGTGTGTATCTCCTCCACCTCTCAGTGCACCATGTTGCACTCTCACCTGCATTTCTCCTCTGCCCCTTCCTTGATGCGCTCGACCTCATGTGCTACTCCCCACCTTTTGCTTTCTTGCTCGTATGCTTCTTCTCCCCCCAGCTCCACGTTGCTCTTTCTCTCGCCTGTTTGCTTTTCTCGGGCCCACCCAACTGCGCCATGTGTGTTGCATCCACCCTCTCCTCCCCCATGGCTTCACCACACCAGTCTTAAAAAGAACATTCTCCTATTTTTAGGGTTGAGCGCAAAGTGCTCTGTCCCTGGTGTAATCTCTCTGTAGACTTTAAACCGCGCCCATGTCAAGCCCATCAGTTTGGTTGGTTCGTGGGCTTGCCTTTTGAAATTAGCTTGATTTAATTAGTGAAAGGCATGCCTACGTCATGCCTTTTCCGGTGTTTAGGCCGCCTCGAGTGCACCGGCCAACTACTGAAAACATGTGAGGCTCCATGTTTTCCGTATGGTTTCTGCACTACCTTTTCTATTTATTTCGTAGACAGCGCAATCTCGCTGGGCAGTAGTAGAGCGCTTTGCATGACATCGACCCTGTTACATGGATATTTGCACTTTTGCCGGTTACACGGATAATTGCACTTTTGCTGGTTACATAGATAATTGCACTTTTGCCAATACATTTCACTGCGAGCAAACTTCTGTGTCCTTTTGTGTGTTTGCCTTGCGCTCATGGTGGCCGTTGGCTCGCCTGTGTAAAACTGTTTTACTTTTCATTTTCAGTTTATGTGGCAAGAAAAGTCCTGTTAGTAGTTCACAGCGCTAATAGTTTTAACTCGAGTAAACGTGCGATCCATTGCGTTGCAAATGCTTGTTTTCTTTTCAGTTACTGATACAACTCCGATCGGAAAATAAAAATAAGGCACACAGGTCCACAAAATGACGCAGTTGACTGTGTCATAGCCTTTTTTCGTCATTTCTCTTTTGCCATGTTGCATAGCATGGCTAAAACCATTGAGAAAGCCAGTTAATTCCCAAGGCATGAACCTTTGCTAATGCTTGTTTTTATTGCCTCTCATACCTCCTTTCTGCTCCTTTTTAGCTGCGTAATTGCTCCACTTCCAAACTAAGGAACAGTCATGGGGGTCACTTTCTATGATTAGGGGGGCATGTGAATGACGAAGTGATGAAAGCTGGTGTTGCAGCATGAGTTTACATCTACATATAGAAAGTAATTAGGAATACCATGCAGCACCTCGATTACAGCTCACATCACAGGGTAGTTAAAAACCAGAGACAGTGTTATGCTTCAAGGAGTTGCCTTCTGTAGAGTAAGTATTCGAAATTAGAACTGTGCGGTATGTTAAACATAAATAAAGGTTTGTAGTACACAGTATCTAGACGAATATTCTAAATATTTAAAGTTTTCCTTCTTTGGTTAGTGGAAGATGTCTCTGTCGTTTCTTTTCCTGAATGTCTTCTTTTATTGTCTGTTCGTTTTGCACTTTTACAGTTATCTTCCGTGCATATGATACTGTGCAGATACTGTACACAGGCATGCTTCATTTTGTGAATCCATATTCTCTGGTCTAAATGTATATACTTTGGTGCGGCTGTACATTTACATAGGTTCAAATATAATTTGGTTATATTGCATCTTCATTTGTTTGTACAAATTTACATTCTTTAGAGCAAATGCTCATTTGATTAGCTTCAGTTTTTAGTGTTACAAAATAACATTTTATTGTGGTATACATGACGAAGTCCTGAAATGTTTCTCGTTGTCTACTCCATTTGTTGTGATTTGTTGTGCTTGGTTGGAAGAGTGTGGGTTCATAGTTGGACTACCTGGAAAAAGTATTGGTGTCAGCATTGTGAAATGAATGTGTGCTGCGGTTGTGATGCTACCTATATATGGCTGAGCTGAAGTGTCATGTACATCAAAGAGCGAGTACAAGTTAGTATTATATTCTTTTACATACTATTGTTACGGTTGGTTGGAATAATGTGAATTTTTAGTACCTCTTTTGGGCGCACTGTTTTGGTGTCAGGTGATGACCAGAGGAGTGCGCTAACAATGTTACAATAAATCATTGCTGCGCTTAGCCCCTTAGCTGCTGGGCCTTTTACCCCCCAGTGCTGAGACCTTTTTTGGCTATTTGGGGGCAGTTTGTGCTTAGGCCTTCATAACTTTTTAAGCTATCCACGCCAAATTTGCGTCCTTTTTTTCCAACATCCTAGGGATTCTAAAGGTACCCAGCGTTTGTGGGTTCCCCTGGAGGTGACCAAGAAATTAGCCAAAATACAGCGAGAAGTTCGTTTTTTAAAAACAAAAATGGGAAAAAGGGCTACAGAAGAAGACTTGTGCTTTTTCCCCTGAAAATGGCATCAACAAAGGGTTTGCAGTGCTAAAATCACCATTATCCCAGCTTTTAGGAACAGGCAGACTTGAATCAGAAAAACACGTTTTCAACACAATTTTGAAATTTTACTGGGACATACCCCATTTTTACTATTTTTTGTGCTCTCAGCCTCCTTCCAGTTAGTGACAGAAATGGGTATGAAACCAATGCTGGGTCCCAGAAAGCTAAAAATTTCTGAAAAGAAGACAACATTCTGAATTCAGCATGGGGTCATTTGTGTAGATCGTACAAGGTTTTCCTACAGAAAATAACAGCTGAAATAAAAAAAGATTGAAATTGAGGTGAACAAAAGAGACATTTTTCTCCATGTTTTACCCCGTAACTTTTTCCTGCAATGTCAGATTTTTTAAAGCAATATACCCTTATGTCTGCTGGGCTCTTCTGGTTGCAAGGATATACAGGGCTTGTAGGTTCATCAAGAACCCTAGGTACCCAGAACCAATAAATGACCTGCACATTGCAATGGGTTTTCATTCTATACCCGGTATACAGCAATTTATTTGTTGAAATATAAAGAGTGAAAAATAGGTATCAAGAAAACCTTTGTATTTCCAAAATGGGCACAAGATAAGGTGTTGAGAAGCAGTGGTTATTTGCACATCTCCGAATTCCGGAGTGCCCATACTAGCATGTGAATTACAGGGCATTTCTCAAAAAGACGTCTTTATTACACACTGTCTTACATTTATAAGGTAAACATGTAGAGAAAGACAAGGGGCAATAACACTGCTATTCTGTGTTCCCCCAAGTCTCCAGATAAAAATGGTACTTCACTTGCGTGGGTAGGCCTAATGCCTGCGACAGGAAACGCAACATGGACACATCACATTTTTACATTGAAAACTGACGTGTTTTTTGGAAACTGCCTAGCTGTGGATTTTGACCTCTAGCTCAGCCGGTACCTAGGAAAACCTACCAAACCTGGGCATTTTTTAAAACTAGACACCTACGGGAATCCAAGATGGTGTGACTTGTGGGGCTCCCATCAGGTTCTGTTACCCAGAATCCTTTGCAAACCTCAAAATTTGGCCAAAAAACACCTTTTCCTCACATTTCACTGATAGGAGCCACAAATTTCCTTTCACCCAGTGTTCCCCCAAGTCTCCCGATAACAATGGTACCTCACTTGTGTGGGTAGGCTTAGTGCCCGCGCAGGAAATGCCCCAAAACACAACGTGGACACATCACATTTTCCCAAAGAAAACAGAGCTGTTTTTTACAAAGTGCCTAGCTGTGGATTTTGGCCTATAGCTTAGCCAGCACATTGGGAAACCTAGCAAACCTATACAAACCCGTGTCAGGAATAGATCACACAATGGTCAATGTTGGTCCTTACATGGGGGCAACTGTTGACCCTGGGGTGATCCATTCCTGACTCAGGCACTAGGTACAGGCACTCAAGTGGGGTAGTGTTTTTATCAGGACAGGTGGGGAAACACTGGGTGGTAGGAATTTTGTAGATCCCAGCATATTCCTGTAGTTTGTGTGACAGAAATGGCAGAAAAAAAATAGAGTTTTTATTCAACATTTCAGCTTTGCAGGGTATTCTGGGTAAGAAAACTTTGGGGAATCCACACAAGTCACACCTCTGTGGACTCCCCCGGAAGTCTAGTTTCCAGAAATGTCTGGATTTGGTAGGTTTCCCTATATGGCCGCCGAGCCCAGGACCAAAAACGCAGGTGCCTGCCTTACAAAACTAGGTTGTTTTGTGATAGATAATTTTGATGTCTCCACAATACGATTTGGGCGGTGGAATTTGGGGCTGAACTAAATTGGGTAGCTCTCAAGAGAGCACTCTCTCATGAAACTGCTCTCTGGTTTGGGCTAACCCAATATTGTCCCGTTGCACAGACTGTGCTTGTGAAGGGACAGCAGGACTGTCCTCCTCACCTCCCTCATAATCACTGGAAGAGGAGTTATCGAATGCGACTCCTCCGACTGAAAAATCACTCCCAGAGTCTGCGCCATTGCCCTATCCCTCAGATGCTGTCTCAGTATCTGCTGTCTCAGCCTCTGATCCTACATCAGAGCTGTTCTCAATAACCCGAGTGAGGGCTTGAGCAGCAGTCATCCATTGAAATGCCATCTCTGCTACTGGCTAAACTCTCACTCTAAAACACTAGCCTGTGTAGACAGTCACAAAATTGCTGAGGAGTGTGTGTAATACCTTCAGCAGTAGAGGTCACCTTACCTTCGCTTCTTCCCTCAATCAGCAAGTTATCTCAAGACACTCAAAAAAACATAAAAGACACACTATTACAGCACCTTGTCACATACCAGTCGCCACAGTCTTTAGCGCCTCTAGCGCCCAGTACAACATTCATTATTGGCTCTCTCACTCCCATTACGTCCTCCTCCTATTCCCCACTACCACCCAGCAAAAGTGCCCTTCATCTCTCCATAGCCCCCCTCGCACATTCATTTCATTTGTATTATAGCGCAGGTAATGGCTGGCTTTACTAATCCGCTCAGCTATTCACATATAATACAGTTTTGATACTTTCAGTAGGCATATAAACTTTCTGCGCTACGTTGTGGCATCAAAACTGCCACAAGACAAAAGTCTGATCCTTTTCTAGCAGAAACATAAACACAAGGGTTACTTGACTTTTTTATTGCTGTCTAAAAGCTACCGTTGAAACGCGTCAGTTGAAGGATGTGCATTGCTTTGAAAACGCAAGCTGCAACATGCAAGAGAACTGGTGGCGAATATCTATATATACATATACATATATATATAAATATATACACACATATATATATATATATATATATATATATATATATATATATATATATATAGAGATCACTTTTATATTTGGGTGTGGTTTTCCTCGGGCCAGTTGCAGCCCCCAGGGAAACTGCACGTTGACTAAAGTGATCACTATATATATATATATATATATATATATATATATATATATATACATATATATATATATATATGTGTGTATATATATATATAGAGAGAGAGAGAGATTTATATATTTTTTAACAGCTGTATGGTTTCCTTGGAGGCCATAGTGGCCCCCAGGGAAACCATACAGCTATAGTGGCCCCCATGGAAACCATACAGCTATTAAAATAAATTATTGCCCCCACAGGGGGTCGCCCTGCTCACGGGAGACCCCCTGTCCATTTCATTTTTTTTATTTATTTTTTTTAAAAAGCCCTTGGGGTGGCGCAATCGGGAGTGATCGCGCCCCCCTAGGGGTAGATCAAGCTTTAAAAAATATATATGCCCCGGAGGAGGGGCGGCCTGTTTTCCGAGGGGGCAACCCCCCCCCCCAAGTGAAATCCCTGGTGTCTAATGTTGGCCACTGGTAGTGTGGGCATCAGCCAGGGGCCGGCGCCCGCGCTGTAAGGGTTAAGCATGAACAGGACTGAAATGAAAGGTAATACAATTTTATAAAATGCTGAAATACCTAGAGGCATCAAGGCGCTAGAAATCAAAACATGGCTGCGAAGTAGATTGGAGTGTATAAACGTATAATCCCTAAGAGCGATCCTGGCCAGCAGAGATATTCTTCCTGAAAGAGAGTGGTATCTATTTCTGAGATGTAATGAGGAAGCGTGTTCCAAAGTTTGCCATAGTGGGAGCCAATGCAATTTTTTTAGCTCCTATGATTTTGATCTGTATTTAGGGATGTCAGAAATGAGAAAGGCCACAGCATTGTGAACTGTCTACAGTTTAGTTAGGGAGCCTTGGGTAATGTTAGGCTATAATGCATGGCAGTAGTCCAACCCGGGAGAAATCAAAACAAAAATGATGGTTTTCCGTGCAGCACCCGGAATGAAGGGGAAACATTTTTTCAGCGAGTGAATAATATTAAAACAAGAGGACACAGTGTGCGTATCAAAGGCCAGATGTTCATCAAATATTACCCCCAGGTTTTTACCTGACTTTTCTGGGGCCGGCGGGGAACCTAGTGCATGAGGTCACCAATTATTAGACCCAATTTAAGGGTGGCTACAGAAAATGAGAACCTTTATTTTATCTGCATTTAGTTTTAAGAAGTTATCCATTATCCAATTGCTGGGCCACTGGTACGGTATTCTTTGTCACTATGACAACGATCTGAGTGTCATCTGCATAATATAATACATTAAAACCAAAAGTCTGAATGAGCTTGGCCAGGGATGACACATATCAATTAAATAAAGTGGGGCTAAGTGAAGAGCCCTGTGGCATCCTACAGGGCAAAGAGAAGGGTTTGGAACTAAACTGTTCATATCTCACTGCCTGGGTTCTGCCAGATAGAAAAGAGCTGAGTAAACTGAGGGCTTTACCTTTAAACCCAGGTTGGGAAAGACAAGGTAGTAAAAGTTGAGGCAGCACCATATCGAACACCATATCAAAAGCTGGTGATAGATCTAACATAATGAGAAGTGCAGCCTCCCCTGCATCTACAATTGTTCTGATGTTATCAACTGCTGTCACCACATGTAGAATCTGGACAAGCGTCCAAAGTGATCCAGATTTACTTTTCAACATAAGTGCCTTTACTTCAGTGACAGAGAGAATAGAAAAGTTAGCCTGATCAGTTATCACAGAAGAATTAGGAAAAACCTCTTTAGTAGGAGAAAGGAAAGGCGGGGAGGGAGAAGAAGGAGTAACCAAATTGTCTTCCTCTGAAAAACTTATAATAGCCTCCAGCTGCAGACTTTCCTGGAAGTTAAGTTCAAAGAAAATGTTGCAGATCATTTTACGAATAAATCCCGGCAGCTCATCATATAAATATTGTGAGGGGTCTGCAGACGCAGGGGATTTAGGGTCAGAGAGCACTAATTTAAATAGCTCTTTTATTGGATTTTAAGCATCTATGAGTATAGGCACAGATGCAACAATGAGATTTTTCACAAAAAATAATTTGTTTGTAGTCACAGATTAGGGATCTGTAAACCTCTTTTTCCTGAGGATCATATGATGAACGCCATCTGCGTTTTTTGCTGGCGACCTGCTTGTCTCATGGATCTAAGATTATCCGAAAATCATGGGACTGAAGGTTCCAGCCGATGTTGGGTTGCCAGGCACAAACACACTGGGGCATGTTGTGAGCCAATACTGATAATGTTACGCAGATGCTTAGGGGTCATGCTGAGTAGGAAAAAGACATAGACCTCAGGACCTGATCAAATATATCTGCATTCATTTTGTCCCAGTCGAGATACTCAACTCTCCTTAGGGGCACCTTCAAAGACTTTCGATAAAGGCAGAATAAGAGAATAACCCATAGCCTTATGGTCAGACCAAGTGAGAGAAAGCACAGTGTCCTTAAGCACTGAAGAACCCCAGAGAGTTTAATTTGCATTTGTTCATACCTACTATCTTTGTGTGGGTGACTCACTTTGCTTAGTGATGAGGTTAGGTCCAGCGCCTTGCAACCCTCACGGGTGAGTAGCCGTGCTTTACCATCACCCCAAAAGATATTGTCTACATATTTCTGCCAGTCATCATTTGCCACTAAGGCATTTTCTTTCTCTGAAGTTAGTCCCAAAATTTCACTGCCTGAAAAAAAAAAAGACGTCCCAGATGATTGTTGGATGTTAATTCTTCCATTTTTTTGCAGGTGACGATCTGTGTTTGAACGAGTTGAGTTTAAGGTGGTTGGTTGACATCTGTTGATCTGTGGCTTAGAGGCAATGGCCTAGACCAGAGAAGTCTAGATCGATCAGTCTTTCTACTTTAAGGATGATCTAGGTGACATTTGCATATTTATAGTAGGTTACATTAAAAGATTTGAGTCAATGTGGAAGGGAGTTTAGCACTGAAGAAGTCAGATGGTGTTTGACCTGTGGGTGAAGTAGGAGGAGATCCAGTCTAGAATGATTTTTGAACAGTAGGATCATCTAGCCTGAGTAGTAGGTTGGAGTAGCAAGCTACATCAAAGGTGGCAGAAAGTACCAAAAGCAGTAGGACAGCAAATCCATCCCTGTTGAATGTGTTCATTAGAAAAGGGCTTACTCTTTTCATCTGCCAGGAGAAAACCCAGTTTGATTATTGATGAGTAGGCTGTATTCTTCGAGAAGTTCGAGGATTTCAGTGAAAGCAGTTCTTAATTAGTTCACATGAGTATGCCTCATTGGTGATCTGTTGGGTCTGTGGAAGTAGGGTTTTTATTTATAATTGACATGGTGTAAAAGGTCTTGAGGTGAGACAAACATACAGATAAAACAAGAGAGAAATCTGAGAGTGTTTTATGGTGAAAATGTTTTTAACTTGCAGTTGTAGATGTCAGCTATGGGTGTCTCACGTTCATATATTGCTTATTTATACACCACTTGGAACCACCTTCGGGCTGCCTCAAAGTGGTGTAGGGACAAAGATCAAGAATGAAGGAGCCTTGTTACATAAATCGACTCTTCACCCAGTATTTGGTATCTCTCCAGGCAGGGAAGATGAAGTTAACATTATCAGTGCTCTTTTTGGTGGTTCTCTATCTAATCACGGATTCTTCACTTTTGGAGTATTCCCCAGGCACCACATTGGATCCAGAAAACTTCATAGCAGTGCTCCATGTTCAGGCAGGAACTGTCATGCGGCTCCTTCTTGGCTCAGCATTGCCCTGGAAGTGACAGAGTAGAGACGCATGTAAGCGCACTGTGCAATGGTGTCAGTTTCTATCTCATTGCCTTCCTGTGCCTTCAGATGCGGACTGTAGATTAATTGTTGTTTATGTGTACTAATCTTTAACTGGGAGGTGTTTTTTAATGCTAAAGAGGCTTTTCCAAAGAAAAAGGATGAGGGCAGCCGTTAGGAATCAAAGCTATTAGGGCCAGATGTAGCAAAAATGCAATTTGCGACTTGCAAATTGCGAGTCCCTGCGACTCGCAATTTGCAAGTCGCAAATTGCTATGCAGTACGGTGTCTCAGACACCGACTGCAACTCGCAATGGGGTCGCAATGACCCACCTCATGAATATTCATGAGGTGGGTCGCAAATTGCGGCCCCATTGCGAGTATAGGCACTCGCTAACATGGAGGCCTGCTGACGTCAGCAGGCCTCCATGTTAGCGACCTGCTGTTCAATAAAGCAGGTTTTTTTTTTTTGAAGTGTAGCCCGTTTTCCCTAAGGGAAAACGAGCTGCACTACAAAAAAAAACGAAACCTTTAGTTTCGGATTTTTCAGGGCAGGGAGTGGTCCCTTGGACCACTCCCTGCCCTGAAAAAATAATATGGGGTCCAGTCACAAAGGGGAAGGGGTCCCATGGGGACCCCTTCTCGTTTGCGAGTGGGTTACCATCCACTTCAAGTGGATGGTAACTGCGACTCCATTTGCGACCGCGTACGCGGTCGCAAATGGAGTTGCATACCACTCCGACTCGCAAATAGGAAGGGAACACCCCTTCCTATTTGCGAGTCGCAAATGCATATTGCGAGTCGGTAACGACTCGCAATATGCATTTTGAATTGCAAACCCACGTTTGCGAGTCGCAAACGGCGATTTTCGCCGTTTGCGACTCGCAAAAGGGTTGCTACATCTGGCCCCTAGTATCCACCGGTAAAAGCATTACCAAAAGTAATTAAACTTGTTCTTTTTAATGAGACTTCTAACCACATTTCTCTCATCTTTTGAATAGATACCAGTGCAGTACCCCCCAAGGGTCTGTGGGGTGGGCCTGCATCAAAAAGTCTCGCAGGACGAAGCGGGTGACGTTATCTTCCTGCCAGATCTGGCTTGTGAGATAATGGTGCTTCATAAACATATGTATCCATGTCCAAGTGGCAGCTTGGGAGCTGTCAAGAACAGGTACGCCCATTGATAGCGCATTTGTAGTGGCCTTATTTTGGGAGGAATGAGTCCTCAGGCCATCTGGAGTTGGCCAGGGAATAGCAGATTTTCATACAGAGGACTATCCATTTTGAGGTGGTATACGTTTGCACCTCCTTACCCTTTTTTGCTCCTAAACAATTTGATAGAAAGTTGCTTGTCAAACCAAAGACTTTCATGTGATCCAAGTAAAAACTCTGTTATCTTTTTGATTCAAGATGATGGAGCCTTTCCTCCTGTGGTGGCACAAAATATGCTGACAATATGATTGGTTGGCCAACATGGAAGTGTGTTGCAGTTTTTGGATGGAAGGCTGCCCTGGTACTCAGCACCAGGTTATCTGGGATAAATGTGGTATAAGGAGGAAAGGTTGAGAGCAGTTCGCTGATGTAGTGGCAATGAGGAACTCTGTTTTTAGGGTCAAAAGTTTTAAAGAGCAACTGCCTAGTCTCTAAGGGTGTGTACATCAAGGAAGGCAAAACCATGTTGAAGTCCCCCTGAGACATCATAAATGGCGTGGAAGGAATTATATGTGTCAAATGTAATATAAAATATATCAGAACCAGTCAAACAAAGATGGATGCTCTGGCAAAAACAGAAAAGTCAACAAGGCTGACAAATAATTTCTATCCGTCACAACTGAAAAACCCTGCTTGGCCAATGAAAGTGTAATCAAAAGGACTTCAGAAAGTCTAGCCTGCAAGGGATCAGTATTCCAATCACCACACCAGGCAACAAACTTTGTTCAGCACCCAGCAAAGATGGACTTAGCCAAAGGGTGCATGGTAGCACCATAACATCCTTCACTTCAGCAGGTAGGTTGAACATATTCAATCTCTGCTGCTCAGTCTCCACACATGAAGGTGTGGTTTGTAGACACCTGAAGGCCCTGCCCAGTGTCTGAAACAGGTGGTCCAACCAAACCTGATCAGAGGGCAGAGACTCAGAATCTCTAGGTACCACACTCTCCTATCCCAGTCAAGGGCAATTAAGATAACTTGGGCCTGGTATCTCCCAAACTTCTTCAGCACTCAAGGCATGTGGAACATGAAAAAAAGTCCTGCGCTTCAGTCCAGACAGAATGTGTCTCCTAGCAAGTCTTGGAGGAAATTTCAGGGCAAAAAGCACTGAAACTTTGTTCTCAGTATTGGCAAATAGACTGAATCAGGTCTTTCCCCATTGATTGAAGATGCCCTGCACCACCTCAGGGTAGAGGCACCACTCATGACTTGCCAGATGAGGCCTGCCCAGCTTCTGGCATTCAAGAAGAAGTGGATCTTAGAGCGCACACCCGACAACCTCGCCTCCCTCAAAAACGCCAACTGTGAACACCACCAACGGATCCGAGTCGCCAAGCGCGCCCACTTCACTGAACGCATCAACAACAACGCCCACGACTGCAAAGAGCTCTTCGGCATCGTGAAGGAACTCTCAAACCCCAACGCCAACTCCAACGACATCCCGCCCTCCCAGAAACTCTGCGACGACCTCTCCACCTTCTTCCACCAGAAAATCACAACCATCCACGACAGCTTCAACGCCACTCCGCCGCCAGACCCCACCCCTGACATCTCCACAGCCGCCTGCCGCCTCACCGCCTGGACCCACGTGGACGACACCGAAACAATAACAACCATGAACACCATCCACTCAGGCTCCCCCACGGACCCATGCCCTCATCACGTGTTCAACAAAGCCAACGCCATCATCGCCCCCAAACTCCGCAAGATCATCAACCTCTCCTTCGACTCCGCCACCTTCCCAGACAGCTGGAAACACGCAGAAATCTAACCCCTCCTCAAGAAACCCAAGGCTGACCCCAACGACCTCAAAAACTTCCGACCGATCTCTCTCCTCCCTTTTCCAGCAAAAGTCATCGAGAAGATCGCCAACACACAGCTCGCCCACTTCCTCGAAGACAACTCCATCCTAGACCCCTCTCAATCCGGTTTCAGACAAAACCACAGCACCGAGACTGCTCTCCTCGCCGCCACAGATGACATCAGAACCCAAATGGACAACGGCGAAACCTCGGCCCTCATCCTCCTCGACCTATCAGCCGCTTTTGACACAGTCTGCCACCGCACCCTACTGACCCGCCTCCATGAAGCCGGCATCCAGGATAAAGCCCTCAACTGGATCTCATCCTTCCTCTCCGACAGAACCCAGAGAGTCCGACTCTCCCCTTTCCGCTCCAAAGCCACCAACCTCATCTGCGGCGTACCCCAAGGATCCTCCCTCAGCCCTACGTTGTTCAACGTCTACATGGCCCCCCTCGCCAAACTGGCCCACCAACATCACCTCAGCATCATCTCCTACGCCGACGACACCCAGCTCGTCCTCTCCCTGACCAAAGACCCACTCTCCGCCAAAACCAACCTCCACGAGGGACTAAAAGCCATCGCCGAGTGGATGAACGACAGCCGCCTGAAGCTCAACTCCGACAAGACGGAAGTCCTCATCCTCGGGCGCACCCCTTCGGCCTGGAACGACTCCTGGTGGCCCACCGATTTCGGACCCCCACCCACCCCAGCCAGCCACGCAAGAAACCTCGGCTTCATCCTGGACTCAGCCCTCACCATGTCCAAACAGGTCAGCGCCGTCTCCTCTTCCTGCTTCAACACCCTTCGAATGCTCCGCAGAATTTTCAAGTGGATCCCAACAGGAACCAGAAAGACGGTGACCCAAGCCCTCGTCAGTAGCAGACTTGACTACGGCAACGCACTCTACACAGGCATCCCAACAAAAGACATCAAACGACTCCAGCGTATCCAAAATGCATCCGCCCGCCTGATCCTTGACATACCCCGCCGATGTCACATCTCCCCTCACCTGAAGGACCTCCACTGGCTCCCCGTAGACAAGAGGATCACCTTTAAACTCCTCACCCACGCTCACAAGGCTCTACACAACACCGGACCTACCTACCTCAACTCCAGACTCAACTTTTACGCCCCCACTCATCAACTCCGCTCTGCCAATCTCGCCCTCGCCATCGTCCCCAGGATCCAGCGCAAGACCGCCGGCTGCAGATCCTTCTCCTTCCTCGCCGCCAAGACCTGGAACTCTCTCCCCACCTCACTGCGCCAGACCCAGGACCTCCTCGCCTTCAGGAGACTCCTCAAGACCTGGCTCTTCGACCGCTAACAGCTCACCGCCTCCCCCCCCCCCCCCCCCCAGCGCCTCGAAACCCTGACGGGTACATAGTGCGCTTTACAAATGTTATGATTGATTGATTGATTGATTGAAGGATCCGGCTAGGTGGTTGGCAGCAAGGAAGTTGTTCTGTTGCTTTGGTCGCTTTCAGCGATATACAGCCACTCAACCCTGCCTGTACCATGTGGCGGTGGTGTTGGAGGGGAGGATCTGTATTAGGTTCTTCTTGATAAAAGTCAGGAAGGCTTTCAGGGCTAAATGGATCACCTGCAGCTCCAGGTTGATGTGGACCGGTTTTCTGCCAGAGACCAGAGGTCTCCAATTTCCACTGCCTCTAAGTGACCCCCTTCCTTGAAACCAGCATCAACACATCTGTCACCACTGTTATTTCTGGGTGGGGGAGGGAAAGTGGTGTGCTGCAGTTGAAATGGATTTCTGTCAGCTACCACAGCTGATCGCGAGTTGTTGGTACAGTGTGGGAGAGTCAGCTCTTATGTTGGGCCCATGGGACCTACTGTTCCACTGCACGTCCTTCATGTGCCATCTGGTATATAAGATAAGGTATATAAGGCTAAAAGACCAAGATGCCTCAGAGCCGTTGGTACTGAGACCCAGGACTGATCCCAAAACATCAGGAGTATACCCTGAATATCAAGGACTTGCTGAGGGGGTGGCAAGGCTTTGAACGTCACTATGTGCAGTACATAAGCCCAAGGAATGAGATCCTGTGAAAGGTGGTTCAGTTGTGACTTCACTGTGTTGATGAAAAACCCCAACAATGTCAAGAAGCTGCCCGTCATCTGGGTGTGCTCCAAGACTTGACTGTGGAAGGTAATTTGGTTGTAGAGGAAATGAAGGGTAGCAAGTACCCCCTTTGAACTACATGTAAGACTCATTTGTTTGATGTAATGGATCTCCAACTGGGAATAAAAATGTTAAATCCTGCTGCCCACCACACAAGCTTAGTAACTGCTGCAGGAGAGGATGAGAAATTGGAGGATTGTTGTCCTGCACGTTGTCTGCCGGTACCGCTACTGCAGCCCTGAAAGGACTGAAATGATTGCTACAGTACCTGATGGGATGGCTGTTGCAGTCTGTAGGCCAACCCCATAGAGTCAGCTCTGAATTTATAGAACTGGTGAGGAAACTGTTTTACTGGTGTCAGTAATCGTAAGGATTGTGTAGGCTTTGCTGTCTTTCAACCCCTCTAGAACTAAGGCTGTCTCTCCCCAAAACATGTGGGCCCATCAAAGAGCATGTCCGTTAAGAACAATTGTACAGTGCCCTGAAATCCAGCAGACATTATCCAGGTATGCCACCTCAAAACCACACTGGTACCAAAAGCAATCTTTAGTATCCAGACTCTAGGAAAGTACCCTCTTTTTTGCATGGTTACCCCCACGTTTTGCCTGCTGTCAGTGTATTTTGACTGTGTTCATTGGGATCCTGTTAACCAGGACACCAGTGACTGTGCTCTCTACCCCTAAATTTGGTTGTTCCTGACTTAGTATGCCCACCATTGGCATACTGGTGCCCCCATGTAAGCCTCTAGTATACGTTACCTAGGTACCAAGGACATTGGGGCACCAGGGGTTCCCCAGAGGCTGCATCATGTATTATGCCACCCATGGGAGCCCATGCAAAATGTGTCTGCAGGCCTGCCATTGCAGCCTGCGTGAAAAGGTGCATGCACCCTTTCACTACAAGTCACTGCACCAGGCCACTGTAAGTCACCTCTATGGCAGGCCGTCCTAGCCCAGAGGACAGGGTGCAGGTACCTATGTGTGAGGGCACCCCTGCATGAGCAGAGGTGCCCCTGCGGACTCCAGCTCCATTCTCCTGGACTTAAGAAGTGTGGGGAAGCCATTTTACACGTGTACTGGACACAGGTCACTTACCTGTGTCCAGCTACATAATGGTAACTCCGTACTTGGACATGTTTGGTATCAAACATGTCGGAATCATACCCCAATACTATTGTCAGTATTGGTTGTATGATTCCATGCACTCTGGGGGCTCCTTAGGGGACCCCGAGCTTTGCTCCTACCATTTTGCAGGGTTTTCCCAGGCAGCCCGCGCTGCTCCCATCCTCCAGACAGGTTTCTGCCCTCCTGTTGCTTGACCAACTCAAGCTCAGGAAGGCAGAACAAAGGATTTCCTTTGGGAGAGGGAGGCAACACCCTCTCCCTTTGGAAATAAATGTTACATGGCTTGGGAGAGGTAGCCTCCCCAAGCCACTGGTATGCTTTGAAGGGCACATTTGGTGCCCTCCTTGCATAAACTGGTATGCACTGGGTCTCTGCCCTGGCACGAAACTGGACAATGGAAAGGGGGGGGGAGGTAACAACTCCCCTGTCCATCACCACCCAATGGGTGGTGTCCAGAGCTCCTCCAGATGGCCACTTGATTCTGCCATCTTGAATCCAAGGTGAGCATAGGCCTCTGGGAGCATCTGATTGGCCAGGTCAGGCAGGTGACGTCACAGCCCCCTCCTGATAGTTGGTCATCTTGCTAGGTGACCAATCCCCCTTCTAGGGCTATTTAGGGTATCCCTTTTGGGTGGGTCCTCAGATTCGACATGCAAGATTCCAACAGGATTCCTCTGCAACGTTTACTTAATCTTCTGGGCACTGAAACTGCAACTGGACCACCCAGGAACCCACAATCTGCATCCACAGCGACGACTCTGCTTGCAACATTGTTTCTACTGCTCCTTCCAGCAACTGCAACATTTCCCCAGCTGTGCATCCTCTGAGGGTGACGAGTCTTCAGATGCACAAGAAGCTTAACGGAATCTCCCTTGGAGTGAAGGAGTCACTCCCCTGCATCCGCAGGCACCAACTGCAGCAACGACCAGCTGCATGGATCTCCTCTCCTCTAGAGCTGCATGGATCCTGCATCACCGGTGGTAGTCTGGAGTGGACCCTGGTCCTCTCTACCAGCTGTCCAACTTGGGAGATGGTAAGACCTTGCCTCTCCAAGCAGGACAGTACCCTGTGCACAGCACCTCTTGCAGCTACCAAGGTTTGTTGACATCTCCTCCAAGGGATCTTTAGGTTCCATGTAGCCCCAGCCCCCAACACTTTTCTCTGCGATGTACAGCCCTCTGTGTTCTTCTCCTGCGACGTGCTACTCCTTTCTAGGTGTGCTGCACAGGCCTCACTGTGACTTCTGTGCTTGCTGCCTGTGGGTCACCTGTGGGGGCTGCCTCCTCTTCCTGTGACTCCCCTCTGTGGGTTTAGTCCCCCTGGACCTTGCTTGTCTTCATCCACAACATTTGCCTTTGGAAAGGCTGTGGGTGGTTTTTCCACACCACTGACCTACTGTAATCCTTCTTCCGGCGTGAGATCTTGACTGCATCACTCCAGGAACTTTTCAGCTGCTCCAATGCTGCACTGCTGACTGTCTTTGTCCACCGTCAACCTGGTCCTGCATCCACAGACGGGTGGGTAGTGGCTCCTGCCATCATCGATCACTCCAGCGTGAACTGGACTTGGTGCCCTTCCTTTACAGGTCTTCCTCTTCTAGGATTCACCTTTGGTTACTTGCAGTAGTGTCTGGATCTTGCGTTATCCTTTTCTAAAGTCCTTTTGGTGGGTTTGGGGAGACCAGGTACTTACCTCTCTTCCACTGGTCACTGGGGGGCACTCTGGTACTTACCTTTTGGGGTTCCTAGTTCCTCCAGCTCCCCTCTTCCGATTCCACTTCCTTGGGTGGGGACCGAACTTTTGCATTCCACTTTCTTAGTATATGGTTTGGTCCCCCCTAGGGCCTTCAGTACGTACTATGGCTTTCACTGTTTCTATTGCCTTTTTATGCAAATTCCTGACTCCTAATGTGTATATAATAGTATAATCACTTACCTCCAGTTGGAGTATTGCCTATATAGTATTTTGGTGACTGTGTTGCCATAATAAAGTACCTTTATTTTTGTAACACTGTGGTTCTTTCATGTGTGTAAGTGCTGTGTAACTACAGTGGTATCGCATAAGCTTTGCATGTCCCCTAGAAAAGTCTTGGCTGCTCATCCACAGCTAGTTCTAGGGAGCCTGGCTTCCTAGACAATGACAATATCTCACTAATAGGGGATACCTGGACCTGGTAAAAATTAATAACACCCTAGGTGCTTAACACACACCAGGCCAGCTTCCTACACAGAAAAAATTAATAACACCCTAGGTGCTTAACACACACCAGGCCAGCTTCCTACACAGACCAGTATGTATTGTTGGTGCCAAAAAGGCTCTGAGGTATTTTAGGACCATTGGCGAGATCTTGCTGGCCTCTTGCTAAAGAACTTGTGTGTATCTGCCCATGAACCACATGATGTTTAAGGACCTCGGAATGAAACTCACAAATAAAAGCATACTCTTGTGGAATGTGTCCATCAGTTTGGATTTGCTGTCTTAGGTATTGGTCTGAAAAGTGTTAGGTTTAATCTTGCTAGTGGAAGCCTGCAAAATGAGGCTCCCAGGTGTAGGGTGCTTAGTTAAAAAAATGTAGGTCACGCTATGCAAGTTTATGTCACCAGACTACTGGTAATAGGAACGCAAGTACAGGTTTTTGATCATTATAACCTTTACATTGTCGGTAAAGGCCATATTGAAAGGTAACAATGACTCAGAGGTCTTAGACCATGGCAGAACAATCTCTGTGAGGACATTTGATGCTGTTTCAATGGAGGCAACTGCAGTTCTAGCAATCAGCTTTCCTATTGACATCCTGTGCAAACAAAACACTTTCCACTGTTGGTGATTTGTGTGGTGCTCTAAGCTCGGTTTCAGGGGATGTGTGCACCTCACTTGTATTTTGTAGATCTAGATAAAATGTATCATGTTTATATGGAAGAGTTCGTAGAGCATCTCCCTCCTCTTCATCATCATCTCCCTCCTCTTCATCTCATCATCAGTATCCCGAGGGACCCTAACTGGATCCTGCACAGAGTCAGAATCTGTGCCAGAATCTGTGGTAGCTTTATTGCTGTTGAGACATCAGGTTAGGATTCAGGCCGATTGGGTTACAACAAGGATTAAGGCACCAGTTCAGAGTCAGTATGGAAGGACCCAGCATGGATCTTAGAGCCGGTGTGGAAGACTGTACTGGAACAGGTCCGAAGGGGCAGACGGCGTCTGGTGAGGACCTGCCGGCAGTAATCTGACTGAAGGCCTCTGCGGATTGGGGACCAAGGTGCTTCAGATGGGGCTGGTTTTGCACTGAAAATGTGCAGCATGGCCTCCCTGAAGGCCACAATCTGAGGTGGGCTTGATAATGGCACAGAAAATTCAGGGTATGTTGGGATCAGCTAAGGCATCTACTCAGAAGCCTGGAGGTCTAATGTGTCCAATGTTCATCTCAACTCCCTGCGACTTCTATTTAGAACTAGAGGGGCTGTATGAGTCTGAGCCCAATTCATCTTTTTATGTTTGTGTTTTAACTTAGACTTAAATTTTCCCTGAGGCTTTGCCGCGTCTTGGCAGAAGCGGAACATGACCTCAATTTGTGTTCAGCAATATAGAGCTTTGCCTCTTGGTCCTGGATCTCCTTCGAATGCATAGGGACACACTTTGCATCTGCTTCCTGCTGTTGTGGCACATTTTGAAGCCTGAAGTGTTTGGAGGGGACATAGAACCCTAGCACACTGAAGAAATATTTATAGGTTGTCGGAAGACCGATGAAAGTTGGGAGCGTTGCTCTGGATCTGTTTGAAGGTGCTGAAAGAAACTGGGGTGGTGCTTAAATGTGACTCTGCTCTCTCTCTTCCCGGGCAGTTCGGAGGTGACTGGCACCACCTGCCAGTGCACTGGCGTATTTGCATGAAGTTTTCAGGATCCAGTTTGGCGCTAGGGGAATATTCAAAAGGTGAGTAATCAGCTATTAGAAGTATCCATCAGAAACAATTCTTTAAAGTTAGCTGGCCATAAGAATCTGACCAACAAGTCGTGAAGGATGGAAAATGAGAACTAATGGTTGGAGATTAGGAAAGGAAGGGAGCCAGATGATGGGGCACATCACAGTGTACGTAATCAGGGATGGCAGGGTTAGGAATAAAGTTGGTATGTTCAAGAGATAATAGGGCAGACCAAAAGAGGCCTCAAGGCTGCCCACAGTGTGTAAAGTTAGACTTTTATGAGATTCCCAGTACCTATTATATTTAGTTCTTTGCCCATAGTTGGAGAGGGAACTAGTGGTGGGGTTAGAGAAATAAATTGGTTACTAGACATCCAGAAGCCTTCAGGGTTAGACACATTTGATTCTTTTATTGTGGTTTATGGCATTGGGTGGGAGAGGGGTAGGTTATTAAGAGGGACGTTGCTTGAAATGGATTATACTAAGTAGTGGTACTAATTGTTTTATAGAAACTGTTTTCTGCTCATTGTTGGCAATATTCTATCGCTGAAAATCAAATACATTTGGGTTTAGGTTTTCAGGGCCTGTTGTGCCCTGTTTCCTGCCGGCTGCAACACAGAAGATGCTAGCAGGTCTACAAGCCAGAAGTTTTCTCTTTGTGTTTCTCCCAAGCTTTTTGATTATTCAGATCCCACCACATTATTCCTGATCGAAACGAGTCTCATGCATTTCCAATTCTTTCTGGAAGTATTTTGTTATCCCACTACTAAGCATTTCCCAAATAGGTCATAGTTCATGCACCGTTTGCCTCACAGATGTATTATTATTTGTTAATCTCTCTTTCACCGAGGCATCTTGGTGTTATGAGCCAATCTACAATACTCATGAATTGCCCAGACATATACTCTCCATGCTGTCTGCAGTACTGTTCTGCAACTAGTTATTCCTCATGCACGGTTGCCAAGGTTATTATTAGTTAATATTCTGGACCTACTAGTATTCATGGGTACCCTGCAGGTTTGGGTATGGCTCTGTGGGCGGGTATTCACTAAGATGCCATTGGCAGTGGAAATGGCCCTTGATCACTAAGGGCATCGCACAGTTAGCCCCTTGCCAGTGAGCAGTTCATCAGCAGCCGCTCATTTGCTGCTCAGTGTCTAGGCAGATGAAAAGAGGTGTAAACTAAAGAAAATAGGATGGCCTGTTAGAACTAGGCTTATTTTCTGATTCTGCCACTGCCTTCGTGACCCCGAGAGAGCAGCATGGCAAGCCACAATTAGCAATTGCGATCACTTGTAGCCTCTAATTAAAGTCCAAATATGAGTTGGAGGCGCCATGGATAATCATATGTTTGTGTAATTCCGGCAAATGTTTCGAAAGTTGGGTTGCATTTCATGCTATAGAACTACTCGTATATGGAAAGCTAGAATATGTGAATGGAGTTGGAACATTACATGCTGTAGAATAGTGATTCAGCGTTTTTTGTGTTTTTTGAGCTACTTGGACTTGACACATCCTCCCCGTATAGAAAACAGTTTTCTTCTTCTCTAACCTCCTATCCTGTATATAGCATAAGCATTTTGTGTGCTTGTAAGTGCAGGTCGAATATAAGCATGATTTGCTCACAATTTTCCCAGAACTTCCGGAAGCGGGTGAACGTTTCCAGAAGAACACTCACTTGTAAAAGTATTTTTTTAAGCCCACTGTGTATTGAATACATCATTTCACATTGAATGTCCCATAAACTAGTGCCCGAAATTCAACATCCTATTACGTGTACTGGACAAATGCACATTAAGAAGCGATTTAGCATTCGTTCTTGGAAAATATTTGAGGAAAAACATAAACCTCCTATGAAAGTTATGAAGTCCTGCTATTTTGACAATAGTTTTACTGGCCCAGGATGCTTTAAAACGCACTTTTCGCCATCAAGTGCCAGAAAGATGATTTCCCATCTTATGAAGTAAACAGAACCCCAGCAAGTAAATTTAACTCTGGCTTGGAAGATGGTCCTGCCACCAGTGTTCCAAGTTTTAGCTGTCCCACCCCCGAGGTTTAAGTCATGTTGCACCATTATAATGGTGTCAGGTTAGAGGCAATCAGTTTCTTTGTTTCAGGCACTGGTAACTTTCATTTCGAGAGTCACTGAGCAGCCTCTTGCGAGTTGACATGAAGGGGAACCGTTATTGTAATGTCAATGTAGGACAAGACTAGAGATTAAGTGCCGCAGCAGTGGCCTCTGAGCTACAAAAAGACCCCTCGGTGATAGTGACAAGTCATTGTTGGAAGTAGTATTTTACCCTCTGTGATATTAGTAGATAGGGTCCAGGAGCACTGGCAAGAAGTACTGAAGGTGAAATTGTCATTCTTAGAGCAAGGGCCACAGCAAGCACAGAGGTTTCTTGGCTTAGACAAAGAAAAGGCAATTTTCTTCACAATCTCCATTCACTACATCCATCGTCCGGAGGGGTATCCTGCTGGGTGGAAACAGGTGGTCTTAGGGTGCACAGTATAATTTGGCAGGCACATTCTAGGTTGCAGCAAGAGGAGAGAAACTCAGGAGCTTCCTTAAAGTTCTGATGTGCCCAATTGGCTTGGTTGAGATGTTTGAATTGGAGAGTACAGGGATATGTGACTTGTACTCGAATAAGATGCACTGTTAAGAAAATGAGCAACTTATTGACATGCATACTGCGCCTGGGGAGGCAGAGAAAAGCAACACGTGGCAGCAGCTTTTAGCTGTTTTGAGGCCAGCAATTACTGTTTAAACACCCTCTAACCATACTTGTCTGTCTTATGGTGGGTGTGGGTTTAGTGCCTTTTTCATACAGGTCTATTCTGCTATATATATCGCATTTGTGCTTGTTTTGGCCAGGGAGCAATGGGAAGGTTCAGAGGACCATCTTTGAGGCTTCAGAATGTAGGCACCCAAATCTGTGGAATTAACCATTGCATCCCTCACCCCACACAACAACTCATTTGACCCCCAGGACAGTTTTTTAAAACATTTTGAAACAATTTTGCTCTGCATGTAAAATTGTTGTTAATGTGCCTTACAGATTAACCGAAGAGTGGTCAAAAAACTAGTATCCTTGGAGTTTGACAACAATTCCCTATTGAAGAGGCTAGTATCCGCACACAAATCAACTTTTTTACAAGAGGCTGGGTGACATCAGTAAACTGAGTACCTGCGACCCGCAGTACCTGGAATAAATCCTCTGAAAATAAGCATTGCAGTCCATCTGTTACCACTAACTCCCTTGTGATGACCACAGTTATACATGTACCTTCCACAAGATCAAGGATAACCTACCAATAAAAGCACATAGAAGAACTCTTCATTTCTTACATTAAGCCCCCTCCATGAAGTGTTGCAGTCTTCCTGTGTCTTAGTGCCAAGGTATGAAAGAGCATCAACCCTCGGTGCCCTGTTGCCCATAGAAATTAACTGTTTTCTTACTTTTTGTCCACTAGTCTCCTTTCTCCCACACGCTTAAGTTACTATAGTCCCTCTGTAATGCTTTGGCCGTTTGCCCTTCCTGTATTTTTGTCTTTCCCTTTAACTCTCAGGCCATTGTACCTGTGATCTTGTTAAAAGACACTCATGTCTCAAAGCTGTTTGCACCTGGTCTGTTTATACTATGATGTCTGTCTCGTCTCAGCTTGAGCGGTTTGTTGACCTCGGGGAATCATTGCCACATCCTGTTTTTCTCTTCAAACGTCCTTCTTAGGGTCGAGCCTGCGTTGCATGCGCTCGCGCATGTGTATCGCAGCGAGACACTTTAGTTATTAGAAAAGGGCTCGGAGCCCTGTCAACATCAAGTCAGTGTGTTTCATTGGTTCGTGGGCTTGCCTAGTAAAATCTGCTTGCTTTCATTAGTCGAAGGCATGCATATGTCATGCCTTTTCCGGTGGTTAGCCCTCCTCGAGCGCAGTGACCAAGTACAGAAAACATGCGAGGCTCGCTGTTTTCTGTTGGATCGTGGACTACTTTTTCTCTATTTTCCTAGCGCCATTTCGCTTGGCAGAAGTTGAGCGCTTTACACAGTTAATTTCACTTTTTCAGGTTATGCACATAAAAGCACTTTTGCCAATAGATGAAAAGTCGGGTTAGGAGTTTACAACGCGATCAGCTCTAACATGAGCAAACGCGAGACCCGTTGCATTGCAAATGCTTGTTTTCACTGCTTCTGTTTCGAGAGTTTTCAATATTATCAAACACGGATTACAGACTTATCTGCCTCCTGGGAGGTCACTTTCATGTGTGTAAAGTGAAACGTAAGTGAAGCTTTAGCATGCCATCTGGTACTATCTGAACTAATATACCACCCATTTCAGCAGGCAGGAATGGTGGATCTTGTCAATCACAACGCAGAGCTTTATAGGCATGAAAGCAATCTACAGCGGAGGCAGTGGTCGGATCCCTTAGTTTCAGCCCATCCTGAGGGCTCCTCTGAAAGGTAGGTTGCCATGCAGCGATCGAGTGGCAAGAAATGTAAATAGATGACCCACCCATGATCCATGCCATAGCTGGTTGTTTCTGGCCTTTCTACTCTTGGTTATGTTGAGGAGCTTAATATGGTCTCCCCCAAATGACTAACATTGAGGCGAACTAAACACTGACACTAAAGATGACGGAGATCTGTTGCTTGTGAACATGGGGCAGTAGCTCCTCAGGGGCACCGTCTTCCTTGAAACTATCCACCTTCTCAAACCTTTAGATTGAACCCTTATTATGACACCCCATGTCCAGTAAATGGCCTTGCTTCTTCATGTAGCCAATTTACAATATATGGACGAAAACACGAGAAAGCGGACAGGCTAACCTTAGATGGTTTTCTTAAGCATACAAGGTTACCATTTCTCACTTTGAAGGGAGGGCCAAGTGTCAGACCAGAAATAATGAGAGGGATCAGAGCTCATTGCGGCCTCAGGTGAAATGCCTCAAAATATCTTAGGGTCCAGAGGAGTTTGTGGTACCAGTGCTGAGGCTACGCTCATGTGTTGCCACAGAGCAGATAAATGCCTTTGTTGGTAGGGCTTCTCTGGTGAACTTTCAAGATGTTAAAATTCTTCTGGCTGCCCCAGTGTGCACCCTGGGTATGATATTGTGGGTGGGCGTGGTTAGTTTACATGCTAACACCTCGCTCTGATCCGCACTAGTCTTTTCATGCTTTGGGTGGGTTGTTCCTGGTTTGGAGGAACCCACTGGCTGGATGACTTTTTTGAGTGACAGTCGACAGCATAGCTCCTCCTGAATCAGTTAAAATTGTTACGTCCGATTCACCCTGCCTGGACTGTGGTGCCTTCATCGTTGTGTCTGCTTGATTGCCGCGACCTGCTTTGACTGACCACTTTTTACTGTGAAATAATACAGGAGTTTCCCAGTCGCACCTGCCCTCCTCTAGAACGCACAGAGAGCGTGTGATATAGCCTACCCTCTTTGAACAAGGGTGGTGAACTGCACTCTAACCTGGCTCGGTGACAGCCGTCGGAATGAGGTTTCAATCATCCAACCTGAAAGGATAGCTGTGGCTCATCCTCTCAGCTTCGAAATTGCCATTTTAGCTCACTTCTCAGCTTGTACCATTTTGTGAAATGTATCAATCTGTTATTTCTATCTGTTATTACTATCCCCTTTTGTGGTTCGGCCCAAGGTTTCGATTGTGGTTCTAACTATTATACCCACCACCTATGGCCAAAGTGCGGACCACTAGCCCCTGTTGAATCAGTTCCTGTTAAATCAAGGACGTATAAGCCAAATGTGCCCTCTCTCACTACTTCTGTTCGCAATGGCTTTGTAGCCACTGGCTTCATGGATCAGGACTTGCACGTTATTTCAAGGGAGAAGATGTGACTCGTGTTAGTATAACTAGATGACCCTAGACATTCCATTCATAGACTCTTGGAAATAATAGATATGGAATGTTTTCTGGGCTGCATGTCAACTAGTGAAAATCTGTACTTTTCCCCCTGAGATACTGGGTCCCTCCAAAGTAGATGGGTTGGCCATTACAGGCAGTTGGAGAGGTGTTTCATTATTTAAGCACACAGACTGATAGAAAGAACCATAGCTTGATACAAGACAACTTGTGACCATCCTAGACAAATGTAAAGCTGATACATGGCATAACAGGAAACTTCCCTCCTCCTTTTTTTGTAAAATATCTTTATTGACACTTATTAATACTTGTTATTTTTTATTTGTTATTTTGTCCGGAACATCACCACCAACAGGATATCAATGCAAGCTTTGGCATAATGAATAGTATGATTATCAATGAGGTCACACATTTATGGCACCATAGTATAAACTTACATTTCTTGAAATGCTGCAGATAATATTAATGTAGGTGTGGGTCAACTTATATTGTCTCATTTGTCCTCCCTTGTCCTGTATCAGTCAGCCAGACTGAAAGTAGAACACAGAATAAGGATGTATGTGGTGTAGACGTGTATATATTGGGTGACTCTGTAGCAGGAGCACCGTGGGGTAAGGGGAGCAGCTCGAACTAATATTATGAAACCAGCATCATGTGGTGAAAAGTGAACTATAATACCTGTACTGTAGCCTGTTCAAAGGAGAGTACAAAATAATGCAAACTTAAATCAAACTTATGTGCCTTGGGTAAAGTAAGCCGTGTCCGGGAGTGTGGGAGGTCAGTGGAGCTCATCTATCTGCACGGTCTAATTTTAGGCACATTATGACCAGTAATACGGCCTGGCAGTGTTCTGCTGGCGGGGCCCTGCTGGCGGTAGCAGTGCCCCTTCCTGTTTCCTGCCGGAAGACCTCCTCGCCCAAGGTAAGTCAGGCTTCCAATGGGGGGCTTGTGAGGGTGGTGGGTGTTGTGTGTCTGAGTGTGTGCATGAATGTCTGAGTGTGTATGTGAATGCGTCTGTGAGTGTTGTGGTGTATGCATGGTTGCATGTGTGTGAGTCAATACATGTAAGAATGGTAAAGTGAGTGCGTGTCTACATGTCAGTGTGATCGTGTGTAAGAATGTGTGTGAGTATGTCTGGAGGTATGCGTGACTGAATGCGTGTATGTCTGTGCGTGAATGAACGTGTGTATGTCAGTGTAAGTGAATGGGTGTATGCCTGGTGCGTGTTGGTGTCTGTGTGCGTGTATGCAGGGAGAGGTGTGTGTGTGGTGAGGGGGGGTGGGGTCAGTTGTGTGATGTGTGCATGTATGGAGGTGAGTGAGTGGATCGGAGGGGGCTGGGGGGTTAGTTTGTGGATCAGAGGGTGTGGGGGGTAGGTTTAGATGGAGGGGGGGTGGGGGCGTCAGGTGATTGTTGGGGGGTAGGGGAGCTGCCTACCGGTGACAGGGAAGGAATTCCCTGTCACTGGTAGGGCCTACCGCCATGGTTTTCGTGGTGTTGTTAATGCCACGAAAACCATGATGGTAGGCTGGCTCATAATGCCGTGGGCGGTACAATGTCGGCCGCCGGGCTGGAGATGGATATCTCTGGCACGGTGGCTCATGCCGTCATGTACCGCCAGCCTGTTGGCGGTCATACCGCCACATTATCCCTGGCTGTCAGAAGACCGCCAGGGACATAATGACCATCTATGTGTTGTAACTTCTTTAGAGCAGTTAAACCTGGTCTTTCCTTATTTCCTCCTCTATCTGTCTACTTCCACTTTCTTCATCCGTTCCATCACTCTGGGGCCCTTTCCCCGCATTAGCCTGGAAATCCTGCTCCAAGTCATCATCTTCCCCCCGGGTGTTCCCATGTTCCTAGTATTGCCATCTATTGCACACCTAAGGGGCATCTCTAGAGTCCCCTATGGTCTTCCCTCTGAAAGGCCCTCTATTCTGCCATTGCCCATGTTGTAACATCCTGAACCCACACGTCTAATACAGGACCCCTCTTGAACTTCCAGGCCATTGTTATTCTGCCCTTAACCAGCACTAGGGCCAAATCCAGGAATTTAGAACCCACTTTGTGTTTCTTGGGTCTAGGGAAGTTATCCAGTAAATATTATATATGGAGGGGTGCGTCCAAGTGTGAGGGACAAGCATTGAAAAACCACCTGCCAAAATAGTTGGAAGGTAGGGCAGCTCCATGTCATGTGACAAAAATCTGCATCAGGATGTCCACACCTGGGGCAGCACCAGGGGTCACCACAGTATATGACCTGAAGTATTTGAGGCGTTAGATATGTCATATGTAGGAAGTTAAATTGGATATATTTACGTCTTGTGTTACAGGAGACCTTTCTGGGGTAGGTGACTATCTTGCTCCATTCCCTGTCCGGAATCTCCTTACCCAGGATACCATCCCATTTTGTCCTCAAGTTTGTCAAGGGTTTCCTTCTCATATCACTCAGAGACCGATAGAACCAGGTAACCAACCCATAGAAATTATCAACTGTAACGTAGCATGTGTAGAGGGTTCCTCCTGCCCACAGTTCCATAGGTCTGTGAAGGTCCATACCAAAGTCTCATATTTTAGAAATTGACTCCTGGGTAATGCGTACTGTTCCATGAGATCCCCCAAAGGTATGGGAGTGCCCATAAGAAAGCAATCCCCTACCGTCCTCAGCCTTACTTGCAACTAGTCAGAAACCCTGGCAGCAGTGAAACAGGTTACTGGAGTGCCATATGGGAGGCCCACCAGTGGCAGCACAAATGCATCCATGACCACTTTTCGAGTCCACACCTGGCACTGACGCCAAGCATGTAAGGCTGCCTGTAACAGAATATTTGGGCATTGGATGGTCACATGACACCACAGCAACTGAGGCAGGAGAAGGCCCTCATGAGGAGCCAGGCCAATCAGATCCAAAGCACCTCGCTGGGAGTCATCAAGCTATTTAGCAGTCCTCTGCAGCTGTGCTGCTAAATAGTAAAGCTCAAAGTCCAGAGCCAAAAGACCATCTTCCTTGGGTGGGTGCTGTAATATCTCAAGAGACACCCTATGTCTGCTGCTTCCTAAATGAGTTCACGAAGCATAGCATCAACCTGCCTAAACCACCTACAGGAATTCTGGATATGGCAATTTGTGCCATTATTAAAAATTGTAGGGATCTCCAGAAGTAGACACTACCCCTAAGAAAGCGGTATACATCCCCCCCCCCCCCAGATTCCCTTTGCTGGAATCCTCAACAGTATAGTATACATGTATATCTAAATTCTTAAAGGAGGCCACTGAAACCCCAAGTGTCCTTTACACAGGGAAACAGACAGGTTTTTGTACGGTTAAGATGCAGGCCAGACACCCTCCTGAACTCCTCAAGAAGAGTGATTGCATCATGCACTCTTCTCTGGCCATCTGCTAAATACAAGAGAAGGTCATCCGGGCATAGCAAGATAATATGTTGATGTCCATCCACCATCACCCTCACTTCAGAACAGCACCACCAACAGTTCTATGGATAGAGAAAAAAGTAAGGGTGACAGCCTCCCTTGTCCCTCTATAAATGCCATATGAAGAGAGCCTGTGGATCCCGTCCTAACCCTGGCTGTAGGTTCAGTATAAAGCACCATTTAATCCACTCTTCTTTCTGACCCATCCTACGCATGGCTTCTGTTGAGAAATGCCATCATATGGAATCAAATGCCTTCTCGAAGTCTACTGATATAAGCATTTCGTCAGTCTGGGTCTGCACCACAGGATGGTATAGAACATGGAGGAGTCTTCTAAAGTTGAGGGATGTGTCACGGTTCAGAATAAACCTGTTCTAGTCTTTGTGAATGAGCATTTGCATGTAAGGGAGGATTCTATTTACCAACACCTTACTAAGAATTTTAAAGTCTATGTTTAACATAGACAGTGGGCGAAAAATGGTAGTGGGTGCATCTGAACCTATCGTTTTGGGGAGTGGGATCACTAGTGTACTACTAGTACAGTCAAGCAACTGTCCTGTTGTTAATGATCCTGCATAGAGAAGTTACAACTTTGGGGCCAGAATGTCTAGGTACATTGTGTAACATTCTGCTAGTACACAGTCTTCCTAACAGCGTGCTGTAGTTCTGGAACTGAGATTGGTCCCCCCAATTCCATATGTGCCTCAGAAATCAAAATCAGGAGGTGCGTATGATCTAGGAATGCGCTCTGTAAAGGACCTCATAATAGGACCAGAATTCATCGTTAATGGCCCCCTGCGAGTAAATGTGTGTCCTAGTAGCAGTCGTTAAATGTGTAATGGGTGTGCTGCGCAGCTCCGGTGAATAAGCCACATTAGTAGCCTCCCAGATTTACCTTCCTCATCATGTGCTTTACCTACATAGGTCATATAGTTATGGCATCTCAGCCTGCCCATGATAGTGTTATGTTATCTTTTGGCATCTAAATGTTTTTGGTGTGCAGAGGGGTCTGACTGCTGAGCCGTTTCCAAGGTACACAGTGAAGCATCAAGTGTTTGTAATTCCCCATGTAACTCTCAACAGGCTTCCACTGATTGATTCAGACTCTGCCCCCAATAACAATTTTAAAGGGTTGCCACTCTATCAGGGTTGACGATGCAGACCCTTGGTTAGTTGCGAAGTACCCCGTGATAGTTCTGTGCAAGGACTCCCTATAGCAGTCATCTTCAAATGCTGCTGGTTGCAGCTGCCACAGGGGTATCACCAGTCTTTTGTCCTAAGGGTCAAGTCCCAAGACAAGAGGGCTTTGATCTGAGAGGGTGCGCCCCAAATATTCAGTGGACCTCACATATTGGCCCAACCTCTCCAAACACAGAGATCTATCCGGGCTGATGTGAAGCTCATGAATATGTGAAAAGTATGAAAAGTCCCATTTGTGGCTGTGCTAGCCGCGCCAGACATCTGTCAGAGCCCAAAGTTGCAACCAGTTTCTGACCCCCACTGCTAGTTTGTGTTTGGAGCTCCCTGCAAAGGGAATGTAGAACAGTTCAGGAGGACATCTGAAACACAATTAAAATCCCCTCCCACAAGAAGGTCCCCTCTCATCATCAAACCAAATGGAGCCGACAAGGCCTGAAGGAATGCAAGCTGGTCTTGGTTGGGCGCATCAATACTCCCCAAGATCACCTCCTTCCCCAATAGCCTGCCATTTACTATCACATACCTTCCCTCTTTATCAATTAGTGACCTCCTGAGTTGAAACTGAATCCCAGTCCTAACATATATCAGTGCCCCCCTTGCATAAGCAGAGAAGGATGTAGCATAAAGTTGCCCACACCACCAGTGGTGTAGGCAGTCAATTTCTGCCCCATAATGTGAGTCTCCTGCAACATTGCTATTTGAACCCCTCTGCATCGCACGTACCTATAAACATTATAGCGCTTTGCAGCAAATCCCTATCCCCGAACAGTCCAGGTTAAACAGAGGAGCCTTTGTGTTTTAGAAGCCATTTATAACATTTCATTACAAACCTCAAGTTAGACGGTTCCAGACCTCCCCAGAGCCCAAGTCCCTTGTTCATCCACCCACACAGCTCTCCAACGACTAAAAAACAACAACTCCCCATTCTGCTGGGCCTAGCAGCAATGGCTGTCTGTCCAAAATGAATTATATTGCATAAAGGAAACAAAGTCATGAATACAGATCCACCGGGCTCCTGTACGGGGTCAGGTGCTGGGGGAAAGGTACTCATACATCAATAGTCAAAGAGTCACTCTGGCCCATATTGAGTACTCACATCAGGTGCAAGGAGTGTCTGGTACTCAAATTTCCAACTGGGTATTGTCAAAGCCTGTCTTAAGACATGATATGGAATATCACCCTTAAATCCTCATAGGTAGGGGGCTGCACAGGGGTCCAGTTCACTCTCTCCAGTCAGAAACACCATCCCTAAGTTTGTGCCATGAATAGTTAGTCATCTGTGGGTTACCACTGGAAGTCCATCCTCCTCCTGAATAGATTTTTCTGATTCAGAATCTGCTGTGGAGTGCCCCAAGACACAACCCTTCTCTAGGTCCGATCCAGTCTACAGTGCAAGGCCCACCACCGCTTGAAGTGCCACTGCCCTGTCCTGTTTGGCCTGCACCTTGGTCGGTCTCCCCAGGAAGTCTTCACTCCTGAGCCCACAGGATCTTTTTTCGGGGCGGTGCCAACCTTCTCTCGGCCCTCGTTGCTTCTCTACCCAAAGAGTTCCAGCTTTAAATGCCTCAAGCCAATCCCATGTCTCTTGTGCGTCTTCAGAGAAGTGAGTTTTGCCTTCTAACATAATTTTCAGTTTGGCTGGAAACATTAAAGAGTACTGAATGCCCTCTTTCCTCAGGGCTTTTTTCACCTTGGCATAGGAAGCAGTATTGGCTTGGACGGTGGGGGTGTAGTCTGGGAACATGGTGACGTTTCCGTTACCAATTTGGTAGGGGTCTTCCACTCGCCCGCTCCGCAGCAGTGCATTGCTGTCCCTAAAGTGTAGTAACTTAGAAACTACTGGTTGTGGCAGCCAGCCGGGGGACAACAGGGACCCTGTGGGCCCATTTAAGTGCTAAAAAGGATGTTAATTGATTTGGACAACAACAGTCCTCATCCATTTCTCGAGGTAGGACACTATGTCATCTCCTTTCGTTCCTTCCAGCAGACCCATGATGCGGACATTGTTACGCCTGTTCTGACCGTCTACATCTTCCTCTCGATGCGCCAGGATGTGCACTCTATCTGACAGTGCCAGGACCTGTTGAGTGAGGTCTATCTTAGCTGGGTACATATCTTCAATCCCTACCCTCGGCTTCATGTACTCTGCTAATTTATGGCGTTCGGCTCTCAGCAATCTGAGCCCCACTGGAAAAGCACTTCTATCTTGCTGGAGGGCAGTCTTGGTGTCAGCAATGGCAAAATCAAGAAGAGGCTACTCTCTTAGTTTGGAGCTGAAACTAGACTTAGTTGCAAGGTGATTGTCCCCCGCTTGAATCAGATTCAGAGTGTCCTTATCTGTCTTATCTGCATATTCCAGCTGGCAAACATAGGTTACTGGACTCGGCGTTTCTACCTATGATAATGGAACTTCTTAATTCCTCTTTGTGGGAAGGGTTCGTCCCTCAGAAGTGGAAGCATGCTATGGGTCTTCCACTCCTGAAAAAAGCCAATCTAGATCCTTCTAATTTGTCGAACTTATGGACCATTTCCTTGCTATCTGTCTTCTCTAAGGATTTGGGGAAGCATGTTAATGTACAACTCACTGCATTTGTAGAGGTCTAAGAGTTTTTCCATCCCTCACAGTAGGGAGGGTTGGGGTTGGACATAGTTCTAAAGCCACCCTACTGGGAGTTACCGAACACCTGAGACAACACTTGGATGAGGGCGGCACGGCTGCACTCATTCTGTTAGATTTTAGTGTGGCTTTCAATACTGTGTCACACTTTATTTTGGTGAAAAGACTGGAGGCATTAGGCCTTGAAGACTACGTTTTAGGCTGTCTCGCTTCCTTCTTAAAAGACTCTACCTTTAAGGTTTTTCCAGCTAATGCAAAATCTGACCCACAAGGTTTGACTTCAGGATTTCTGCAAGGCTCAGTCTTGAGCCCCCATCTGTTTAATATCTATGTCTACCCACTGGCGGATTTAATAGAGAGTTACAGACTGACCCTCTTTTCTTATGCTGATGACAAGCAGATCATCGTTACTTTGTCATCTGCACAGAACCATCACCTGTCTGATCTTAACCTGGGCTTAAGTAGAATTTTCCTATGGATGAATAAAAACTCACTCAAGCTTAATGGACAAAAACTGAGGTCACGGTTCTGGGTTAAGAACGCTTCTATTTGGGGTCCTAGACATTGGCCGGAGTCCTTGGGGGCCTTGCTTACTCTGTCTCCTAAGGTGAAAAACCTGGGTTTTCTCCTGGATAAAAAACGGTCTATGAAGCTGCAGGTGACTTAAGTAATTGCCACTTGTTTAGAAGTTTTCAGGTGACTTAAAACGATCATTTGGCTAAATTCCTTATCTGCTGAGAGGACTGTGATTCAGGCTCTAATCCTATCTAGATTAGGTTATGGCAATGTGCTGTACCTGGGTACTGATAAGGCTATGGTCCATTGTGTACAGATAATCCAGAATGCAGCTGCTAAAAGGCTCTTTCACCTTCCAAAATCTGCCTCAGGATCCCATCATTTCCAGGAATTGCACTGGCTCAATATTTCTAAGTGCATTGAGTTCAAAGCATAGATCTATGTGTGCAAGGCCAAAGCAGGACTAGAGCCACGCTATATTAAGGAGTTGGTGGTGCCATACTGGCCCACCAGCTCATTGAGAGCTTCAAATCGAGCCCTGAATACTGTGCTGAGGTTCCATCTAGCTCTCATGAAAGGTGGGTCCTTTGCTTATCTAGGCCCAAAACTATAGAACTTGTGTCCTGAATCACTGAGCAATTACAAATCATTACTGACCTTTCAGAAAGGCCTGAAGACCTGGACTCTTTTACATTTTCTGCACGTGGACACCCTTACTTTTTTGCTCTGTTCCTGGAAACTCTCTAGGGTATCTGTGGGCACTACAAAATGTTCTTAGTAATAATAATAATTCATCAAATTGTAGTTGCATAGAGGGCATCATGCTGTCCTCTCCCCAGGCCCCCACTGACGTGTTCACTTGAGAATCAGGCGCATCTGCATTAACATGAGAGTGTTTATCTCGAGGGTACCCTATGTCTAGTAAGTCTTGGGGCACAGCAATCCACATGAATGAATTAGTAATCGCAGGGCAGTGACTAAGGTAAGCAGTCCCACAAGTGCGCCCAATTGGGGTCAAGCAGGCCCCAAGGCGTTACACCCCCCCTCGCTAATCTACAACATGGCACATGACCTCAAGGGCATGCCAGGCCCCACCAATGTCCAAAAGACTCACTTGCCCAGTTTGAGATGTCCGATAGACCACAGGGTGAACTTATAATCTTCCACCCCGCTGCCCAGCCTCTTCACTGCCCTTTTACCACACCTGTAGATCTCCTGGGTCCTGGTGAGTGACGACCACAAGATCTCTGCTATCTTGTGTCAGAGAGAGGCTACAGGAATCATCCAGGCCCTCTTCTCTGAATGAACTGCTGTGTCCATTCAGTCACTACTCCCTCTCATCAATAAACAGCAGCTTCAGGACTCCAAAAATGTGACCATCCAGGGTGGGCAGGCAAGGGTCCCTCCACGTAAAAAGCAGTGTTGGTTTGGTAGGCGGAACTCAGCATACCCCGTCTTGCTTCTCAGCGCTCTGCAAGCTCACTGGGAGTCTCCTGGTCATTACTGACAAAGTTGCGCATCGCGGGGAGCAGGTCTAGCACTCCGCTGTCTCCGGTGTCTCAGCTGTCCCCAGGTGCCTCCCTTTCTGTCAGGCTCCAACGGTTTCCAGGTGCCTTTCCTGCTGCCCACCTAAAGGGCTGCTTACCAGCCCTCCAGCGCCATCCCAGTTTCTACTCCTCCGCTCACACGCCCTCGGACTTCCCGCTGGGATACCAGCGCGGAGAGCTGCCCTGCTTACCGCGACAAGCCTGTTGCTCGGCAAGCCATCGCCGCCGTCTCCCGCTGCACCAGAGAGCCGGTGCATTCCCACCTACTCCATTCCGGCAGCCATAACGCAGGTCCCATGTCACCTTAGGGCAGAGGTCTTCAAACTGGGGGGTGGCCCCCCCTAGGGGTGCCGCAAGTGATCCCAGGGGAGGCGTCAGCCTCCGGACAAAAGAAGCATTCTGCAGATAATAGGGCTTTGTTTTAAGCAGAAGCATGTTATTGCATTTTAACAGTACTTAAGTGCAATGTTTAAATAGGTTTAGACATATTTAAACATTACAATCTTTATAAAATAATTGTGAAAAAATCTGAGTGAAGGGGCCCAATGGTTTTTATTTTTCATCTGGGGGGGGCGAAGCATTAAAAAGTTTGGAGATCACTGCCTTAGGGTGTATTGCAGGCCCAGCAGTCGTAGTCTCCTGCACTGAGCATCTTCCCACAGCAGTGCAGTCCTGTACTCCAGGCTGGGTGTCAGCAAGCAGCACAACCCCTCACATCAGTTGGATGGGCACCCGGTGTAACGATCTAGGAGGACAATTATCTGTGCCAGAATGGTGCTCTAAGATCACACGTCTGCCATCTTTGGCTTCCAAGCTACGCCCCCACACGTTCTTTCTCCTTAATGAGGCGGGCCACCGTTTACAAAATGATAGCGCTCTCAAGGTTCCAATATGTGTTCCAGAGTGCACTGTACCTGGACCCTGACACCTTATTTCAGAAGGTACATCTAACAAAGAAAAGGTGATGAGAGGAATAAGACTAACCCCTGGCAATCGCATGGGGTAGCAGTCCAACTCATCCTTCTTTTGCCCACCATGCCACCTCAGTTTCGACCCAGCCGTATGCAAATCAGTCTTGACCCTGTTCCAATCGGAACAGTGCAGCCGGAACTGCCAGGCCAGGTCCTACCTGAAACAAGCAATCCAAGATCAATTCTACCCTAATTATGGCTCATCATTCTGGTATAGCTTGGTTTCAGTGCCACAGTAATCATGGGACCTACATCTGGGCATTCCCTTGCCATTTAGTGTGGTACATCAAACACACATAAAGTGATGGGAGGCATGCTTGCAATAATTCTATCCACTGGCATTTGCTAGAAGTAACAGTCCAACTCCTTGTTTTTTTGCCTACCATGCCACCTTGATTTGGACCCAGCCGTATGCAACTATGCAAGTCACTCTTGACCCTACCTCAGAACTGCCAAGTCAGGTCCTCCCTGGCTCTGAACACAAGCAATCCAAAAACGTTTTTTCCTTGAATGCAGCCTGAGCGATTGCCAGTGGTTGAGATTAAATAAAGCATTCCCCCCATCACCTTGTTGTTGTTATAGTTGGTGCTGTAAGTGGGACAGGTATGTCCAGATGCCACAGGACCCAAGCTATACCTCACTGATGAGACATAAGTAGGTCAAAACCCATCTGGGGCTGCTTGCAGTCACTTCTGGAAAGGGTGTCCCCTGGAGGTAACGGATAGACTGTACCCAAGGGGAGCAAGGTAGCTAATGATTTTCATGAAGTGGGCCTATGTCTAGAGTGGCATTGTAGGTGAAAAACTATGAACAGAAAGTGGCCCAAGCAATTACCAGTGGCTGAGATTAATTGAAGCTTACCATCCATCATCCTGTTGTTTCACTTATTTCAGAAGGTACACCATGTAATAACAACCTTGTTGTGCTACAGGGACCAGCCAGAATCATACTGTCCACAGTGCTGAGGGAGGTGGGGCTACGTTAGGAGGGATTGCACTCCCAGAGCTCTTAAAATATTACTGGTTGTCACAGCTCACTATAATAAACAACTGGGCATTTTTTGAGCAGCAGGAACCATCAGCGATGGCAGATAGACTAGCGGAGAGGGCCTAGAGGTAACTTGTGAGCAATATATGGTAGGCAATTGAAGTGGGATTGGCCAGAGCATACAGAAATAGTAAGCAAGCATGCACATTGGATGGGGGAACTCCCTGATGATGGCACTCTTGTATGATTCTGCCACACTGAGTGAGCTACAGACACTGGAAGGATGGTGCCCATGAGATACTACTGAGATTTCAAAATTGGGAGATGGTTGGGGTACAGATATTTTAAAACTTTTAGAGAGCTTAAGGAACAGTAAGGCCTCTCAGTTGCTCAACAACATTGATATCGTCAAACTAAACGTGCTACACAAATACTCCACACTATTGGAAGATGTTAAAAAATACTCTTTACTGGAGTTTAGATTGTTGGCGATGCACTATGAAAAACACACTATTTCTCAAAAATATTGTATTTTCACTAGCAAACCTCTAAAACCGCTCACATTCCTAAAATCAATGTTGGAAAGGTATATCAGTGAGGTAGATAAAGAATACCGGGAGGAGGCTTGTATGCTTCCCCAGGAGATTGCTATGAGAGGGGGATTTCGTCTGGTTCTATTAACAGTACTATATTGCATAAACTATACAACTAGTGTAATTTGGGTATGGCAGCTGACAGGGGGAGCCTTGGGGGCTGCCATGAGAGAGGTACATTCTTGCATACCCTATGGGATTGTCCCTCAATAAGGTTATTCTGGTCAGGGGTGAGAAATACAGGAAATTAGACTATAGGCATTAAAGTAGAGATGCTGGCCAGGTTGACACTATTAGTACATTAACATCACTAAAATTACAACAAAGAACAGGTGGGGAATGCCATAGATATTTGCACATCGACCTAGGTTTGTCGAAAGTTCGTTTATGATTGTCCTTTTGGAGCAACAGCTGGTAGTGGGTGCCAGGCTAGCCGTGCACCTGCCACCTCAGGTGTCAAAGGAACACCCACTGAGAATCAGTGAGTGATAACCTGTATAATTAGAACAAAAGGCCAGGGCACACCCAAAATTGTAACTTCGTATAGTAAATCCAAGTGGTATATCAGGAATTGAAACAACGTCCAGGAAGCAGGTGACACTCCATATTTATTAAAGGTGATTCCAATCAAGTGATCAAATACAAGTCCAAACAGCAAGAAAACAGCCGACACATGTTTCGTCTTCAAGACTTTGTCATGGCTTTAGCTGAGCGGATGTATATATGAAAAAAATGTCTAAGTTGAAACAGAGTCCCAAAAATCCATTAGACTGAAGTAAGTCTGTTGAGTCGATCATGTGAAGTATAATGGCAGAGCAAAGGCTATGATAGGCCTAGTGTATTTCAAATCGAACCGCGCCGGTCCGACTCCGAGGGAATTAAGAGAAGCCTTCCTAACCCAACCCCAAATCAGAGTGAATCTGTGATGACAAGCTGATCTCATGTAGATATAAGAACAGAAATCACAAGGTCATTTTGTGCAGAGAAATCAGTGTCTGTAAGAATTCATTTGACTTAAGACATTCCTATTGTGTGTTTAACGTTCGACAGCAGGTACTTCCATGGAAATTACTCCAGATCTTTGGATCAAAAGCCCCTCCCTGCTGATCGATCTTCCTTGCTGGCACAATTTAACAAGTAAGGCATGGGGTGATGGGTCCATGTTGTCTCTACGAATCCACATCGCTGAAACTTAAGGTAAGAATCTGAGAGGGAGAAAGTGTATGATCACCACACCCAGCAACGAAACTGGCCAGACAACTAGTGAAGGCCGGCTGCCTTCCAGCTTCACGAAGGTGGGTGTGTGACTATGTCCTTCTGGCGCCCGGTGTGAAGATCTTCGCTGACACTCGGCTCTTTATGAGAAGTTTTCATAAGATTATTCAGAGTGTCGTTGACGATTCTTCAGACCAAACACTGAACAATCATTGGCACAATGCCCTTTTAGCTATTTTCACTCCTTTAAGCAGTGTACTTTTGAAAAGGGCAACTGAATCTAACACATAATTATCAAACTTCTAGACTCTCTATAATTGTATAATATCGATTTAACATGATATGATTAACTGCAATGATTAAATACCACAAATATATTAGTATAAGCTTGATTACCGTATTTGCCAGGACAATATGAAAATAATGTGCATTTGACTTAATCATTGTATTCACTTTTGATTAATTAATTAGCACGTGCCATTCACAGACTGGAAATTTAGCCCTCACAGTGAAAAAAACACACGATACACAGACGTCTAAGGTTGTATAGCAAAACAAAGAAGGAGGAAAGATCAGTGACTCAGAGAAGTTTAAGTGAGATACAGTTTTCGAATGTGTGTTAAGATAGCTGTAGTTGGAAGATAACACACTCAAAAATAAATAAATAACACATTTTCGAATGTGTTAGGATAGCTGTGGTTGGAAGGCAACACACACAAAAAGAAATAAATTACCAATACAAACTCTAAGGTTGGTCAATGACATCTGCCCAAGAACATTTAATGTACAGTTTTGGCACACACAATGGGCAAAGATGAAAAACGAAGTCATTATTTAGGACTCTGGCTCCCTCCAGTGGCTTGTTGTGCAGTTGCACAGTATAAAATCAAAACGTCCGGCCACGGCTCCCTGGGAATGAAGGCGTGTGTGGAATCCCCAGGATGTTAGGACCACAAGCAACTGACAGACTCCAACTTTCATGGAACATTCGCACATAACCGCTCCTGGGTGCTCGTGCACAAAAGGGAGGAGGAATTATGGTGCAATGATAAGGAATGAGACCTTACATTGTACAATTGATCAATGATCTTAATAAATGTACAATAAAGATACTAAGGCCCGTATTTATAGAAAGTTAGTGTCACCTTAGCGTCATTTATTTTGACACTGACACTAAAGCGGTGCTAATTTAACTCCATCTATAGACCCCTCTAGCGTCAAAATATCAGCGTTAGTGCCATTTTTAGGAAGCTCCAGCCCACCTTGTGTCTCATTATGACAATGAATTGAAAGGTAGGCGTTCCCTTCCTAAAAATGATACTGGCCCCCAGGTGCCATATTTACCTCCCAACGCTGAAATGAAGCGCACCTAGAAGGTGGACCTAAGGAATGGCACAAAACATGATTAGCATCAAACTTTAACTCCTGGTCAGACCAGGCGTTAAAGTGATGGTAGGCCCATTTCCATGGAGAAACACCATGGAATGGGCATATAGATGCCCACCCCAACCCCCAGCATCACCACCATCCACAGGGACACTACTGGAGGAGGGAGCCCATCTCAGGTAAGTGTACGTGTATGTATGTGGTGTGCCTCTGAGGGCCCTTTACACGGAGCCCCCTGGGTGACACTGGGAATGTTGGGGTTGTCCTGGGGACGCTGGTCCCCTGTGGTGGGCATTGGGGTTGTGGTAATTACTCCTGTCTTTACTTAGACAGGAGTGATTTTTTGGCTGCTTGTGCGTGAAAAAATTACGCTAGGCTGACTAGCGGCAGATATTTTGCCGCTAATCAGCCTACTGTTATTTTTGACCCACTAGCATCATTTCCCCTAACGCCATCCATCACTGGCTAGCATCTTTGAGGTGCTAACCATTCTTTAGCGACATCATGCATCATTTCTTAAATATGGCGCACAGATGGCATTAGGTTGTGTTAAAAAAATGACGTATAACTGCGCTAGCACAGTTGTGTCATTTTTCATAAATATGGGCCTAGAGCTTGCTGACGAAGACCTCAGGAGGTGGGGAAGTGTCTGTGAAACATAGCTTTTACATGAGTGGTGCCCCAATCGTAGCAGATGGTGCAGGCAAATGGCTTTAAAGATAAAGCTCTTATCCACAGAAGCCCAACCAAATTCATGAGAGGTGATGGATTCATGTCTTTAAGTCAGCGGAGTAATGAAGAAACTTGCACCCAGGAAGCTCAGTGGCGGCTGGTGACATTTGAAAGTGGCGGGGCTTAAAAGTTCTATATGAGTTTTATGCAGCAAACAAATTGAGCATGTTTATTGGACAAACATGGAGGATTGGGAGGGGCTTAGGGGTGAGGTCCTCCTGAGAAAAAAATGAAAAAAGATTGGCAAATGGTAGATTTTACAATCAAATTAATTTGGTGAAAAAGCAAGGTTTATAAAGTAGTGGGGACATATATTCTTCAAATATCAAACACATTGAAAACTGCCCCATTTCTTACTGCATTAGTATGTTCAATAGTTATTCTAATGTGCAAATCTTACAACACAACAACTTCAGGTCTTTAAAGGTGTGTGCTTGCTCAGTGTCTGGTACTGCATGCAGCATCGACTAGGGTTTGAGAAGTACCCACAGCTGCTGGCTGCAATCAGTCATACAGAAATGTGTGCAGACAGATCTTTAAATCAATTTCTGTGATTCCCATAGTGAGCCACCCACCCAGGTATTTTGGTTTCTCTCTGATATGTTAGTGCATCCAGATATATAACACAAAAACTGACATACACGTAAAACCTGCCAGTACTTTTAGCTTTGCAATGGTTGTTAGCTGTTTAAGATAAATGACAAACAACAATGATTTGTTATAAATAATTACATTGAAAATGTTTCAACTCTGAATTTGTGAGACTGTGAATTAAATATTATTGAGTCCCGTGGAAGGAGTATTGGCCTTCAGTTATGTGGGCTTTATGATATGTAAGCCTTTTTCCTCTGAACATCTTGTCCATCTGTTCATCTCTTTCCTCTTCAGCACCCTCTTTTCACTCACACCCAAATGCACTTCCTTTCATCTCCCTCTCTGCACCACCCCCAAACACACAGTGTACTCACATTTAAGTACTTTATATTCTTTTACTTTTGTCTTGTAAATATATTGCCATCTGTCTACCCATTTCACAAACATTCATACAGAATTTCAAATACAACTGGACAACTGGAATACACAACCATTGTTCTGTGTGCAGAGAGGCCAACCCACTGACAGGCACTTTGCTTTGTCTTCAGCCTCAGTGCCTGAGCTCTCAATCAAAGCCCCTAATAAACATGTATGTAAGTATGCACTATACAAGAGTAATAAGATGTAGGAAAAAATACATAAACACAACTTGATGAAATATCTAACACTATTGGGAATGCATGATTAAGTAAAACACATGAAATAAAAGAGTAACTAAAGCACTGACATGCATTACCTTAACATTTTTAATATTCATTGTTCATAAATCAATCCATGTTTTGGCATTAACTTTAAGGGCATGAAGGTACAGCTTTTTAACGCCAGACAGCATTTAAGTGTACTCTATTATGAACACATATTTCTCCCTTTGTTCTTGACTTGGATATTTGGATCAATTTTGCAAGGGAACAAAACCCTGCTTGTCTTTTGGATCAATTTCGTAGGGAAACAAATACAGCAGCTCCACTTCTAAAGGGTCCAGCAACCTGCAGCCATCAACTCGCCTGTCTCAGTGGAGGAGGCCAGTGTGATTAGGTGTCTCAGCAGAATATATTTAAGACAGGATTAGCATTATAACACTTAGCTTACCGAGGACAAGGCGCCAAATCACACACTTGCATCTAGTCCTGCTGTCTGCGGAATGGGAAAGGGTGGAATCTATGGCTCTGAATGACAGACTTCTGGTCTTACGCAGCGATGCAGGTTCCAACACCCGAAACAGTGACACTGACGGCTTCAATGGCCTACATTGGATACCACCATAGACAACAATGGAAATGAAGGGCTTTAGAAAGGTAAGTCCTGAGTTGTGTGTTACATTGCAGAAAGTTTATTTACTGCCTGGCTACTGTCTCCTGCTTTAGAGGAGGGCAGAGCAGGCAGCCTGAGACAGGCAGCCCAGACTTAAATACATCGATTTCTTTAGAAATACAAATGTATCTCTAAATAAATCAATATATTTATTATTGAGTCTTTCCAGAGGAAGCTCGGGAAGAACCAAAGAGTAATACTGTTCTAGTTGATATGTATCCTCTGAAATGCCTACAGCCGGATTAATAAATACTTGTACCCTGAAGGGCCAGTAGCTAGGGGAAACGTTGTAACTGGGAAGTCTATGCAAACTCTGTCCCCACTGAAGAGTCTGATTCTCAAAAAATATATTACTATATGGCTTAACACATCAGTAGCTGTGTGTGTGTCAAAACACTACACACCATGGAATGAAGCATGGTGGCACTACAGTATGGTGAATTACTTGAAAGGCACTGTTAGTCAGACATGTGGTACCTGTAGGGAAGGCCTATTTTACAAGCGTTTTAGGACTGAGCCAAAATTTTACAGAAATCAGGAAGGAAAAACTGAAGTGAGGATGTTTATGGACTATAGCAGCAACACTGAGAAGCCCTTTGAAGTTGCATGTGTGTGCCTGATGCCAGTTAGTGACATGGCAGCAATCGAAGGACTGACCTATGCTATAGAATGGTGTAGCAACTATGACATGGGCCCTAAAGAAACCAAGCAAACAAATTGGGCCCATTCTTCTGAAGAGATACTAAAAATAACTAATATGTAAGATAGCAGGTTCCTCTGACCCCTAGGTTCTAGTGCCACTGTACCCACTACACTATTGGTAGCTAAGATGCTATGCTATGTATGAAGAACAGCAAAGGCATGCAATTCAAATCTGCAGCAGTTTCTTCCTCTTCCACAATTTATCCTTTTTTTGTTAATATCTAAACAGTTATCATTCTCCAAAAATGTTTTTATTTTGAATATCTTAGAGTGTCCTATAAAAGCTTAAAATAGCATTACTAATAATCTTAGTAGTAATAGTCACAGTAGTATCATTATCAGAAGTACTGAGCATCATAGTAGTAGCAACAGTAGCCTAATCAGTATTATTAGCAATAATATTAATATTACCAACAATAATGTTAGCATTGGTACTACTGTTATCATCATTATAAGTAGCAGCGATGGTAGTAGCAAAATTGCTTTCTCCAGTAGTAGTATGTTATTTATAACAATAAGCCTTAAAATGAAGTGTGCTATTTGGCAACTTTTTCTCATTACATACATAAACAATCCATTACACCAATGTACACTCAGGTTAATTAGCAACTTCATTTTCTAAATAAAATTAATTTGATATATAAATGGTAAGTCACTGTTAGAAAATCCACGTTAAGACGTACCATGTTCCTGGTGCTCATGCACTGCTTGCAGCTTTTATGGTCTGGCCTGACAGCACATCTGTCACCAGACAATTATGTGAGCATCAATAGAGAGCGACTTTGGCTCCTCCCACATGTTGGGAGCCAGAAGTACATGTTTTAATTGGGTAGACTTTGTGTGCTTCCACACAAATATGCTTGCACCACACAGCTGTGACCATTTTGTTTATTTATCCAGCAACCTGAGTTTGAACATTCAGGGGCCCACAAATAGCATTGTAAAGCTGTTAAAGTCGTTTAGGTATCTCGATCATTTATGGTTTTGTTCACTGGCAGCAGTACAGATGGGAGGAGGGCAGTCATTAACCTACATGGATGTTTAGGTCTAGCTTGACAGTGCAACTGTCAAGTGACTCTTTGACCTACACTACACACTACTACAGTTATTTGCTTCCACACAATCCATAGCCATTCCCATGCTATTTACTTGTAATGGTTCACATTATTATACAATATTCCTTTCATGACAGAACTATTGACATTGCTTGTTTGAAGAAGTGTGTGCAATTTGGTTTGCCAGCATCTTTGCGCTTGCAGGTGCCCACTGCCCCACAGATGAACCTTTTATCAGAACTTTGCTTCCCCCTTGCCCCTTTAACATATTATAGTCCCTCTCAATCAATCAATCAAATAAATGTTTAATCAGACTACGTTTTTAAACAACATTAAAAAGCATAGAACACAATAAAACAAATCCCATAACATACAATAAATATCTACTGATTAAAATATCTAAAGTCTCTAAAACCAACCTAATTAAAACCCACATTACACCCACAAAGAAGTCTTCAGGGGCCCATTTAATGTTTTTTCACTGCAATCACAAGTCTTCCGACAGCACAGGCAATATCTAAAAAACGCATATCCGGTAAAAGTGCTATAGAGTCAGCTCGATTCCTAAAACCATACTTCTTAACAGCTGGACATAAAATAGTTCTCCGAAGGTGCATGACAAATAAACAATCCATTATAATATGTAAAATATCACATTTTATCCTCAAGGCACATATACATCTCCCCGAGATATCCATCATATCCTTTTTTAACTCTAAGTTCCCGTACAGAGGATGGATCCCCACACTTATTCTTAATACTTCATACCTCAATCTTCGATTAGGCAACAAGTCCAAATAGAGGAACCATTCTTCCTTTTGCCATGCCTTCCTCATAAATTGCACTGAACTTTTACCCCCTAAGTATTGCCATCTTTCTCGTTGGGCAACTCTTTACAATGCACCTTTACATTTAGATTCTCTAGGTCCAACTTTACTTTCATGGTAATAAAAACATAATTCAACCTTTTCCTTACCCTCGTAGCCCATTCCCTTTCACTATTCACGATCTCTTTCCGGCACCATAATGCATCTTTTTGCTTACTGCCCCCCCTCAGCCTTAACCAAAATCTAATTAAGGCTGCTTGTTCCAATATACCCCATACCACCAAACCTGTTTCTAACCTCACAGCCTGTATCATAGCTGACGCTGGGAGGGCCAACAAGTTTTTAAACACTTTCCCTCCTCCCTGTTCTAATCATTTTTCCCATTCACACATTGCAACTCAGCTCTGTACAGGAATTGTCAGGGAATCATGGCGGCATAAGCTTTTAACACCGGTCGATGGGACATTTCCCTCATACTCCCTATTATCTTTTTTCAGGCCTCTTATCGAAGCAAGCACTTTTATCTTTGCTGCTTCATTGTGCATGGCCCATCTCGGGGATGCCTCAAACCACACACCCAAATAGTTATATTCCTTCACCTTTTCCAGTTTTATATCATCTAACTACTAGCTAACTCTGGAGGTTTAGGTGCCAAAGCACAGGACCTTAGTTTTCTTCCTATTCACAGTACATTGTTTTTACTTGACAATATTCTGCAAAAGCCTCCAGCTTCCTTTGGAGGCCTATCTCCGTTTGATCAATAATCACAAGATCATCAGCACGTGATTTCCATCCATTTTGGGGCTGGCTCCTCTTTCTACCATTAGAGCAGCAGGCAGGACAGCAGTAAACAGGGAAAACGGTAATGGTGCGAGCACACAACCCTGCCGTAACCCATTTTTGATTACAATTTTGTGCGTTAAGGTCCCATCCATATCCCTAATAACCTGGGCCCAATTATTTGTATGCAGTTCTCGAATAATCCTCAGCAAACTCTTAGGAATAACCTGCTTATTCAGAGTTTCCCACAGACACTTACGGTCTACTAATTCAAAAGCAGCACGGAAGTCAACAAAACAATCTCCCTTCCCTTGATCTAGCGACTTCCGCACGAAGGCCCAGAGGGAAAAGCAACAATCAATTACTGAATGACCCTCCTTAAAGCCACCCTGTTCTGGGGGTACAATATGATTCTGTTCTGCCCATTCCTTAAGTCTCCCCAAAATATTTTTTCAAACAATTTTTCTCCAACATCTAGCAGATTTATCAAGCTATAGTTTTTTGTTCCTGCCTTTTATATATTGATCGCACAATAGCACCTCTTCAATTTTCAGGAAGCTGCCCCGAGTCTAAACTAATCTGAAACATCTGGCCATTAAACAGGCTTGGTTTTATAATAGTACTAAATTAGATATACTATGCTTGATATTTACTATTGAAAATACAAATCTGGTATCCTCATCAATCTCCTCCCATGGGGTTATCTGCCTTAATACCTCCTCTGACCCATCGCTATACAGCTTCTGCAAATGTTGCACCCAAGTGTCTTCATCCACCACGCACTTTTTCCCTGAGCCATCTTGTACAAGTTTCCAGAATCTTTTTACATTTTTTGTTTCTTTTGTTTCCAATAGGTTCCCCCAACACTTCTCCTTTTACAATCTCTTCTGATTTTGCACCTTATATTTGTATACCTTCTTCAGTAGCTGAAGACTATTATAACTCACACAATCATATCTCCTTCAAAGCCTTTTCTCCCTCAATTTAATCTGGGACTTTAATTTCTGACACTTTTCGTTAAACCAGGTATTCCCTTTCCTTCGATGATTCTGCAGTCTCTGCCTTTTTACCTTCTGCTCTTTCAAACCTAAACTTAGCTGGACAATCATGCTCCATTAATACAAAACAGACCCATAGCACCCAAATAGTTGATAAATGCCTCATCTCGGGCCTCTCTATTAATTACTTGAAAGCTGGCATAATTTACACTACATGGCAACAATATCTCTTTGTGCCAGACATCAGTTCTACCAGGGTTTAACTTATGGTTAAAATCCCCTGCCATAGTAAAAAGTTATTTACGAAAAAAAATAGCACACAATTAATCTACGTCCTCCTTGAATCTACCAGTTTTTGGGAATACTCATCCCCTCTGACATCTTGTACAAACACATTAACTACTATCATGGAGTCATATCTCCCGTCCAGATCTTGGGTCCAGTAGTCTCACTCTACAAGCCATTAACCATATACACTTCACATCTACTGTGACCACCTTCTTTGATATTTTTGTAGAAATAGTAAAAAACCCAGAAGGACAACCCTACTAACCTGCACAAAACCTTCAAATACATAGGTGTCATTGAACAGCCAAGTCTCCTGCATACACACAATCAGTATTACCATGGGTGGCAGCAGTTGGATTATTGTATGGTAAATAAAGATTTCTTTATGTTAAAAAAAAAACAGAAATACACAATCACCACTGCTAGGCTTTTCATGAATGCACTGGAAGCTGTTGTGACTCCGAAGGGTGGTACTTTGAATTGGCATTGGTATCCATTTACTACAAAATGAAGGTACAGGTGATGGGCAGAGTTGATGGCGATATGAAAGTAGACGTCCTTCAGATCTAGCACATTCATAAGGTCTGCTTGCCAGAGTAGCAGGTGTCCTGCAGGCTTGTTATGTGGAAGTGACCCGACAGGATGTATCAGATTAGTGGCTTTTGGTCTAGCATGGGCCGCAGGGATCCATCCTTATTTGGAATGAGGAAGTAAAAGAAAAACACATCTGTGCCCCATTTGTATGGTGGCACAGTCTCTATGATGCCCTTAAGGGGGAGCGCTTGATGCTCCGCCTTTAGAAGTATGAGGTGGTCTTGGCTGAGAATGTGATGGCAGAGTGATAGGTTAGGGTGTTTTTGTGTGTTGAATTCAGGTGACTGTTAAGACCTGTCAGAACCCCTTTCAGAGGGCCACAAGACACGCTGGGGCGACTGGGCTCAACTGTGGTAGTTGAGGCCTTTTACTCATGGAGGCCAGGGGACCAACCAACTAAGGTTCTGGAGCAACTGGGCAAAGTAACCCTTCTGCACTTGACTCTCAGTGGTAGCTGTGGATGAATAAAGGCACCTTTGGGAGGGGAGTATAGGTAAAGGTTAGTGAACACAACTTTGTAATGTTAAATCATTGTTCAGTCAAATATTTGCTTATATAGGGAAAAGAAGTATTTTATTTCTAACTGTACACATTCAAAGAAATAACATTTGTAAGTAACAACGCAGTCCTCTTAAGGTTGGGACTCTTGTTTCATAGGCAAATCTCTGCCCCACGCTCTTCCTTGTAACATGGTTAGGGTTATTACATATTCACTGGTGGTAGCATCCAGGGAATGCTGCCCCTTGTGGCATATGGGATTGCAGCAGTACTTTACGATCCAAGTTCAGACTCCTGTACTGCAATCGCCCACACTACAGCAAACACTCCTGGCACACAGGGTCACCGCTATGGCGGTCATGAGTCTCAGAGCGATTGTAGCAATCGCCTCAGAGATGGCCCCTTCTGGTATACGGGGTCACCGCAACAAGACACTACAGGCTTGACACCAGCATACAGGGGTCGCTGACCAACTTATTGCAACCCTCTCCCAGAACCCACCCATCAACACCACCGACACTGATGCAGCTTTCAGGCAATGGGTCAACACCTGTGCCAATACTCTCGCCCCAATCAAGAATCCCTCCAGTAGATGCACCGACAGAAAGGCCCTCTGGTTTACCGCCGACCTCCACGAACCTAAGCAAAGTTGTTGAAGATTCAAAAGAAAGTGACGCCAAGATCAGACACTGGCCAACCACACAGCCTTCAAAAACGCCATCCGCAGACACCACCAACTCATCTGAGCCGACAAAAGAACCACCTTCAAAGACCGAATCCAGAACAACGCACACAGCCATAAGGAGCTCTTCAATGTTGTGAGGGAACTCTCCAACCCCAGCTCCAACGTCAACGACATCCCGCCATCCCAAGACCTCTGCGACTCCCTAGCCTCCTACTTCCACCGCAAGATTGCAGACATCCACAACAGCTTCAGCACCCAGACCACCCCGGCAACCACCAACACCACAGATTCACCTCCGACCAACCTCCTGCTCTCCTGGACCCCTGTCAACGATGCCATCGAAATCACTCCGGCTCTCCATCTGACCCCTGCCCTCACCACATCCCTCTGTCATTGCACCCCAACAACGGAAGATCATCAACAGCTCCTTCGAGTCTGCCACCTTCCCGGAGAGCTGGAAACACGCCGACATCAACGCCCACCTCAAAAAACCCAAGGTGGACCCAAAGGATCTCAAGAGCTTCCGGCCTATCTCCCTGCTCCCCTTCCCGGCAAAAGTAATCGAGAAGGCCGTCAAAAGACAACTAACCCGCTTCCTAGAGGAGAACCGCACTCTGGACTCTTCCCAATCCGGATTCCTCAGCAACCACAGCACCAAAACCACCCTCATCGCCGCCACTGACAACATCAGAACCATACTGGACAGGGGCGAAACCGCTGCCCTCATCCTCCTGGACCTCTCGGCCATGTTCACACCGTCTGCCACCACACCCTACGCTCATGCCTCAGCAATGCTGGAATCCATGACAGAGCCCTGGACTGGGTCACCTCCTTTCTCACCGGCAGGACCCAGAGAGTCCGCCTCCACCGATTTCGCTAAGAGGCCACCAAAATCATCTGCGGTGTACCCCAGGGTTCGTCCCTAAGCCCAACCCTCTTCAATGTCTACATGGCCCTGCTTGCTAACATCGCCCGATCCCACAACCTCAACATCATCTCATATGCCGACGACACCCAGCTGATCCTCTCCCTCACCAAGAACTCCACCAAGACCTACCTCCACAAAGGAATGAAGGCCATCGCCGAATGGATGAAGAGCAGCTGCCTAAAACTCAATTCCGACAAGACGGAAGTCCTTATCTTCGGTTCCACCCCCCCTGCATGGGATGACTCCTGGTGGCCTGCCACTCTCGGAACCGCTCCGACTCCCACCAACCACACACGCAACCTAGGATTCATCTTGGACCCCACAATATCCGTGACCCAGCAAGTAAACACCATCTCCTCATCCTGCTTCAACACCCTCCGCATGCTCCAAAAGATCTACAAATGGATACCCACTGAAACCAGAAGTCACCCAAGCCCTTGTAAGCAGCAAACTGGACTACGGCAATGCCCTCAACCCACGAACCACGGCCAAACTCCAGAAGAGGATTTCAACACATCCATAACGCCTCTGCATGCCTCATCCTGGACATCCCCCGCCACTGCCACATCACAGACCACCTGAAAAACCTGCACTGGCTCCCAGTCAACAAGAGAATTACCTTCAAACTCCTTACCCACGCTTACAAAGCACTGCACAACACCGGACAAGAATACCTCAACAAAAAAAACTCTTCTACACCCAGACCCGGCATCTCCGCTCCGCTGACCTCCCCCTCGCAACTGTCCCAGGCGTCCGCAGAACTACAACCGGTGGTAGATCATTTTCACACCTCACCACCAAAACGTTTAACACTCTTCCCACCCACTTGCACCAGACCAAAGACCTCCTTACCTTCAGAAAACTTCTCAAGACCTGGTAGTTCGAGCAGTAGCAGCACTCTCCCCCCCGCCTTCTCCTCCTCACATCCTCAGCGCCTGGAGACCCTCATGGGTGAGTAGTGCGCTTTACAAATCCCTGATTGATTTAATCATGCACATGGGCAATGACCCAATGAGTGTACACAGGTGTACAGGGAATACACTCAGTAGGGCTCCCTGTGGTATAACGAAAGTTGAGGGTGCCCCCTGCAAAGTACATGGAGGAGAGACCTCTCCCCGACCCACCACCAGCCAGTTTTGCTGAGGGGACCCCCTGGAGGGTGGGGCACCTCCCACTGGGCTTTGGGCCCTCATTTTATGCCACTGGGGCTCCCCACTAGACGTTGCTCTTTCCGATGCTTTCCTCTTCCTCACAGGGAAACACAGGTAGGCACACTGATGCTCCAGAGCAGTTGGTCTTGATTTCCCTGGGTGATGTCCCCTCGCCCAGCTGGGAGACTAGCAGCCTTGGCCCCCAGTCCTGGTCACAGGCATAAGTTTAGCAGAGCTTCCACTCCTCACACAGCCTGTTTGCCAGTTGATAAATTTCCAGGTCTCAACTGCCCCTTCTTATGGTCCATTTCCAGATACCGGGTATATTCATGAATATTTTGCGCTGTGTTTGTAACACAAAAGTGACGCAAACCGACACAAATCTTTTTCCAAATTTACTTTCCAGCATAAAACTTGTTTTTGCACTGGAAATTCACTTGAAAGTAATACAAAGCTGCCTATAGTGCCCCTTTGCATTACTTTGCGCAAAGGGGTCGTTCACACTCAACCACCCATGGTTTTTAGGGGGGGAAAAAAAAAACTCTATCTACTAAAAAAAAAGAAGCGTAGATGGGTTTTGCATCAAAACATGACACCCATTTCAAATAGGCGCTATCAAAGTGAAATGCTTTTATTTCTCCTTTCTTTTTTGACTTTGCATGTGTGCTACACTGTATAACACATACATTTTAAACATTTTAAAGTTAGTCTAAGCATTGTATTGTATATTGAAAGGTTACCCTTCCAGTATAAAACCTATGGTAGACTCACAAACACAACATTGCACTTTGGTGGAAAGATGCGTGCATGGCGCACAGCTGCCCGATTGTGCACTGCCGCTAGAGAGAGGGGGGAGGAGAGTGCTACCTCTCTAAATATGGCTCGCTCTTTCTTTCTGCTCACACAGCGCAGAATTTTTGGTTCTCACTGTGTGAGAATTTGATAAATAGACCCTCAAATGTGAGTTAGGGTGAGAGCATATGAAGCTGTACACTTTTCTTTCTTCTTGAAAAGCTCTCAGTCACAGCAGGAAAGGCGCTGAAGCTGGTTGTCCCACAACACAGTCCATAGTGGTGAGTAGAGTCAACACCTGGATTTCAGCCACAGTGACAATTATCAAATGGTTAATCCAAGATTGCAAGCCCTACTCTTGAAGATTGCCTTATCAGCCCCACCTCTTTGTTAAGATGCGTCCAGACCCCTTTCTTGTGATCTATCACTGAAACAAAGAGCAACCTTTTAAAGGGGAAGTCTATTTAGCCCTTCCTCCATTGTATCACACCCAGCACACAGGAATGCAACAATACACTAATCTGTCCGAGTTCTCTACTTCTCATGCCTTTGCAAGGCTAGGCTTCCCAAATGGAACCTAGGGTCCTCCATGTAATGTACAGTTGCAGGCACATTTGAACTTAGTGTACATTCACAGCGCACATACTGTCCAGCATTGTTACCTCCATGTATTGTGACACCACAAACATACATAAAGCACACACATTCACTCTGTGTGCACTGTTCAGTATTGTAGCCTTTCTGTATTGTACCAGGGTGTGCCATTTGCAAAAACGCATATTGCTAGCACACACAGTCGCCATGCGTGTGCTGCACAACACGTCACCCTTCATGCACTGTACTTCTCACAAGCACATATACACCCAGCATGTGCACACACTGCACAGCACTTCATCTGTCGTGTAATGTAAGCATAAATACATTCAGTACATGTATTAACCCTTCAGGTACCACACAGACGTGCTCTACCCTTGTACTGTAACCTTCCAAGGCACACATACATCCAATGCAGTGTCACTACTCCTCTGCAGCACTCTACATCTACCTGATGCTGGCGAAAGGTGCGTTAAGCACAGTGAGCCATTAGGCACCATTCCAGTGACACAGGGTAAAAAGGACCTGTTCATGCCTACTGATCATTACATGGTATGCTGCTACGGCTGCACTTGTGCCTTTCCTGGCCAAACAAGACCACAATCTGTGAAGCAGGCTTATGTCATGGCACACACAAATGATCCAGGTTTGCTTAGGACAACAAAATCAGCATTAGGGATCCAGACAATAGCACAGCTGGATCCTTAGGAATGTTGTAACTCCTGTTAAAAACTCATAATGCATACTCATGCATGCTGACGCAGCAGAAAGATTGTGTTAGTGCCCCAAACAACTGGCCATGGCTCCAGATCTAAGACGTCCATACAGTTGACCATAGAGGCTGTCCCATCTCTTGGCCCTAGAAGCTTGTTAGATGGTCTGCATCCCCATAAGGACTACCCAGGTCCAAGAAGGAGTGCATGTGCTGATTCTGGTGCAAGTGCTATACATGGGTGTGGCGATGGTGCGAAGTGCAGTGATTGTCTTGGCATATGTGGTTGGGTTCGGCGCTCATGCTTCTTGGGCACTAGATGTCTAGCTGCCTCAAAAGCAGATTCTTCTTCTAAAAGGTAAGCCATCACTTCTTTGGAATTGGAAGGAGTGTGTTTGACGGTTGTCCTTGGGGACAGCTTTGCAGTCTATTTCCAAGCCTCTGGATGGATGAAATGCTATTTTTGTCTGCAGGATAGGTGCCTCCGATCTTAGCTTCCAAGACCTTCTCAGCGCTCTGTTTCAGAGGCACTCTCAGGAAAGATTTTGTCTCAAACTGATGCAGTGGGACCCCTTGGGCCAAAGGGGAGTCAATGGTTGGTTGTGTTTGACACCCTTCAGCAAAGATTTGCTTGCTTCCCAAGTCTTCTCTCTGTGCTGACAAGAGCCTGATGGCAGTGGTGACTAGTGGACAGTTACCTCTTTCTGCCCTCCTTAGGGCACCCCCTTATGCGAGCCAACTATTTCCACTTCAATCCCAGGAATGCAATTCTGTTCCAAACTCCCCCAGCACAACTCACTCAGTCTGGCATGGAAGTAAACATATTTGGCACTAGAATTCTTCTTCTTCTTCATCATCATCTTGATGTGTGAGATCCTGTGATTCAATAGATGGCAGTCCACTGTCCTCACTCCACTTACACCAGATACAGTTGAATTTCATTGGACAACCCCTGGCAGCAACTATGACTCCGACCCCCATGCATGTATCTATCCCAGCAAGCCGGTGAGTTGGTATAGTAGGCGACCCCCAGATCTGTACAATATCTCTCATCACCACAATTAGCGCTAGGGAACAAAATATACTTTTACCCCCTCGGGAGATCACCATCCTCCGCAGGGACTCCTAGCACCACAAATTGTGGACTGTGTGCTATTTCGTTCCCACAGACTCATTTCCCAGTATCTCCTGATCTCCGGGAAGTACAACGGTGTGATATAGAACAAGCCTATTGCATCGGAGATGGAGTCTTCCTCTTTTTATGAATCTTAGCCCCGTCCAAGTAGACCCTGTGAAGGATCTTCGATTGAATTAGGCAGAAGCATGCCCTTATGGCCACCTCCCAGGATACAACAAAGCCCTCTTCCAGTCCACATCTTCAGTCTCCCCTAAGTCCATCTCCCAGTGTGATTGTAGTCTCCCTAGTTTGTCCAGGATGTGTATAATGGCTTCATAGTGTGCAGATACCCTCCCTTACCCACTGGCACCTGCAACAGGAGATTCTCTAGGGGAACCGACTAGGCAGGTTTTTCCAATCCATCCCTTCAGCACGGAGGGTGTTCGAGTTGTGTATATTTATATAGTTGAGTATGTGAGAGGTCAGATCCTACGTGTAGGCTCTCAAATGACTTAACTCCATTTTCTATGAAATCCTGTACGTTAAGAAATCCTTATCAGATCCCATCTAACAAACATCTACAGCCTAGATACAGATTTTAGCACAGACCCTACCCAAAGGGGAGTTTCATTTGTGACCCTTCCTTTCCATGCCACAGGGGAGCACATCCTGTCCCAGGCCGCCAGGTTTCTTCGTCTTTCCCATCATAGAAGTAATGCTCTTGGGTGAGCTCGACCATGGCACTCCCCCTTTTAGCCAGACCAATGGGTCTCCAGTTGTGGCATAAATCCAGTTGTTAATGGTCTGTAGCTGAGAGGCCTCGTAATATGTCCACGGGTGCGTAGGGCAGGTCTGCCCACATTGTGCAAGGATCGATCAAGGGTTTTCAGGGCTGCTCCATCCCACAACAGTAATCTCGCCTATCTATCCAATCTCAGGAGGTAGGACTCTGGGATAAAGTATGTTGTGTTGTGCATGGCATATAAAAAATGTTGTAATCATTGTAGAAACGGCCGCCCTACCAAGGAGTGCTAGCGGAAACTTACACCATCTGACAATGTTGCTTTGTATTCCCAACCAGTGGACGCTCAAAGTTGGCCTTCCTGATCTGCTCCGGATTTGTGGTGACAAAAATTCTAAAATATCTGAAGTCATGGTCTATTACCCACAGAGGTCCCCAGACAGTACCCTCCAGGTCCCAAGTTCCCAGTCTACGTAGTACAGACCTATGCCAATTTATTCTATAGCAAGATTATTCTCCGAAGATCTCAAGGAGGGGGCTCAGCGTCCTCTAGGATCGGATATGTAAAGGAGGTCGTTTGCATAAAAGATCATTTTGTTCTCCCATCCCACCTTGGCTCTGCCACCGCTGGCGCCTTTTTACACCGGATCCAGGCTGCCAGCAGCTCAATGCACAAGACAGAGCAGAGGGGCAAAAGAGGGGGCATTTAGGTCAGGTCCCTCTCTCCAGTTGGAAGGTCTCAGATACCTGTGTTCACTTGTACTGCCACTGTGGGTTCCACATATAGCAGGACCTCCCAACCGCAAAAGTGATGTCCACATCCAAAGTGTTTCAATAAAGCCAGTGATTTAAATCAAATGCTTTTTCAGCATCAGTGGACCCTACGGCCAAGACCTATGGGGCAGGAACTAGCTCCGGTCATAACGAGTGAGTGATGTGATGACTTTATTCATCTCTGGGTAAATATAGCTGCTAGTAATTTAGTCTTGAAATTAAGATGAGACTGGGCGGTAATACCCACAGCCCGTTTTTGGCTTTCTCTCTTTGTAGATTACTGTAATTAATGCGTGTTAAAGGTCAGGCAATAGCTTTCCCTGTGTACGGGCTTTTTCAAACATTCGCAATAACTGTTCCTGAAAACTAGACATCCGGGGAGCTCAGCTTGTGTGAATACCATAAAGTTTGTTATCCACAATGCCCTTCAAACCACAAAAACTCCAGTCAGCCCTGCTGCCCTACATTCTTATTTCTCCCCCCAAAAAAGTAGCTATATTCTGCCCATTTTCTCAATCTCCTCCAGAGGAATCCATATAACCTGGGTACCTTTAGAGTCTCCAGGTTCTGGGGGAAAAAGGTTGCAAACTTGGCATGGATAGCTTATGTGGACAAAACATGGAGGCCTAAGCACAAACTACCCCAAATAGCCAAAAGAATACTTAACATTGGATGGTGGTTGGGGGGGGTGGAATACAGTGAGGCACATTTAGCACAGCATAATCTGTTTGCATTTGACTTTTGAAGTCTGGGTAGAGGTGTGGGGACAGGGTTTGAGTCTGGAAATCAGTGGCCATTGTAAATCAGATCACCAATATAATCAAAGTGGCACCACTGGGAGGAATAGATCCAAACCTAAAATTAGCAAAAAGTGTATTTTTTTTTTTGCATAATAACCCACCCAAGTGCAATTAGCATCGCAGCTGGCCACTACAGCAGGAGACCATTGCTTGAAGAGGCCTCACATTGGTCGGTATTCCAGGGCATACAAAATGAGTAAATTTCAGAAAATATAGGAGAAAGAAGACAAAAAAAACACACCTGGTTCGAAAATAAAGCATATTTATTAACAGAAATTAGAATCTGTTCTCTTAATGTTGATAGAGAAAAGAGACTAGTGATCCAACTTCAAGTTTTACTAACTGCTTCACATCGGTCTTGGCAATCTGAATGGCTAAGTTTTTGAGATCCTGGGAAACATTGACGAGAAATGGTATAGCATGGGGCATAAGCAGCAGTAGTAGTAAAACCAGCAACATAAGCAGGCAACGAGAAAATATCTGCGATTCGTGGTGATGAAAGGTTGCAGTCACCGTAAAGGGATGGGGCACGGTGCACTGGGACAAGCTCCATCATAGGTCTTAAAGAACAGGTCTTGGTTGTTGGGTCAGGAGTAGACCAAATCGTTTCTTGATGGTCAGGCGTTGGCGCGAGTACTTGTCATCAGGTGAAAAACGCGCTGGATGGGCAGAAGAGGTCGGACTCCCATTAGGGTCTGTTTTCTAAGGAGGAAAATTAAGAAAAGTAAAAGGTTTACAATAGCCCAGCTCAATAGCACTTCCATAACTAGCATGCATTTACACAAAAGAGTGGTGGGAACATAAACAGCACTGTGTGACATTTCAGTGTTAGCAGTGAGGGCAGACCGAAGGAGCAGGTAAGGCAAACCTTGGTGAAGATAAGGAAGTCAAATAAATCAAACTAGCAGAAGAAGGCAGTCTTCATTCGTGCCCAGACTGGTGTTTGAAGTGCAACTTTTAATTTACAAGCATTGCTTCCTTTGTTCAGCTGTTAAGAGTGCTTAAAACATTTTTTGAACTACCTTTTACAATAGAGGAACAGCCTCCGGTCACCTGGAAAAAACTGATTACATACCTGTACTCCTCTAGTAACCCGTGATCCATTATTGAAACTTCTAGTTCTTGGGTCTTCTAACTATCCAGAATTCTAAAACATTTATAGTCTATCACAGGCAGAGTCAAAATAACTTTCTATGATATATCAAGCATAAGCCAAAACAGCCCTGTACACAGACACCATTTTCATAATCATTTTTTGTACTTTTGTTTGCATCAATTCCCCTCCTTCACTGGAAAGGTGGAATTGCCCCCATGTGAATGTAGAGGAGCTTTAAACAGCAAAACTTCCTACTAGTAACCCATTTCTTCTCCAGCGTGAAGCTTCAGTAGGGTGACTTGCTGTGCACAACTATATAGTATTTCTCAGTAGAGGAGTGGGTAAAGTGTGTGTGGTTGCAAATAGTCTGCTTACGCACATTGACTCATGTGTATCTCCTCTTCATTGTATAGCTATGCAATGATGTTTGGTAAACGTGCGTTGATGACTAAGCACAACCTGAAGTGAGAGATTACCAATTAATGCTACTGCAGACCCCTTTTAGGTTGCAGCTGTCTGGTTTGCTAAAGACATCTTAAGGACATACAGAAAGCTGACCAAGGAATGCATTCTGCCCGTTGCTGCCATTGCTTTTGTGGTTTGCAACTCACATTTTCTTGCTTTCTGTGCTGGCTTTATTTGTTTTAGGCTGTCCAGCTTGAGTCCGTACCTTCCCTTTCCCAAACCTTATTTACGGTATGCTTCCAAATACTCAATTTCTGTAAACAGACCTGTAAATCTTGTTCTTATCTCATCACATTTGCTGTGTAATCAGATTGAAGTCAAATGTCAGGCACTGTCTTCCTAGGATGCCTGTTCACTTTTCTTTCTCGGACTTCAAGGTGAGAGGATTTATGCGACACTCTTGTTGGATACAGTGGGTAGGAGAGATTTTTTTCTAGCACACAACAACATTTAAATGCTGAGGTATACAAGGATATATCAGAATTAGGAACACAAATGAAGCACGATTTCTTATTTCTGAAGTGTGTTAGAAACAAATACTTGAATATGAGCAAAAAAAATGTCTGAGCATTGTATAGTTTTATTAGTAAAACTGTCTGTGCAAACGTAATGGAAATTTCTGTTGAAACCTCCAGTCCGCACTGCACTCTACACCACTTCACAGTACACTTCTCTACCCTGTACCATTCTACACTGATGCACTCTTTGCCACTCTACACCACACCAATCTACCCTCCACAACTTGACTGTACACAAATGTACTTTTTACCCTGTAACACTCAACTCTATGGCCCTGCACTCTGACAATCCACTGTACACCACCCTAAACTACTCTGCACTCTATGCCACTTTACTCTAAGCCATTACACTCTATCCCATAGCACTGTCCCCAACTGCCCTCTGACAATCCATTCTGTGCTACTGCTCTGACACTCTACCCCACTCTAATGTATGCCACTCCAGCGTATGCCACTATGCGACTAAACTCCACACTATGCCACTCCAATACGTAACACCCTCTGCCACTCCACAACATTCTACTCTGACACTACATGGTACTAACTTTTAGCCATGCTGAACAGCAGCCACAGTGGTGTATAGCATGGCTAAAAAACATTGGCAAAGCCAATAGCTCTTGCATAGGCGCAACCCATAGGCTTTGCCAATGCTGGTCTTCCATGTAGAGATGCCTTTGGTTGACCTAGTAAACCTTTGTCTGATAATGAGCAGCACAGCTGTATTGTTTGGACTATCCATGTTACTAATGTTACCTTGCTTGCAGGAAGTACCTTTACAGTGTGTGATATAAAGTTATTCTCATCTCCTACTTACTTTTTAACACGTCTCCTCTCTTAACATCTAGTGTGTTCAGCACTCTTTTAGATTGCATCCTTGTGTGAAAATAATGCAAGCAAATAAACTGATTTACATGAAAATCTAATACTACTTTAGGAATAAAGAGGGTTTGTTTCTAATCAGAACATTGTTCTTATATACTTGTACGTATGGTTAAGGTTCTTGGACAGTTTTTAATGCACAGTTCCTGAATAGTTAGTGCATCTACCTCACTCGCTATGCAAAAAGTGAGTACTATGAACAAAGCCGTTTCACCGCAAGAGGTTCTAAACTAGCTTTATGCACGAATTCCAAGGGTTGTGTTGTTAATTTTGTGAATATCAGATTCAGGTTCAACATTGGAGGCACTTTTAACCTAGGTGGGTTACCTTTGTTTGCCACCTTTAGAGAAGTGGTGTTATAGAAAGGTTTTTCTCTTCTTCCCCTTGGTGTATGCTACTATAACATGTGTACACAAAGAGGCAATTTGGATTTTAATCAGTACGTCATATCGCACAATAACAACTACATTTGTTTTCCTGTAGCTCTTCTCTAGAACCACCACTTAATAAACTGCTTCCCTTTGTGCCCTAGCATGAGTGTCTGGCTTGTTTACCTCCCTAATGATTTCCATGCTACCTATAAGCAGGGGTCTACGTGCAAATTCGTTGTCCTCAGAATCCATCCCACTAGGTTCATACTGATGGATCTGAGCAAACCCTTCCCTGTCATGGGTGGAATGCTTATTACTTCTTACTTGCCATTGTTAGTAGCCGTGAAAGGAGTTAATGACTATCATTTTTGTGAACACTTTTGGAGCAGATTTTATTCCAAAGGATAAATTCATAATATTTGCACCCCACCACAAACCAGAGTTATTTGCAATGATCATTGAGGTCAATCACCAAGTAATCATCTTTCTCTGGAATAGGCATTAGCTCCAGTTAAGTAGTCATCCTGATTTTTATAGTTCTGGCATATCAGACACTCACAAATAGAACGGGGTATTTTTGTCAGGTCACACTTTGGTATCAGTATACATAGTAAACTTGCCTTGCATTTCTCTCAGGGAACCCGCTCTATGGCATTCTTTGTCAATAGTCCTTAACATCATGTAGTAGAATCCTGTTGTGCTTTTTTTACATTGTATTTTGTGCTACATTTGGAGGTTGTCCTTCCTATTTTATACAACTTCTACAGCACAATATATTTACTACCTACATGTCTGACTTGATTTTCTGACAGTTTTACAGAAAATCACCCACTTGGTCACCAACTAAATTGTTTTGACCAAGAAAGGTTCATGACCAAGTCAATTATTTTCAATGGCATCCCGAGAATGCTTGGGATGTTTCCCTTAGTATGCCACAAAATGGCTGTTTACTTTGGCCCATTTGTTGCCAAAGTGAAATAAGTAATCTTTTGACTCCTTAATGTATGCACCTTTCAAAAGGCCTGTTTCTGGTGGCTTTTTTTTCCCCTAAAAGGACTTTGTAATGCTGCCAAACTTTGGTAGCATAGTTTATTTGTGGGCATGTAGATTACACACTGCGACTCCAGAGTGTACCCTAACCCTGAGCCAAACTACTCCACATAGGAATAAGAATAAAAAAATACACCTAAAGAGGCAGAAAAGGGGGGAACATAACCAGCTGATTATATGTTACAATACAAAAAGACTCTAAAAGAGCCAGAATTACTGGGGTTCTCTGAACAGTTTTTTTTTTTTTTACCTGATCCAAGGTCTAACCTCTACAAATAGAAAAAGCTCTACCTTTACCTTAATTAGCATTCTTCATTTGTACAAGGGTGTCCCAAACCACCGTACGAATAACTCTTTCCCCATGAATGGGATCTTAACGAAGTTACCTTGAAATTCCAGGATGAAACCTGATATTCCAAGCCAGTGATGCCTTCTCAAAGTTGTGCCTGTGTGCATCGGCCACCTTGCAGTATCAAGTGAAGATTTAATGCAAGGGCGGGAAATTGGCTTCCCTTCCTGTATTACTGATTTCACCTTTCTAAATCTCTGCTGGAAGGTGTTGCATTCGAAAAACAATTTACTCTCATTGTTAGTACCCATATCGATTAAAGGGTGCATTGTAATTTACAATGCTCTAATGGGTGTCGATCTTTCCATTTTTCTCCCAAGAGCTAAATATTTTAGTTTGGCAATAGACGCTGTTTCTAGTAGGAAACATGTTTCCTTCGGTTCTTACTTCAACTGTACCCCACAAGTATGCATTGCTCTACTAATAAATGCATGTTATATTGATATGCTATTGAATCAATGCTTTGGTTAAATAAATATCCATCGCCTGCTGAAGGGAGTCGTCGTCTAGGTTTTCTTAAATATCTGTGTTCTTTTGTAAGGATAGTTGAGCGTTCTCATCAGAAGGTGTTTTTGTGTGCGTTCATCTTGTAGTTAAGGTGGATGCAGAATGGCTATATTCTCCCTCTTGTTCCATCTCCGCTATAGGTCTATCTGTGCCTGTTTTCAGTGGAATTGTGAAGGAACATTGTACATCATCAAATTTACTCTTTTTTTTAGGTCGACCATAGAAGCATGCAAGCACTGTTTTTCAAACATGTTATCTATTTGGGCTCTAAACCAAGCCCACCTCACGCCTATCACTAATTTGTGGACTTGCCTTTCACAAATCCTTTATCATCATTAGTAAATGCTTTACTTCTGTCCCTCCTTGGGGCATTTGTTTACCGCCTTGGGGACCGACCCGGTTACATCGATAATTGCACTTTTGCCAATACGCTTGACTGCGAGCGAACTTCTTTTTCCTTTTGTGTGTCTCGTTCATGCTCATGGCATGGTGCTTTGAACTAGCTCGCTGATCACCTTCCCCCTTCATTTGACATTGTCTTTAGGCAGGGATTGAAAATCTGCTTGTAGCCAATGTTTCGCCGTCAAAAAGTCTTATTGTGACTACCAAATATCCTTAGTGGGCTTGGGGAAGCCGGTTTCTTGCCACTGGTTGACAATCTTATTAAATTGTTTATTCACTGGATTCCGTACCTCCTCTGGTGTCTTTCTCTTTCCAGAGAATAGCTTCTTTACCACTGTGTCAACTGGAAGACATGTACCCTTCCACTGCTCACATTCAGGCAACAACTTTTTTCTTTCTCTTCCAGCGCACAGTTTTTCTTTCTCATGCCCTTGTGTAATGCTTCTTCCTTAAACACCTGCTGCCAAACTGGTCTTTCTTAATATACACTTTTGCACACTGTTCACTTTTCCTATTTACCGCCACAGGGTTCGTATCCATCTTGGAATGGGATGTTATAAATAAAACAAGAAACGGTGACTGGGTCATGAGGCATATATACGTAAACATCCTCCTGCTTGTTCACTGTAGAATCACAGACCATGAGCAAGGCAACATGTCATTTTTCCCTTTGCCGATGCTGCAAAATGCGTTTAATACAAATTAGATTGGTGGTCAGGTGTCTTCTATTCTGCAAAGGCACATTTATTCTGAAGGGTAGAAATTAGTCACTCCACCCATGTCAGAACCCTCCTGCACAGCATTTTGGGGTTCTTCAATATGACTTCTTTAGTAGCCAGTTGAAAAACCTCTGCGAGCCTAAGCTCCAGCACTACCTGCCCGATTCCTCGCCTTCAACTGGCCCCAGGGGTCTGTTTACCATCGTTTTTTACTGAGTGGGTGGGCCTGGCCAGGCCAGGTGCAGTGTGAAAAGTAATTAGCACATGCAGATTCTATTCCCACCCCTCCCTCCACAAAAATAAGCCCTATTGTGTGCAGTCATTTGATACTCCAGCTGCAGATATGTGGAATTAACATCAGATCTGCATTTGGAATCTTAATTTACTATAATATTAGTGTGCAAAAGTTTTAGTCTCCAAACCTAACTATGGTGAAACTGTAGTTTGGTGCTGATTTCACCCACAGTGTGCAGTAAAAAGAGCACACATGTTAGCGTAAATCACTAGAGAGATACATAATTACACTATGAATGCCCCCTCATATCATAAGGCCTATCGTTGTTAGCACCAATTCATGGGTCACCTCTGTGCCCGGATACTGGGCTGAGTTAAACATTAAGTCTCAAATGGTGGGCCCCACACGTGTGCAACAAGCCCATATCCTCTCTACTTAGTTGTGCAGCAGCAGAACGTATCTTAAAAGGCAAGCAATGGCAGTTAGCACTCCGAATCCATTCCAACAGAGCTCCCAGTTCGAGAGTGATGCTGCAGAAGTCCTCACACCTGGTAGTCCAAAAAGTGATACATCCAGATGAGTCTGAACTCATGTCTCAAATTTACTATTCTCTTACCTTCAGATTCCGTAAAGAACCCCTGTTCCCTTTCTACATCATTCAGTGGGCCCAGACTGGTGGACAAGATGAAGAAGAAAAAAAAAACATGCACTCGGCCATTAGTGTGATGACACTCCAAAGCAACCAGAGTTAGAGTGTTCATCTTGCCTTTTATAAACAACTTTATTTAGCATCTCTCTGAATTTTTCCCTTCCCTACAAGTTTTTCCTTTTACCCGTGTGCATTTGAAGATCATAATCGTTGAAAACTCATGTGTGACAGTTAAAAAGAGTAGGAATCAGCTAGGAGCTCTGGGTCAAGGGGGTGAGGGCTCCACGGCTCATCACGGTTGGGCAGCACATTAGGTAATAAAGTTAACAATCAAAAGCCTACTACAGAGGAAGGAACAGACCATCGGACTGGCTTATTACTAGTCTAAAGAGGGAAAAGTATAGGATGAGATTCTGTACCGACTGCAGCCGCAAGATCTAGGATAATCAAAACTGCAGTGCCCCCTTAGTTCAAGTTACTCTGCACTAGGAGAAGAGTGGACTCAGTACAATGACCTTGATGAAAAACAGGCTGAGGAATCAAGAAATGGATGAGTTTTAGGTGTCAAGATGGTTGCTGATTAAATAGCTTTCTCCAAGATTTTTGAAGGGAGCAGCAGCACGCAAATGGGGTGACAATTACTTAAGGCAGCCAGGCCTGTTAGCTTTTAGACAAGGGGATTCATCGTTGCATGTTTTCATGCTTGAGTGGTGGGTAGCAGCACCTATAGACTACAAAGGTATTCTGGATAGGGATACACCTTTTCATGAGTTAAAGAATATCACTCAGTGGAAGAAGTTCTTAACTACAGAGAATATTTTTTTCTGGGTATTGATTTGATTAGAGAAATATAAGACCCACATTTTTTTAAATTAACCCCTTAGCTGCTGGGCCTTTTCCCCCCCAGTGCTGAGCCCTTTTTTGGCTATTTGGGGTAGTTCGCGCTTAGGGCTTCATAACTTTTTGTCCACATAAGCTAACCACGCCAAATTTGCGTCCTTTTTTTCCAACATCCTAGGGATTCTAATGGTACCCAGAGTTTGTGGTTTACCCTGGAGGAGACCAAGAAAATAGCCAAAATACAGTGAAAATTTAGTTTTTTCCAAAAAAATGGGAAAAAAGGGCCGCCGAAGAAGGCTTGTGGTTTTTTCCCTGAAAATGCCATCAACAAAGGGTTTCTGGTGCTGAAATCACTATCTCCCCACCTTTCAGGAACGGGCAGACTTGAATCAGAAAACCACATTTTCCAACACAAATTTGGCATTTTACTGGGACATACCCCATTTTTACTATTTTTGGTGCTTTCAACCTCCTTCCAGTTAGTGACAGGAATGGGTGTGAAACCAATGCTGGATCCCGGAAAGCTAAACATTTCTGAAAACTAGACAAAATTCTGAATTCAGCAAGGGGTCATTTGTGTAGATCCTACAAGGTTTTCCTACAGAAAATAATAGCTGAAATAAAAAAATATTGAAATTGAGCTGAAAACAACAGCCATTTTTCTTTATGTTTTACTCTGTAACTTTTTCCTGCGATGTCAGATTTCTGAAAGCAATATACCGTTTTGTCTGCTGGACTCTTCTGGTTGCGGGGATATAAAGAGCTTATAGGTTCATCAAGAACCCTAGGTAGCCAGAGCCAATAAATGAGGTGCACCCTGCAGTTGGTTTTCATTCTATACTGGGTATACAGCAATTCATTTGCTGAAATATGAGGAGTGAAAAAGAGGTATCAAGAAAACCTTTGCATTTCCAAAATGGGATGAAGATAAGGTTTTGAGGAGCAGTGGTTATTTGCACATCTTTGAATTCCGAGGTGCCCATACTAGCATGTGAATTGCAGGGCATTTCTCAAATAGACGTCTTTTTTACACACTCTCTTATATTTGGAAGGAAAAAATGTAGAGAAAGATAAGGGGCAATAACACTTGTTTTGCTATTCTATGTTCCCCCAAGTCTCCCGAAAAAAATGATACCTCACTTGTGTGGGTAGGCCTAGCGCCCGCGACAGGAAATGCCCCAAAACACAACGTGGACACATCCCATTTTTTCACAAAATACAGAGCTGTTTTTTTGCAAAGTGCCTACCTGTGGATTATGGCCTCTAGCTCAGCCGGCACATAGGGAAACCTACCAAACCTGTACATTTTTGAAAACTAGAGACCTAGGGGAATCCAAGATGGGGTGACTCGCGGGGCTCTGACCAGGTTCTGTTACCCAGAATCCTTTGCAAACCTCAAAAAGTGGCTAAAAAAACAAGTTTTCCTCACATTTCGGTGACAGAAAGTTCTGGAATCTGAGAGGAGCCTCAAATTTCCTTCCACCCAGCGTCCCCCCAAGCCTCCCGATAAAAATGATACCTCACTTGTGTGGGTAGGCCTAGCGCCCGCGACAGGAAATGCCCCAAAACACAACGTGGACACATCACAGAAAACAGAGCTGTTTTTTGCAAAGTGCCTACCTGTAGATTTTGGCCTCTAGCTCAGCCGGCACCTAGGGAAACCTACCAAACCTGTACATTTTTTAAAACTAGAGGCCTAGGGGAATCCAAGATGGGGTGACTCGCGGGGCTCTGACCAGGTTCTGTTACCCAGAATCCTTTGCAAACCTCAAAAAGTGGCTAAAAAAACAAGTTTTCCTCACATTTCGGTGACAGAAAGTTCTGGAATCGGAGAGGAGCCTCAAATTTCCTTCCACCCAGCGTCCCCCCAAGTCTCCCGATAAAAATGATACCTCACTTGTGTGGGTAGGCCTAGCGCCCGCGACAGGAAATGCCCCAAAACACAACGTGGACACATCACAGAAAACAGAGCTGTTTTTTGCAAAGTGCCTACCTGTAGATTTTGGCCTCTAGCTCAGCCGGCACCTAGGGAAACCTACCAAACCTGTGCATTTCTGAAAACTAGAGACCTAGGGGAATCCAAGGAGGGGTGACTTGCGGGGCTCGGACCAGGTTCTGTTACCCAGAATCCTTTGCAAACCTCAAAAAGTGGCTAAAAAAACAAGTTTTCCTCACATTTCGGTGACAGAAAGTTCTGGAATCTGAGAGGAGCCACAAATTTCCTTCCACCCAGCGTTCCCCCAAGCCTCCCGATAAAAATGATACCTCACTTGTGTGGTTAGGCCTGGTGCCTGCGACAGGAATAGATCACACAACGGTCAATGTTGGTCCTTACGTGAGGCAGCTGTTGACCCTGGGGTGATCCATTCCTGACACAGACACTAGGTGTAGGCACTCAAGTGTGGTAGTGTTTTTATCAGGACAGGTGAGGAGTCACTGGGTGGTAGGAATATTGTGGATCCCAGCATATTCCTGTAGTTTGTGTGACAGAAATGCGAGAAAAATTGAGTTTTTTTTCAACATTTCAGCTTTGCAGGGTATTCTGGGTAAGAAAACTTTGGGGAAGCCACACAAGTCACACCTCTGTGGACTCCCCCGAATGTCTAGTTTCCAGAAATGTTTGGGTTTAGTGTGTTTCTCTATATGGCCGCCGAATCCAGGACCAAAAACACAGGTGCCTGCCTTACAAAACCAGTTTGTTTTGCCATGGATAATTTTGATGTCTCCACAATATGATTTGGGTGGTGGAATTTGGGGCTGAACTAAATTGGGGAGCTCCCAAGAGAGCACTCTCTCTCTGCTTGCCGCCGCATTCACCTGCTCTCTGGGTTGACCTAACCCACTATTACCCAGTTGCACAAACAGCTTGCGAAGGGACAGCAGGACTGTCCTCATCACCTCCCTCATAATGTACTGGAAGAGGAGTTATCGAATGGGACTCCTCTGACTGAAAAATCACTCCCAGAGTCTGCGCCATTGTCCTATCCCTCAGATGCTGTCTCAGTATCTGATGTCTCAGTCTCTGATCCTATGTCAGAGCGGTCCTCTATAACCCGAGTGTAGGCAGCAGTCATCCATCAAGATGCCATCTCTGCTATTGGCTAAACTGTTGCTCTAAAACACTAGCCTACGTAGACGGTCACAAAATCGATGGTGTGTGAGATACGTGCAACAGTAGAGTCCACCTTACCTGCGCTTCTTCCCTCAATCAGCACGTACTTTCAAGACACTCAAAAAACACCTTGTCACATACCATTCGTCACAGTCTTTAGCACCTCCTGCGCCCAGTCCAACAATCATTATTGGTGCTCCCACTCCCTCCTCCTCGGATTCCCTCATTACCACCCAGCAAAAGTGCCCTTCATCTCTCCATAGACTTTGCTAATGTACTCAGCTATTTACATAAAATACAGATTTGCTCTTTGCAGTAGGCATATAAACCTTCTGCGCTTCTTTATGGCACTAAAACTGCCACTAGGCAAGTCGGACCCTTTTCCCCCCAGGGAAACCACACACATATTGACAAAAGTGATATATATATGACAGCCAATCACCTGAAACTCAACTCAAGCAAAACCGAAATAATCCTCTTTGGCCCACACAAAAACACCTGGGACCCCTCATGTTGGCCCACCACGCTAGGCCCTGCACCCACCCCCGCCAACCACGCATGCAACCTCAGCATCATCCTAGACTCCTCCCTCTCGATGACCCAACAAATCAACGCTCTCACCTCCTCATGCTTCAACACACTCCGTATACTGAAAAACATTCAAATGGATCCCCACAGAGACCAGAAAAACTGTCACTCACGCACACATCAGCAGCAGGCTTGATTACGGAAACGCCCTCTACGCCGGCACCACTCTAAAACTCAAGCGCAAACTACACGCATCTAGAACTCAGCAGCACGACTCATCCTCGACCTCCGCCGACACGAACACATCTCTCCACACCTCAAATCCCTCCACTGGCTCCCCATTGACAAAAGGATCACCTTCAAGATCCTCATCCTCGCACACAAATCACTCCACAACACAGGCCCTGCCTACCTCAACGAGAGTCACCTTCCACACCCCCACACGAAACGTCCGCTCAGCTGACCTCTCTCTCGCCTCTGTCCCCCGCATCAAACACACCACCACCGGGGGCAGATCCTTCTCCTACCTTGCACCCAAAACCTGGAACGCCCTCACAACCCACCTTCGCAAGACCCAAAACCTACTTCTTTTCAGGAAGGGCCTCAAAACCTGGCTTTTCGAACAGTGAACCTCCCAGCCCCTTTCCCTCCCCCCGCCCCCCCCCCCCCCAAGCGCCTTGAGACCCTCACAGGTGAGTAGCACACTTTATAAATCTCTTTGGTATATATAGATCTACCTCTATATATATATATATATATATATATATATATATATATATATATATATATATATATATATATATCTATGTACATAGATATATCTATAGATATATCCATGTACATAGATATATAAATATAGATCTACATATAGATCTATTTTTTTTTAGTTGTTGTATGGTTTCCTTGGGGGCCAAAATGGCCCCCAGGGAAACCCTACAACATCTAAAAAAAAAAATTGCCCCCACAGGGGGTCACCCTGCCCACGGGCGACCCCCTGTCATTTTTTTATTTTGTTTTATTATTTAAAAAAAAAAAAAAACAATCTCCTGGGGACCTACCTTTTTTTTTTTTTATTAATTATGCCCCCGGGGGGGGGGGGTGGCCCGTTTTCCGAGGGGGCCGCCCCCCCAAAGTGAAATCCCTGGCGTCTAGTGGTGTTTCCTGGCCCCCGATCGCAGCTGTGCTGCGATCGGGGGCCAGGAAACACTTTGAGAAGGCCTCGTAAGAAAGGGGAGAGTCTCCCCTTTCTTACGAGGCCTTTTCAAAGTGTTTCCTGGCCCCCCGATCGCAGCACAGCTGCGATCGGGGGGCCAGGAAACACTTTCAGGAAGGCCTCGTAAGAAAGGGGAGACACTCCCCTTTCTTACGAGGCCTTCCCAAACGTGAGAAAGGCCGTTTTCCCCATCAAAGCAGGAAGCGGCCGCAAGGCTGCTTCCTGCTTTGATGGGGAAAACACCTTTGCAACGTCAGCGCGCCGCGAGGCGCGCTGACGTCACAAAGGGGCGGGTGAGGGGGCGGGGGGAGACACGGAAGCTTCCGTGTCTCCGGGGGGGGGGGGGGGGGGGGGGGGGTGGGTTTAAAAAAAAAAAAAAAAAATCCTCGGGTGCGACGCACCCGAGGATTTATTGATACCCTTCCTGGTGTCGGCCACTGGTCGTGACCCGCACCAGGGAGGGTGTGTGCACCTAACAGGTTAAATGCTTGTAAACCTTGATGGCTGCACGATAGTCAACTTTTCCTTCTACATTATAGGTCTTTCTCTATTCTCTTTTTAATGCTTTACAGCTGTTTGTAGTGATTCATCGCTTCTGAATACCATGGAACGGAAGGAAAATGACAAGATTTCTAATTTGTCGACCGCACTGAGAAACCAGTTCTTAAAATGGGTCGCTACCTCATTGATGTTTTCTTGATTGGGACAGGGCTTCAGAATGAGAATTGACCTTTGACTGGCAGTAGTAATTTTAGTCCATACTTATTCGTTCGAGTTGTAGTAGAGAAGGGAATATATTTTAGAGAGTTTACCAGTATAAAAAAAAAAAGCAATGGCATAATGATTGGCCCAGTTTAAAGATCTGGAATATTGAATAAAGAAGGATTCATCAGATCTCTTCCCTTATGTGTGGTACTCAAGACAGCAGGTAAGATCGAGAGAACTGAAAGCCTTAATCAGTTTGAGAGGGTCAGTTGAAGAAAAATTGTCCAGGTGAAAATTTTGATCACCAGACAATCAATTTAGCAGCTTTTTAGCACAAACGTGGACATCATCAGAAAGAAAGAAGTCAGGATTATTGAATGATAAATTAAAAGATTTCTAAGTTGTGTTCAAGAAATAAGCAAAGGTTCAAGTGAAAACATTTCAAAAGGAGAAGGCGCGAAAAAAGTTCTGCATGATTAAAAACCTTAAAAGAGGCATCGGTAATAATGGGGTGTAATGAGGCGGCTGTGAGATTTATGGATAGAAAGAGGCAAAGCAGATATGCCTATGGTATAAAAACATCAAGAGCAAAAGCAGTCATCATAACATTGGTCAGTGAGGAGGCAGGATTCAGTGCAATGCTTTTTAACTGTACGATTAAGAGAACGCAGCACACTGGAGGAGTATGGTATGCAACCAGTGCCCGATTGCCCAGTAAAAGGTTTGCTAATGCAGAGTTCTACAACTAGTGTGGTCCAGGAGATATGGGCTTGCCTTTGGCACACCTTCATATTGCAAACACCGGTTTTGTGCTACATCGTTCCAGAAATAGGATTCCATAACTTAGCGGGCATAGCTTAGAGACCGAACGCAGCCCCGACAGTGGTGATGAAAGTAAGTGTGCCAAATTAAGTAACAGACTGGAGTTCAGCAACACCTGATCCTGGGGCAGCTCTCCATGCTGCCCTGTTGGTGAACAGTACTGTCAGGATTTGAAAAGTGATCCAGTTTAGTCTCAGGGCCAGCTTATATACTACGGTTCAAGCCAGGTAAACTGCCCACTCAGACACTGAGCTACATTTGAAACTTTGGAATGAACAATTAAATCAGAGTGCATACTTCTTCATGATAAGTCCATGTCCCTTGGTGATGAAGCAGAACATTATCCCTCCCCTCATAATTTACAGCACTGAGATCCACCTGTAATAATTTATGTTATAGTAGATTTACTCCAGGTGGTTTTAAACCAATCAGAGGCTGTTTCTGGGGCTAAATCGGTTCTGCCTGAGCTGGACACAAGATATAGATGTAGACAGGCGCCTCCCTTGCTATAGGGGTGAGAAAGTGACCATGCCCATAGAGGCTGATGAGTCAAGTAGAAATAGCCATCAGCTGCAACCTTAGCTGAAAGGGGGAAGCCAGCAACCACTACGTTTTTCAGCTGTCTAAAATGGCAACATGAAGGTGACTACACATTCTTCATATCCCTTTATGTCAGATGGGGTATGCGATCTCCCATTCATGAGTGAGTGTGGATATTTATTTATATTTATAGAAGACAAGCAGGCTTATTCCCAATATTGTTGCAGGGAAAAGGCATATAATACTTCACTGCAATTACCTCCCACCAGCTGCGCCATAGCACAATCAAGTGTGACAGTACACTCCTTCAAAGGAAGAACTGTGTGTCAACCTCTATCTCTAGCGGAGTCGAGTACTCAGCCAGAGACCAACACACTTTAGGGGACTTGCAACATCAATCAGAGCAGGAAAAAGTGTTGGTCTGCCTGAAATAGTGAAAGTAGAAGCAGGGTGGCAAACAGGTACACCATGAAGGTACAACCTTAAATACCCCCTTTGTTACAGTCCTCACTTGCCCCTCGATATATCCAGTCATATCCCTGTTGTGTATATACTACCTGCATGCAGGTCACATATACAGTTTCTTCCCTTTCTCAAACTTTTCTCCCATTCTACAATCTCAGCAGTAAGGAAGTCTTCTGTCAATTTGTCACTGGAAGGCTTTATAATCTTTAAAGTTGAGCTCACCTACAACAGTGGTCCTATACTTTACCCTCTGCCAGAACTCCCTTCACTTCTTCTTCCATCTAATTCTTGCTGAATGCACTCACTTTTGCCTCCTCGACTAGAAATTTAGAGGTACTCTTCAACACCATCATGAGGTTGGAATCATTCACTACCTCAATCTCCACTTCAGGTAGATGTCAGCTCAAATATATACCGAATTGTCCTCTAACAGACTTTACTACTGCAACAGTCTAACAGTTGGTATTCCTCATTTGACCTTGCATTCCCGTGACAAATGTCTAAACCTTGCCATCAGAAAGCTGCAACAATCATAATAACAACAATAAGCTGGCTGTCCATCTTTTAAAACCAGACCCTCTACAAACTCTTAATGCTAGTCTTCAAACAATACATGGGTCAGGTGTATGCTACATTTCAGATTAGTAGTCCCAGTATATCCCTCCTACAATATAAAATTAGCCAACCAGCACCTCCTAAAGACTATGTAAAACCACCCTAGGTTCATTCAATAAAAAATCCAAAGCATTGCTGCATAGTAAGCTTGTTGCTGGTATCAATTAAGTGTGAATGAGTTATCTGCAAAAGTGGATCTATTATCTACATTAGTTGTTGTATATGTACTGCATGGGGGTGTCACCTGAATCTCATTTATATCTACAACTGGGCCAATTTAACAGCCTGTACCTCCTCGACACAACATGTACTTGAACAGAATAAAAATTCACAGAAGAGCCATGTTTGAGCCTTACAGTTGTAATTTAGTAGTGTTGATGTAAGGCGGCATTGTTCGTCTTCACTATAAAATGCCCACTGAATGATGTACTTTTGATTCCGGATGCTCTACCCCTTTTGTTGTTTTTTCACCTACTTGGAAAAAAAGGGGGTTGGGAACTGGTTGGGAAATTACTTTAGATTAGATGGACATTGCTACATACAGTACTGAATTATGGTGCAAGCAGAGGTAAACTGTCCAACATATTCTGCGGCTGTATTTATAGAAATCTACCAGATGCTATTGAAAATATAGTTCCACTTTTTTGCTGAATTTGTTTGCCATAAGACTATCAGTGCTAAAGTGCTTGTGCTCTTTCACTAAAAAATGGCTCAATTGGCTTACACCCACTTGGCATATTTAATTTACTTATAAGTCCCTTGTAGAGTGGTATACTGTATACCCAGAGCCTGTAAATTAAACACTACCAGTGGGCCTGCAGCAGTTATTGTGACGCCCACTGGACCTGAGTACAGTTTTCAACTTCCATGTCAACTTGACCCTGAAACCCCCTTGCCAAACCTTAAACACTCACCCCTTTTAATTGCAATTTAGAAAACTCCACTTTTAAGAATGTCAACATTTTTCTGCCCTTTTGTGCACGCCTGTCTTGGTTCACCTGACTGGGTGTAACTGACAGACTTCATGAAATCCTTCTTGAAGAGTCACACAAGAGGAATTAGGTGGGCCTTAATGGGCCACCTGCTCAGCACGAGGGTGCAGAGCTAAGCACACCCCTATGTGCAAATAAAATGGGAGTGCTCTGCCCTCACACAAAGAATCTATCATCTGCACACTATCATTGTAGCCAGCCTGGAGCCAAGACAGGGGAAATCAAAATTCAATGCACTTGAAAGCCACTGTCTACAAGATTGTCTCACCTTCCGGAAGGAGGGCACCAGTGTAAAAAAAGGGGACCTCAGGCACCAACTCTTCAGTACACTCTTGAACCTGTGGATTCTGCCAGGAACAAGGAATGCTGTGCTGCTTAAAAGGACTGCTACTCTGCTGGACTGCGACCATGCTGAACTACTGGTCGCTGCTCTGCTGTCTTCTTGCCTGGAAGAAGATAAGTGGACCAGCAACTTCAACATTGAGTCCACGGCATCAAATGGACTTCAAGGGCTAATCTGCTGGCCTCCTCATCAGAGCCTTAGGGACATAAAAGGCTCCCCAACATCCTGCACCAGCAAACGGACCCAGCTTAAGTGAGTTCATGACACCCAAATGGTTCCTGTCAAGTCCTGGACCCTTTGTGTGCCCTCAGTGAGCTGAACCAAAGTTTTTGGGTTCTTCACGAACTGGCCTGGTGGCACCAAGATTCCCCCACCAGCACCGCCCGTCTGCGATGCCCAGATTGCTGGAGTAGGGCAAAAAAAACACAGTCTCATGTTACGCTTCCCGCTGTTCTCGCAGCCCACTCCACCATGTGCAGGACTCTTGGCATGATTTGAAAAGGTAAACTTCAAGTGCTCTATCGTGATCGGCTAGAACGTGCGACTTGACCCAGTCCAGCACAATCAGATATCCATAGTGGGCACTTTGGGCTTCATGGTGCTATTTTTAATAAAACATTTGAAAAGTCATAATTTTGGTTCTACTGATTGGATTTTTGTCATTTGGGTGAATTTTTTAAAATGTACTCTAATGTCTCAATCGGAGTGGGATTTTTCTTGCACTGTGTTTTCACTTTATCACTGTGTGTGTGCTGTATAAGTACTTTGCACATTTCCTGACTGCTTTTTGTGCCAAGCTATCTTTTGTTAAGCACAGGTAAATTTACTGACTTGTTTTGTGGTTCACCCTGCAAGGGAGAGTGACTGAGTTGTTGGTTGGCTGGGGTTTGATGCCTGGTCAAGCAACAATTTTTCACACCTTTTATGGATCTAGAACTAGTCTTCCGCTTTGGGTTTACCTCGAATTCACATTAAAGGCATATGAATTAAGAAGGAGCTATGCAAAACTGTAAAATTCAAAGCATCACAAAAGAAAGAAAAAATATATATTTTTTTTAAAGTAGTAGGAGCTGAAACATGTTAATGGCTTAAGTGAGGGTTTTAGGATCATAATATCCTAGTGAACCCCATTTTATTTTACCATATACCCACTTTTACCTCTGTTAAAGAGAAATTTCTTTCTTTCTGACACCAGGTCCATTTTCTCAGCCTCTGTCTCCCATCTTGAGACTTGTTCTTGTTCTCACCTGTTTACTTCTCTCCCCTGTGCGCCACATTACTCTCCCTCTCAGCAGTTTGTTTTTCTCTGTCCCTAGCTGTGCAACTGTGTTACTCAGCCCACTCACACTCTCCATGCTGTTTCTCCCTACCTGTCCCTCCCACCCCACAGTGTTGCTTCTTCCACCCCGTGCAAGGGGGAAGAAAAGAGTTTTGTACATGTATTCTTTTCATTTACTGATCCAATTCGACCAGTAAGTAAAAAGACAAAAGCCCCTGTGCCATGTTATTGCCACATGATGACTCCCGCTTTTTTGTTTTTATTCTTCTTTAACCATGCCGCACACCACAAAAAAAGCTGTACATCATAACTTAAAACTATTGGTAAAGCCAATATGTCCCAAAGGTGAGACCTAGTGGCTTTGCCGATGCTGGTTTGTTTAGAGCTGAGCCTTATAATACAACGTTTTTAGCACAAAACCATTATAGTTGACCACACTGCAATCTGTTGAATGTATATCGCAACACAGTGTTCTTTCTTGGGATGAAGGGCACAAAGAAGTATAGTAGCAGCCCTCTCGGTATTAATGATGAAGAAACTGGCAATCTTGATTAAGTGCCACTAACAATCCTGTGATGAATCTCAAAACAATACTAAATTTCCAATACGGAGTCCTCAAAATGAGTTTAACAAGACCCAGACGGATTCTAAAATCAATTGAGGGAATTTAGCGTAGTCTCGGTAAAGATGCACAAGCCCAGCCAGTAATGTCTACAGTAGAGAATGTATGAATTAATGTAGCACCCATTCATGAAAGTGATATATGGGTTCCAGCTTCGGTGGAGCAATGTGCCTGAGCCAGACAACGTTTTAGCAGATGAGTTGAGGCTCGCAAAAGTGCACCCAACCCTTGGCTCGGCGTGGGGACAGAAGTGCCAGAAGTGGGGGTTAGTTGCTGCAATGCAGCTAGACAATTTGACCCCAGGAGGGGTCGTGGTAGCAGATGTTACCAGGAAATTGGGCCAATCTCGATCTAGGTGCTCACTGTGGTAGGTATTCATTTCTTTAGCAAGTTTCACAGTTTTAGAGAAGAGAACGTTTGCCCATTATCACTTTAGGTATAACATCAGCGCATGAAATGCACTACCTCCACTTCACTGCCCAATGGCTTTCCTTACTCTTGTTGTGTTTGCCTCTCCCCCGCAGGTTTTCTTTACCACCATTTTGAGTCGACGCCTTGTATCCTTTCACTCCTCATATCAGGGAACTACTTTTACATATGACATAATATCCATTAGACAATGTTTTAATACATTTAACAAGTGGTATAGTTCAATTCCACTTCTGTTACTAATTTCTCCGAAATTAAAACTAAATATAAAAACAGTTAACATACTTTCAGGAAGTGCACTTTTCATTGCATGGTGTGAAAATTAAGCTTTAAAATGCACCATTTGGTGTAATTTTCTTATTAAATACTGTTGATATGCCCTCAACCACAAATCCACCTTAAAGTAGCCTGCCTTATGTACCTGCAACAATTCAGGGTATTCCAATTCTATCTCCGACTTTTCTCAATTTATATTCAGCGTTTGATCATATTTCAGCATTGGAAAATATGACTAGGCCCCATCAATACTTTTGTGAACCTGACTCCCTTATCCCACCTTAATGCAAAGCCTTGGAACAACCTCCCCACCAGGACCTAAAACTATCTTTGGGAAAGGCCTAAAGACCTGGCTGTTAACCTCAAAAGCACCATCGATTGCGGCGCCTGGATACCCCCTCGGGTGATTAGTAGCACTTAACAAATCTAAACTGATTGATGATGGGTGGCTGCTAATATGAGATGTTTAATGTAAGATGTTAAAATCGGAGGGGGGGGGGGGTGAACTAAAGACTCCTTTGAAAAACCAAAGTCAGAGACCGGGGTTTCTGTAAATCAACGTTCTCAAACTTTTCTTTTCGTGTCACGTAAACTCTTGTTCTGACAACGCAGGTACCGATTTTAAACTCACTCCATTTCCAAGGCATGAACCATGGCTATAGTTAAGGCCAGCCCGTCTAGCCCATCTATAAAGGTGGGTTTTAAAAGAAGTACCTCCACTTTTAAGCAGGGTGTGCATAGGCTTAACACTGATGAAGACATCACAAAACTGTACCTCCCTGCAGTGGGGGTAAATGACTATAATCAACAGACTGTACTCCACATACCTGCAGAGCAGATACATATACCCTTAATAAATGCGTTTATACTACGTTGTTGATAATTCAAGCTCTGAACGAGGACCGCAGCTTCCGGAGTCAAGCTTAACTCACCTTCAGGGTATAGACTCTGTCCCCATTCTCATTTAAGTAGAACTGCAAAAACATGACGCCGATTCCTCCACTGCTACTGTTTAATCTCTCCGGCTCAGACGCTCGCAACTCGTGTGCTGTAAACCCAATTTAGTGTAATGCGGTTTCTGTTCCGGGGCACGTCCGCCATTCTATACGTCACTTCCGGTGTGGAAACTACCATACGGCACTCCTACGACACTTAAATGTGTGGAGCGCTAGAGCCTGACCTTGGAGGTAGTAAATGGCCGGCCATCTTAGAATGCTTCTTTCTGTGTGATTTCCATAGCCAATGCCAACATTGCTGTACTTGAAAAATATCTTTTAACGAATGAATATACCAAATAATGTTTTTCTCGCTCATTCTGTTTAAAAATATAAGCATAATTCGATCAATTTGTTTGAATAATATGACTGCAAATGTAAATATGATTATATATAAATATATATTAAGACTTTTTATGACGTTCATTACTATTCAATAAAAGGATGCTTTATTCGAAGTTAACCCTGCGCGTCGGCCTATTTCTATATTTTCACTCTACATGAAAATATAGAATACATATACATATAGGCATAAACATGTTTTGTTTGTGGTTTTCATATGCTTTTTTCAATTAACCCCTTCGCTGCCAGGCCTTTTCCCCCTCAGGTGCCAAGCCTTTTTTTGGCTATTTGGGGAAGTTCACGCTTAGGCCCTCATAACTTTTTGTTCACATAAGCTACCCACGCCAAATTTGCGTCCTTTTTTCCCAACATCCTAGGGATTCTAGAGGTACCCAGACTTTGTGGGTTCCCCAGAAGGAGGCCAAGAAATTAGCCAAAATACAGTGATTTTTTTTAATTTTTATTTTAAAATGGGAACAAGGGGCTGCAGAAGAAGGCTTGTGTTTTTTCCCCTGAAAATGGCATCAACAAAGGGTTTGCGGTGCTAAAATCACCAGCTTCCCAGCTTTCAGGGACAGGCAGACTTGAATCAGAAAACCCAATTTTTCAACACAATTTTGGCATTTTACTGGGACATACCCCATTTTTACGATTTTTTGTGCTTTCAGCCTCCTTCCAGTCAGTGACAGAAATGGGCATGAAACCAATGCTGTATCCCAGAAACCGCAACATTTCTGAAAAGTAGACAAAATTCTGAATTCAGCAAGGGGTAATTTGTGTAGGTCCTACAAGGGTTTTCTACAGAAAATAACAACTGAAAAAACAAAATATTGAAATTGAGGAAAAATAATCTGCAATTTTTCTCTACGTTTTACTCTGTAACTTTTTCCTGCAATGTCAGATTTTTGAAAGCAATATACCGTTACGTCTGCTGGACTCATCTGGTTGCGGGGATATATAGGGCTTGTAGGTTCATCAAGAACCCTAGGGACCCAGAGCCAATAAATGAGCTGCACCCTGCAGTGCGTTTTCATTCTATACTGGGTATACAGCAATTAATTTGCTGAAATATAAAGAGTGAAAAATAGCTATCAAGAAAACCTTTGTATTTCCAAAAAGGGCACAAGATAAGGTGTTGAGGAGCAGTGGTTATTTGCACATCTCTGAATTCCGGGGTGACCATACTAGCATGTGAATTACAGGGCATTTCTCATATAGATGTCTTTTTTACACACTCTCTTATATTTGGAAGGAAAAAATGTAAAGAAAGACAAGGGGCAATAACACTTGTTTTGCTAATCTATGTTCCCCCAAGTCTCCCGATAAAAATGATACCTCACTTGTGTGGGTAGGCCTAGCGCCCGCGACAGGAAACGCCCCAAAACGCAACGTGGACACAGGAAAGTGCCTACCTGTAGATTTTGGCCTCTAGCTCAGCCGCCACCTAGGGAAACCTACCAAACCTGTGCATTTTTGAAAACTAGAGACCTAGGGGAATCCAAGATGGGGTGACTTGTGGGGCTCTGACCAGGTTCTGTTACCCAGAATCCTTTGCAAACCTCAAACTTTGGCTAAAAAAACACATTTTCCTCAAATTTTGGTGACACAAAGTTCTGGAATTAGAGAGGAGCCACAAATTTCCCTCCACCCAGCGTTCCCCCAAGTCTCCTGATAAAAATGATACCTCACTTGTGTGGGTAGGCCTAGCACCCGCGACAGGAAATGCCCCAAAACGCAACGTGGACCCATCACATTTTTTTAAAGAAAACAGAGGTGTTTTTTGCAAAGTGCCTACCTGTAGATTTTGGCCTCTAGCTCAGCCGGCACCTAGGGAAACCTACCAAACCTGTGCATTTTTGAAAACTAGAGACCTAGGGGGAATCCAAGATGGAGTGACTTGTGGGGCTCTGACCAGGTTCTGTTACCCAGAATCCTTTGCAAACCTCAAAATTTGGCAAAAAAAACACGTTTTCCTCACATTTTGGTGACAGAAAGTTCTGGAATCAGAGAGGAGCCACACATTTCCTTCCACCCAGCGTTCCCCCAAGTCTCCTGATAAAAAATGATACCTCACTTGTGTGGGTAGGTGTAATAGGTGATGTAAATACATTCTTAGTTTGGTGATGTATTATGTGTAGCGTGGTTAGCATTCTTTTATTAGCGCTTTATTGTCATGACATTCCATGTTCTGTAGTGCGCTCGAGCTGCTGGTTCGACGGGCATTCAGCCGTTGATCCGGTAGCTGGAGGCAGCTGGCTCTGTTGTGGGTCTGCATTTTTGGAGAATAAACTTCAGATCTTCTTTTATTTGCAAGATCGACTTTGTGGTTATTCACCCTACATTACAATTGGTACCAGGAGTGGGGCGACTACATTTCTGTGACCCACCAACAGATTTACTATGCCGAACGGAGTGAACAGATGGAATCTTTAACAACTTTCACTGATAACTGAGCAGATTTAAAGACACTCAGTTTGACTTTCATTTCGTTCATTCCCAGGTGAGCTATTTTATTTTTTTATTTTTGTGGCATAATTTTTCATTGGTTCCTGTGCATGACAGAGAGTTCATCAAGTGGTTGCCTTGCAACGTGTTTCTTCGGATGCCATAGATCTACGCGCAAGAGGGTGTGCGCGTTTGAACAGCTGAGTGCCTAGCAACGCGTTCTCGTGACTGTGTGCGGAGAGTTCATCAAGTGGTTGCCTAGCAACGTGTTTCTTCGGATGCCATAGATCTACGCGCGAGAGGGTGCGCGCGTTTAAACAGCTGGGTGCCCAGCAACGCGTTCTCGTGACTGCGTGAGTTTGTTTATCAGCCGGTTGCCCATCAACGTGCTCCTGACATCGGATTGGAATTCTACATGCGAGTAAAGGTGCGCACGCCCATCATTCTTTACTATACGTCTCTCACGCGCCAATGATGATGCAATGATTTATTGATATCATTATATCAACGTGGTGACAGTTGCCCAACAATTTGTTACTTCTTTGTGCATTTCTTCAAGTTATTTATGAACATTTGTCCAGAACGTGCTACAAATTACCTAGTACTTTACTTCAATTTAAGTTGTAACAGCTACCATATTGTTTTTTTTGGCACTATTTTGGCAAAACAAATTTTAGTTTTATTCTAGTGACTTGTTTTTCTTATTAAATGGCTGCCACACATGGAATAATACAACCTCCAGGTTTTTTGCAAAAGCCAGGAAAACCAGATATAAAATGTACTGAATGGCTGCCTATATTTGATAATTATCTTACAGCCATTGGTGCAAATGAATATTCCCCAGTTAGAAAAATTGCCATACTTTTCAATCATCTTGGAGTTGCAGGCCAACATGTTTTTGACAATTTACCTCCTATAACCCCACCAGCTGGAGGTGATAATGCATGGAACTGCTACGCTGAAGGTTTGGCAAGAATGAAGAAACATTACTCTGATGAGCCCAGTGTTTTACTGGAGAGGTTTAACTTCGCTATGTGCAAACAATCTTCTGATGAATCTGTTGAGGAATATGTCGCCAATCTACGAGTCTTAGCTTCCAAATGCGAATTTGGAATCAATGTTGATACCTACATTCGTGATCAATTTGTTTTTTATTGTTTTCACACGAAAATACAAGAGAGACTTTTAGCATGCCGGAACCCTACTCTTGAGGAGGTGATTGATCTCGCTAAGAGCATTGAGAGGTCGATAACTACCTCAAGAGTCTTAGCTAATCAGAATGCTACTGTTGATTGTGTAATTAATGATGATACTGTTTGTGCTGTGTCTAACAAGCAAGACAGAGTAGGGAAATTCAGTTTTCGTGGGCGAACTGGGAAGACTCCTCGTATTTGCTTTCGTTGTGGTTCCAAACTACACATTGGCAATGATCCTTCTTTCCCAACCCATCACCATTCAAAAGGAAAGTGAGAGGTTTGTGATCCGTATATAAATCACAACAATTTCCCCAAATATATGTTTTAAATTTCTGAACTGCCCATGTGCAGGCTAACGCTTCCCTTTCAATCGTACTGTAATGTGTCTCTGCCCCTGATAAAGTCCTGGAAGCAAAAGCTACGGTATTTTCTTTACCATCCACCCATTGACCGAGAACAGCACCTAAGCCTTTTAAGCTTGCATCAACCATGATAAATGATTTATGCGATGGATTGAACGGTTGTAAAGCAGAGGCATTTGCAACCAAATCTTTCACCTTCTCAAATACTTCACTAACATTCTCATTCCAATCAAATTTAATACCTTTTTTGAGCATTGATCGTAAAGGCTGAACAATCATAGCATATCCAGGAACAAATCTAGCATAGTATTCACAAAGACCCAGGAAGGATCTTAAAGCATCTTTGTTGGTGGGAGGTGATGCTTTCCTGACTGCATCTATATAGATATTAGGTCTAATACCAGTGCTTGAAATGCTATGTCCCAAATACTCCACCTCTTCTACCATTAATTTGCATTTGCTAGGCTTGACTGTCATGCCTCTGTCTTTCAGAATACTTAGAACTTTGTTTAACACTTCTACATGTTTGGCCTCAGTGTCAGTGTGGATTAATATATCATCCTGAAATGCTTGTACTTCAGCTAAATCACCAAAAAGATGATCCATAAGTTTCTGGAATACACTAGCCGCGGAGGCAAGACCAAAGGGTAAGCGTAAGTATTTATATGCACCAAACGGCGTTACAAAGGTAGTTAAATCCTTAGATGATTCAGTCAAAGAGATTTGGTGGTAAGCAGAGTGCAAATCAATGGTTGAAAAAATTTTTGACCCTCCGACCTTGGAAATCATCTCCTGAATGTGTGGAAGGGGATGGCAATCAACAACTATGTTTTTGTTTACTGATCTTAAATCCACACATAGCCTCAAACTATTATCCTTTTTCTTTGTGACTACAATGGGAGAAACCCATTCTGAGGAATCAGTTGGGGTAATTATACCATCCTTCTGTAATTTGTGTAGCAATGCTTTTAGATCTGCCCTGACACTCAACGGAATAGGTCTTACCTTGTGTATTACGGGAACTGCACCATTCTTTAGCTTAATACAGTGTTCATAACCTTTCACACTACCTACATGATCCATAAAGACTTCGGGAAATGAGCTAATCATTTGGGTCATAGTATCATTAAGAACGGTGACATTAGCAATGTGGCTAGATGACAAAGAGGTTGGTAAGTCACCTAAAATGATTGGAGAGTCATGACCAGGCCTGAGAATGATGCCTAAACATGCTAAATTTTTCCAGCCTATAATATCTCGCCCTTTGACAGCAACGTAAATTTTGGTATGAATAGTTCTACCTAAACATGTCAAATCAGACCAAAAATATCCAAGTAGATCTATGTCATATCCACCGAATGCTTTCGGAGTAATGTCAGTAGTGAGTAAATTGACAGAGTCATGCCAAAACTTGAAGAAAGTGCGATTAGCAAGAATTGTAATGGGTGCTCCTGAATCTGCTAATACAGGAATCTTAAAAGAATCTATAAAAACATCACATAAAGCAGCCTTAATAACCTTCACGGGTTTTGCGCTAGTGTCATCAACAGCTAATAGAACGTTCGAAACCTTGTTGGAACACTGAGCAACTTCATCATCAAGCTCTATTGTGCTAATCTTAACTTTGTTTGAGTAATTTTTGTTGGTGTTGTGAGCAAGACAAACACTGTGGAAATGACCTATCTTGCGACAGGAATTGCACCTTTTCCCTATTGCAGGGCAAGAAGGATCATTGCCAATGTGTAGTTTGGAACCACAACGAAAGCAAATACGAGGAGTCTTCCCAGTTCGCCCACGAAAACTGAATTTCCCTACTCTGTCTTGCTTGTTAGACACAGCACAAACAGTATCATCATTAATTACACAATCAACAGTAGCATTCTGATTAGCTAAGACTCTTGAGGTATTATACAGTCTAAATCAAGTTTGGAGTCAAGTACATGCCCGAGAATTGAACCGACATATTCTCCAGGTTATGTGTTATCTGATACCTCAGATATTGTGCAGTATGAAGGTTCAGACTCTGCGGTTGTTGCAAAGCCTTTGGAATCTACTGTGGGTGCAACAACAACTCGTAGCTCTAGAACAGTCAAATTACCTACAAAATTTCAGGATTTCATTCTTGTATAAATATGTATATAGGTATAGCTTTATTATTTATTTGTGTTGTATAAAGGGGGGAGGTGATGTAATAGGTGATGTAAATACATTCTTAGTTTGGTGATGTATTATGTGTAGCGTGGTTAGCATTCTTTTATTAGCGTTTTATTTTATTGTCATGACATTCCATGTTCTGTAGTGCGCTCGAGTCGCTGGTTCCATGGGCATTCAGCCGTTGATCCGGTAGCTGGAGGCAGCTGGCTCTGTTGTGGGTCTGCATTTTTGGAGAATAAACTTTGGATCTTCTTTTATTTGCAAGATCGACTTTGTGGTTATTCACCCTACATTACAGTAGGCCTAGCGCCCGCAACAGGAAATGCCCCAAAATGCAACATGGACACATCACATTTTTTGAAAGAAAACAGAGGTGTTTTTTGCAAAGTGACTACCTGTAGATTTTGGCCTCTAGCTCAGCCGACACATAGGGAAACCTACCAAACCTGTGCATTTTTGAAAACTAGAGACCTAGGGGAATCTAAGATGGGGTGACTTGTGTGGCTCTGACCAGGTTCTGTTACCCAGAATCCTTTGCAAACCTCAAAATTTGGCTAGAAAAACAAATTTTCCTCACATTTTGGTGACAGAAAGTTCTGGAATCAGAGAGGAGCCACAAATTTCCTTCCACCCAGCGGTCCCCCAAGTCTCCCGATAAAAATGATACCTCACTTGTGTGGGTAGGCCTAGCGCCCGCGACAGGAAATGCCACAAAATGCAACGTGGATACATCAATTTTTTTTAAAGAAAACAGAGGTGTTTTTGCAAAGTGCCTACCTGTAGATTTTGGCCTCTAGCTCAGCCGGCACCTAGGGAAACATACCAAACCTGTGCATTTTTGAAAACTAGAGACCTAGGGGAATCCAAGATGGGGTGACTTGTGGGGCTCTGACCAGGTTCTGTTACCCAGAATCCTTTGCAAACCTCAAACTTTGGCTAAAAAAACACGTTTTCCTCACATTTCGGTGACAGAAAGTTCTGGAATCTGAGAGGAGCCACACATTTCCTTCCACCCAGCGTTCCCCCAAGTCTCCCGATACAAATGATACCTCACTTGTGTGGGTAGGCCTAGCGCCCGTGACAGGAAATGCCCCAAAACACAACGTGGACACATCACATTTTTTGAAAGAAAACAGAGGTGTTTTTTGCAAAGTGCCTACCTGTAGATTTGGACACTAGCTCAGCCGGCACCTAGGGAAACCTACCAAACCTGTGCATTTTTTAGAACTAGAGACCTAGGGGAATCCAAGATGGGGTGACTTGTGGGGCTCTGACCAGGTTCTGTTACCCAGAATCCTTTGCAAACCTCAAAATTTGGCTAAAAAAACACATTTTCCTCACATTTCGGTGACAGAAAGTTCTGGAATCTGAGAGGAGCCACACATTTCCATCCACCCAGCATTCCCCCAAGTCTCCCGATAAAAATGATACCTCACTTGTGTGGGTAGGCCTAGCGCCCGCGACAGGAAATGGCCCAAAACACAACGTGGACACATCACATTTTTTCATAGAAAACAGTGCCTACCTGTGGATTTTGGCCTCTAGCTCAGCTGGCACCTGGGGAAACCTAGCAAACCAGCGCATTCTTGAAAACTAGAAACCCAGGGAAATCCAAGATGGGGTGACTTGTGGGGCTCTGACCAGGTTCTGTTACCCAGAATCCTTTGCAAACCTCACAATTTGGCTAAAAAACACGTTTTCCTCACATTTCGGTGACAGAAAGTTCTGGAATCTGAGAGGAGCCACAAATTTCCTTCCACCCAGCGTTCCCCCAAGTCTCCCGATAAAAATGATACCTCACTTGTGTGGGTAGGCTTAGCGCCCGCGACAGGAAATGGCCCAAAATACAACGTGGACACATCACATTTTTTCATAGAAAACAGTGTCTGCCTGTGGATTTTGGCCTCTAGCTCAGCCGGCCCCAGGGGGGGGGCAGAAATGGCCTAAAATAAATTTGTCCCCCACCCCCCGAACCCCTCCCGGGAGCGACCCTTGCCTACGGGGTCGCTCCCCCTGCGTGACATAGGCGCCAAAAAAAAAATCCCCGGTGCCTAGTGGTTTCTGCCCCCTTGGGGGCAGATTGACCTAAAATCGGCCAATCTGCCCCCAAGGGGGGCAGAATGGTCTAAATACGATTTGCCCCCAAGGGGAGCGACCCTTGCCTAATGGGTCGCTCCCCATCTCTAAAAAAACTAACAAACAAAAAAAAATCACAAAACAAAAATTTGCCCTGGCCCCTAGAGGTTTCTGCGCCCCTTGGGGGCAGATCGGCCTAATAACAATAGGCCGATCTGCCCCCGGGGGGGCAAAAATGGCCTAAAATAAATTTACCCCTCCCCGGGAGCGACCCTTGCCTACGGGGTCGCTCCCCCTGCGTGACATAGGCGCCAAAAAAAAAATCCCCGGTGCCTAGTGGTTTCTGCCCCCTTGGGGGCAGATTGACCTAAAATCGGCCAATCTGCCCCCAAGGGGGGCAGAAATGGTCTAAATACAATTTGCCCCCCAGGGGAGCGACCCTTGCCTAATGGGTCGCTCCCCATCTCTAAAAAAACTAACAAACAAAAAAAAATCACAAAACTAAAATTTGCCCTGGCGCCTAGAGGTTTCTGCCCCCCTTGGGGGCAGATCGGCCTAATAACAATAGGCCGATCTGCCCCCAGGGGGGGCAAAAATGGCCTAAAAAAAATTTACCCCTCCCCGGGAGCGACCCTTGCCTACGGGGTCGCTCCCCCTGCGTGACATTGGCGCCAACAAAAAAATCCCCGGTGCCAAGTGGTTTTTGCCCCCTTGGGGGCAGATTGATCTAAAATCGGCCAATCTGCCCCCAAGGGGGGCAGAAATGGTCTAAATACAATTTGCCCCCCAGGGGTGCGACCCTTGCCTAATGGGTCGCTCCCCATCTCTAAAAAAAAAAACAAACAAAAAAAAACACACACAAAAAAAATTTGCCCTGGCGCCTAGAGGTTTCTGCCCCCGTGGGGGCAGATCGGCCTAATAACAATAGGCCGATCTGCCCTCGGGGGGGCAGAAATGGCCTAAAATAAATTTGTCCCCCCACAACCCCCACCCGGGGAGCGACCCTTGCCTACAAGGTTGCTTCCCTTGCGTGACAGCGCAAAAAAAAGATCCCTGGTGCCTAGTGGTTTCTGCCCCCCTTGGGGGCAGATTGACCTATAATCGGCTGATCTGCCCCCAAAGCGGGCAGAAATGGCTTAAATACAATTTGCCCCTCCAGGGGAGCGACCCTTGCCCAAGGGGTCGCTCCCTTATGTCAATTTCAGAAAAAAAAACATCTCTAGTGTCTAGTGGGGTTTCAAAAGCCGGATTGCAAGCAATCCGGCTTTTGAAACCCTGGGAGAGACTTCAAAGGGAAGGAAATACATTTCCTTCCCTTTGAAGCCTCTCCTTGCCTCCCCCACGTGATCGAAAGCGAAATGCTGAGCATTTCTCTTTCGATCGCGCTGGAAGCTGAGCTTCCACCGCGATGGGGGAGGCTCTGTGATTGTCAGCGCGCGCTCACACGCTGACGTCACAGGGGGGTGGGGTCGGGGGTTGAAGGGGAAGGGATTCCCCTTTCAGCCCTGGCCTGGGTGGGGGGGGTGTGGGGGTGGCCCTCGGGGGGAGCGCTAGCGCTTCCCCCGAGGGCCAGTAGCAGGACGTAATGGTTACGTCCATGGCGCCACACGGGTGCTGCCATGGACGTAACCATTACGTCCATGGCGGGGAAGGGGTTAATTTCCCTCCTAACCGTAGCAGTGTGCGCGATCACACAGCAACAAGACATCTCATTGTACTGATTCCAATGGAATACGAATTATTTCTATCCAAAATCTTGTGTCTTTTAAAATTATAGGACAATGCCATTTTAGATCATGTATTATAGGCCCACTAGGGTTATATATACCCAAAAAACAAAGGATAAAAGAATATTACAGTTAGGTGAAAATTTTAGTAAAAGTATACTATTTTAAACAATCACTGAAATTCCCCAGTTATAGTTATCTCAAGTAACTACAACTCGTGCCCTAAAGTAACTATAACTGACGCGCTCATCATGCAGTGTTGTTATCAATTATGTCATTTTAAATGTTGCACTGATGTTATCAATGCTATTATAGCAGATCATGACTGTAGGAGGCTGGCCTGGCTTACAGTGGCTAGGTTGTGGTACTTTCACCTTATGCTAGGCCCAGTTATCACTCATTAGTAGATTAGAGGTGTTCTAGCAGTTTAGGCTGATAAAGGTAGCTATAGCAGAGCAGCTTAGGCTGAACTAGGAGACACGCAACGCTCCTACTATACCACTTATATCACTTAGTGCTATATCCTAAGAAAACACAATACTCAGAGTTACTAAAAATAAAGGTACTTTATTTTAGTGACAATATGCCAAAAGTATCTCAGAGGATATACTCCCTTAGGAGGTAAGTAATATACACAAAATATACACACAAACCAAAATCAGGTAAGTAAACAGTTAGAAAAGTAGTGCAAACACTGCAGAACACAATAGAATGCAATAGGAGACAATAGGCCTAGGGGCAACACAAACCATATACTCCAAAAGTGGAATGCGAACCACGAATGGACCCCAGGCCTAGTGTACTGTGTAGAGGGTCGCTGGGAGTGTAAGAAAACACTAAGGGTGTCCAAGATACCCCACCCCAAGACCCTGAAAAGTAGGAGTAAAGTTACCCTACTACCCCAGAAAGACAGTAAAGTCGAGATAGGGGATTCTGCAAAGACAACAGACTGCAAAGCACTGAAGATGGATTCCTGGATCTGAGGACCTGTAAAGGAAGGGGACCAAGTCCAAGAGTCACGCAAGTGTCCGTGGGGGGCAGGAGTCTACTAAACCCCGGATGAAGGTGCAAAGGGCTGCCTCCGGGTGGAAGAAGCCAAAGATTCTACAACAACGGAAGGCACCAGGAACTTTTCCTTTGGTCAGAAGATGTCCCACGGCGTGCTGGAGGATGCAGAGTTGTTTCCATGCAGAAAGACCGCAAACAAGCCTTGCTAGCTGCAAGAGTCGCGGGTGAGGATTTTGGATGCTGCCCGGGCACAGGAAGGACCAGGATGTCGCCACTTGGAGGAGGAGACAGAGGGGGCGCTCAGCAACCCAGAGGGCCCATGCAGAACCAGGCAGCACCCGCAGAAGCACCTAAACAAGCACTTAGAAGATCTGAGGACCACGGTTGACTCAGAGCAACAAAGGAGGGTCCCACTACATCGGAGTCCAACTCAGTGAGTTGGGCAATGCAGGATGGAGTGCTGGGGACCTGGGCTAGGCTGTGCACAAAGGAAGTCTTGCAAAAGTGCACAGAAGCCCGAGCAGCTGCAGTTCACGCAGTACACAGGATTACTGTCTGGCGTGGGGAGGCAAGGACTTACCTCCACCAAATTTGAACAGAAGGGCCACTGGACTGTCAGGGACACTTGGACCTAGCTCCTGTGTTCCAGGACCACGCTCGTCAGGATGAGAGGGGACCCAGAGAACTGGTGATGTAGAAGTTTGGTGCCTGCGTTGGCAGGGGGAAGATTCCGTCAACCCACAGGAGATTTCTTCTTGGCTTCCAGTGCAGGGTGAAGGCAGACAGCCCTCAGAGCATGCACACCAGGAAACAGTCGAGAAAGCCGTCAGGGTGAGGCGCTACAATGTTGCTGGTAGTCTTCTTGCTACTTTGTTGCGTTTTTGGAGGCGTCCTGGAGCAGTCAGCGGTCGATCCTTTGCAGAAGTCGGAGAGGGAAGTGCAGAGGAACTCTGGTGAGCTCTTGCATTCTTTATCTGGTGAGATACCCACAGGAGAAACCCTAAATAGCCCACAAAGGAGAATTGGCTACAGAGAAAGGCAAGCACCTATCAGGAGGGTCTCTGACGTCACCTGCTGGCCACTCAGAGCTGTCCATTGTGCCCTCACACCTCTGCATCCAAGATGGCAGAGGTCTGGGACACACTGGAGGAGCTCTGGGCACCTCCCCTGGGAGGTGCTGGTCAGGGGAGTGGTCACTCCCCTTCCCTTTGTCCAGTTTCGCGCCAGAGCAGGGCTGGGGGGATCCCTGAATTGGTGTAGGCTGGCTTACTCAAGGAGGGCACCATCTGTGCCCTTCCAAGCATTTTCAGAGGCCAGGAGAGGCTACTCCTCCCAGGCCCTTCACACCTATTTCCAAAGGGAGAGGGTGTAACACCCTCTCTCAGAGGAAATCCTTTGTTCTGCCTTCTTGTGACCAGGCTGCCCAGGCCTCAGGGGGGCAGAAACCTGTATGAGGGGTTGGCAGCAGCGGTAGCTGCAGAGGAGACCCCGGGAAGCTAGTTTGGCAGAACCCTGGCTCTATGCTGGAGACCCCGGGATGCATGGAATTGTCCCACTAATACCAGGATGGTATTGGGGGGACAATTTCATGATCCTAGACATGTTACATGGCCATGTTCGGAGTTACCATTGTGACGCTACATATAGGTATTGACCTATATGTAGTGCACGCGTGTAATGGTGTCCCCGCACTCACAAAGTCCGGGGAATTTGCCCTGAACAATGTGGGGGCACCTTGGCTAGTGCCAGGGTGCCCACACACTAAGTAACTTTGCACCTAACCTTCACTAAGTAAGGGTTAGACATATAGGTGACTTATAAGTTACTTAAGTGCAGTGTAAAATGGCTGTGAAATAACGTGGATGTTATTTCACTCAGGCTGCAGTGGCAGTCCTGTGTAAGAATTGTCTGAGCTCCCTATGGGTGGCAAAAGAATTGCTGCAGCCCATAGGGATCTCCTGGAACCCCAATACCCTGGGTACCTAGGTACCATATACTAGGGAATTATAAGGGTGTTCCAGTGTGCCAATCAGAATTGGGCAAATTACTCACTAGCCTGCAGTGACAATTTTAAAAGCAGAGAAAGCATAAACACTGAGGGTCTGGTTAGCAGAGCCTCAGTGATACAGTTAGGCACCACACAGGGAACACATACATGGCATACCTTGTCAGCACTGGGGTCCTGGCTAGCAGGATCCCAGTGACACATAGGCAAAAACAAACATACATACAGTAAAAATGGGGGTAACATGCCAGGCAAGATGGTACTTTCCTACAATGACTGATGTAATAAGTGAGGTAGTTAGAGGTGTAGTTACTTTATGGCAACTCTAGTTTAGGGCCAGGCCCTGAGCCCAAAACCCCATGGGTGCCTAAGCCCTGCTGCGTACAGCTGAAGGCCTGAAGCCAGGCCTTGCGCCCAAGCCCTTGCCACGCACAGCCTTTGGCAGTGTGCATCGTGGGCTTGGGGTCCACTGAAGGCCGTGGACGGCTGGCTATGTCGAGTAGCAAAGGCAACCCAGTGTGCAGATGGCAAACTATGTAATGTAAGAAGCGTCAGGCCTATTGGCTTTAATAAAGAGGCCATAACATCAACAGATACCCAACAGACTATTGACTTTGTGAAAAAAAATTAGTAATTATAATCAAATGTATATTTCATAAATTCACAAATTGTAATGTTTGATAATAGTGATTGCCACAAAACATTCTCAATAAAGCATTATTGAAAAAAACATTAAACATGTCTTAACGTATTAAAAAAGCCCTTGCAGGGCATTATAGGGTGCTTCATGCATGGATCAGTGAATAATAAATGATAGGCTCATTACTCTTTTTTAATACTTTTTTTTATAGTTGCCTCGGTGCCCTCCTGGGGTACCTAAATCTTTTTTAGAGTGAACCTAGACAGCGCTTGTGTTGTCTCTTCAATATATGTTGTATATACTTTGTGGGCGAACAGCCCACCCATTGCTTTTTATTTGTTTCTTCGAGCGTCTCTCCAAAAGGCTTGCTTGCAAGTGGTTAATCTTCCCTTTATGTCCCTCCTTCTCATGTGTTGCTCCCTCCAAGAGCATAGCCCTATTACTTGTAGCCTTTCACTTGTGTGCATTTAGGCTTGTTTCTGCGCACTTGTTTTTCTTTTGTTTCTGCATGTGTTTCAGGAAGGTACCATTTTCTTTTATCTTCCTGTTTTTGCAAGGTGTCTCCAGAGGCATGGGAAGGCTCTGCATTCACCCAGCTGCTCCTTCTCCCTTTGATTTCGAGCATACAAATGACTGGAAACAGGTTGGTAAGTCATTTTCTTCTCTTTTCTTTTATTAGCTAGCTAGCACTCCATCTGCAGGTGCTCCGTCTTCTTTCCTCGCCAGTGCTCCAGGTGTATGGCTGCTTAGTTTATATTCCTCGAGCAGCCTGGAAATTTGCTATGTTTTTTCCTCTGCGTGCGCTGACTTTGCATAATTTCTGTTGTAGGAGCTGCTCCTTCAGGAGAAAATCCTCACCCTAAACAAGAAGCTGATTTTGGGTTCTGTAGTGAAACATATTTTTTTATGTATTTATATAGGAAAGGGAGCTCCTTTCTGTAAACAGGCCTGTAAATCATGTTCTTATCTCGTCACATTTGCTGAGCATTCAAAGACTGAGATCAAATGTGATACGCTGTTTTCAGAGGGCACCTGCTCCATGCCCCACCACCCTCCAGCTTCACAGCTTAACCCGTACTACCTCTCTTGAAATGTTCTTGGTGTCTGCATTTCTTAGATCCTACCTTCTAAAGAGAACCAACAAGCCTACCATTTGGAAAGGATGTTTCAAATTCTGGAACAGTCATTTTTCCTTGTATATTGAGTTGCACTGAATTTCATAAAAAGTGGCAGACAGTTATGAGAAGGACATTTTGCCCACAGTATCTCTGAGGGATCGTGGGAGAGTTCTCGATGACCCACAAAGTCTGATAGGCCGGTAGGGCTGGGGTGGAATTAGACTCCATCCTTCTCAGTCCACAGGTGTCTCTATAACTTAGTGTGGCTATGCCCTCCACTTAGAGAAACCCACTTCAAACGCATTGTACAAATAACAAATTGCTTGAGGTTTTTTTACCCCTAGCAGAAAATGATTTGTTGAAATTGTTTTTCATTTACTTTGAGTTCAAAAGATCCTGAACAATAACAGGAACACATTACCAGCCACTGTAGACCAGGCTAAATTAATAAAAATACTATTGACCAGAGTGTGGAATAGTGATACAAGTTAAGATTATGTAGTTTCCGTCAAATACCATTTGAGGGTATTTGTTTTCTAGCTGCAGAGGCAGAGTACCAGGTTGATGTGTTTCTGATTCACAACCGTGTTTGTTTGACTCTTACGGACTCACCTAACTGCTCTATTTTTAGCACACTGCACAGAGTGGCCTAGTTTCTGCCACTTCCCCTCTGCATTGTTTCTTGCAAAAAGCAGGAGACCTGGGGTAAATAGACTGTGGACTGACCATATATAACGAGCCTTTTTTAACCATGCACCTGTACACAAAAGTGGACATTAGGGTCTGGATTCATATGTGCACTCTTTTGTGTATTCAACATGGACCGGCTTCCTACCACTCCTGAGAAGTATAACAGGGTGATTGTTGAATGGAGTCTGATGCCAGTTATTTGTGCCATTTTACCTGAACTGAGAGCCCGAAATGCCGTGCATCACTACAGCACCATTTTCTACCCCCTTTGTTACATAGCGTGTTGTGTGAACACATATATATAGTTCCATTTAATAAAGTTGAGTGGTCACTCTTTAATAGCTGTCCTCGTAGTTAGCTGTGACTCCTTCTGTACCATCTCACTGTCTCCGCTATGAACTCATCTGTGCTCCCAGAGCCTCTTTTTCTCCACTCTTTAAAGCTCTGTGCACTCTGCCAGTTTAAAGAACAGTCAGCCTATTGGGTATGGCCTCCATCCACATCCTTCAGAGCATGCCTGAGAAACCACCAATAGTGTTTCAGGTTCAGTCATGCAGCCGACCTTTCTTAACCAGCATGCTAGTCATCTTGGAACAGAAGAACCGCTGCAGAAGGACAGGACTCTTTTCAACATTAGAATTCCCCTGCCTCCAGGCTAAAATAATTTAAGTTGTGCAAGTCTTTTGCATTCTTGGGTACTTGATCAGCCTAATGCCCCTAGAATATAATAAAACTGAAATGAATGAACTTTAATGCCTCTGACCAAGGTGCCTGACTCTCCCCTGCCCTACCAGTCATCATGCAAACTATGGCTCCTGAAGCCCTATTAGTGCATTCTTTATCAAAGCATAGCTACTGAGTATCAGAGTTTAATTGTTTGCACTGGCTGACGAGCATCTTTGTCTTCTACAGCATGTCTTCAAAAGGGAAATAGCCCTAGCTGTTAAGAGCTCATTGTCCTGTGACCGTCTATCCTAGTACTAGTACATTAGGCAACATGACTTTGCATTCTGGGACTTGTAGTTTCATCATTTCAGGCAGAAGGTGTCTTTTAATTTAGTTTACTTGTACTGCACACGTTTCATTTAAATTGCTTTAAAGCTTCTATTTTTCTTTGGCTAGGGAAGAATGGTTCAGTTCACCAACTCAGGGGCCTGAAAGTCTAAGCACGATGCTGGCACTAAGGCCCTCATTATGATTTTGGCGGGCTTTTGGCAAGACCACCGTGCTGGCTGCTGTCAAAAGACAGCCAATGATGGTGGTACAGTATTACGAGTCACAAACTTAAGACTTCCCAAATACAGCCACAACTCCTAAACTGCCAGGCTGACTGCGGGCGGGGAGAGAGACAGTCCCACCACCAGCACAGCCATGCTGGCAGCATCCCGCCCTCCATATTATGACCCACAAATCTGCACGCCGGTCATTGCATGGCGGAAAACCTCCACCAGAAAACGATACCACATTGGACAGTCTGAATACTCCACACCTGACACACATACACACATCACACACACCTGCTCACTGCACTTTATAACACCCCCACACACACACCCACAATCCTTTGCAACCACAACTACTAACAGAGACATCGAGACATCGAGGAGCACACCAACAGAGGACACTGCACATTAATACCATAGGCCCCAACACACTTCCCATGCATCACACACCACACAACTGTACCAGCAATACAATACACATATCGCCACTGCACACAAACACCAGATACCACCAGCACACACAACCAAACACCCCCACCTCACTAAGCACCCTACACACACAACACACACCCCCACCCACAACACCCACCCCCACCTACAACACAACCACCATGTCCCGTCAGAAGCACCCATGTTTCACAGATGATGAGTTGAGGGTCATGGTAGATGAAATCGTCAGGGTAGAGCCACAATTGTTTGGAGGTCAGGTCCAGCAAACCTTGATAGCCAGGAAAACCGAGTTATGGTGGAAGATAGTTGACTGGGTCAACTCAGTGGGCAACCATCCACGCACAAGGGAGGACATTAGGAAGAGGTGGAACGACTTACGGGGGAAGGTGCGTTCCATGGCATCATGTCACCAGATTGCCATCAGCAAGACTGGCGGTGGGCCCAACCTCCTTCCCATGAGTTCACATCGTGGGAGGAGAAGATCTTGGACACCATGCATCCTGAGGGCTTGCCTGGAATCACCGGAGGACTCTACTCTGGTAAATGAACAACACTCCCCAGGCACCAACCACTTCTGTCCAGTATGCGTCCCCACCACCCATCACTCCCTAATCCACCCGATCTCACACTTCTGCACCCCCCAATCACCCCACACCCCTCCCCTGCATGCCACTCCACCCCACTGACACTATCCCCACACAGTATCTCCCTAATGCACGGATAACAATCACAATGCCAAGCACCACAACTCCCACAATGCATCACTCCCTACACATCAAAAGATCACAGTCCCACTTCACAGTGGAACACCTGCACTGAAAACCATAGCACATACCACACCAACTGGATGCTTCGACTGCATTCCAACACATGGAAATGACAGCAGTGTTATCCACTATCCTCAACCCTCAATGGAAAATGGAAAAAATGGCACAATCCGTCACCTGCAAGCAATGTCTGCAGTGCTGCATCTGTCATTCCCATCACAGGGAAGCAAGTCAAGCTACTCCATGAATCAGACGATGATACAAACAAGTACATCCCCACAATGTAACACCCTTTCCATCCATAGGTCCTGCTGCCACTGCCACCCGGCAGCGGATGCCAGAGACAGGCAGCCCTCCCCAGGATGAAGGCCCCAGCGGATGTCTGGATATTGACAAGTTGCCTGGCTCATCTGGGACAACTGGTGAATCCAGCACCACCAGTCCCACCCTGGACACATTGGAGTACCTTGCCCATGTGACTACTACACCACAGCCAACCCTTCATCCCCAAACCTGTGTCCCAAGGAGCAGTCAATCAGCAGTGTGCCCCACAGTACAGGGATCAGAATCAAGGCCACACACCCAAGACAATGAAGGTCCTGGTGCAACTGGGAGTGGGCACACTGTGCCAGGAGCACACGCATAGGGGGCCAGGGGCAGTGGTAGAGCACCTGCGGTCCAAGGGGCATACCACCATTCACAGAACACTATGGGCCAGATCCTCGCAACCGTCCAGGAGAACCAGAGGCTGCAGAGGGAATACCACCAGGAGGCCATGCATCAGTGGCAGACCCTCAATGCCACCATGGCCTCCATTGCAGTGGTGCTCAAGTAACTGACCACTATTCTGCGTGCGTCCTTCACCCATCAGCAGGCCCTTTCCACTAGCCACATTCCAACAGAGCCCTCCACTTCTGCTGCAGCTAGTGGAATGGAGGGCCTGCCAGAAGACCTGCAGACCCCTAGCACCCCTCCCTTGTAGCTGAGGAACCCGTACGCAAGCGAGTACGTCATCTAGACATCCTTTAGGACCTGATGCCAAGACAAAGACCACTGCTAGGAAGTGACCCTCTCCTGAACATTCTCCCTTGTCTGCCACTGACATAACCTGTTGACTGTCCACTATCATGTCTCCATTTTCCCATGGCCCTTTAGCTACTGGACCTAGATTACCTACAGCTGGACCCACTACTTTGATGATTTTACCCACCATGACCCCACTCATCACCCATTGCACTTGTGAATCACCTTAAACACCTTTGAGCACAGCTACTGCCTACGTGTCTTTATTGTACGATTTTCTGTTGTAAAACATGTCATTACAGTCAATCCATTGTTCTGCAAAAGTCTGTGACATAGACAGTAGTGGGAGCAATATGGAGCAAGGTTTATAGTAGACCAAACATATTCTGGATACATGTGTCAAGGGAGCCAAAAGGCAAGGCAGAAACCAGAGTTTCGCCACACAAATGCCCTGCACATAGACCAAGACAGGTACAACTATCACAATAGGAGTCAATGTAGGCCACTCATCATACATGCAGTACAATGTCGAAATCCCTAGTGTGATTTGGCCGGTAGAATCTCAAACCATATGCCCATGTCAGATCCACATTTCCCAAACATCCATACCCAATGGTCCTTCCCTCACAGCTGACAAAACTCAAATAAAGGCATGTCCCACAGTCAGTAACAGTTAGGTTACACATTCTCCCATTGTGGATGTGAGGGTAAGTAGCAATACTAATGACACCACTATGTTTGGCACTACAATTGCAGTTGACATAGCAGTACAGGGAACATAAGTGCATAAGCGATGCATCACAACACAACAGCAGAGTGAAAATAGCACTGACATTTGAACAGTAACACCTCTTCTGAAGGGTAATACGTCCCCTCTACCAAAACCATCCAGAGGAAGAGCTGCACTCAACACCTCCATTGATGACAGACACCAGGAGGAACTATATCACAAGGTAGACAGGAGTACAGGTCACATACAAAACAGTTTATACGTACCTGTTTCTCATGGGAAGTATTTTTGAATTATCTCTGCTCTAGAGTCAGCTGCATCCTCATCGTCTTCCTCCTCATCACTCACTATGTCCCCTTCATCAGCCTCTGATGAAGCTGCCACCTCCTCTACATCCAGCAATGGGATGTGACATCTCAGGGCCAGATTGGGCAGCATGCAGCAGGCAACAACGATCTGGCAGACTTTAAATGGTTTGTAGAGTAGGGCACCTCCGGAGACGTGTAGACACTAGAATCTGGCCTTCAATAGCCCAAAGGTCCTCTCGATGACACGCCTCGTCCTGCTGTTGACCTCATTGAAACAGTTGTCAGCATCTGTAGTTGGATATCTCACAGGTGACAGTAGCCAGAGTCACCTGTGTGCACAAAGGTTGGACCCATCTAAATACCAGTGGAAACACAGGGCAAATTGTAAAGAGAGGGGAGATTACAGGGGCACACATACCATTGGATACATACCGATGAGCCAGGCCATGTAGTTGTGCCATCATTTGTGGGACGTTGCTGTTCCACAGAATGAATGAGTCATGCACAGAACTAGGGAACTTGGCCATAATCTGCAAGATATATTGGTCAGTGAGACACACCACTTGTTCATTTATCCTGGGTGAAACCAAGGCAATGTGGGTGCCATCTGTGGCCCCTATCACATAAGGGATATGTGCTAAATCGTAGAAGACAGCTTTAACAGTGGCCAAATCCGCAAGTTGGGGGAATCTGAAGTAGCAGGGCAGATGTTTGAGCGAAGCACACAGCACATCCTTCAACACATTACTGAACATCGGGTATGACATCCCTGCTGCCAAGCACACTGTAATCTGAAATGACCCTGAGGCAAGGAAGTGGAGAACTGACAACACCTGTACTGTACTGTGGGAGGGATGGCATAGGGATGACGTACAGCAGGCAACATATCAGTCTCCAACTGGGTATACAGCTCTATGATGGTCTGATGGTTCAGACGATACATCTGTATGACGTGTTTCTCTTCCAGGGTAGCAAGGTCGACTAGGGGCCGGTACAAAGGGGCGTGGCTCATTATCATCATTGTGTCCTATCTGGGAAAAGGGGAGAGGAGAAGTCAAAAGTTGATGTATTCAATGTGTGGACACAGTCACACCTGACATAGGCCCTCATTACAACTTTGACGGGCGGCGGAGGCCGCCCGCCAAAGTTGCGCCGCAGGAATACCGCACCGCGGTCTGAAGACCGCGGCCGGCATTCTGAGTTTCCCGCTGGGCGGGCGGGCGGGCGGCCGCCTTAAGGCCGCCCGCCAGCCCAGCGGGAAACAACCTTCCCACGAGGACGCCGGCTCGGAATCGAGCCGGCGGAGTGGGAAGGTGCGACGGGTGCAGTGGCACCCGTCGCGTATTTCACTGTCTGCAATGCAGACAGTGAAATACAAAGTGGGGCCCTCTTACGGGGGCCCCTGCAGTGCCCATGCCATTGGCATGGGCACTGCAGGGGCCCCCAGGGGCCCCACGACAAGCCATACCGCCATCCTGTTCCTGGCGGCCGAACCGCCAGGAACAGGATGGCGGTATGGCTTGTCAGAATCCCCTCGGCGGCGCAGCAAGCTGCGCCGCCTTGGAGGATTCAAACGGGCAACGGGAAACTGGCGGGAGACCGCCAGTTTTCCTGTTCTGACCGCGGCGTTACCGCCGCGGTCAGAATGCCCTGCGGGGCACCGCCAGCCTGTCGGCGGTGCTCCCGCGTGCCGCGGCCCTGGCGGTTCTATACCGCCAGGGTCGTAATGAGGGCCATAGTGTCTTTCTTCCAGGGTAGCAAGGTCGACTAGGGGCTGGTACACAGGGGCATATCTCATTATCACCATTGCATCCTATCTGGGAATAGGAGCAGGGAGAAGTCAAAAGGTGATGTATTCAATGTGTGGACATAGTCAATCTATGCAGTAGTCATTATATTTCATCCATGATGCACCTAAAATTCAACTACCAATCACTAATTACATGTAAAATGGCAGCTGCCTGTCCTGCATGCTTAAGGCAGATGGAATTGACCTCATTCTGCCAGGGTTATTCCTCATGGCGGTAGGCAGTCTCAACCGCCATACAACTCCTCATTGGAGAACATTGTTGCCCATGGGAGACTGGGGCCAATGGTGATCACCACTGGCAGTAACGGTCATGTACACAGCGGGAGTGACTGCCATTTACTGTGGCATAGCTTACTTGACTCCTGACACTCGTGCAAGCAAGACCTTCACTGCGTGTGCTGCTGTGTTCTGACTCTGGAAGCCAATATGCCACATCCTGCAGGAGATAGGGCCCCAGCCTTCACCCAGGAGGAGGAGGAGAAGCTTGTGGATGGGGTCCTACTCCTGTATGGACAGTTGTATGGGGCACCAGAGCAGCAGGTGAGTCTCATGTCACTGTGCTGTCTGATAGTGATGTGTGTGAGGATGAAAGGAGGTGGGACGAGGCAGACGGAGTGGATGCATGGAGATGGGTGATGAGTCTGAGTGTTAGTGTGCGTGATGACCTGAGTGTGGTCATGAGCAGGGGCGGCTCCTCCATAAGGGCGGAGGAGTGTCGCCCCCCGCTAGCAGCAGAAGCTGCAAACCTTTCAGAAAGAAAGGATAATAAATTATGTTTATTATCCTTTCGTTCTGAAAGGGGTTGGGCCACAGGGTTGATGCGTACTGAGGGAGAGTGCTCAGCACTCTCCCTCAGAGTTCATGTGTGTTTGCCGGCCAAACGCACATGCGCAGTAGGCTGTCCCCAGCCAGCCAGGCTCCCAGTCTGCCTGGGAGCACCCTGGCTGGGCGCTCCCACCAGTCCTGACACTGCTTTGAGCGGCATCAGGATTGGCGCAGAGCAGGCTGGGGGCCTGTGCCTGCAGCCGGCTGCAGCGGAGACAGAGGAGTGCCGCAGCCTGCGTTCAGGTCTACATATCTAATGTATTCCCACTGCTTTCCCCCATCCCCCCTTTCTCCCCCCGTCGCTCCGCACACGCCCACCCCTTTTAAGAGCTGTGAGCCGCAACTGGTCATGAGATGTGTCTGATCGGACTCTGACCCCTCTAATGGCTCGCATTTTGGTCGTGGCCTACCCTGAGATGGATGGGCGCTTGAGGGCAGCACAGCGGCCACAAGGGGCTAAGTACACACACACCTCTATAATGTAATGCTTGTATGACTTTGGGTTGACTACTAGTGGGAAGATGTACCGTAGGTCATTGGTTGATGCATGTCAACAATGAGTATCAGCCACCCTCGTAAGGGAATTTAATTTATATTGCTTGCCTGCACTGTCCCGAGCAGGGAACACAGCAGTGTCCTGGGGAATGGGGTCCCTGGGACACTTCTTTGATCAGGCTGTAGGGGATGGCAACCCCATGGTAGATCTAAGACGAGAGCCGAGGGGGGAACACACCCACTCACAAAACACAATAATTAGGCTCCTGGCGATGCAGTCCCCAGGTCCTTAAAGAGGCTTGGGAGGGGGCCACAAGCCCCTCACCCCATTGATAATTATCCTGGCCCCAAGGGATATGTTCTCCAGGACGTCCTGAGGCTCGGCAGGGGGTCACAAGCCACCCTTCTTATTAATAATTATGCCATCTCAGAGGATTTGCTCCCTGAGGCCGCCAGGAAAATAGGGAGGCGGGCCCACACCTGCCTGCACAATTATCAAACCACGTCCTGCCACCCAGGCTCTTTCCCACACCGGGGGGCTATTGTTGAGGGGAGCCCACCATGTTTTTTTGTTTTCATTAGCGTTGTGGCTTCACTATACAGGTAAAAAAATAATTACTTTTTTGGCTCCATAAGGGGTGTAGAAGATCCCCCTCCTTCTCCCTCTCCCTCCCCCACCCTTCCATACTAGCCCCAGGGTGTAGGTTATCCATACCATGCCTCCTATATGTTTTTAGATTCATTTTCTAGGACAAGGGACTCAGTCCTTGAGTCGTCAACTGGCTGCAGCCACATATTTGTTGAAGTGGTGATATCCAATCAGAGCTCATCTTTATATCTGTGGGCTCTGCGGCTCCTCCGCAACATGATATATACATATATTTTTTAAACTCTAATTTCTCAAAAACAACTGAATGGATTTACACCAAATCGTAAAAAGTACGCATTCTGGACCAAGGTCTAGCTTTCTGCCAAGATTTGTGTAATTCCTTTCAGCCCCTTTGGCTGTAGCTGTATCTAATTTTCCTATGGAAAATTGCATGGGGAAAACATGTTTTAGGCCCCCCCCCCCCCATTTTTCTTGGCCCCACTTGACAGATCACCCCAAAACCTTCCAGGATGGAGCAGAGATGGATGAATACTTTTTTGCCAACTTTTGTGAAAATTCATCAAATAGTGCCAAAGTTATTTTGTAAACCAACAAAATGCTTCCTTAGGAAAAGCAGATATAACTATAACTACTCAGTAGTAAATAACAATACTCGGTTGTGCAGCGGGTAATTCGAGCTGGAGGGCCGGCAGGGCACACATGCACATGCACTGACTCACACCCATGCATTTACATGCACACACCCATTCACAGCATGTACTCACAACTACAAATACATTCATACATATACTCACGCACTAAATATTAAAAAAATAACACCTACTGGAATGCAGCAGTAATCTCTGGTAGCAGGAGGAAAAACATGGTTGATCCTGATGACTAAGACTGCCACCTCATTTCAATGGCTGCCCTTGTTATGGGTTAGCCAATGAGGTGAGACGGCAGTCCCTTTGACCCCACTTCACTCTGTTATGAGCGTCACTGATGGACACAACCCTGGGCATTGCAGGCCTTAAAACTGAAGTGCCCAGGTCCAAGGCTATTAGTGATGCTCCCCCTCCCCAAAAGGGGGAGGACAGTCAAGCACTTAGCCAGGCTGAAGAGGTAACGTCTACACAGCTGTGACATTTCCAGCCCGGCAAAGTTCAGCTCAAGCAGCCAGGTGCCTGCACATTTAGCACATGTACAGTGTCTGGCTACCCGACCTGAACAAGAAGAGTGTCAGTCAGGACAGGGGAAGGCCCTCCGCCCTTAAGGACGGACCGGTGCTGTTAATGCTTATTTTGTGCAGCTCTGTGCTATGTGACCTCTAATAGATTTCCTCTATGTAGCACAACAAGGTCCAATTTTGCTAACTTGCTCCATGCAGGGTAGAAAGTGATCATATTTTTGATAGCTGACCTTTGTTGTCTTCTCTCACGAGTTTAAGGCCATAATGCTTCTGTCACCAGGTTGTAAAAGGTTTGTGAGCCAAATTTAGGCTTTATCTATGGGGCATTTCATAGGTAGCTCCTGCCAGGATATGAGCAATGAAGCAAAATGAATGATCTGATTCTGCCTCAGACCATTCTAAGAAAATGCTAAAGTGTGCTGCTTGGTAGTACGTTGTGAAGTTGGGGATCCCAATTTCCCTTGTTTTCAAGTTTTGTTTGCAGTTTTGGCTAGCAGCTATTTTTCCAGGCTTGCCTCCTCAATTGAAATTGAGATATGCCTTCTTTATTTGTGATTTTATTTGGGGGTCGATCTGTATCGGAAGGGCCTCAAAGAAACAAAAGGACATTCTGTAAGGCTGTAATCTTGACAGTGGCAATATTCCTGTGCAAGATAATGATCTGTCATGCCAGGTCTGAACTTCCTTTTCTACCTCCTGCAACATGGGATGGATGGGGAGAGGGGGATGTTGTTGTGTATCTTTCTAACTGTATCTCCCAATTGATTCACAGATACTTACTCATATTGTTCTTCAACTTCAATGGGGAGTTGGCTCTAATCCACTCCACCTCTTTACTGGTTGAGTTTAGCACCAAAGCTTTGTACTTCAACATGTTGAACTTAACACCAGACCCAAAGTAGAAGGTATTCAGCTCCGTAATAAGAGATGGCACAGATCTCCTTGGCTTTTACAGTGTCATCAGGAAGTCATATGCGAAGAGTGATAGTTTTAATTCTTCCCAACCAAATCTTATCCTGTGGTAGTAGCATCAATGCCAGCGGTTTAAGATATAGTGCAAAGAACAAGGGTGACAAAGAGCTCACCTGTCTCGTGCCTCTTCTTATTATTACTAAGAGTGACTCTTGGTTGTGATGACGCAGAAAAAGAGGGTTCGACATATATTCATGTACACTGTGTAACCGACATATATATTGAAGTGTGATTTTAAGTAAAAGAAATAATGTACGAGGGAAATTGTGCCCTCGGGGCAGTTCGCCATCATTATAAACGAGCTTTATTAATCATGAAGTATTAAAAATGTATTAATCCGTCATAATCGCAAATGTATGCCATGATTTCTTGTTTGAAAACTGTTTTGCTTAGCTTAAATTTAGTACAGGCTTTGGCCTAGTTGCTTGGTTTCAAATTCTAACTGCGTGATTCTTTTTTTCCTTGAATTAATGAAATATATTCTTGCTTGAAGTTGTATTTTTCCAGTAGATACTGGCTGGTACACTTATCTCCAAGGTTTCGTGCTAGGCCGGTTACATCCCCTTTGATACAAGGTCAGTCTCTGCAGGTGCGGACAATGAAGGTACAGATAGTAAAATAATTGGCAAACCAAGATACAATTTGTGTTCCAAGGCGCCAAGGACAGTGTATGCATAAATGGGCGCTAGTAAAAGACAATTTTGATTGGACAATTTGAAGCCAACCTATGAACCCTCCAATGGAAGACCCTACAGAATTTGGAATGTTTCTTACTTAAACCCACCGGACAAAGAGAAGTCAGCCATTTTCCTCGATGCCAGTTTGAAGCCTGATGCCAGACTCCATTTTGGACGACACCCTGATGCCCTTTTCTCTATCTGAGAGAAAGAGACTTTAAGAATTCTCACCCTAGAGACTTTAACTTTGATTTGCCCCGTCTTGCCCATGCAGTAACTTTGCCCTATTCTCCTTGCCGTTGCAAGGAAGCTTGCCCTTAACTTTGCCCCTTTGAAATTTGCCCCATGCTGATCAACCGGTACCTGAAGGACGAAGACTTTTCTTGAATGCTGATTGTATTTGGTAAATATGAAAGGATAAATGTATTATGCATTGTGTTTTTTTCCTTTTAGGTACCAACTGCTATTTTGATAGGATCCTAGCTAGAACTTTTCCAAATTTGTGTTGACTAAATTTGTTTTGCATGAAGTCCCACATGCCAATGCTAATTAGAGGTTAGTCGAGGTATTCATTCAATGTACCATGAAGAATTGAAATCTTGTTATGCTGACCGAATGTATGCAATTAGTCAAATACAGTTAGTCACATTGGTGATTTGCATTGCTATAACAGAGTGTATCATTATTCAGATTTTACGTAGATTGCGTTTCTTCCGCCGTTATGGACAGCTAGTAATGTTCATATACATATATCAATTGGTTTTGAGACACATATATATCGTGCTAGCTTTGTTAATATAGGGAAATAAATTCACTAACTTTTAATAAACTGGTGTGGTTATTCATGACTGAAAGGTCATGGTGCGCAGAAATATCAACTGTTATTGATTTCTGATGTATTATATTGATCTATTAATTGAGTATTGATTATCGATCACAACGGTTATTGATTATTGATTTGAGTGACTCGACTATTGAGGATGAGGAGAGCCCGACTCGGTTAAAAGATTTCACCGACCTCCAACGTGTCCAGGTACAGGTAATTTATAAGGGCTGGACGCGTTAACAGTAGATGGTAGCAGAGGATGGTTTAGCCCTTTGGGACCCCATCCGAACAATAGACAGAGTCAGGTTAGAATTTTCTTTGATAAAACAAGTTGGAGAGACGATGATGCCCTAAGTCCCCGATGACTTTCCCGGGATCTCGGAGCTTGCGAATGAGGAACATGCAGGTATGAGAACGGTCTCAGCGTTTCTAGTGACGCTATGAGTGAAGTTAGGGTTTCGCGCTTGCACAGCTTATTGCCGCAGATTAATTGAGAAGTTTGTGAGGATTTTAAGGGGGGTTAAAAGATATTAGAGGAGTGTTACTCCAAAGGTGTGAGAGTAGGGAAGTCGTCGAACTTCACATGTGTGTGGCGCTTTGAGCAGAAAAATTGTCCACGTGGTTGTTGATGTTGAGACGGGCCCTGCGAGGTCAAGAGACTCCGGAGTATGTTGAAAAGTGTATGTGACACTTGTTTGATGTTGTGATCTGGTCGGTTTAATAGGTTGATCGGGCGTGGTCAACAAGTCGGTATGAATGTTGCAGAGTGAAAGAAAACTTCGACTTTGAGATTTGACGAATTCTAAAGTGCACTAGAATAGTTCATTGATCAGTTGAGAGTAAAGTTTGCGGGTCAAATTTTGCTTGCGAAAGTGGGAAACCGAGAAAGATGGAATAACTGCCGAGGCTAGTGAAAAATCCCTAAGGTTTCTGAAGCGGTTGTGTTACCCTTCCTGTAGTAAACCGACAGATCTGTTTTATTCTTTTGGTTAAGTGCTTGCGTTATATTGCAGAAATTAGTTTATGAGTGAAGCCGAATGAAAAGAGAACAAGCCGCAGGACTTTGTCAGCCGCAGTGTGTGAGTGTGACGTCACTAGGAGCCGCGCTGGGATAGGTCGGTTGGTGAGAAGGGTCGCGCACGGATTGGACGCAGTCCGTGAAGCGCAATTGGAAGGGGAAAGGCAAGCGAAGAGTATTCCGGGAATTAAAGTCACTTATTGATTACATATTGTCAGAAAAACAAAAGACGGAAGGATGACATTTTTCAAAGCATTTAAGAGTGCCATGAGGGGAGATGTTTATATTAAAGCAAATGTAGGAGAAGAAACACCGCCTGAGGGTACACCAGCTTACATCGTCATTGAAGAAAAGGGTGTAGCGCCGTGTCTTTGGCTAAAGCAATGGTGCAAATTAACAGAAAAACATGGAAGTGTAGCGTTCCCTATCCACGGGTCGTTTAACCTAAGGGTTTTAGAAAATCTGAGGTTTGCGCTATACGACATGAAAGTACCCCCAAGGCCAGCACAGTTTGAGGCATTGGCAATTTGGGAGCTAATAGCTAGAAATCAACAACAAAAGAAATTTGAGACAAGAATAAGGAAAGTAGAAAAGACCCTAGCGGATGCTAGATGGGACAGCACACAAAAGGTTTGGAGATCAGACGTATTGCAGGGAATTAAATTGTTTCCAGCGATTGCCGAGGAAGAGGAGACGGAAGGAAGGAAAGCCACCTGTAAGACAAACAGGAGTCAGTCCAGGGAAGGAGAGAGCAATAGAAACTCGAAAAGGGGAGACGAGTCAGATGATGAGGAGTTCATTATACAATTACTGAATGATCGCCCACCACCATATGTGGAAAGCGAAAAAGGCTCAAGCATTAGTACTGCCCCTCCAGAACCAATACAGGGTAATGTGACGCCAAATTTGAGAAGATCTCAGAGGCCGAGCAGTTCTGACATGCCTTTCTCACCACGAATACCACGGGTTCAGAGGATGTACCCAGACGTGCCAACATTGAAACCTGCTGATAACTATCAGCCACAGGTCCAAAGGCACTATTGCGATGAGTATAATGTGGGAATGACTTCCGATTCAATGGCGCAGGGAGGACAAAACTATCAGAGACCGACATTGATTCAAGCTGAATCAACACAGTTCTCGATGCCCCAAAAGCAGACACCAGAAGTGCGAGTGGTAGAAAGCCAGTTAGGTATGCCAGCAATGATGAACCACAATGTGGGGATTAACATGCCACAGAATTCGGGGAACAGACAGAATCCAGATGCAATATCTCTACCTATCACTGTAGGTCCACCAGTACCACTGTACATACAGGCAAATTCAAGCACCAGCGACCAAGGGTTAATGATACAGAATGGGACAGGGAGAAGATGCATAGAAACCACTCCAGAGACAACTCCGATAGCGGCACTGCCAAATGGATCTGGGTCCTTGTCGGAGTTTAGTCCAATTCCAATTTGTGCTCCGTCAACCGTGGTAAGGTCACATCCACCACTATTAGTACCGTTAACCTCACAGACTGAAACATTACAGAAACCGTCGATGGCAGTTGATGTAACTGCTACATTGATGGGACTGAACGCGCAACAGTTGACACAATGGTTCAACAGCCTGAACTCCCCACAGAGTACATCAAGCGGGAAGGGAGAAGAATACCTGAATAAAATAAGGTTGGGTATGGAGGCAGACGAACTGGTAGAGGGAACAATGGGTTTGAACAGATTAGAATCATACACAGAGGAAGAACTAAGATACATGTGCCCTAGGATTACAAGAGAAGTGAGCCACATACATAAGAAGTTACAAGAAATTGCAGACAGAAACGAGATCGATATAGGTAAGACCAAACACCTGAGCAGAAGTTACAGGTTAGACTTTGAGACAAAAGATTTTGAACACATGAGATCCGCAGGGATGAAAACACACCTTATAGAGATACTGCAGGGTGCACAGGTTTGGAGATGTTTAGACAAGTGGGAAAGCAGGTGGGTCAAGAAAAAGGATAAAAAGAAGGAAAACACTTCAGAACGAAGTGAGAAAAAACAACAGAATGACGATCTGATAACCATGTTACCAATGAGAGAGACAGCAGGGGGAAAACTTGTGCATGTACCATGGCACAGGTGCGATATTCAATCCTTTACGGATGACTTTCCCAAATTGAGAGAGAAGCCGATAGAGTGGTATCAACAAACGGATAGATTTGTGAAACTCGCGAAGTGTCTCTGGGAAGACCTGAATACCTTATTTGAAATTGTGGTTCCGGCTGATTTGTGGGAAGATTGTAAAAGGGCTGTAGGTTGGCCGACGAGTGAACCAGAGAGAGATAGGGACACAGGTGCGCCATCACCTATGGTAATGAGTTTGTACCACAAGGTGATCGAGCACTTGAAAACCAAGGTTGCGTTGAAAAATGTGGATTGGCAAAGGATTGACAGGACCGCTCAAGAGGTTAAAGAATCTATACACGCGTATTATGAGAGGTTGTTGAAAGCGTTTAAAAATTACAGTGGCACGGAAACGATTGAACCAAAAGACATGCTCCATTTTGTGTTCAGGTTTGTGGAAGGGCTGAGACCCGAAATTAGCCAGATGATTAAATCGCATTTGATTTGTTGGCAGTCAAAGTCGATCGATGAAGTGTTGAATTATGCAAAATACTGCAGTGATGAGATTGAGACAAAGCAGAAAAGATTGAAGGAAAAGGTGATGGTGATGCAGCTCAGAGCAGCTCAGACAGGTTTACAAGGTTTGCAAGGGTTTCAACAACAGATGCCGCAGCAGCAGCAACAGGGAAATGTTATGTTTCAGCCACAGATGAGAGGCAGAGGTCGAGGAGGTTTTGTGAATAATGGTCCAGATTTGAATACCGTTATGATTCCAAATGGTATACAGGCAATGAAGAAGGTGATGCCATGTCACACGTGCGGAATTGTCGGGCATTGGAAACGGGAGTGCCCAATGATGGTGCAGGAAGGTGTAGGTCAGCAAAACAATGATGTCAATGCATTTCAGACTATGAGAGGACCGAAACTGAGAGGTCCGAATCCAAATTTTCAAAACAATATGAACCAGATGCAGGGTCTACAACCCATGCAACCGCAACAGGTGCAAATGCCTCGTGTGCAAATGACACAATTGCAGCCAATGCAACAGCAGTTTCCTATGGTACCTAATCAGCAAATGCAAATACCCTTAGCACCAATGAATCAGCAGCAAGCAATGCTTCCTCAACAGGTCACAGGTCAAGGAATGAATCAAAATGACACAGTACATCAGTTCCCGTTACACAGTGAGAATGGAATAAACGATGCATGGGAGAGTGAAAGTTCAGATGAGGAGGGAAATTGTGTGCTTGCAGCATCCTTGGAAGTTGATCAAAAGGGCCCGTATGTGGAGGGAAGAGTTATGGGCCATCGTGTTTCATTCTTGGTTGACACAGGAGCTACACGTTCCACTGTTAGGAGCATTGAAGTACCAAATCTGCCACTTTCAGGGAGAACAGTTCAAGTAGTGGGAGTAGCAAACAGGTACCTGACAAACCCAATCACAGATCCAGTACAAGTCAGAATTGGTAACTATCAAGGGTCACATAATTTTGTGGTATGTGACTCAAGCCCGATATCACTGTTAGGGAGAGACCTATTTGGGATGTTCGATTATGTGTTCGAACGATGGAATTAGAATTCAGACGAGCAGTGATGGGGAAGAAGAGGACAGTGTAGAAGGGGATGAGATGGAAACTGTCGATGAAGAATATCCTCTGATTACCCTTTTTCCGATGATCACTGAAGCAGATATTCCAGCTGAATTACGGGAAACAGTCGGAAAAGAAGTGTGGGATATGACAGGAAAAGAGGTGGGATTGGTGAAAGGAGTGGAACCAGTGAAAGTGACAGTAAAACCCAATGTAACCTTTCCCCAGACCCCACAATACCATATGGCACAAGACACCCTCATGAAAGTCGCCCAACTCATTGACGAGTTTGTAAAACAGGGAGTACTGAAAGAAGTGTTAAGCAGTCCATGTAATTCACCAATCATGGGACTAATAAAGCCAAGTGGAAAGGTCCGAATTGTGCAGGACTTGAGGAAAATAAATGACATCATAATTAAATGCTGCCCTGTAGTACCAAATCCAGCTGTGATAATGTTTCAAGTCCCTTGCGATGCCGAGTGGTTCTCAGTCATCGACTTGTCACAAGCATTCTTTTCGGTGCCTCTTCATGAGGACAGCCAATTTCTCTTTTGTTTCAAATTCTTAGACAGAGTTTACAGTTGGTGTCGAATTCCTCAAGGGTTTTCGGAGTCACTGTCAATTTTCAATCAGATTCTAAAGAAAGACTTGGAAGCGTTAGAATTGCCATTCAAGTCAACCCTAGTACAGTACATTGATGACTTACTGATTGCATCCAAGACAGAAAGTGACTGCACAGCCGACACCATTGCCCTATTGAACCATTTGGGAAGGAATGGACACAAGGTGTCTCCTTCAAAATTGCAGTTCTGTCAGAGGAAAGTGAAATATTTGGGTCATCAAATAGAGAAAGGGTCACGGAGAATAATGAAGGAAAGAATAACAAGTGTACTTCAAATGAGTCCACCAAAGACGAGGAGGGAGGTGAGGAAGTTTTTGGGGATGGTGAGCTACTGTCGCCAATGGATTCCCAACTTCTCAACTCTAGCAAAACCTTTACTGAAACTGACCCAGAAGGATGCATTGGATGAAATTGAGCTGAAAGGAGATGAGATGGATGCTTTTATTGAATTGAAAGAATGCATGTGCAGGGCTCCAGCTTTAGGTATGCCTGATTACACAAAGCCTTTCACATTGTTTTGTCATGAACGTAATGCATGTTCCTTTTCTGTCTTGACCCAAGCCCATGGTGGCATAAACAGACCAGTAGCGTATTTTTCAGCTACTTTGGATCCGGTCGCAGCAGCACTGCCAGGGTGTTTGCGCGCCGTAGCAGCAGTTGGTATCAGCCTCACTCAGAGTGAAGGAATAGTGATGGGACACCCATTAACAGTCATGGTCCCTCACTCAGTCGAGATACTTTTGACACGTTCCCGAACACAGCACAGGACTGGTGCTAGACTCACAAGGTACGAAACAATAATTCTGGGATCACCTAATGTGCAGCTGAAAAGGTGCACTACGTTGAATCCAGCAACCTTGTTTCCCAGTGAAAATGCTGAAATTGGGAACGCTGAAGACATCGAGCACGACTGTCTTCAGGTGCCTGAATTTTGCACCAAACCAAGGCCTGATATCAAAGATACCAAATTAGAAGAAAATGATCAAATCATTTTTGTTGATGGTTCATGTTTAAGAGATGCACTGGGTGTATTGAAAGCAGGGTATGCTGTATGTACTGTAACAGGTGTTCTGGAAGCCTCTTGGCTTCAAGGGGTTTACTCTGCACAAGTAGCAGAATTGGTAGCTCTTACTAGAGCATGCCAACTTTCTGCACTAATGAAAGTTACCATTTACACTGACAGCCAATACGGGTTTGGAATAGTGCATGATTTTGGACAATTGTGGTCACAGAGAGGCTTCATGACCTCTTCAGGATCACCAGTGAAAAATGGTGAAAGAATAAGAGAATTGTTACATGCCATTCAGTTACCAGGGGAAGTAGCAGTGGTGAAGTGCAGTGCACACTCGAAGGGACAAGACTATGTTTCCCTAGGAAATGGATATGCGGATCAAGTCGCAAGGTTTTGCGCATTGAACTGTATATTGCTCAGGGATGAATGGAATTTGATAAGTGAACCAGAACTTGAACAAAGCGAAATATTTGCTCTAAAAGTTATAGATACAATGGACGAATTGAAAACCCTACAGAATGGTGTCAGTGAGGATGAAAAACTCTTGTGGACTAAATCACAATGTGTAAAGAGACTAGATGAATTATGGGTTTCAAGTGAAGGGAAATTCGTTCTTCCAAATAGCCTTTTGACACAGATAGCCAGATTTTACCATGGACAAGCTCATCTTGGGAGGGATGCCATGATTAGGTTATTAAAAACTGATTGGTTTAACCCCAAATTCCGTCAAGTTGCTGAATCAGTTTGCCACCGCTGCGTCATTTGCCAACAGATGAACGCAGGGAAGGGAAAAGTAGTAAATTTGAGCCACATTGGAAGAGCAGGGGGTCCATTCAGCAGGATGCAAATGGACTTCATTGAGATGCCTGTGCATGGAGGCTTGAAGTATGTGTTGGTGATTGTGTGCATTTTTAGTCACTGGATTGAAGCATACCCTACATGCAGAAACGACAGTCTCACAGTTGCAAAACTACTCTTGAGAGAGTTAATACCACGTTTCGGATTCCCGATCTCTTTAGAATCAGATAGGGGAAGTCACTTCAATAATGAAGTAATAAAATTGCTTTGTGCAGCACTGAACATTGAGCAAAAGCTGCATTGTAGCTACCGCCCTGAAGCATCAGGTCTAGTGGAGCAAATGAATGGCACATTGAAATCGAGAATGGCGAAAATATGTGCATCGACAAATTTGAAATGGCCTGACGCATTGCCTTTGGTACTAATGTCAATGAGAAACACCCCTGACAGAAAGACTGGATTGTCCCCACACGAGATTCTCATGGGCAGAGCTATGAGACTTCCAGCAGTTCCTCCAAATGCACTTTTGAATATTACAGATGATATGGTGTTAGACTACTGCAAAGGTCTAGCTGATGTGGTTCGATCTTTCTCTCACCAGGTGGAGGCAACCACCTTGCCACCGATCCAAGGTCCAGGACACACCCTGAAAGCAGGTGACTGGGTTGTGATAAAGAAGCACGTGAGGAAGTCGTGTTTGGAACCCCGTTGGAAAGGACCTTTCCAAGTGATTTTGACGACTACCACCGCTGTGAAGTGTGCGGGAGTTCCCAACTGGATTCACGCCAGTCACACAAAGAGGGTGTTGTGTCCCACAGATGAGGAAGTTGAAGCGCTGAAACTGCCAGTACCTGATAACAAAGTGCCGAGCGCTGAGGCAGAGCAAAACAGAACTAGAAGCGAACAGGCAGAAATAGAGGAGGGAGAAATATTCTCTGAGGACGAAGCAACCGATTCACTTGGGGAAGACCAAGGAGGAGCCTCAGACAGCGACGAAGCAGCTGAAGGTAACAAAGAGCCTGAAGAAAGCAACGGTGACAAAGGGCTCGAAAGAGGTGAAGAAGCAGGAGAGCCTGATCAGAGGAGGGCTTTCCCAGAAGCAGACGGTACAGAAAAAGAAAAGGAAAACCCGACTGACTCCCCAGAAGGAGAGGACAAGGCCGAACAGAACGAAACTGCTCAAACTTCTTCAGAAGAGATCGCAGGCCCATCAAGTGGACCTAGTGCAAAAAGAAGACCAAGTATATCACCAGTGAAACTGAGAACTAGAGAAACGT